>NW_027361772.1:20417500-21032500 GCF_039654945.1 Dendrobates tinctorius
TGTGAGGCCATTATACTGTATGGAGCATTATATGAGGCCATGATATTGTATTGCGCACTATGTGAGGCCCTTTATACTGTATGGAGCACTATATGAGGCCATTATACTGTATGGATCACTATGTGGAGCCCTTTATACTGTATGGAACACAATGTGATGCCATTATATTGTATGGAGCACTATGTACGGCCCTTATACTGTATCAAGCACGATGTGGGGACAAAATATACTGTATGGATCACTATGTGGGGCCATTATACTATATGGAGGACTATGTGGAGCCATACACTATTTGGGAATTACAGTTGGAGAATCTTATGTGTCTCCATGATTACAGACTACAAACAGATCCTGTGTAGTCTGATCCTACTGCTTTTCTTTCTTTCTTTCTTTCTTTCTAATGGCAGTGGATAACAGGTATTATGAGCCACACCTGCTTTAAAAAGACCATAAAAACATTAAAATATTACATAGTAAATAAAAATACTTATATCTCTGCAACTGAATGGCAGATTAAAAAAATGAAATACTCAGGACCAGTAGGGTAAAGAAAAGAAGCAAAAAGGACCCACTTCTGACAAGATGACAGATCCTCTGTACAGAACATTGACATCCACTGACCTGACATTTGGTGCAGAATCTTGTACATGTTTTTGTACCATTCCCGGGGCTTGTCAACACTCTAGAAGAACACAAAGGACGTTAAAGAGTAATGGTACTCTCAAAAAAATTTTTTTAGAATAAGTCGTCACATGAGGAATGATACTATTTCTGGCTATGATATAACCTGTATTCTGCATTTTTTACCAGTTTTTCCCATTGAACGCTCTCTCGAATAATGAGGGATAACCGCCCTCAATCCTGTAGAAGTATGCCCTGAAATAGAGCAGTGGAATATAAAATGGGGGCTTCTCTATCCACAAAGAAACTCTACAGGATCAGCCCAAGGGACCATGGCTCCAGCTGGAGGAATACATATTTGCTGCACTGCCCATAACCATACTCACAAAGATTTTTGGAAAACCCTGGTTGGGACTATAGAATATGATGTAGCCAGCTGGAGCTGGATACACGTGCTACAGTCATGGTATGTATCCGTTGTCTGGAGGAGCATCGGCTGTGACTGCAGACTATACTGGCGGGAGATACAAAAGCTATGGGACAAACAAAAGGTGGGAGACAGTGGGTATGGTAGGGGGGCAGTCGAACTATCGACCCTGGGTTGGGATCTTGTGGACTGGGGGCACTGCATTTTGGCCATCTACTTGGAGTTGCTGTAAGACCATGGACGTAAGAAATAAAAAACTGGTTGCATTGTTATACTGCCTAGGTGATTATTACAATCCACAACCTCAGATCCTCACACAGAGCATAATGAAGTGTGGAGGCAGAGTTATCTTTCAAGCAGCATCCTTCCCATAGCCTGGAAGATCTCATGTACATAATTGGATAAAAGTAGATTTCTCAACAACAAGGCATCGAATATCAGGCACACAGGTAGGACTTTTTTCAGCAGTTTATAACCTGTATGTCCATAATAATAGGTTAGATCACTCAAATGTGGTGACAGATTCCCCTTAACTTAAAGAGCGATGAGAAATATTGTTTGTTCTTGTATTCTATGATGTAATCTTCAATAAAATAAGTTTAAAAAAAGCGTAGCCCTTACATGAATCCCCACCCCACACCAGGGCCATACAGTGATGCCACTTTGGGCAAAATCAAATACTAATGTTAGTACAGTATATTACAGATTAGCTAAATGCTTTTTTCATATTTTGCTGTTCTTTCGATTTCAAACAGATTGTTGTGGATCCCCACAAATTGCTCAAAAACACCTTGTGAAGTGCACGGGTCCGGCCTGAGCATGCACACCGAGCGGACCAGCTTTCTATGGTATCTGTACTGTGTGCCCACTCAGGCAGGAGCACACTTCTCGGGTGTTTTTCAGCAATCGGTTGGGGTTTCAGGACCAGGACCCCCAACGATCTGCTTGCAATTGAATGAGCCCACTCTGGATATATTACATAGGAATTTTAGGGCAAGTATTGTAACGTTGCAGTAGCCAGGTTGGAGAATAGTGCATAATATAATGGACATATTTAGTGGAGCACATGGGACTTACAGATCTGGAGGCGAAGGGCATCCCATCCTCATCTGTTGGTCCAATGCCCTCATAGCGAATCCACCGCCTCTCTATACGTGGGCTTGGACTGTCCTGACTGTCATCAGTAAGGACCATTGTGGCCGTGTAGAGGAGATCGCCCTGGTCAGAGCTGTCCTGCTGAGTAATATCATGGCAGAGTAATACTGGGTGAAATCAACATGAAATGTCAAGATGAAATCAGTGATCGCCCAAATGATCATTCATGTGAATAATTGTTCCTGATTAGTGATGAGCGTATGTGCATGGATAAGGAGTTATCCTCCATGCTCGGGTGCTAACCGAGTGGTTTCAGCATCCTCAAATATCATGCTCGAGTCCTCACGGTTGCATGTCTCGTGGCTGTTTGATAACCGCAACACATGCAGGGCTTGTCTAACAAACAGGAAATCCCTGCATGTGTTGCAGCTGCCGAACTGTCTTGAGAAATGCAACCGCGAGGACTCAAACATAATATTCAGGCATGACGAAAACATTGGGTTAGCACCCGAGCATGGAGGATAACTCCATATCCCAGCACGCTCGATAATCACTACACATCATTCCTATGAAACGCTCACAATAATCGCTCTATGTACTCATTGATATAAGTAAATGCCCCCCTCCCCAATCTAGTAGCTATATAATCGGCTGGTAATTTTTTTTTGACAATTTATTGGACATTTTAAAAGCCCCTTTAGATGAATATTGAAGAGAAACTAGATCTGATTTCTCCAGATAGCTCCGGCTCGCTCTGCAACATGGTGAATCCAACAAGCAACCTACGGCCCCCTCATAATTGCTCTCAGGGCACAAGAAGTATCGGTCCAGCGTTCGGTCAGACGGTGTTCTGCGCTGGACCTTCTAATGTGGAGGGGGTACTATTATTCCTATGGAGACTTTTAGGGAAGACAATGCTACATTGCCTTTTACGGTTCATATTAAGTCATGGTATAATACTAAGGTCATACGTCATCTAACGTCTCGTCACCACCTGCACTAATAGCTTCAAGCAGCGCCCAAATAACGTCGTCATAAATAATTCTTCACTGAAGGAAAAGGCATCATATGGGGTTGAGAATAAAGTGCGGAATTAGGAACGCACCCATTAGCCATATCTGCTGACCCCAACACCAATAATGGGGGTCCTAGCCTATAGGGGAAATACACTGTCAATTTCAGGAATTATGGGTTGCTATTCCAATATGATAAGTAATTAGTCTTCTTACGACAATCAAATCTGGCTCGGTTGTCTGGAGCCAAGATCCCCGGAGATCCCATCCAACATTGACATTCTATGATTCTAAGATTGTCTCCGTCAGTAACAGATCCTATCGGATCATATAGTAAACCACATATAATAACCTCTGAGGTCGGACCCTCCGATGAGAAGTGCCAACAGGAATGTTAATCTGATTGCTCTACAGCTTTGTATCTATGGGCAGGTTTAGCTTTTACTACATATTACAATCCAGACATTCCTGACATGAAACACGTAAGAGGACTGTGACTATCCCATCCCACCTTACCGTCTGTGAAGCCCCCCGGTTCTGTTTCCTCTGCAGGTGAGGGGGGATGAAGTCATCCAATGATAAAGGCAGTTCAATGGTGTCCATCCCTTGCAGCGCCTCCTGCAGGTGGTGGTAGAATACATATATGAACGTTTTGCCAAACCATAGGGCGCTATGTGTTTCATATTGTAGATGTCTCACCTGTGCGCATACAGCTCCTATATGGGATTTCTATACAAAACGTCCGGGGCTCGTGATCTTACGCTACCGTCCTGAAGGGGCACCACTCCATTACGCCAGACAAATCGCCCATGTCACAGTCCTAAAAGATCTCTGGACCCACAAACACAGAAAGTATCACAGCAGATGTCTATTCTTCAAAGTGAAAATGTACCGCACTATAGTACTTGAGCACACCCCATAGTACTGTACACACACCCTCCCTGCCCAGCTGGTGTCACACAACACTCCCACCCCCTGAACTCTGCCCTAACAGCCCAGATAACTAACAGCAAGGGAGGGAGGCAGGAAGGATCTGCAATACCAGGTGAAGGCAGGGGAGGCAGGTAGGCAGGGGTGACAGGCAGGGGAGACAATGCAGGAGAGGTACCACTGCAGAGGGGACATGTGAGCGATGGAAGGAGGAAAGGAATGATGGAAAGTGGGAGAAGGAGAATGCGCTGAAGAATGTGTCAGGGAGGAGAAGCACAACAGTGACTCAGTGGAGAGAAAAAAAAAGAAGTCCAGAAACTCTCTGAGGGATAAGCCTGGCGAAGGAAAGAATGACTGCAGAGAGCCAGATCCATTGTAAATGAAGATAACAGAGAGCAGTAGAGCAGAGGTTCTAATTACCGCATGGAAAACTTACACCTGCAATGTTCTACATCCACGTAGCATAAAGTTGCCAAACCTTCAGCATATTAGGTAATTAATTGCATCATGCGATTACACAAGATTCTATTAAAATACACAGCGGTAATTTCCATCATCAGACCTGTCATTCATAGCAGTAGGTACTCTGCAAGTGCCATACACTCCTGCCAAAAAAGTTAGGAGACTACAAATTTTGGTTGTCGCGCTTTGCTGCTTTCATGTTTTTAGATCTTGCAGTCGGAAGTTTCTATGGTTAGTGGAGTACAGTTGTCAGCATTTCATACGTTTTTACACTTTATTCACAAACATGTGGTACTAGCAGGTACGCAGGATGCAGTGATGAGACGCGAGATGGTTTTGTGTTTTTGGTAATAACTCTTGTAGGTTTATAGGCAACTATCCGCAGGGGTAGTCTAAGCAACTGATTAAATAACAGGGATTGTCCTCGCAGGGACTCAATACAAGCAAACACGGAAGTATAAGAACACGACTACGTCCGGCAAAGCCGGTCACTATAGGGCCGCGGTATGGCGGACTACGGGTCCTTAGCTATAAAGTGTCACTTAACCGTCTCGACGTCCCTCAGCGTCCTCGGCGATGGTTCCTCGGCGAAGCAGCCGCTGGGCCCAGCCGCTGAAGATCCTTCGTAGTCTTCGAGCGTTCCAACGCTCCGGTGAAGCAGGGGCACAACAGGCTCTGGAGGAGTCCTTGGACAGATGGGCCGCAGCCCCAGGATAGGGGCAAGCAGCGGCGATGCGGGGTGGCGGCTGGCAGGCCACCTGCGCAGCCAGCGACTGCAACGGGGGACCCGCGGCGAGCAACGGCCCGGCCCTTGCCGCGGACTGGAGAGGGACAGTGGTCGCCGCCGACGGCACTGAACTAGCCGCAGCCACGGGTAGAAGCGGGGCGGCGGCGGGGGACGGGCCCCAGCCGTGGGTTGACGGGAGGCAAGGCCGCAGCCGTGGGCAGGAGCGAGGCGGCAACGGCCGCGAGTGTCCGCGGGCAAGCCGCAGCCGCGGGCTGGAGTAAGGCGGCAGCGGCCGCTGGTCGATGCGGGGGAGAGGTTCTCGGACGGTCGTCTCGGCGCCATCCCACTGATGTCCAGGGGGAGTGTCTCTCCTGTCTCTGGCCTCCTTCCTGGCTCCGGTGAGTCGCTCTGGCTCCGGTGAGTCGCTCTGGCTCTCAGTCGCTCCCACGGTCTCCTGCTCCTTCTGTCCCGTTCTACTGACTCACTGTGACTAGCGTTCCCCGCCCCTTTTATATTGGCTCTCCCCCAGCCCACCTGTCAGTCTCCACGGTCCGTCCCTGAACTCTGTCCCCCGGAAACAGTTTCCCCCGGATCCTAGGTGACGGGCCCCTTGGTTCCGACCCGGACACTCGGCGGGGGCCCTCTCTCCCACAAACACATCAGGTTTCTACAAAGACTCAGTATTGAAAGTGTTGTTAGTTATTTTTCAAGACTCCCAATCTTTGTCGAGGCAGCCGGATATCAGCTTCTGGGTCGAATCCTGACTGATGGCCGCCTAGTCTTGTCTTCATCAGTGCTCGGGGTTCCATCATACTGGAAAAAACATTATTCATCGCCAATCCTGGATTGTTGGGAGAAGTTTCTCTTGGAGGATGGTTAGGTCACATTCTTAATTCATGGCAAAATTGTAAATGAGCCCCCTCCAAGATCAGAAGCCCCCACACATGAATGGTCTCAGGAGGCTTTAGGGTTGGAAGACACAGGACTCGTGGTAGCGCTCACCTTCGATCATTATTCAAGTGGTCCCAAACAGTCTGGAGGGGGCTTCATGCCAGAGTCCAAACCTGTGCTTCTTACGGAATTGTCAGTCCTCCATCTTTTTCTTGGAGAGACGTGGCTTCTTTGCTGCCCTTCATGACATCAGGCCATCCTCCAAAGGCCTTCTCCTCACTGTGCTGAGGCACGGAGATCTTTTCAGCTCATTTGCATATAGGAAAAACATGAATTTCTCGGGAACCATTCATCGGATCACAGATATGAAGGTATCAATTTATTCAGCTTCCTATGACCTGCATGCCCATACAGACGACTTAGGAGGGTTGATCCTACTGACAGATTCCCTTTAAGGCCCACACCCATATAGAAGAGTATATGAACTAAACTGTATCGTGGGCTACATGTAGCAGAAAAGAAATGGTTGGAGTAGAATAATTTCCTAATAAAATGAAACAATCCTCAGAAAATGAAGCTACATCTGTAACTGTAATCTATGGGGCAGCTGTAAATCTAAGGGAGCTGAGCGAAGGAATCAATACGTGGAAAACTATGGGTGTAGGTCCCGATAATGTGGGATCGGTGACAGACCTACTTAAGAAGGAGTTCTTTTAACTTTGGAGTTGGCATATAAGAAATATGACACATTATTACTGGAGCGCACTGGTGGGAAGAATGAGGACTTCACATAAATGCAAATACCAGATCAGTGTAGAAAAGGAAAAATAAAGCAAATAAAGGGTTAAAAAGGACAAGAGGGCAGCACCATCTATATGAGGACAGGGGCTAAGGGTCCCGTTACATTTAGCGATGCACCAGCGATCCCGACAATGATACGACCTGGTCAGGATAAGCTGGTGCATTGCTAAATCGTCGCTAGTGATCTGTCAAACAGGCAGCACTCACCAGCGACGCAGCAGCGATAAGCGATCCGTCGGCGGTCGCTCTTATCTGTCACACCGCAGCGATGATGACGACTTCCGCCTGCGTCCATGCGTCGCTAGTTGGCACCAGCGGGACGCCAACGAGGAAAAAATGGCCCAGGACATTCTTGCGGGTGAACAGTTGCAGCCAGTCCTTAGTGCCATGGTAGGTGGTGGACTGTTACAGATTTGTATGGAGCCTAGGGGCGTTAATTTGCACTTCTGGATGAGGACTCTGTACTCACTTCATCCGCTGTGTACTTCTAGTTATAGTTTACAAGCAGATGAGGACACGAGGCCTTACTAGTCTATCAATCCCAGGGCGATCATCAGTTGTGACCAGTGAGCAGCCACATGTTTTTCCAGCAGTGGCCACTGCAGGCGAAATGTGGTATTGCATGGGGCCCATTCAAATGGCTGTTCAGAGTCCTCCAGAGTGAGAGACATTCAGTGCCCTAAAACTGCGTACGAACATGGCTTAGGTATATAGTAATCCCTGTAAAGAGGACCAGGTGAAAATAGGCCAATGTCTGCTTTTATTTCCACTGCTCCTATGGATATTATTTTTATATCCACTATATGGTTCCAGCTATGATCCTTTCTATTTAGTGCTAATTTCTATAATCTTTACAAGGGGGCGTGGCTCACAGGATCCTCTGGGGCGTGTCATTAGGCTGCTTTGCATGACTACCCTGAGAGTATCGCCCCTTTGATAAAAAAAAAATAAAAAATTGCAGTAAATAAAAAGATAAAAAGGCCCATATCTCTGGAACCCTATGGCAGAAAAAAAAGTAATAGTAATAAAAAATAATCAGGGAGCAATAGGAATAAAATAAGAACAAAACTTCCCCTTTTTACCTGGTGACAGGAAGGTTTTTTTTTTTTTTTAGCAATTCTTAAAATCTATAACAAAGGGAAGGATTATAAAGTGAACTATTATACTTACATATCCCACATTTCGAATGGCAACCGATTGGGTAAACCAGGGCCACAAGTGGCAATTTCCAATGTCTGATAGATAGGGTTCCTCCCACTGTATTGGGAAAATGTAACTCTCAGATAAGCCTCCTTCATCTTTTTTATCTTATTTTTCCCAAATGGCGCCTTTGCTATAAAGTGTGATGGAACCGCAATACAGTCCCATTTTCTTGGTGGTCCGAGCACCAATTGGACAAATTGAGTATATTGGAGAATTGGGCTGAAAAATGGCAAATGAGGTTTAACACAGATTAGTGTAAGGTTATGCACATGGGAAGGAGAAACAGATGCTACAATTACTTACTAAACGGGAAACTGCTGGGGAAATCAGACATGGAAAAGACTAAGGCTGAGTGCAGACGGGGTTTTGAGCCCTGCGGATTTTTCCGTGCAGAATGGAAGAAAACCGCAGGTCAAATGACCTGCATTTTTCCTGCGGATTTCTTCCATTTTTCACGCGGTTTTCATGCGGTTTTTGTGCGGTTTTCCATTGCGGTCTTCCCCCTGCGGATTTGGTAACAGGGGAGATAGAAAACCGCACAAAAGAAGCAACATGCTGCGGATTTTGTACCGCAGGAAAACCGCGCGGAAAAATCCGCAGCGTCTGCACAGCGGTTTTTTTTTTTCATTCATTTTAAAGGTACTGTACATCACAATGCGGATATGCAACGTTTCTGCGCGGTAAAATCCGCTGCGGAAACGCTGCAAATCTGCATCGTGTGCACATGGCCTTAGGCATCTTAGTCAATAAGAAGCTAAATTGGAGTGCCCAGTGTCAGGCAGCTGCCACCAAAGCAAATAGGGTCATGGGATGCATTAGAAGATGTCTGGGGACACGAGATGAAAACATAATTCTCCCTCTGTACAAATCACTCGTCAGACCACACTTGGAGTATTGTGTGCAATTTTGGACGCCGGTGCTCAAGAAAGACATTACTGAACTTGAAAGGGTTCAAAGGCGGGCTACTAAAATGATAAATGGAGTTGGTTCACTACAATACCCAGAAAGGTTATCAAAATTAGGTCCATTTACTCTAGAAAAGAGAAGACTTAGGGGAGACTTAATATATATATGTACAAGTATATCAGAGGGCAATACAGAGATCTCTCCAATGAACTGTTTGTACCAAGGACTGTGACAAGAACAAGGGGGCATTCTCTTCATTTGGAGGAAAGACAATTTCTGCACCAGCATAGAAAAGGGTTCTTCACGGTAAGAGCAGTGAGGCTCTGGAATTCTCTTCCTGAGGAAGTGGTGATGGCCAACTCACTGAATGAATTTAAGAAAGGAATGGAGGCTTTTCTTGTGAGTAACAGTATAGAAGGTTACGAATAACAGAATATTATAGGTAGATGGTAGACCCAGCTTAGGGGAAGGAATTTTTTTCCCTATGGAGAAAATTGGCTTCTACTCTGTGGGTTTTTTGCCTTCCCGAGGATCAACAATGCAGAACAGCTGCACTAAAAATAGGCTGAATTAGATGGACATAAGGTCTTCCTTCAGCCTTCAAAACTATGTTACTATGTTAATAATTTCTCTAATCCAACAATGATGGAAAACCTACTTTAGAATACACTGGTCAGGATCTGTGCCAAGTGCCCCATTATTGTGGCAGAAAGTGGTCATAAATATGTTTTACCTCTCCACATAACTTTTGGACCATAGCAAAGTTCATCCTAATCCTCCTGTTTCACGAACAGAATGAAAGAACTGTAGTAAAAACTGACACAAAGATCAGTGGATGAGAAGGAGAATGCACTTATATATGCCGTTATGGTCAGCCTGGGAAATTTTATTGGTGACTAATAATGGAGGATCGGCCGTACATGATTGCTAGTAACTGGTAAATGATTGTGCAGTGGTGAATACTGGGACTGGTGCCACTTCTGCAGGGGAAGGTTATGTAAGGCTGCAGGGGATGTGCGGTTATAATGATTCCCAGTCCAGTGCATGAGAACGGATAGGAAAACAGAATGGATGGAAACTGGAGAAGGGAAGCCAGGCCGTCCATCAGCCGCACATATGAAGTACACATGCTCCACGCTGTGCCCAGGACGGTCGCACTGCACGCCCCATCCCCTGCCCAGATGGGTACTTTGCCAGCTATAATCCAGGACTGGGCATACAGAAGGAACAGTTGTCCTGACTGACAACCAATATGGGCACTGTCATACCTCCCAACCAGATGGTCAACCTTACCCCAGTCCTTTAAGTGTGCCCACAAAACTCCCCTGAAAAAGTGCTCAGAAAATACCCAAAATAATAAACATATCTATGTAAAAAACAACTCGCTGTTCATATGTTTCGGCTTTTCAGTGTCTTTTATTTGCGTCAGATTGTATAAGATGCCAAGCAGCTAAAAAAAAAAAAGTGACCTGACCATTCTTCAGGCGTTTTCCCCTCTGACGACGCTCTGTACTTTCTAAATCAAGTCAATGGGACAGTTCAGTAGATTCCTGGAAGAAGCAGGGTGACGTTTTGAACATTGTGACAGCTTTCTTGCTAAAAGCGCCACAAAAATGCTGGAAAAACGCTAAAACAAACTGCGCTGCAGTCTGAAACGTTGAAAAAGCACCAAGAAAACAACTAAAAAGAAGGCTTCCAGAAAAAAAAGTTGGCGTTTCCTGAAGCGTCTTCCTCCTGAAAAACCTGCGGTTTCGCCTGCCTGAACAAGATTTTGTGCGCCTATACCCAAGTGTTCCCACTCAGTATGAAACACTTTTCATGGCCACAGACAGCATGATGTCTCCCCATTTGGTATGGCCCCTCTACACAGTAATGATGACCTTACAGGGCCAACTCCTAAGATCGTCTCTGCTCCGCTCTGTGCAGTGTGGCTCGCGCAACAGGGGTTGAATAGTGATGTCATGGCGCCTGCCGTACTGCCCCTCAGGCGCACTGTTGAATGGTGGAGCAGAGAGCCGGTGCCTCCCGCCTCCACCATTGTATTCAACTGTGTCTATCATCCTGGGGATGCAAATAAAGTCAAATTTGAAGCATGGCGTTGACTTTACGGGACATTAATATCCCAATAGTTGTGGGACGGTTGGTGGATATGGGACTGTAATGGTGGCCTTTACATCATTCATATCCGGTAGATTGTAAGCCCCTGAGGGCAGGGTCCTCTCCCTTTCTGTACCATTTTGCCACTGTTAATTACTGTATGGTTGGTTTTACATGTATGTGGACCCTCTTCACATGTAGTCGCCTGTAATCAATGGGGCTTTTAAATAAATAATTTGTGTGTAAATTATGTGTATGTATGCACGAATTAGGCACAGTACTGTGGGAATGAGGTGACACCCAGGGCAGACAGCGGAGGGTGCTAGATGTTTTGTATGACTCTTTAGGAGCATACATATGTAACGTATTGCAGCCACGGGTGAGATACTAGTCTCCTGTGCCCCGTCACATTATATGAAGGTGGAGGTCCTGGCCGGGTGTGTGGCCTTGTGCTGTGAGGGCGTTATGCCTGTGCAGGCCGCATGTAACCAATGTTGCTGGTTTGCCAGGACCAGATGTTTCACAGTTCAATGAGGGAGACCACCATTTAAAAATAAACTCTTTACTGAACGGGAGCTTGATAAGAAATATATACAAGGGATAGCGAGTACAGACAGCAAACATGTCATTCACAACTTGAAGCATTTTCCACAGTTTCCATCCTTCCTTCTCTTATTCTTTCCTCTGTTTCCACTGATCTTTAGCCCTACAGTCCTCTTTAGCAAGAGCCACATATCCGTCCTGCGGGTCCAAGTCTTTTCCCTTTAGGGGGCTACAGTGGGCAGCACGGTGGCTCAGTGGTTAGCGCTGCAGCCTTGCAGTGCTGGGGTCCTTGGTTCGAATCCCACCAAGGACAACACCTGCAAGGAGTTTGTATGTTCTCCCCGTGTTTGCGTGGGTTTCCTCCGGGCACTCCGGTTTCCTCCCACACTCCAAAGACATACTGATAGGGAATTTAGATTGTGAGCCCCATCGGGGACAGTGATGGTAATGTGTGCAAACTGTAAAGCGCTGCGGAATATGTTAGCGCTATATAAAAATAAAGATTATTAAGATTATTATTATTACTATGGCCGGTACAACAGATGCTGCAGAACTCCCACCGGGGACACTTCACTCATCTCACTTACTCAGTCTTGTCTAGGCCCGTTTCCTTCAAAAATTATAAGCTCTGGGCCTTGTGGCTAGGTGCCCTCTCTCAGGACCCATCTCTGGAAGGTCACTTCTGCTCCGGATCTCGCTATCCCATTTACTTCGGTCTCCTCTCACTTAGGAACAACCACGGGAAGGGCAGTCTCCAATGAAGGAAACCACCTATGCCATATTGCATATTTACCATAAGGGATGGTCTTTTACTAGGCATTGCTCCTACTGGCCAGTTTCCTACTCCACACTGATGAGGGGCAATACCCCGAAACAGCTGTCTGTGGATGGATACCATGTTTTGGCATAGGTGGTTTCCTTCACTGGAGACTGCCCTTCCCGTGGTTGTTCCTTCCCGGGGAAAGACCTGGCTAGTCATTGCTTGCATTGAGAAACATGTGATGGTGCCTCCGCGGCTTGTGTTTTGCATGTTTTTGCATATTTCCCATAAGGGACGGGGGCATTGCTCTAGAATCACTGCGTTGAGAAACATATGATGGTGTCTCCGCAGTGTTGGATGTTGATCTCCATGAGTTCATTCATCCTCATTTTTCACATCCTCTCACTTAGGGACACCCAGAATGCGGCACTTCTCACATTGGACCCTTAGGTCCACTCCCTATGCACTCCAGGCCCTATCTGCCTCCGATAGGAAACTGTCACTTTCACTGCAACTCAGCTAGTCCAAAATATTAACTGTAGCTATCCCTATTGTCAAACTACACCCTTTATCACTACTGCCAACACCTCACATCACAGTTTACATTGCATCATTTAACATTTTATAACAATAAACTTACTGCTTCAAGAGGGAAACATGGGCAGCATCTTCATCTCCTTACATATCCATACTGAAGCCATACATGACCTGCCCTACTCTGATTGATGGAGGAGCCAAACAATCAAGACCGACCGATACTGGTCTGTGAGTATAGGGCGGCGGGACTTCTGTATGATGGTGAATCGTGGGATGTTATGCTCCATATTCATGCTATATCTGCATTTATCAGCAACAGATAAACCTAGTTCCACACTGAAGTAGGAAAGCCACATGACATCATACATGTATTAATCCAAACTTAATTTATTGCATAGATTTACCACTAAGATACATTTTTGGGCCTCTGATGTAAGCCTAGGTCTATCCTTAGGTGGTGGGGCGGTAAGAACCTGTTCTATTAAGCCAATATTGCCCATTACCTGCTTGTTATCATGGTGCCCTGAAGCTACGAGGAGATGCCCTCTAGTATGAACACATCTTATATGGGTCACACTTATGTTACTAGATCATTTTAGATACAGAAAATATAGTAAAATATTACTCTGATATTCCACTTTCTACTTGTTTAACTAAAGGGTGTTCCAGGCTATACACTGGCATTCTATTAATTTTACACCGACTGACCCCGAGAACCATAAATCATCAGACACCCTGCTCTTCCTTATAGGTTTGGTGTCAATCAAAAGACATTTATAGACTCCACTCACATTTATTATATGGCAGTAAAGCCATCTTCTTCACATGTATAATACCTATTATTAGGGTCAACTTTAGTGAATTTCATGGCTGGAGGTCATAAAATATACCAATAATGGCAATGAACATACGGGTGAGATCTCGTTCATATTTTTGGGATCAAAATCTGCCATAAAAAGTAACAGATCACATTGGAAAAAGTCCTACTAAATGGAAAATTATCTAATTGATACAAAATTCATAATGTTAATAAGGACCACAGTTCTGGATATCTGACGTAGAGCTCCACCCTAGAAACAAGGACCAGAGTTCTGGATATCTGACGCAGAGCTCCACCCTAGAAACAAGGACCAGAGTTCTGAATATCTGACGCAGAGCTCTAACTTAGAAACAAGGACCAGAGTTCTGGATATGTGACTCAGAGCTCCACCATAGAAACAAGGACCAGAGTTCTGGATATCTGACGCAGAGCTCTACCTTAGAAACAAGGACCAGAGCTCTGGATATGTGACTTAGAGCTCCACCATATAAACAAGGACTACAGTTCTGGATATGTGACTCAGAGCTCCACCATAGAAACAAGGACCAGAGTTCTGGATATGTGACTCAGAGCTCCACCCTAGAAACAAGGACCAGAGTTCTGGATATCTGACGCAGAGCTCTACCTTAGAAACAAGGACCAGAGTTCTGGATACGTGACTTAGAGCTCCACCATATAAACAAGGACTACAGTTCTGGATATGTGACTCAGAGCTCCACCATAGAAACAAGGACCAGAATTCTGGATATCTGACGCAGAGCTCCACCATAGAAACAAGGACCAGAGTTCTGGATATCTGACGCAGAGCTCTACCTTAGAAACAAGGACCAGAGTTCTGGATATGTGACTCAGAGCTCCACCCTAGAAACAAGGACCAGAGTTCTGGATATCTGACGCAGAGCTCTACCTTAGAAACAAGGACCAAAGTTTTGGATATGTGACTTAGAGCTCCACCATATAAACAAGGACCAGAGTCATGGATATCTGACGCAGAGCTCTACCTTAGAAACAAGGACCAGAGTTCTGGATATGTGACTCAGAGCTCCACCATAGAAACAAGGACCAGAGTCCTGGATATCTGACGCAGAGCTCTACCTTAGAAACAAGGACCAGAGTCCTGGATATCTGACGCAGAGCTCTACCTTAGAAACAAGGACCAGAGTTCTGGATATGTGACTCAGAGCTCCACCATAGAAACAAGGACCAGAGTCCTGGATATCTGACGCAGAGCTCTACCTTAGAAACAAGGACCAGAGTTCTGGATATGTGACTCAGAGCTCCACCATAGAAACAAGGACCAGAGTCCTGGATATCTGACGCAGAGCTCTACCTTAGAAACAAGGACCAGAGTCCTGGATATCTGACGCAGAGCTCTACCTTAGAAACAAGGACCAGAGTCCTGGATATCTGACGCAGAGCTCTACCTTAGAAACAAGGACCAGAGTCCTGGATATCTGACGCAGAGCTCTACCTTAGAAACAAGGACCAGAGTCCTGGATATCTGACGCAGAGCTCCACCATAGAAACAAGGACCAGAGTTCTGGATATCTGACTCAGAGCTCCACCATAGAAACAGGTTTAAAGGGTCATTTAAAATCGTAAGTTGGTTACCAGTCAGTGATTCAAACCAGTTTTAACTGCTTTGAACAGGTGTGAGTGCCTGAACAGGTGTGAGTGCCTGAACAGGTGTGAGTGCCTGAACAGGTGTGAGTGCCTGTTTAAAGCAGTTAAAACTGGTTTGAATCACTGACTGGAAACCAACTTACGATTTTACTTAAAAAGAAAAATGCTTTGTCCCAATTAATTTGCAGAGCACTCTACTTTCTGATCTTCTGGACATTGGTAGCAATAGACGGACTGACTCATTGACTTGTATACAAGTATTTTCTGAGCATGCTATGTTCTGGGAGAGGTTACTGTGACGTGAGGAGGAGAAGGTGAGCTGTGCCATCAGCTATTGTGAATCCGATTACCAACAGGTGTAATCTGTCATTGCAACCCTGTCTGTGAGGATAGTGTGAGTACTGAAAAGTCATCTGTGCAGAATAGGAAGTATGAGTCTAGTAAGACCTGCTGGTCAGTGTTTAATTGAGTACATTTTATCTTTTTTCTATCATAGTGATGAAGAATATTGAAGAAAAATAAATGATCAAAATTTGTAGAAATACATGTAATATAAAACACGCTTCATGTTCTGATTACACATTTTTTCAAAGTGGTTTTGCAGCCTGTGGTCTCTTCAAACAGCTGTTCAGCGGGTGTACCAAGAGCCGGACCTCCCCCCCACCAGATATTGATGGACTATCCGGAGGATAATTAATATTTAAACCTCAACATTTTCTTTAAAGGAGTTTTCCCCTGCTTTGAAACTTCTTGTGTAAGGACCCAGGGTGGACATTCTGTCCCAACAGGAAAACCCTGTGTAGACAGAGTGTGAAGGCTGCAGCTGATGAATGGCCGCTGACTGGCTGCAGTCAACGTGTGACATTATAACATGAGACTGTCAGCGGACACTGATGATCAACTGACCACCAGGAGGACACTATGCTCCACTGACCACCAGGAGGAGGACACTATGCTCCACTGACCACCAGGAGGAGGACACTATGCTCTACTGACCACCAGGACGAGGACACTATGCTCCACTGACCACCAGGACGAGGACACTATGCTCCACTGACCACCAGGACGAGGACACTATGCTCCACTGACCACCAGGAGGAGGACACTATGTTCCACTGACCACCAGGAGGAGGACACTATGCTCCACTGACCACCAGGAGGAGGACACTATGCTCCACTGACCACCAGGAGGAGGACACTATGCTCCACTGACCACCAGGAGGAGGACACTATGCTCCTGCTCCACTGACCACCAGGAGGAGGACACTATGCTCCACTGACCACCAGGAGGAGTACACTATGCTCCACTGACCAGCAGGAGGACACTATGCTCCACTGACCAGCAGGAGGAGGACACTATGCTCCACTGACCAGCAGGAGGAGGACACTATTCCCACTGACCACCAGGAGGCGGACACTATGCTCCACTGACCACCAGGAGGAGGACACTATGCTCCACTGACCACCAGGAGGAGGACACTATGCTCCACTGACCACCAGGAGGAGGACACTATGCTCCACTGACCACCAGGAGGAGGACACTATGCTCCACTGACCACCAGGAGGAGGACACTATGCTCCACTGACCACCAGGAGGAGGACACTATGCTCCACTGACCACCAGGAGGAGGACACTATGCTCCACTGACCACCAGGAGGAGGACACTATGCTCCACTGACCACCAGGAGGAGGACACTATGCTCCACTGACCACCAGGAGGAGGACACTATGCTCCACTGACCAGCAGGAGGACACTATGCTCCACTGACCACCAGGAGGAGGACACTATGCTCCACTGACCAGCAGGAGGAGGACACTATGCTCCACTGACCACCAGGAGGAGGACACTATGCTCCACTGACTACCAGGAGGAGGACACTATGCTCCACTGACCACCAGGAGGAGGACACTATGCTCCACTGACCACCAGGAGGAGGACACTATGCTCCACTGACCACCAGGAGGAGGACACTATGCTCCACTGACCACCAGGAGGAGGACACTATGCTCCACTGACAACCAGGAGGAGGACACTATGCTCCACTGACAACCAGGAGGAGGACACTATGCTCCACTAAAAACCAGAAGGTCTCTCTATGTTCCACTGACTACCAGGTACAGAAGTCTCTGTTCCACTGACCACAAGGTAGAGGCGTAGCTAAGGGTTTGGTTCAGGGGAGAAAAACTTTTGAATGGGCCCCTAACAATGTAACCCTGATTACAAATATGGTGGTGCACGCTAATAGTAGATGTAGGAGAACCTCAGCAGATGACAGTGCTGTTACTAAAAAAAAATTATCTGCATAAAGACCAACACTGATATTACTGCCATATGGTGACCATATAGTGGTAGATATCAGTCCTACAGAACATATAAGACTACAGCACAGTTATAGATGGTGACTTACAGATGAAGTTCTTTCTGATTGAGTTGCTCACTTTTCTCATGTATTCCATCTGGCCCAGACCGACATGACGAATTCTCCAGCCAGGACTCGGCTGTAGAGATTACAACAGACACATTTCACTTCTCACATTTCAGGCACCATCCCCATCTATCGACAACCTGCACAACCTCCTCATCCTGCTGATACCCCAGTACTGAGACGCTGCTGCTGTATGTAACACTAGTACTAAACCTACTTCGTGTTACTGTGTTCCCTCTAATTTTCCTCCTACTGCAGCCCTAGATTCCCTTTCATTGTACTTGTGAAGTATGATGTCAACAAAAGTGCCCATCAAACCCCCATAAAGAATTCTTCCACAGTACTCCCCACATGCACTGCATGATGACCCTACTGTACCACACCTCAACTGCCTCAGAGAAGTATGGTGACCCCAACACAGTATGATCCCCCAACTGTGACCCCCCACACAGCCCTCCATGCAGTATAATGTGCCTACATACAATATAATGACCCCACACCTCTCCACACTGAATAATGGCCCCCACACAAACTGTCACACTGTATAATTGCTTGCATACAGTTTAAAGGCTCCCACACAGTTCTCAAAATATTATAATAGCCCCCACATAGACCTCCATACAGTATAATACACCCCATACAGTATAATGTATTGTACACTATAGCTCATACAGTATAATGAACCCCATACAGTATAATGCACCCTATGGTCCATACAGTATAATGCACCTCATACAGTATAATGTACTTCATAGTTCATACAGTATAATGCACCCCATAGCCTTTACAGTATAATTCATTCCATACAGTATAATGCACCCCATAGCCAATAAAGTATACTACACCCATACAGTATAATGCACCCCATAGCACATACAGTATATTGCACCCCACAGTCCATACAGTATAATGCACCCCATAGCTCATACAGTATATTGCACCCCATACAGTATAATGCACCCCATAGCTCATACAGTATAAAGTACCCCATACAGTATAATGCACCCCATAGAGTATAATGGACCCCATGGTCTATACAGTATAATGCACCCCATGGTCCATACAGTATAATGCAATCCATAGCCCATACTGTATAATACACTCCATACAGTATAATACACCCCATGGTCCATACAGTATTATGCACCCCATAGTCCATGCAGTAGAATGCACCCCATGGTCCATACAGTATAATGCACCCCATGGTCCATACAGTATAATGCACCCCATGGTCCATACTGTATAATGCAATCCATAGCCTATACTGTATAATGCACTCCATACAGTATAATACACCCCATGGTCCATACAGTATTATACACCCCACAGTCCATAAAGTATAATGCACCCCATAGCACATACAGTATATTGCACCCCACAGTCCATACAGTATAATGCACCCCATAGCACATACAGTATATTGCACCCCATACAGTATAATGCACCCCATAGCTCATACAGTATAAAGTATCCCATACAGTATAATGCACCCCATAGAGTATAATGGACCCCATGGTCTATACAGTATAATGCACCCTATGGTTCATACAGTATAATGAACCCCATGGTCCATACAGTACAATGCAATCCATAGCCCATACTGTATAATGCACTCCATACAGTATAATACACCCCATGGTCCATATAGTATTATGCACCCCATAGTCCATACAGTATTATGCACCCCATGGTCCATACAGTATTATGCACCCCACAGTCCATACAGTATAATGCACCCCATAGCACATACAGTATATTGCACCCCACAGTCCATACAGTATAATGCACCCCATAGCACATACAGTATATTGCACCCCATACAGTATAATGCACCCCATAGCTCATACAGTATAAAGTATCCCATACAGTATAATGCACCCCATAGAGTATAATGGACCCCATGGTCTATACAGTATAATGCACCCTATGGTCCATACAGTATAATGAACCCCATGGTCCATACAGTACAATGCAATCCATAGCCCATACTGTATAATGCACTCCATACAGTATAATACACCCCATGGTCCATATAGTATTATGCACCCCATAGTCCATACAGTATAATGCACCCCATGGTCCATACTGTATAATGAACCCCATGGTCCATACATTATCATGCAATCCATAGCCCATACTGTATAATGCACTCCATACAGTATAATACACCCCATGGTCCATACAGTATAAGGCACCCCAGAGTCCATACAGTATAATGCACCCCATGGTCCATACTGTATAATGAACTGCGTTGTTCATACAGTATAATGCAATCCATAGCCCATACTGTATAATGCCTCCATACAGTATAATAAACCCCATGGTCAATACAGTATTATGCACCCCATAGTCCATACAGTATATTGCACCCTATACAGTATAATGCACCCCATGGTCCATACAGTATAATGCATCCCATACAGTATAATGAACCCCATGGTCCATACAGTATAATGAACCCCATGGTCCATACAGTATATTGCACCCCATACAGTATATTACACCCCTTACAGTATAATTCACCCCAGGGTATAATAACCCCCATAGCCCATACAGTACAATGCACCCCATAGAGTATAATGAACCCCATGGTCCATACAGTATATTGAACCCCCTACAGTATAATGCACCCCTTACAGTATAATGAACCCCATGGTCCATACCGTATAATGCACCCCATAGAGTATAATGCACCCCACAGTCCAAACAGTATAATATCCTCAATACAGTTTTTGTGCCTCAATGTCAAAAAAATAAATAAAATACAACAAAATACAATTCTCACCTCTCCACCTTGTTCCACTGCTCCGGTCTCCGCAGCTTGTCTTCTGAAGCGTCACACAGCTCAGATTAGCAGACGCCATTTAGTGACATCATATCTCTGAGATGTCAGATGCCGAGGAAGATAGATGGGGGAGAAAGACAGCTCCAGGTGAGCCCCTCAGAGCACGGGGCCCGGGGCAGCCACACCCTCAGCTTTCCCGGTAGCTACACTACTGCCACAAGGAGCAGGATGCTCTATGTTCCACAGACCACCAGAAGGACTTGTGCTTCTCCAGGCATCAGCAGTCTAAACACCTGGAGCAGGAGCTTCTGTGCTCCACTGAAAACATAGAGCAGGACTCTCAGTGTTCCACTGACCATCAGGACTCTCGATGTTACACCGATCACCAGGAGCAGGCCTCTCAATGCTTCACTGACAACGATGAGCAGACCTCTCAATGCTTCACTGACCACCAGGAGCAGGCCTCTCAATGCTTCACTGACCACCAGGAGCAGGCCTCTCAATGCTTCACTGACCACCAGGAGCAGGACTCTCAATGCTTCACTAACCACCAGGAGCAGGCCTCTCAATGCTTCACTAACCACCAGGAGCAGGCCTCTCAATGCTTCACTGACCACCAGGACTCTCAATGCTTCACTGACCACCAGGACTCTCAATGCATCACTGACCACCAGGACTCTCAATGCTTCACTGACCACCAGGAGCAGGCCGCTCAGTGCTTCACTAACCACCAGGAGCAGGCCTCTCAGTGCTTCACTGACCACCAGGAGCAGGACTCTCAATGCTTCACTAACCACCAGGAGCAGGCCTCTCAATGCTTCACTGACCACCAGGACTCTCAATGCTTCACTGACCACCAGGACTCTCAATGCTTCACTGACCACCAGGAGCAGGCCGCTCAGTGCTTCACTAACCACCAGGAGCAGGACTCTCATTGCTTCACTGACCACCAGGAGCAGGATGCTCTATGTTCCACAGACCACCAGAAGGACTTGTGCTTCTCCAGGCATCAGCAGTCTAAACACCTGGAGCAGGAGCTTCTGTGCTCCACTGAAAACATAGAGCAGGACTCTCAGTGTTCCACTGACCATCAGGACTCTCGATGTTACACCGATCACCAGGAGCAGGCTTCACGATATTCCACTGACCACCAGGAGCAGGCCTCTCAATGCTTCACTGACAACGATGAGCAGACCTCTCAATGCTTCACTGACCACCAGGAGCAGGCCTCTCAATGCTTCACTGACCACCAGGAGCAGGCCTCTCAATGCTTCACTGACCACCAGGAGCAGGCCTCTCAATGCTTCACTGACCACCAGGACTCTCAATGCTTCACTGACCACCAGGACTCTCAATGCTTCACTGACCACCAGGAGCAGGCCTCTCAGTGCTTCACTGACCACCAGGAGCAGGACTCTCAATGCTTCACTAACCACCAGGAGCAGGCCTCTCAATGCTTCACTGACCACCAGGAGCAGGCCTCTCAATGCTTCACTGACCACCAGGAGCAGGCCTCTCAATGCTTCACTGACCACCAGGAGCAGGCCTCTCAATGCTTCACTGACCACCAGGAGCAGGCCTCTCAATGCTTCACTGACCACCAGGACTCTCAATGCTTCACTGACCACCAGGAGCAGGCCGCTCAGTGCTTCACTGACCACCAGGAGCAGGACTCTCATTGCTTCACTGACCACCAGGAGCAGGCCGCTCAGTGCTTCACTGACCACCAGGAGCAGGCCGCTCAGTGCTTCACTGACCACCAGGAGCAGGCCTCTCAGTGCTTCACTGACCACCAGGAGCAGGACTCTCATTGCTTCACTGACCACCAGGAGCAGGCCGCTCAGTGCTTCACTGACCACCAGGAGCAGGCCGCTCAGTACTTCACTGACCACCAGGAGCAGGCCGCTCAGTGCTTCACTGACCACCAGGAGCAGGACTCTCATTGCTTCACTGACCACCAGGAGCAGGCCTCTCAATGCTTCACTGACCACCAGGACTCTCAATGCTTCACTGACCACCAGGAGCAGGCCTCTCAATGCTTCACTGACCACCAGGAGCAGGCCTCTCAATGCTTCACTGACCACCAGGAGCAGGCCTCTCAATGCTTCACTGACCACCAGGAGCAGGCCTCTCAATGCTTCACTGACCACCAGGAGCAGGCCTCTCAATGCTTCACTGACCACCAGGAGCAGGCCTCTCAATGCTTCACTGACCACCAGGAGCAGGACTCTCAATGCTTCACTAACCACCAGGAGCAGGCCTCTCAATGCTTCACTGACCACCAGGAGCAGGCCTCTCAATGCTTCACTGACCACCAGGAGCAGGCCTCTCAATGCTTCACTGACCACCAGGAGCAGGACTCTCAATGCTTCACTGACCACCAGGACTCTCAATGCTTCACTGACCACCAGGAGCAGGCCGCTCAGTGCTTCACTGACCACCAGGAGCAGGACTCTCATTGCTTCACTGACCACCAGGAGCAGGCCGCTCAGTGCTTCACTGACCACCAGGAGCAGGCCGCTCAGTACTTCACTGACCACCAGGAGCAGGCCGCTCAGTGCTTCACTGACCACCAGGAGCAGGACTCTCATTGCTTCACTGACCACCAGGAGCAGGCCTCTCAATGCTTCACTGACCACCAGGACTCTCAATGCTTCACTGACCACCAGGACTCTCAATGCTTCACTGACCACCAGGAGCAGGCCGCTCAGTGCTTCACTGACCACCAGGAGCAGGCCGCTCAGTGCTTCACTGACCACCAGGAGCAGGCCGCTCAGTGCTTCACTGACCACCAGGAGCAGGCCGCTCAGTACTTCACTGACCACCAGGAGCAGGCCGCTCAGTACTTCACTGACCACCAGGAGCAGGCCGCTCAGTGCTTCACTGACCACCAGGAGCAGGACTCTCATTGCTTCACTGACCACCAGGAGCAGGCCTCTCAATGCTTCACTGACCACCAGGAGGACTCTCAATGCTTCACTGACCACCAGGACTCTCAATGCTTCACTGACCACCAGGAGCAGGCCTCTCAGTGCTTCACTGACCACCAGGAGCAGGCCTCTCAGTGCTTCACTGACCACCAGGAGCAGGCCTCTCAGTGCTTCACTGACCACCAGGAGCAGGCCTCTCAGTGCTTCACTGACCACCAGGAGCAGGCCTCTCAGTGCTTCACTGACCACCAGGAGCAGGCCTCTCAGTGCTTCACTGACCACCAGGAGCAGGCCTCTCAGTGCTTCACTGACCACCAGGAGCAGGCCACTCAGTGCTTCACTGACCACCAGGAGCAGGCCTCTCAATGCTTCACTGACCACCAGGAGCAGGCCACTCAATGCTTCACTGACCAACAGGAGCAGGACTCTCAATGCTTCACTGACCACCAGGAGCAGGCCTCTCAGAGCTTCACTGACCACCAGGAGCAGGCCTCTCAGTGCTTCACTGACCACCAGGAGCAGGACTCTCAATGCTTCACTGACCACCAGGAGCAGGTCTCTCAATATTTCACTGACCACCAGGAGCAGGACTCTCAATTCTCCACTATCCACCAGAAGCAGGACTCTCAATGCTTCACTGACCACCAGGAACAGGACTCTCAATGCTTCACTGACCACCAGGAGCAGGCCTCTCAATGCTCCACTGACCACCAGGAGCAGGCCTCTCATTGCTTCACTGACCACCAGGAGCAGGCCTCTCAATGCTTCACTGACCACCAGGACTCTCAATGCTTCACTGACCACCAGGAGCAGGCCTCTCAATGCTTCACTGACCACCAGGAGCAGGCCTCTCAATGCTTCACTGACCACCAGGAGCAGGCCTCTCAATGCTCCACTGACCACCAGGAGCAGGCCTCTCATTGCTTCACTGACCACCAGGAGCAGGCCTCTCAATGCTTCACTGACCACCAGGACTCTCAATGCTTCACTGACCACCAGGAGCAGGCCTCTCAATGCTTCACTGACCACCAGGAGCAGGCCTCTCAGTGCTTCACTGACCACCAGGAGCAGGAATCTCAATGCTTCACTGACCACCAGGAGCAGGTCTCTCAATATTTCACTGACCACCAGGAGCAGGACTCTCAATTCTCCACTATCCACCAGAAGCAGGACTCTCAATGCTTCACTGACCACCAGGAACAGGACTCTCAATGCTTCACTGACCACCAGGAGCAGGCCTCTCAATATTTCACTGACCACCAGGAGCAGGCCTCTCAATGCTTCACTGACCACCAGGAGGACTCTCAATGCTTCACTGACCACCAGGACTCTCAATGCTTCACTGACCACCAGGAGCAGGCCTCTCAGTGCTTCACTGACCACCGGGAGCAGGCCTCTCAGTGCTTCACTGACCACCAGGAGCAGGCCTCTCAGTGCTTCACTGACCACCAGGAGCAGGCCTCTCAGTGCTTCACTGACCACCAGGAGCAGGCCTCTCAGTGCTTCACTGACCACCAGGAGCAGGCCTCTCAATGCTTCACTCACCACCAGGAGCAGGCCTCTCAGTGCTTCACTGACCACCAGGAGCAGGCCTCTCAGTGCTTCACTGACCACCAGGAGCAGGCCACTCAGTGCTTCACTGACCACCAGGAGCAGGCCTCTCAATGCTTCACTGACCACCAGGAGCAGGCCACTCAATGCTTCACTGACCACCAGGAGCAGGACTCTCAATGCTTCACTGACCACCAGGAGCAGGCCTCTCAGAGCTTCACTGACCACCAGGAGCAGGCCTCTCAGTGCTTCACTGACCACCAGGAGCAGGACTCTCAATGCTTCACTGACCACCAGGAGCAGGTCTCTCAATATTTCACTGACCACCAGGAGCAGGACTCTCAATTCTCCACTGTCCACCAGAAGCAGGACTCTCAATGCTTCACTGACCACCAGGAACAGGACTCTCAATGCTTCACTGACCACCAGGAGCAGGCCTCTCAATGCTCCACTGACCACCAGGAGCAGGCCTCTCAATATTTCACTGACCACCAGGAGCAGGCCTCTCAATGCTTCACTGACTACCAGGAGGACTCTCAATGCTTCACTGACCACCAGGACTCTCAATGCTTCACTGACCACCAGGAGCAGGCCTCTCAGTGCTTCACTGACCACCAGGAGCAGGCCTCTCAGTGCTTCACTGACCACCAGGAGCAGGCCTCTCAGTGCTTCACTGACCACCAGGAGCAGGCCTCTCAGTGCTTCACTGACCACCAGGAGCAGGCCACTCAGTGCTTCACTGACCACCAGGAGCAGGCCACTCAGTGCTTCACTGACCACCAGGAGCAGGCCTCTCAATGCTTCACTGACCACCAGGAGCAGGCCACTCAATGCTTCACTGACCAACAGGAGCAGGACTCTCAATGCTTCACTGACCACCAGGAGCAGGCCTCTCAGAGCTTCACTGACCACCAGGAGCAGGCCTCTCAGTGCTTCACTGACCACCAGGAGCAGGCCTCTCAATGCTTCACTGACCACCAGGAGCAGGCCTCTCAATGCTTCACTGACCACCAGGAGCAGGCCTCTCAATGCTTCACTGACCACCAGGAGAAGGCCTCTCAATGCTTCACTGACCACCAGGACTCTCAATGCTTCACTGACCACCAGGAGCAGGCCGCTCAGTGCTTCACTGACCACCAGGAGCAGGACTCTCATTGCTTCACTGACCACCAGGAGCAGGCCGCTCAGTGCTTCACTGACCACCAGGAGCAGGCCGCTCAGTACTTCACTGACCACCAGGAGCAGGCCGCTCAGTGCTTCACTGACCACCAGGAGCAGGACTCTCATTGCTTCACTGACCACCAGGAGCAGGCCTCTCAATGCTTCACTGACCACCAGGACTCTCAATGCTTCACTGACCACCAGGACTCTCAATGCTTCACTGACCACCAGGAGCAGGCCGCTCAGTGCTTCACTGACCACCAGGAGCAGGCCGCTCAGTGCTTCACTGACCACCAGGAGCAGGCCGCTCAGTGCTTCACTGACCACCAGGAGCAGGACTCTCAGTGCTTCACTGACCACCAGGAGCAGGCCGCTCAGTGCTTCACTGACCACCAGGAGCAGGCCGCTCAGTGCTTCACTGACCACCAGGAGCAGGCCGCTCAGTACTTCACTGACCACCAGGAGCAGGACTCTCATTGCTTCACTGACCACCAGGAGCAGGACTCTCATTGCTTCACTGACCACCAGGAGCAGGCCTCTCAATGCTTCACTGACCACCAGGAGGACTCTCAATGCTTCACTGACCACCAGGAGGACTCTCAATGCTTCACTGACCACCAGGAGCAGGCCTCTCAGTGCTTCACTGACCACCAGGAGCAGGCCTCTCAGTGCTTCACTGACCACCAGGAGCAGGCCTCTCAGTGCTTCACTGACCACCAGGAGCAGGCCTCTCAGTGCTTCACTGACCACCAGGAGCAGGCCTCTCAGTGCTTCACTGACCACCAGGAGCAGGACTCTCAGTGCTTCACTGACCACCAGGAGCAGGACTCTCAGTGCTTCACTGACCACCAGGAGCAGGACTCTCAGTGCTTCACTGACCACCAGGAGCAGGCCACTCAGTGCTTCACTGACCACCAGGAGCAGGCCTCTCAATGCTTCACTGACCACCAGGAGCAGGCCACTCAATGCTTCACTGACCAACAGGAGCAGGACTCTCAATGCTTCACTGACCACCAGGAGCAGGCCTCTCAGTGCTTCACTGACCACCAGGAGCAGGCCTCTCAGTGCTTCACTGACCACCAGGAGCAGGAATCTCAATGCTTCACTGACCACCAGGAGCAGGTCTCTCAATATTTCACTGACCACCAGGAGCAGGACTCTCAATTCTCCACTATCCACCAGAAGCAGGACTCTCAATGCTTCACTGACCACCAGGAACAGGACTCTCAATGCTTCACTGACCACCAGGAGCAGGCCTCTCAATGCTCCACTGACCACCAGGAGCAGGCCTCTCAATATTTCACTGACCACCAGGAGCAGGCCTCTCAATGCTTCACTGACCACCAGGAGGACTCTCAATGCTTCACTGACCACCAGGACTCTCAATGCTTCACTGACCACCAGGAACAGGCCTCTCAGTGCTTCACTGACCACCAGGAGCAGGCCTCTCAGTGCTTCACTGACCACCAGGAGCAGGCCTCTCAATGCTTCACTGACCACCAGGAGGACTCTCAATGCTTCACTGACCACCAGGAGGACTCTCAGTGCTTCACTGACCACCAGGAGCAGGCCTCTCAGTGCTTCACTGACCACCAGGAGCAGGCCTCTCAGTGCTTCACTGACCACCAGGAGCAGGCCTCTCAGTGCTTCACTGACCACCAGGAGCAGGCCTCTCAGTGCTTCACTGACCACCAGGAGCAGGCCTCTCAGTGCTTCACTGACCACCAGGAGCAGGCCTCTCAGTGCTTCACTGACCACCAGGAGCAGGCCTCTCAGTGCTTCACTGACCACCAGGAGCAGGCCTCTCAGTGCTTCACTGACCACCAGGAGCAGGACTCTCAGTGCTTCACTGACCACCAGGAGCAGGCCACTCAGTGCTTCACTGACCACCAGGAGCAGGCCTCTCAATGCTTCACTGACCACCAGGAGCAGGCCACTCAATGCTTCACTGACCAACAGGAGCAGGACTCTCAATGCTTCACTGACCACCAGGAGCAGGCCTCTCAGTGCTTCACTGACCACCAGGAGCAGGCCTCTCAGTGCTTCACTGACCACCAGGAGCAGGAATCTCAATGCTTCACTGACCACCAGGAGCAGGTCTCTCAATATTTCACTGACCACCAGGAGCAGGACTCTCAATTCTCCACTATCCACCAGAAGCAGGACTCTCAATGCTTCACTGACCACCAGGAACAGGACTCTCAATGCTTCACTGACCACCAGGAGCAGGCCTCTCAATGCTCCACTGACCACCAGGAGCAGGCCTCTCAATATTTCACTGACCACCAGGAGCAGGCCTCTCAATGCTTCACTGACCACCAGGAGGACTCTCAATGCTTCACTGACCACCAGGACTCTCAATGCTTCACTGACCACCAGGAGCAGGCCTCTCAGTGCTTCACTGACCACCAGGAGCAGGCCTCTCAGTGCTTCACTGACCACCAGGAGCAGGCCTCTCAGTGCTTCACTGACCACCAGGAGCAGGCCACTCAGTGCTTCACTGACCACCAGGAGCAGGCCTCTCAATGCTTCACTGACCACCAGGAGCAGGCCACTCAATGCTTCACTGACCACCAGGAGCAGGACTCTCAATGCTTCACTGACCACCAGGAGCAGGCCTCTCAGAGCTTCACTGACCACCAGGAGCAGGCCTCTCAGTGCTTCACTGACCACCAGGAGCAGGACTCTCAATGCTTCACTGACCACCAGGAGCAGGTCTCTCAATATTTCACTGACCACCAGGAGCAGGACTCTCAATTCTCCACTGTCCACCAGAAGCAGGACTCTCAATGCTTCACTGACCACCAGGAACAGGACTCTCAATGCTTCACTGACCACCAGGAGCAGGCCTCTCAATGCTCCACTGACCACCAGGAGCAGGCCTCTCAATATTTCACTGACCACCAGGAGCAGGACTCTCAATGCTCCACTGTCCACCAGAAGCAGGACTCTCAATGCTCCACTGACCACCAGGAGCAGGCCTCTCAATGCTTCACTAACCACCAGGAGCAGGCCTCTCAATTCTCCACTGACCACCAGGAGCAGGACTCTCAGTGCTTCATTGACCACCAGGATCAGGCCTCTCAATATTTCACTGACCACCAGGAGCAGGACTCTCAATGCTCCACTGACCACCAGGAGCAGGATTCTCAATGCTCCACTGACCACCAGGAGCAGGATTCTCAATGCTCCACTGACCACCAGGAGCAGGACTCTCAGTGCTTCACTGACCAACAGGAGCAGGCCTCTCAATATTTCACTGACCACCAGGAGCAGGACTCTGAATGCTCCACTGACCACCAGAAGCAGGACTCTCAATGCTTCACTGACCACCAGAAGCAGGACTCTCAATGCTTCACTGACCACCAGGAGCAGGCCTCTCAATATTTCACTGACCACCAGGAGCAAGCCTCTCAATATTTCACTGACCACCAGGAGCAAGCCTCTCAATGCTTCACTGTCCACCAGGAGCAGGACTCTCAGCATTTCACTGACCACCAGGAGCAAGCCTCTCAATGCTTCACTGGCTACGAGGGACATGAGTCTGAATATTATGCAAAGGACTAACCATAAATACCCCCCTTCCCGACCATCAGGGACAGCAGGATGGTGAGTGTACAAGTAGTACCCTTCACCATTGAGCAGATACACTTGCATAATTTTGGTAGTGGGGCTTATATGACACTCCTGAAGTTCTCGTCAGTGACCCCTCTATACAGTAACACCTCGGGCTAATTATTCCTGGTTTCGTGTCCCCATCTACTCCGCATCTATCAGAATCTGATCTGTGGAAGGAAGCGATAGAAATATTTGTCCTGGAAACACTTAAGTTTCCATAGGAGCGGTAAACACAAGCCCAATTTTTAATCCAGAAACATTACGACCAGTCGCTTTCCTTGGCAATCTGTTAGTTTGGATTTTCTCATTCACAGACTGCTTACCTTTTTTTTTTTTGTGAAAATTCCACAGCAAAAATCCTACACTTTGCGATGTGTTACCTTACAAAGGGTGGAAATTTCACCCCGGCTTTAATAACTTTCACCATTGACTGTCAGCAAGCAGAGATCTTAAAGACGGGTAAAGAAAGGAATAACAAAGTATATGAGAAAGTCGTGCAATTTTTCATTTTACACCGGACGACCCGAGAGCGTGTTATTTTCTCGGATAAGCTCTTGCCGTGTGTGACCGCCAGCTATATCTGCACAGCGTTGAATAACTCTTCACACCCTCCAGCACTTGGGCCATACATTAACCTTCCGCCGCTGCCCTACGCATCCCGTGAGCATAGAGGGTCCATTGTGTGTGGTCATCCTTGCATACTTTCGTGGGCGGCCGGTGACGTTTTACGCATCACAGATAGGAAAATTGAAGGACAATGGTGGAAATGTAACAAAAGGGAAAAGTAGAGCAGTGTTCCCCGACAACCAATCAGATAACTGCTCTCGCTTTTCGGAAGCTCTTTCCAAACGATGCAGTTTTCTGATTAGTTGCTATGAAGAACTTTTATTATTATTTATTTTTTAATAAATCACCCTCCGTAGGATCTCATATGCCAAAATAGCGTTGTTAGGGGCAACAAGGGAACTTATGTTTTTCTAGGAAATGATTTTGAAGAGTTAATATTTAGCTATAAAACGCCATAAAACTATACAAAGGTCATATGGCAGCGAGGCAGTAATCCTGCAGCGCTGCACGCACAGAGATCACAGATAAGGAAACGTATAGAACCTGTGCAGGATCAGACAGACCTGAGAGGAGCTGGATTATCAAATACTCTGGATTATTGGACTGTGAATCAGTTCCGACTGCAGCACATGCAGAGTTAAATTGGCATATGATGGTGATCCTATTATTCTATTGCTATAGGTGGATCCCCGGAGTAGAAGCTACTAGGACCTGTAACGTAGCAGCCCCAAACACCGCTCGGTCTCGTCACACCGGCCTTCCTGACCGTTCTCAAGGCTGCAACGTCAACATTGTTGGTAAAAAGCTCAATGTGTGATAGAATAATAGACGCTGGCCTTTCAGGGCACGCTCATGTCTGACAACATAAAACATACTCTCACGCCCGATGCCATACCGAGCAAATACACGTCTGATGCCATATGAGGCACACCACTCAGACTCGATGCCATACGAGCACACTACTCATACTAGATGCCATACAAGGCACACCACTCACACTCGATGCCATACGAGCACACTACTCATACTAGATGCCATACAAGGCACACTACTCACACTCGATGCCATACGAGCACACTACTCACACTAGATGCCATACGGGGCACACCACTCACTAGATGCCATACGGGGCACACCACTCACACTAGATGCCATACAGGGCACACTACTCACACTAGATGCCATACGGGCACACCACTCACACCTGATGCCATACGGGGCACACCACTCACACCTGATGCCATACGGGGCACACCACTCACACCTGATGCCATACGGGGCACACCACTCACACCTGATGCCATACGGGGCACACCACTCACACCTGATGCCATACTAGGCACACCACTCACACTCGATGCCATACGAGCACACTACTCACACCCAATGCCATACGGGGCACACCACTCACACCCAATGCCATACAAGGCACAGCACTCACACTCGATGCCATAGGAGCACACTACTCATACTAGATGCCATACAAGGCACACCACTCACACTCGATGCCATACGAGCACACCACTCACACCCAATGCCATACGGGGCACACCACTCGCAGCCGATGCCATACGGGGCACACCACTCGCAGCCGATGCCATACGGGGCACACCACTCGCAGCCGATGCCATACGGGGCACACCACTCGCAGCCGATGCCATACGGGGCACACCACTCGCACCAGATGCCATACGGGGCACACCAATCACACCAGATGCCATAGGGGCACACCACTCACACCCGATGCCATAGAAGGCACAGCACTCGCACCCGATGCCATATGGGGCACGCCACTCACACCCAGATGCCATATGGGGCACGCCACTCACACCCGGATGACAGACGGGGCAGGGCACACCACTCATACCAGATGCCATACGGGGCACACCACTCATACCAGATGCCATACGGGGCACACCACTCATACCAGATGCCATACGGGGCACACCACTCATACCAGATGCCATACGGGGCACACCACTCATACCAGATGCCATACGGGGCACACCACTCATACCAGATGCCATACGGGGCACACCACTCATACCAGATGCCATACGGGGCACACCACTCACACTAGATGCCATACAGGGCACATATACACATCTGATGCCAGAGATCGCACTCACACCCGATGTTTAAGGGCACAGTCATGTCTGATGACATACACTGACATCTCGGACATCACATCACCTCTGGTTGGAATGAAATACAAGCCACGCTTCGATTTAACTATTTTGTAGTTTAATCTGAACATTTTTTTCTCCCAATCTTTCGTGGAATCAAAAAATCATTTACTTTGTTAAAAACATTTCCTCCTTTGTAATACAAGACAACTCAGCAAATCATAGACTTAAAGAAGAGAAGAAAGAATCAAGTGTGGGCATAGAGAAACGAGCATGTCTCCCGACTCCCTCCATGTGGGCTATCGAAATGAAACGCAAAGATGGGAGCAGTGAAAGAGTTAATTCTTGTGCTATTCATCGCTAGAGGCACCGGAGGACACTGCGGCCCTAAGGCGGCTTTTCCACGGTGCTCTAAAGACCCTGCAGGAGATGTGCTGAGGATGAGATTGTCTGAAGGTAAGCCAACTCCTGAGTGCCTTATTGCAATGGCAGTTTGGGTCCCTGGTCAATAGGGAGCCCAGAATCTGAGTGCCACACTAAAGATACAACTTTGTGTCACCTCAAGCCCTTGTGGTACAAAGGTTTTTCTATGTAGATAGCCCTAAATGCACTCCCTTAATATAATGGACGTGCCCTGGTGGGGTGCGGAGATGGACATGTGATTAGGAGTGTTTAGGGGGGCAGCATGACCCCTCAAAAATAAAGCCTGGAAATATGTGATCTCTCTCGTATATGATTATTAGTGCTTGAGAGAGCAGCGATGCACTACAGAGAGACCGCCGCAGCGCAGTCTGTGTGTGCAGAGCCACCCGCGGCAGTGCAATCAGTCACCCAGAGGAGAGCGGTTTGTTCTCACGTGTTCAGTGCAATGTCTGAGTGTACCCCATAGTAGTTCCCATCACTTAATGGAGGACGGCCATGTGTGCAGTGATCATGCATTTGATGTCTTGGACATGCCATGCTATGCTCTGCAAACTCTGAGGACGCTGCTGGGCTATTACACATCATTGGCAGAATCAGGCTCTGCGTTTATCCGAGTATTTGGTGATGTCCTTACACCACGTCAAAGGATCTCATCGGCCAATTCTCGGAGCAATCGAGAATCCGTGATTAGCACCTGATCAATAAAGCAGTGTGCCCGCCTTATACAACATCTATACCTGGGTGCAATGCAGGTGGCTCTGCAGGAGGGGGCGCTGCAAACTGGCCCTGGTAATATGGTACAATTCTGCAGCCGCTGCCGCTAGATGGACCCTACATTAAAAAACGGTATTTATATTACACATGTATAAATATATATATATAGAACGCAAATAACATTTACAAAGAGGATACAAACTGGAGGACAGACCAGCTCGGTGTGTGTGGTGTGCTCACAAAGTGTGTGTTGGCGTGTAGATCAGTCCCTGGGTCCTGTGTGTCCGCGGATCAGTCTGGATTTATGAGTGTATGTATCAGGAGTGTTCTGTACGGAGCCCATATTCTTATACATACCTGGAGGATGAGCGGCTAATACTCGTATACATGATGAAGGGACGGCTGGCTATGTAGGGAGCAGCATGGCTGTCATGTATGTGTACCTCGGTGTGTACGTGGATTTATATGTTGGCCTGGTTTGAGAGTCCTGCCCTCGAGCGTGTGTTGGTGGTGGATGACACCGTGTGTGTGTGTCGCTGGCGGCAGTGTCACTGCTGGCTCCTGTTGCTGTTCTTGTCGGCTGAGTTCAGATTGATGTCTTGGGGAGTGGTGGGACGACGAGGTGGCATGCGCTCGTTGATTCGATCTAGACCCCTGGCTTCTTCAAAGCTGCGGATCTTGTGCTGGGGAGAGAAGCCCCGAACTGCTGTGCGGAAATAAAAGAAGAAAAACTGCTGAGGTTTTATATTTTTTCTGCATATTTTTCCACGTTTGGACAACTTTTGAAAAATGGCACTGTTGCGGGTGCTCGTCTGTCTGACAGCCTGCACATAAGGGTAACCCCACTGATACCTGCCATTTAACCATTTGGTCACTGCAGTCAGAGATCCCACTTTCCATCTGGTCAATGGGGGGGTACCCTGATCATTCAGCCCTGGAGAAGTGGAAAGGTCCCACTGGGGCCTGGTGTCAAAGTACTATTAGTACAAACCTGGAAATTAATGATCCCTTCCTGGGGTCAAAGTATCTTATGGCGGCTGTGCGAAAATAAAACTATTAAAAAGACTCTACAGCCAGAGTTTGTTGTAGGTGCTTTCATCACCCGCTCGTGAAAGGTGTGAATACTAAATTAGATATTGGAAAAATAAAGGGAACCTGCCAGAAACACTAACCCTGCACAAGAAGAGGTCACGCAAGTTAGGGTAGTGTAAAATATTATGAAAGATACATATTATGGCGCCATCACGCCAAAATTCAGTTTTTATTGATAAGAAAATTAGAGTCATAAGTGCACAAGCAATCTACGACTCCTTTTCGCTTTTCCGCACCGATGCTGACCCCTACTTCCTGATTGTCAGTGGAAACAGACGCTTTTGTGGTTCCTGCGTCTCCTCTGTCAGTTGAGACACAAAGATGGGGGAAGCAGAGCGGAGCCACCAGTGCGTTGGAGAGCCTCATTTGCGCATCAATAAAAGCCGAATTTTGACACAATGGCGTAATAATAGGTATCTTTTACACTGCTCTATCCCACAATACATATGCTTGCGTAGGGGTAACATTACTGACAGGTTCCCTTTAACTCTTAATGCATTTTTGCGCACCTACCTTTATGAAAATGTGGCTTACTTTTAGGCCTAAAGGTAGGTGCAAATCATGTCTTTAAGATGCGTGTGAACCTGGCGAGTTTTTCAGGAGGAAGAAGCCTCAGGACACGCCGGTGTCTTTTGTCCTGAAGAGTCCTTTATATCTTTTCGGTCGTTTTTCGACCACCGGTTTTAGTTTTGCTTGTATTGAATAACCTAGTGAGCAGCTTCCTGACAGATGGTTAAAAGAAGCTCAAAACCCTAAACACATAAGCAGCAAGCCAGTTTTAAACTGCAGTGTTTATGTCCATTATTTTTAGTATTTATTTAGAGGTTTTTTTAGGTGGGTTACGGAGCCTGAAAAAGTCGTGATGTGCACATAGCCTGATGGACAAACCATCCAGCGTGTCTGTGCGGTTATTTCCTATCAGCCTAGCACCCTCTACTGTCACTTTCATTAACTGCAGCTCCAGGCAGCTTATACTTTACCTTCTTGAGCCTCCACTGCTTCTTCTGTAGCTGTATGAGAGAAAGAAAGACGAGGCATCAGATATATATCTGGGTCACATCTAACTAGCGATCATATGCACATGGTCTGGGGAACACGCTGACAATTCCTTACTCTCTTCCCTGGGGCTGTTCATGTAATATTCACAACCTCGGACCCAGATACTATGTGCAGCAATGCGTCACTGAGCTGCCATCTCTATGGCCGCAACGTCAGACAAGGCGTTCACTGCTTACATACAGGGCGACCATTAAAGCAGGGTCTTTATATAGGAAGGTAATGATGGTGAGGTAAAGGAGTAAAACAAACTACATGTGCACATAGAAAGGACGTTAGCGATCAGACCGTTCGCTAAGCAAAGGCCGCTACATGACGTCAGTGCCTGCAGGGTGTCCGCAGGGAATATGGGGCGCTGCAGGCTTAATACTGCCCCAGATTAAGAAAAAAACGAGATAATAATAAATTAGGAAACTGCTGATAATGAGATTCTCTAGATTGGTTCATACAATTAAAATTGTGCAGATATCTGAGTAGCATTAAAGGGGTATAGGCTATGATTCAGACTGATCAGCGCTCGAAATGCGTAGGACAAGTGTTTCATGTTTTTTACCCTTTATATTAAGAGCAAATCAATAAAATAATGTTTTTTATAGAAAAAATATTTTTCTGTGGGAGCTGGATAGTTTCTCTCTACAACTATTATTCATCTGCACTGCCTCGCAGTAACCCTTGACTCTGCCCTGTCCTTCAAGCCACACATCCAAGCTCTCTCCACCTCCTGCCGCCTCCAGCTCAAAAACATTTCCATAATCCGTCCTTTCCAATCTACTAATATGCTTGTGCACGCCCTCATCATCTCCCACCTCGACTACTGCAACATCCTTTTCTGTGGCCTCCCTGCTAACACCCTCGCACCTCTCCAGTCCATCCTTAACTCTGCTGCCCGACTAATTTATCTCTCTCCTCGCTACTCCTCCGCTTCTCCCCTCTGCAAATCTCTTCACTGGCTCCCATTCCCTCAGCGTATCCAGTTCAAATTACTAATACTGACCTACAAGGCCATCTATAACCTGTCTCCTCCATATGTGTCTGTACTAATCTCCCGATACTTTCCCTCACGTAATCTCAGGTCCTCTCAAGACCTCCTTCTCTCCTCCACACTTATTCGCTCCTCACCCAACCGCCTCCAATACTTCTCCCGAATATTCCCCATTCTCTGGAATTCTTTGCCCCAACATGTCCGACGATCAACCACATTCGGATCCTTCAGATGGAACCTGAAAACCCACCTCTTCAAGAAAGCCTACAGCCTGCAATGACCCCACTGCCTCCTCACCATTACCGGAGATATCACCTCAACCAACACTGGACCTGCTGCAACCCACCAACCTACTGTCTCCTTCCCCACCATCCTGCAGCATGTAAGCCACAAGGGCAGGGTCCTCTCTCCCCTCTATATCAGTCTGTCATTGTAAGTTTGTTTACTGTAAGTGATATCTGTAATTTGTATGTAACCAATGGTGCTATATAAATAAATAATAATAATAATCTGCGAACCGGCCCAAGGTTTCTTCCGGGTCAACAGAGCATCTCTTCCTCTTCCGCTCTGTCAACAGCGCGTGACGGTTGACATCATGCTCTTTGACAAACAGCTTCCTGCAGATGGGCAGTGGGGAGCTGGCTGTCAATCAGCAGGACATCGCCAGTCACACCCAAGAGAACAGAGCAGAAGAGAAGCCGCTGGTCTGTCAATGTGATGTCAGTGAAAACCGCTGAATCGCGGGCAGGATCGGTCTGTGACACTGTGTGCTGGCAGAGATCAGCACCGAGCACAACAGGCAGGTATGTAGTTTCTACTTGCCTGTTACTAAAAAAAGAAAATGGTGTGGAATAACCCCTTTAATTCTTTTGTTTGTGCGAGATGTTCATTTTCTGAGTTTAGTTTCATACATATGACTGTATTCTGGATTACATGGCTCCTGAATTTAGGGTCAATGCATTTTATGTGCGTGTTTGAGAATAATACAAAGGAAAACAATGAGGAGTAAGTTACCGCTCTGCAGAGTCTGTCTCCCTCCTGACAGTACCCCCTGGGGCAGCGTTCCGGTGGGCGTCAGGCCCTTCAGCGTCAGCACGCTCTCACTTTCCTCCCTGAGGATGAAATATCACAGGTTAGATAAGAGGACTAAACTGATAATAAAAAGCACAAACTCCCCATCCTATCCTCCCGCCATCTTCTGCGCCACTGCCATTAATTCTTCATGTCATGGGAGCTGGTTAAGGTACAGTTTTTCTTCTTCATCGCTCTCAATGTTCCCAAGCTCGTTACGTTCCCATCGCAGAGCTGTCCCTGATGAGTATGTACATTGGGTACGGAAAGTATTCAGACCCCTTTAAATTTTTCACTTTTTCTTTCATTGCAGCCATTTGGTAAAGTTCATTTTTTTTCTCAGTAATGTACACTCTGCACCCCATCTTGATGGTAAAAAACAAAAATGTAGACATTTTTGCAAATTTATTAAATAAGAAAAACTGAAATATCACATGGTCATAAGTATTCAGACCCATTGCTCAGACACTCATATTTAAGTCACATGCTGTCCATTTCCTTGTGCTCCTCCTTCAGATGGTTCTACTCCTTCATTGGAGTCCAGCTGTGTTTAATTAAACTGATAGGACTTGATTTGTAAAGGCACAGACCTGTCTATATAAGACCTCACAGCTCATAGTGCATGTCAGACCAAATGAGAATCATGAGGTCAAAGGCACTGGCCAAGGAGCTCAGAGACAGGATTGTGGCAAGGCACAGATCTGGCCAAGGTTACAAAAGAATTTCTGCAGTACTCAAGGTTCCTAAGAGCACCGTGACCTCCATAATCCTTAAATGGAAGAAGTTTGGTACCATCAGAAGTCTTCCTAGACCTGGCCGTCCAGCCAAAATGAGCAATCGTGGGAGAAGAGCCTTGTTGAGAGAGGTAAAGATGAACCCCAAGATCACTGTGGCTGAGCTCCACCGATGCAGTAGGGAGATGGGAGAAAGTTCCACAAAGTCAACTATCACTGCAGCCCTCCACCAGTCAAGCCTTTATGGCAGAGTGACCCGACGGAAGCCTCTCCTCAGTGCCAGACATATGAAAGCCTGCATAAGTTTGCTAAAAAACTCATGAAGGACTCCCAGACTATGAGAAAACAAGATTTTTAGTTGCTTATCGTAAAATCTGCTTCTCTGAGCCTTCATTGGGGGACACAGGAAACCACGCTTAGTCAATACATGCCATGTATTGACTAAACATGGTTTCCTGTGTCCCCCAATGAAGCAATAGAGAAATAAGATTCTCTGGTCTGATGAGACGGAGATAGAACTTTCTGGTGATAATTCTAAGCGGTATATGTGGAGAAAACCAGGCATGCTCATCTCCTGCCTAATACAATCCCAACAGTGAAACATAGTGGTTGCAGCATCATGCTATGGGGATGTTTTTCAGCTGCAGGGACAGGACGACTGGTTGCAACTGAAGGAAACATGAATGAGGCCAAGTACAGAGATATCCTGGATGAAAACCTCTTCCAGAGTGCTCTGGACCGCAGACTTGGCCAAAGGTTCACCTTCCAACAAGACAATGACCCTAAGCACACAGCTAAAATAACAAAGGAGTGGCTTCAGAACAACTCTGTGACCATTCTTGACTGGCCCAGCCAGAGCCCTGACCTAAACCCAATTGAGCATCTCTGGAGAGACCTGAAAATGGCTGTCCACCAACGTTCGCCATCCAACCTGACGGAACTGGAGAGGATCTGCAAGGAAGAATGGCAGAGGATCCCCAATATGCAGGTGTGAAAAACTTGTTGCATCATTCCCAAGAAGACTCATGGCTGTACTAGCTCAAAAGGTGCCTCTACTCAATACTGAGCAAAGGGTCTCAATACTTATGACCATGTGATATTTCAGTTTTTCTTTATTAATAAATTTGCAAAAATTTCTACATTTCTGTTTTTTTCAGTCAAGATGGGGTGCAGAGTGTACATTAATGAGAAAAAAAAAAGAACTTTTTTGAATTTACCAAATGGCTGCAATGAAACAAAGAGTGAAAAATGTAAAGGGGTCTGAATACTTTCCGTACCCAATGTATATAGCACTGGGTCTGGACATGTCACCTGAGCACAGAGAAAACGCGGGCCATCTTCCCAATCGCTCGGATCTTGTTCCGGATAATCTCTTTACGCACAGAAGCTCCGGCTGGAAGGAAACAGAAGAGATTGTTATTCAAGGGAAGACGTCTGATACCTGCTCATTCTACATGTGGGTTGGGAGATGGGGGTCTCATCTACTGGACGCCCTCAAAAATATCCCAATCTGAATGTCTGGGGTAAACACACCCACAAATTGCGCAAACTGTGGTTTCATCTAAGTGTTATATATTTATAAAGTTAATTATTTGGTCATCTGTGTGGGAGGTTATGAAACGATATGTTGTTTTTCATAACGTATCAAATGAGAAAATATATAAACTTGATGAATGAAGTTGGTTTAGAAGGTGCAGCCGCCATAAATGCGGCCCCTACGCCAGTCTGGTACCCCAGTTAAAGGTGTATAATAATAGTTAATAGATCTGTGTTGTTGACCAGTGGTATCCTCTATGTCTAGAGGACGCAGATTCTTTACAATAAGAGCAGTGAGACTCTGGATTCTTTACAATAAGAGCAGTGAGACTCTGGATTCTTTACTGTAAGAGCAGTGAGACTGTGGATTTTTTACTGTAAGAGCAGTGAGACTATGGATTCTTTACTTTAAGAGCAGTGACACTATGGATTCTTTACTGTAAGAGCAGTGAGACTATGAATTCTTTACTTTAAGAGCAGTGACACTATGGATTCTGTACTGTAAGAGCAGTGAGACTACGGATTCTTTACATTAAGAGCAGTGAGACTACAGTTTCTTTACTTTAAGAGCAGTGAGACTGGATTCTTTACTGTAAGAGCAGTGAGACTGTGGATTCTTTACAGTAAGAGCAGTGAGACTACGGTTTCTTTACTGTAAGAGCAGTGAGACTATGGATTCTTTACTGTAAGAGCAGTGAGACTATGGATTCTTTACTGTAAGAGCAGTGAGACTGTGGATTCTTTACTGTAAGAGCAGTGAGACTGTGGATTCTTTACTGTAAGAGCAGTGAGACTATGAATTCTTTACTGTCAGAGCAGTGAGACTATGTATTCTTTACTGTAAGAGCAGTGAGACTGTGGATTCTTTACTGTAAGAGCAGTGAGAATATGGATTCTATACTGTCAGAGCAGTGAGACTGTGGATTCTTTACTGTCAGAGCAGTGAGACTGTGGATTTTTTACTGTAAGAGCAGTGAGACTATGGATTCTTTACTGTAAGAGCAGTGAGACTATGGATTCTTTACTGTAAGAGCAGTGAGACTATGGATTCTTTACTGTAAGAGAAATGAGACTATGGATTATGCCAGCAAGCAGCCTGAATGATACAACTTCCCACCTCTGCTGCCTCTATTCTCTGCTGTAATATATCCAAATGGTAATCAACTGAGCCACCCTGCATGTATTTACTCCATTCACTGCCAGCAAGCAGCCTGAATGATACAACTTCCCACCTCTGCCGCCTCTATTCTCTGCTGCTATATATCCAAATGGTACAACTCCATACTTCTGCTGCTTTACCATTTTGCTGCATATTTAAATGTGCTTGCTAAAGCTTTGGTATAATTCATTTGTTGCACTGTATGTAATACTTACTGCTTTAGATCTGTGACTGGGGCCTTTCTAGATCTTATCAGGTGGAAGGTGCTATAGCATTTTGCCACATCTTGGTCTAGTGCCTTTGATCATCTAACCATCCCCTGGTGTGCTGGCCCCAGCTGACAAATTATACCCAACCATCTCCCACAATCCCTCTCTCCTGACCCTGTAGTGTGGCCTATATATGTAGTAGTTGCTAAGGGGAAGCACGCAGTGTGGGGTACAGCACGCAAGCATCCCATAAGCAAAGCATCACAGAAGATAAGCATCCAGCAAAACGGCAGTTATACATGGCACGGAATTAACATTCATCTTCTCTCTTCACACAGGTAATCAACTGAGCCACCCTGCATGTATTTACTCCATTCACTGCCAGCAAGCAGCCTGAATGATACAACTTCCCACCTCTGCCGCCTCTATTCTCTGCTGCTATATATCCAAATGGTACAACTCCATACTTCTGCTGCTTTACCATTTTGCTGCATATTTAAATGTGCTTGCTAAAGCTTTGGTATAATTCATTTGTTGCACTGTATGTAATACTTACTGCTTTAGATCTGTGACTGGGGCCTTTCTAGATCTTATCAGGTGGAAGGTGCTATAGCATTTTGCCACATCTTGGTCTAGTGCCTTTGATCATCTAACCATCCCCTGGTGTGCTGGCCCCAGCTGACAAATTATACCCAACCATCTCCCACAATCCCTCTCTCCTGACCCTGTAGTGTGGCCTATATATGTAGTAGTTGCTAAGGGGAAGCACGCAGTGTGGGGTACAGCACGCAAGCATCCCATAAGCAAAGCATCACAGAAGATAAGCATCCAGCAAAACGGCAGTTATACATGGCACAGAATTAACATTCATCTTCTCTCTTCACACAGGTAATCAACTGAGCCACCCTGCATGTATTTACTCCATTCACTGCCAGCAAGCAGCCTGAATGATACAACTTCCCACCTCTGCCGCCTCTATTATCTGCTGCTATATATACAAATGGTACAACTCCATACTTCTGCTGCTTTACCATTTTGCTGCATATTTAAATGTGCTTGCTAAAGCTTTGGTATAATTCATTTGTTGCACTGTATGTAATACTTACTGCTTTAGATCTGTGACTGGGGCCTTTCTAGATCTTATCAGGTGGAAGGTGCTATAGCATTTTGCCACATCTTGGTCTAGTGCCTTTGATCATCTAACCATCCCCTGGTGTGCTGGCCCCAGCTGACAAATTATACCCAACCATCTCCCACAATCCCTCTCTCCTGACCCTGTAGTGTGGCCTATATATGTAGTAGTTGCTAAGGGGAAGCACGCAGTGTGGGGTACAGCACGCAAGCATCCCATAAGCAAAGCATCACAGAAGATAAGCATCCAGCAAAACGGCAGTTATACATGGCACGGAATTAACATTCATCTTCTCTCTTCACACAGGTAATCAACTGAGCCACCCTGCATGTATTTACTCCATTCACTGCCAGCAAGCAGCCTGAATGATACAACTTCCCACCTCTGCCGCCTCTATTCTCTGCTGCTATATATCCAAATGGTACAACTCCATACTTCTGCTGCTTTACCATTTTGCTGCATATTTAAATGTGCTTGCTAAAGCTTTGGTATAATTCATTTGTTGCACTGTATGTAATACTTACTGCTTTAGATCTGTGACTGGGGCCTTTCTAGATCTTATCAGGTGGAAGGTGCTATAGCATTTTGCCACATCTTGGTCTAGTGCCTTTGATCATCTAACCATCCCCTGGTGTGCTGGCCCCAGCTGACAAATTATACCCAACCATCTCCCACAATCCCTCTCTCCTGACCCTGTAGTGTGGCCTATATATGTAGTAGTTGCTAAGGGGAAGCACGCAGTGTGGGGTACAGCACGCAAGCATCCCATAAGCAAAGCATCACAGAAGATAAGCATCCAGCAAAACGGCAGTTATACATGGCACGGAATTAACATTCATCTTCTCTCTTCACACAGGTAATCAACTGAGCCACCCTGCATGTATTTACTCCATTCACTGCCAGCAAGCAGCCTGAATGATACAACTTCCCACCTCTGCCGCCTCTATTCTCTGCTGCTATATATCCAAATGGTACAACTCCATACTTCTGCTGCTTTACCATTTTGCTGCATATTTAAATGTGCTTGCTAAAGCTTTGGTATAATTCATTTGTTGCACTGTATGTAATACTTACTGCTTTAGATCTGTGACTGGGGCCTTTCTAGATCTTATCAGGTGGAAGGTGCTATAGCATTTTGCCACATCTTGGTCTAGTGCCTTTGATCATCTAACCATCCCCTGGTGTGCTGGCCCCAGCTGACAAATTATACCCAACCATCTCCCACAATCCCTCTCTCCTGACCCTGTAGTGTGGCCTATATATGTAGTAGTTGCTAAGGGGAAGCACGCAGTGTGGGGTACAGCACGCAAGCATCCCATAAGCAAAGCATCACAGAAGATAAGCATCCAGCAAAACGGCAGTTATACATGGCACGGAATTAACATTCATCTTCTCTCTTCACACAGGTAATCAACTGAGCCACCCTGCATGTATTTACTCCATTCACTGCCAGCAAGCAGCCTGAATGATACAACTTCCCACCTCTGCCACCTCTATTCTCTGCTGCTATATATCCAAATGGTACAACTCCATACTTCTGCTGCTTTACCATTTTGCTGCATATTTAAATGTGCTTGCTAAAGCTTTGGTATAATTCATTTGTTGCACTGTAAGTAATACTTACTGCTTTAGATCTGTGACTGGGGCCTTTCTAGATCTTATCAGGTGGAAGGTGCTATAGCATTTTGCCACATCTTGGTCTAGTGCCTTTGATCATCTAACCATCCTCTGGTGTGCTGGCCCCAGCTGACAAATTATACCCAACCATCTCCCACAATCCCTCTCTCCTGACCCTGTAGTGTGGCCTATATATGTAGTAGTTGCTAAGGGGAAGCACGCAGTGTGGGGTACAGCACGCAAGCATCCCATAAGCAAAGCATCACAGAAGATAAGCATCCAGCAAAACGGCAGTTATACATGGCACGGAATTAACATTCATCTTCTCTCTTCACACAGGTAATCAACTGAGCCACCCTGCATGTATTTACTCCATTCACTGCCAGCAAGCAGCCTGAATGATACAACTTCCCACCTCTGCCACCTCTATTCTCTGCTGCTATATATCCAAATGGTACAACTCCATACTTCTGCTGCTTTACCATTTTGCTGCATATTTAAATGTGCTTGCTAAAGCTTTGGTATAATTCATTTGTTGCACTGTAAGTAATACTTACTGCTTTAGATCTGTGACTGGGGCCTTTCTAGATCTTATCAGGTGGAAGGTGCTATAGCATTTTGCCACATCTTGGTCTAGTGCCTTTGATCATCTAACCATCCTCTGGTGTGCTGGCCCCAGCTGACAAATTATACCCAACCATCTCCCACAATCCCTCTCTCCTGACCCTGTAGTGTGGCCTATATATGTAGTAGTTGCTAAGGGGAAGCACGCAGTGTGGGGTACAGCACGCAAGCATCCCATAAGCAAAGCATCACAGAAGATAAGCATCCAGCAAAACGGCAGTTATACATGGCACGGAATTAACATTCATCTTCTCTCTTCACACAGGTAATCAACTGAGCCACCCTGCATGTATTTACTCCATTCACTGCCAGCAAGCAGCCTGAATGATACAACTTCCCACCTCTGCCACCTCTATTCTCTGCTGCTATATATCCAAATGGTACAACTCCATACTTCTGCTGCTTTACCATTTTGCTGCATATTTAAATGTGCTTGCTAAAGCTTTGGTATAATTCATTTGTTGCACTGTAAGTAATACTTACTGCTTTAGATCTGTGACTGGGGCCTTTCTAGATCTTATCAGGTGGAAGGTGCTATAGCATTTTGCCACATCTTGGTCTAGTGCCTTTGATCATCTAACCATCCTCTGGTGTGCTGGCCCCAGCTGACAAATTATACCCAACCATCTCCCACAATCCCTCTCTCCTGACCCTGTAGTGTGGCCTATATATGTAGTAGTTGCTAAGGGGAAGCACGCAGTGTGGGGTACAGCACGCAAGCATCCCATAAGCAAAGCATCACAGAAGATAAGCATCCAGCAAAACGGCAGTTATACATGGCACGGAATTAACATTCATCTTCTCTCTTCACACAGGTAATCAACTGAGCCACCCTGCATGTATTTACTCCATTCACTGCCAGCAAGCAGCCTGAATGATACAACTTCCCACCTCTGCCACCTCTATTCTCTGCTGCTATATATCCAAATGGTACAACTCCATACTTCTGCTGCTTTACCATTTTGCTGCATATTTAAATGTGCTTGCTAAAGCTTTGGTATAATTCATTTGTTGCACTGTAAGTAATACTTACTGCTTTAGATCTGTGACTGGGGCCTTTCTAGATCTTATCAGGTGGAAGGTGCTATAGCATTTTGCCACATCTTGGTCTAGTGCCTTTGATCATCTAACCATCCTCTGGTGTGCTGGCCCCAGCTGACAAATTATACCCAACCATCTCCCACAATCCCTCTCTCCTGACCCTGTAGTGTGGCCTATATATGTAGTAGTTGCTAAGGGGAAGCACGCAGTGTGGGGTACAGCACGCAAGCATCCCATAAGCAAAGCATCACAGAAGATAAGCATCCAGCAAAACGGCAGTTATACATGGCACGGAATTAACATTCATCTTCTCTCTTCACACAGGTAATCAACTGAGCCACCCTGCATGTATTTACTCCATTCACTGCCAGCAAGCAGCCTGAATGATACAACTTCCCACCTCTGCCACCTCTATTCTCTGCTGCTATATATCCAAATGGTACAACTCCATACTTCTGCTGCTTTACCATTTTGCTGCATATTTAAATGTGCTTGCTAAAGCTTTGGTATAATTCATTTGTTGCACTGTAAGTAATACTTACTGCTTTAGATCTGTGACTGGGGCCTTTCTAGATCTTATCAGGTGGAAGGTGCTATAGCATTTTGCCACATCTTGGTCTAGTGCCTTTGATCATCTAACCATCCTCTGGTGTGCTGGCCCCAGCTGACAAATTATACCCAACCATCTCCCACAATCCCTCTCTCCTGACCCTGTAGTGTGGCCTATATATGTAGTAGTTGCTAAGGGGAAGCACGCAGTGTGGGGTACAGCACGCAAGCATCCCATAAGCAAAGCATCACAGAAGATAAGCATCCAGCAAAACGGCAGTTATACATGGCACGGAATTAACATTCATCTTCTCTCTTCACACAGGTAATCAACTGAGCCACCCTGCATGTATTTACTCCATTCACTGCCAGCAAGCAGCCTGAATGATACAACTTCCCACCTCTGCCACCTCTATTCTCTGCTGCTATATATCCAAATGGTACAACTCCATACTTCTGCTGCTTTACCATTTTGCTGCATATTTAAATGTGCTTGCTAAAGCTTTGGTATAATTCATTTGTTGCACTGTAAGTAATACTTACTGCTTTAGATCTGTGACTGGGGCCTTTCTAGATCTTATCAGGTGGAAGGTGCTATAGCATTTTGCCACATCTTGGTCTAGTGCCTTTGATCATCTAACCATCCTCTGGTGTGCTGGCCCCAGCTGACAAATTATACCCAACCATCTCCCACAATCCCTCTCTCCTGACCCTGTAGTGTGGCCTATATATGTAGTAGTTGCTAAGGGGAAGCACGCAGTGTGGGGTACAGCACGCAAGCATCCCATAAGCAAAGCATCACAGAAGATAAGCATCCAGCAAAACGGCAGTTATACATGGCACGGAATTAACATTCATCTTCTCTCTTCACACAGGTAATCAACTGAGCCACCCTGCATGTATTTACTCCATTCACTGCCAGCAAGCAGCCTGAATGATACAACTTCCCACCTCTGCCACCTCTATTCTCTGCTGCTATATATCCAAATGGTACAACTCCATACTTCTGCTGCTTTACCATTTTGCTGCATATTTAAATGTGCTTGCTAAAGCTTTGGTATAATTCATTTGTTGCACTGTAAGTAATACTTACTGCTTTAGATCTGTGACTGGGGCCTTTCTAGATCTTATCAGGTGGAAGGTGCTATAGCATTTTGCCACATCTTGGTCTAGTGCCTTTGATCATCTAACCATCCTCTGGTGTGCTGGCCCCAGCTGACAAATTATACCCAACCATCTCCCACAATCCCTCTCTCCTGACCCTGTAGTGTGGCCTATATATGTAGTAGTTGCTAAGGGGAAGCACGCAGTGTGGGGTACAGCACGCAAGCATCCCATAAGCAAAGCATCACAGAAGATAAGCATCCAGCAAAACGGCAGTTATACATGGCACGGAATTAACATTCATCTTCTCTCTTCACACAGGTAATCAACTGAGCCACCCTGCATGTATTTACTCCATTCACTGCCAGCAAGCAGCCTGAATGATACAACTTCCCACCTCTGCCACCTCTATTCTCTGCTGCTATATATCCAAATGGTACAACTCCATACTTCTGCTGCTTTACCATTTTGCTGCATATTTAAATGTGCTTGCTAAAGCTTTGGTATAATTCATTTGTTGCACTGTAAGTAATACTTACTGCTTTAGATCTGTGACTGGGGCCTTTCTAGATCTTATCAGGTGGAAGGTGCTATAGCATTTTGCCACATCTTGGTCTAGTGCCTTTGATCATCTAACCATCCTCTGGTGTGCTGGCCCCAGCTGACAAATTATACCCAACCATCTCCCACAATCCCTCTCTCCTGACCCTGTAGTGTGGCCTATATATGTAGTAGTTGCTAAGGGGAAGCACGCAGTGTGGGGTACAGCACGCAAGCATCCCATAAGCAAAGCATCACAGAAGATAAGCATCCAGCAAAACGGCAGTTATACATGGCACGGAATTAACATTCATCTTCTCTCTTCACACAGGTAATCAACTGAGCCACCCTGCATGTATTTACTCCATTCACTGCCAGCAAGCAGCCTGAATGATACAACTTCCCACCTCTGCCACCTCTATTCTCTGCTGCTATATATCCAAATGGTACAACTCCATACTTCTGCTGCTTTACCATTTTGCTGCATATTTAAATGTGCTTGCTAAAGCTTTGGTATAATTCATTTGTTGCACTGTAAGTAATACTTACTGCTTTAGATCTGTGACTGGGGCCTTTCTAGATCTTATCAGGTGGAAGGTGCTATAGCATTTTGCCACATCTTGGTCTAGTGCCTTTGATCATCTAACCATCCTCTGGTGTGCTGGCCCCAGCTGACAAATTATACCCAACCATCTCCCACAATCCCTCTCTCCTGACCCTGTAGTGTGGCCTATATATGTAGTAGTTGCTAAGGGGAAGCACGCAGTGTGGGGTACAGCACGCAAGCATCCCATAAGCAAAGCATCACAGAAGATAAGCATCCAGCAAAACGGCAGTTATACATGGCACGGAATTAACATTCATCTTCTCTCTTCACACAGGTAATCAACTGAGCCACCCTGCATGTATTTACTCCATTCACTGCCAGCAAGCAGCCTGAATGATACAACTTCCCACCTCTGCCACCTCTATTCTCTGCTGCTATATATCCAAATGGTACAACTCCATACTTCTGCTGCTTTACCATTTTGCTGCATATTTAAATGTGCTTGCTAAAGCTTTGGTATAATTCATTTGTTGCACTGTAAGTAATACTTACTGCTTTAGATCTGTGACTGGGGCCTTTCTAGATCTTATCAGGTGGAAGGTGCTATAGCATTTTGCCACATCTTGGTCTAGTGCCTTTGATCATCTAACCATCCTCTGGTGTGCTGGCCCCAGCTGACAAATTATACCCAACCATCTCCCACAATCCCTCTCTCCTGACCCTGTAGTGTGGCCTATATATGTAGTAGTTGCTAAGGGGAAGCACGCAGTGTGGGGTACAGCACGCAAGCATCCCATAAGCAAAGCATCACAGAAGATAAGCATCCAGCAAAACGGCAGTTATACATGGCACGGAATTAACATTCATCTTCTCTCTTCACACAGGTAATCAACTGAGCCACCCTGCATGTATTTACTCCATTCACTGCCAGCAAGCAGCCTGAATGATACAACTTCCCACCTCTGCCACCTCTATTCTCTGCTGCTATATATCCAAATGGTACAACTCCATACTTCTGCTGCTTTACCATTTTGCTGCATATTTAAATGTGCTTGCTAAAGCTTTGGTATAATTCATTTGTTGCACTGTAAGTAATACTTACTGCTTTAGATCTGTGACTGGGGCCTTTCTAGATCTTATCAGGTGGAAGGTGCTATAGCATTTTGCCACATCTTGGTCTAGTGCCTTTGATCATCTAACCATCCTCTGGTGTGCTGGCCCCAGCTGACAAATTATACCCAACCATCTCCCACAATCCCTCTCTCCTGACCCTGTAGTGTGGCCTATATATGTAGTAGTTGCTAAGGGGAAGCACGCAGTGTGGGGTACAGCACGCAAGCATCCCATAAGCAAAGCATCACAGAAGATAAGCATCCAGCAAAACGGCAGTTATACATGGCACGGAATTAACATTCATCTTCTCTCTTCACACAGGTAATCAACTGAGCCACCCTGCATGTATTTACTCCATTCACTGCCAGCAAGCAGCCTGAATGATACAACTTCCCACCTCTGCCACCTCTATTCTCTGCTGCTATATATCCAAATGGTACAACTCCATACTTCTGCTGCTTTACCATTTTGCTGCATATTTAAATGTGCTTGCTAAAGCTTTGGTATAATTCATTTGTTGCACTGTAAGTAATACTTACTGCTTTAGATCTGTGACTGGGGCCTTTCTAGATCTTATCAGGTGGAAGGTGCTATAGCATTTTGCCACATCTTGGTCTAGTGCCTTTGATCATCTAACCATCCTCTGGTGTGCTGGCCCCAGCTGACAAATTATACCCAACCATCTCCCACAATCCCTCTCTCCTGACCCTGTAGTGTGGCCTATATATGTAGTAGTTGCTAAGGGGAAGCACGCAGTGTGGGGTACAGCACGCAAGCATCCCATAAGCAAAGCATCACAGAAGATAAGCATCCAGCAAAACGGCAGTTATACATGGCACGGAATTAACATTCATCTTCTCTCTTCACACAGGTAATCAACTGAGCCACCCTGCATGTATTTACTCCATTCACTGCCAGCAAGCAGCCTGAATGATACAACTTCCCACCTCTGCCACCTCTATTCTCTGCTGCTATATATCCAAATGGTACAACTCCATACTTCTGCTGCTTTACCATTTTGCTGCATATTTAAATGTGCTTGCTAAAGCTTTGGTATAATTCATTTGTTGCACTGTAAGTAATACTTACTGCTTTAGATCTGTGACTGGGGCCTTTCTAGATCTTATCAGGTGGAAGGTGCTATAGCATTTTGCCACATCTTGGTCTAGTGCCTTTGATCATCTAACCATCCTCTGGTGTGCTGGCCCCAGCTGACAAATTATACCCAACCATCTCCCACAATCCCTCTCTCCTGACCCTGTAGTGTGGCCTATATATGTAGTAGTTGCTAAGGGGAAGCACGCAGTGTGGGGTACAGCACGCAAGCATCCCATAAGCAAAGCATCACAGAAGATAAGCATCCAGCAAAACGGCAGTTATACATGGCACGGAATTAACATTCATCTTCTCTCTTCACACAGGTAATCAACTGAGCCACCCTGCATGTATTTACTCCATTCACTGCCAGCAAGCAGCCTGAATGATACAACTTCCCACCTCTGCCACCTCTATTCTCTGCTGCTATATATCCAAATGGTACAACTCCATACTTCTGCTGCTTTACCATTTTGCTGCATATTTAAATGTGCTTGCTAAAGCTTTGGTATAATTCATTTGTTGCACTGTAAGTAATACTTACTGCTTTAGATCTGTGACTGGGGCCTTTCTAGATCTTATCAGGTGGAAGGTGCTATAGCATTTTGCCACATCTTGGTCTAGTGCCTTTGATCATCTAACCATCCTCTGGTGTGCTGGCCCCAGCTGACAAATTATACCCAACCATCTCCCACAATCCCTCTCTCCTGACCCTGTAGTGTGGCCTATATATGTAGTAGTTGCTAAGGGGAAGCACGCAGTGTGGGGTACAGCACGCAAGCATCCCATAAGCAAAGCATCACAGAAGATAAGCATCCAGCAAAACGGCAGTTATACATGGCACGGAATTAACATTCATCTTCTCTCTTCACACAGGTAATCAACTGAGCCACCCTGCATGTATTTACTCCATTCACTGCCAGCAAGCAGCCTGAATGATACAACTTCCCACCTCTGCCACCTCTATTCTCTGCTGCTATATATCCAAATGGTACAACTCCATACTTCTGCTGCTTTACCATTTTGCTGCATATTTAAATGTGCTTGCTAAAGCTTTGGTATAATTCATTTGTTGCACTGTAAGTAATACTTACTGCTTTAGATCTGTGACTGGGGCCTTTCTAGATCTTATCAGGTGGAAGGTGCTATAGCATTTTGCCACATCTTGGTCTAGTGCCTTTGATCATCTAACCATCCTCTGGTGTGCTGGCCCCAGCTGACAAATTATACCCAACCATCTCCCACAATCCCTCTCTCCTGACCCTGTAGTGTGGCCTATATATGTAGTAGTTGCTAAGGGGAAGCACGCAGTGTGGGGTACAGCACGCAAGCATCCCATAAGCAAAGCATCACAGAAGATAAGCATCCAGCAAAACGGCAGTTATACATGGCACGGAATTAACATTCATCTTCTCTCTTCACACAGGTAATCAACTGAGCCACCCTGCATGTATTTACTCCATTCACTGCCAGCAAGCAGCCTGAATGATACAACTTCCCACCTCTGCCACCTCTATTCTCTGCTGCTATATATCCAAATGGTACAACTCCATACTTCTGCTGCTTTACCATTTTGCTGCATATTTAAATGTGCTTGCTAAAGCTTTGGTATAATTCATTTGTTGCACTGTAAGTAATACTTACTGCTTTAGATCTGTGACTGGGGCCTTTCTAGATCTTATCAGGTGGAAGGTGCTATAGCATTTTGCCACATCTTGGTCTAGTGCCTTTGATCATCTAACCATCCTCTGGTGTGCTGGCCCCAGCTGACAAATTATACCCAACCATCTCCCACAATCCCTCTCTCCTGACCCTGTAGTGTGGCCTATATATGTAGTAGTTGCTAAGGGGAAGCACGCAGTGTGGGGTACAGCACGCAAGCATCCCATAAGCAAAGCATCACAGAAGATAAGCATCCAGCAAAACGGCAGTTATACATGGCAGTTAGTCAGGGCAGGAGTCAGGTAACCCACACTTTGCTCTCCCCTTTATCCATGTGCTTTATTTTTATCCTCCTGTGTTCCCTTGCCATCCACATTCATCACCCTATCCCCCCCTCCATCACGACTCATACACATCAGCCCCTCTATACTCCCCTCTCCCATGTACAGCTCCCACACACTCCTCACCTTCCTGAGAAACCTCAGCCCATCTTGCCCAAACACATCACAGAAAAAAACTACTTACAATTCCAACAACTATTGGCTCTTTATCTTCCTTCTCCTACTGATTTCAGGGGACATCTCCCCCAACCCTGGTCCACCATCCCCCAACCTCAACCCCTACCCTACCTCATATCGAAACCACAATAATCTGATTAACATTACTTGCACTCCCTCATCTACATCTTTTAATTGTGCCCTCTGGAATCCACGGTCTGCTTGTAACAAGCTTCCTTTCCTACACAACTACTTTCTGAACAACTCTCTTAATCTGTTGGCCCTCACTGAAACCTGGATTCAGGATTCTGACACTGTCTCTCCTGCTGCCATTTCCTACGGTGGCTTACAATTCTCTCACTCCCCGAGACCCACAAACAGACCTGGTGGTGGAGTTGGCATACTCCTGTCCCCACAATGCACTTTCCAGGTCATCCCCCCAGTCCCATCACTCTTATTCCCTTCTTTTGAGGTCCACACCATCAGGCTCTTCCGTCCCCTCTCCCTCAGGGTAGCGGTCATATACCGGCCCCCAGACTCACCCACCCACTTCCTTGACCACTTTTCAGCCTGGCTGCCACACTTCAGGTCCTCAGAACTACCAACCCTCATCCTGGGAGACTTCAACATCCCCATTAACAGCCCTAATTCCACATCTGCATCCCAGCTTCTATCACTAACCACCTCTCTAGGCCTCTCACAGCTTTCAACCTCTGAGACACATAAGGACGGTAACACCCTTGATCTGGTCTTCTGCCGGCTCTGTTCAATCTCCCACCTAAACAACTCACCGCTTCCACTCTCTGACCACAACATTCTCTCCTTCACGCTCACAAATCCTCGCCCACCCCAGCTCATTCCTACCTACCACACAGTCAGAAATCTACAAGCTATTAACCCTCAGACACTTTCAGATTCCCTACACTCATCTCTGTCCCCAATCTCCTCTCTTTCCTGTCCTAATCTGGCTGTTCATCACTACAATGACACTCTTAGAAGCACCCTTGACCAAGTAGCTCCCCTCACCCTCAGAACCTCCAAACACAGAGTAAAACAGCCCTGGCTCACATCGCAAACTCAACTTCTCCAGCGATGCTCCAGGAGTGCTGAACGCCTATGGAGAAAAACCCGCACACCAGAAGACTTCATCCACTTCAAATTTATGTTAAGAACCTATAACGCTGCCCTTCACCTTGCCAAACAGACCTACTTCACCACCCTGATCTCCTCACTAGCCAACAACCCCAAGAAACTTTTTGACACTTTTCACTCCCTCCTCAGGCCAAAAGCACAAGCCCCTATCACAGACATTTGTGCTGATGACCTGGCCTCCCACTTTACAGAAAAAATAGATAATATCCGTCAAGAAATCTGCTCCCAACCACCAAGTGCTGTGACTCCCATCCCTTCCTACATCTCCCCTGGCTCACTCTCCACATTTGATCCCATCACAGAAGAAGAAGTCTCCAGACTCCTCTCTTCTTCTCGTCCGACTACATGCACTACCGACCCCATTCCCTCACATCTCCTCCAGTCTCTCTCTCCAGTCGTCACAACCCACCTAACTACAATCTTTAATCTCTCCCTCTCCTCGGGCATTTTCCCATCCTCCTTCAAACACGCCATCGTTACTCCATTACTAAAGAAACCTGCTCTCAACCCATCCTGCACAAACAACTACAGACCAGTCTCCAATCTCCCCTTCATCTCTAAACTTTTGGAACGCCTAGTTTACTCCCGCCTTACCCGTTACCTCTCCATTCACTCCCTTCTAGACCCTTCACAGTCCGGCTTCCGCCCCCTACATTCGACTGAAACTGCACTCATCAAAGTGACCAATGACCTTCTGACAGCAAAACGTAATGGTGACCACTCTCTGCTCATTCTTCTTGACCTATCTGCAGCTTTCGATACTGTTGACCACCATCTCCTACTCTCTAGGCTCCAGTCACTAGACATTAAGGACACTGCACTCTCCTGGTTCTCTTCCTATCTCTCTGACCGCTCCTTCAGTGTTTTGTTCTCTGGCTCCACGTCATCTCCTCTTCCTCTTACTGTCGGGGTACCTCAGGGCTCAGTCCTTGGCCCCCTTCTTTTCTCTCTCTACACGGCCCCAATTGGACAGACCATCAGCAGATTTGGCTTTCAGTACCATCTTTATGCTGATGACACACAACTATACACATCTTCCCCCGACCTTACCCCCGCGGTACTACAGAACGCCAGTGACTGTCTGTCCGCAGTCTCCAATATCATGTCCGCTCTCTATCTGAAACTCAACCTCTCCAAAACTGAACTTCTTCTGCTCCCGCCGTCTACTAACCTCCCTAAATCTGACATTTCCCTCTCCGTGGGTGGTACCACAATAACTCCCCGGCAGCAGGTGCGCTGTCTGGGTGTTATGTTTGACACCAATCTCTCCTTCACATCCCATATACAATCCCTTGCCCGCTCTTGCCGCTTACACCTAAAGAACATCTCTAGAATCCGCCCTTTTCTCACTATGGAAACAACAAAAACCCTCACTGTTGCATTGATCCACTCTCGCCTGGATTACTGCAACGCTCTATTAATTGGCCTCCCCGTCACTCGACTATCCCCTCTCCAGTCCATACTTAATGCAGCGGCCAGGACCGTCCATCTGGGTAATCGGTACTCAGACGCGTCCGCTCTTCGCCAGTCCTTACATTGGCTGCCCATTCATTATAGGATCCAATTCAAAGTACTTGTTCTCACCCACAAAGCTCTCCACAGTGCGGCACCCCCTTACATCTCTTCTCTCATTTCTGTCTATCGGCCTAGCCGATCGCTGCGCTCTGCAAACGACTTTCGACTAACCTCTGCACTAATCCGTACCTCCCACTCCCGACTCCAAGACTTCTCCCGTGCTGCTCCTATCCTCTGGAATGCTCTACCCCAAGAAATCAGGACTATCCACAATTTGCATAGTTTCAGGTGCTCCCTCAAAACACACCTGTTCAGAGCGGCCTATCACATTCACTAATCAAAGTCATTCTCTGTGTAAGTGTGCGTGTGTAGCCCATTCACTATCTCCATCCATCCTTCACTCCCGCAAGATGGCTGGACCTTCATTGTAAATACACCATTGTATATACACCCCTGTACTCTGTACTCTGTATCTCCCTCACCTCATTGTAGATTGTAAGCTCTCACGAGCAGGGTCATCTTATTTCGTCTTATTTTGCTTTAATTATTGTATTGTTAGCGTTGTTACTTATGACTTGTGTTTTGAAACTGTTAAACTGTAAAGCGCTGCGGAATATGTTGGCGCTATATAAATAAAGATTATTATTATTATTATTATTATTATTATGGATTGCTTACTCTAAGAGCAATAACACTAACTTTCTAAATGAATAAAAAAAATTCCAACTTTATTTAGAACTTCATTTAAAAATACATGACGTTAAAAAAAAAAACAGCAAGGTCCAGGCCATGTGTCACCTTACATATTTTGGACATAAGTGTCTTTCCTCATTGCCTATGTCCAAAACGTGTAAGGTGTCACATGTTCTGGACCTTGCTGGGTTTTTTTTAACCTCATGTATTTTTAAATATAGTTTTGATTTTTTATTCATTTGGCGTTGGATCGCAAACTTCCAATTTTTCCGATTTCTCGCGATTACTGGCCTCCAAGATCTGTGCATCTAACCGCAGAACCTATGGCCATTTTTATGGCACTGTGATGAGCTGATGTTTTATTTTTTTTTTCTTTTTCTGGAACTCCCTGTCACATAATATTGTAATGGCTGATTCACTAGAACAGTACAAGACGGCCGGAATGCCTTTTCTGAAAAATATATTACATGTAATGGGACGTTGATCCAGGGAACTGAACTGATTGCCGGATGAGGAGTCGGGAAGGAATTTGTCCCTTATACAATTCCTGTCCGCCCCATGGGGTTTTTCCTTCTTCTGGATCAACATGTTAGGCTATAGGATGAACTTGATGTGTTCAATACTTATTTCACCCAACTTTCCTCACAACTAACACATGCTATAAACTGTATAAAGAGTAATCTGTATAACAATACCAAAGGCAGGCTATGTATCTGTATAGGGCACATACACAGCACCAAGCAAGCTTTGCAATCAATCCCATTGCAGCAGTGGCTCCCCCTGGTGGAAGGAGAACTAATTTAACTTGACCTCACATGAATGGTTTGGTTTCCATGTTGTAATGTCAGAGTCTGTGTCGACCAGGACATAACTAATGTGTAAAAAGTCTTGTAGTAATACATTATAAAGAATACAGGGCAGCGCAGTCCTCTTACTTTCCAGTGTGTCTTCTCCATCTGTAATCAGCTCGTCGTCGGAGCATATACTGAGAATATTCACCAGCATTTCTGTAACTGCGGAGGAAAAGAGGAAGATGTAGCCACGATACTGACAATATGATATAAGAAATAGATAGAACATCTCTCTGATTTCTGCCACAGTTTATTTCCACAGCTCGCCTCTATGTCGATCACTCAAAAAGCTAATCATATTATAAGTAGCTAGTAAACTGCAATTAAAAAGTAAAATAATGGAATAAAGGCGGCAAAAAGCACAGTTAGGGATGTAGTGAGAGGGGTGCAGAGGTAGCACCCCGGATCTGGTGCTTTAGGGTATGTGCACACTTTGCGGTTTCTGCTGCGTTTCCGCAGCGGTTTTGGTTCTGCAGAAACGCAGCAGATTCTGCTGTGTTGTACAGTACCTTTATTTCCTTAGGAAATAAAAAAAAAGCTGTGCACATGCTGCGTTTTTTTCCGCGCGGTTTTGCTGCGGTTTTCAAAACGCAGCATGTCAATTGTTTGGTGCAGAAACGCTGCAGTTTTACACCTCATCCATTATGAGGTGTAAAACCGCAGGGCAAAACCGCAGATAAACTGCAGGTCTTTGTCCTGCGGATTTACCTGTGGTTTTCTCTACAAAATCCGCAGAGACAAAAAACTATGTGTGCACATACCCTTAGAGTGCGGCATCGTGACCACGGGACCGTCATGTCACACCTCTGCTCTCACTCCGTATGGTTAATAGCAGGGGGTAAGTGAATCACACTGTGGATACAGTTGGTGGAGGGGGCCAATATCTGCAGATAGTGATTTCTCCTATGTCCATAAGTATTAAGGGCACTCGTAAGGCCACACGCCATTACTGGCCATTTGTCAAACCGGACATGATGGATGATGCTGCAAGCACCTCGGGGTCTCCAGCCCTTCTCACATCTGTTACATGTGATCAGTGTGAATGGGACCCCAATGGTGGAGCAGCCCAGTGTGATGTTCTCTGGCTGTGAGCAACGGCGGGGACTCGTGCAGTCTGTAGCTGACAGTTAGATGTCTGGGGGGCATCTTGTGGTTACTCTCCTTTTATACATATAAGATGGATATCGAGCTAGACAGACAAATAGATATTATATAGATGATAGATAATAGATGGAAGGTAGATAGTAGATATTATATAGCTGAGAGACAGATAATACATAGATAATAGTTAGATAGATGATAGATAGCTAATATATAATAGATAGATAATATATAGATGATAGATAATAAATAGAAAGATATTCGATAGATGATAGATAAATAATATAGATAATAAATAGATCGTTGTGCCCTCCAGTGGAGTGGAGAGGTACTGATGAGTGACATCAGTGCGATATTACATTACATGTATGTGGGGTGTTCGCCGCCTTTCCACTTGCACATTGGTGATTTTTGCAGTTTTCTCTCGGCCCCTTCACACCGCAGGACCATTTCCACCAGGATCAGACCCTTTGCCTCTCATTTCCACTTACAGCTCCTCGGCATGACAACCTGATATTAATCTGATAACACCGATCATCTATTGTGCACTTTCTGCATTTTACCTTTCTCCCCCACAAAGGGCAGGGACCACGTGAACACATCCATGAAGTTTGGCAGCCAGTAAGGATGTGGAGAGCAATTAAACTGACGGATGTTCATGACATTGTTTTCATACTTGAGCACTGCGGCTGTAGGGAGACAATAAGAAGCAGTGTTACATGTACTGCAGACGGCTCCGACACAAGACTCCCACACACACAGGCAGCGGCAGGAGCTGCTCCTCACAATGACATGTGGTGGAGGCGCAGGCTCCCGGCAGCCTCTCACTTACACCCAGTACTTCATTATCACAAAAACATCCCAGCCTAGTTTATTATATCTCCCATTAATCCTTATAGGTGAACCGTGGTAATGAGATGTGGCCCATCACTGATTGTAGGGGGACCGACCTCTGGCCCCAGTATGACACCGATGGGGAGCAGAGATGATTTCACATAGCCTTTCCTGCAAAGCTTTCCCTGCACGGTGGGACCTACATGCCCACCTTTCCTGATCTGGGTACAGACTACACCTTCCAGACCAAACAAAGGTCTCCTGATTCCAACCAGCAGCCTCTTAGGCATCTATCAGGAGACAGGCAGTCAGTCTGGAAACTGCAGGCCGTGCACAGACAGTGAAGAACAGACAGGAGAAGGTGGCCTTACCACAGGGTTGCAAAAAAAGTGAAGGGTATTCAGTGCTGCAAGAGCTCCGCCACCCAGTAATCTGGGCCCGGCCCACCCAGTAGCCTGCGCTCAGCCTACCCAGTAGCCTGCGCTCGGCCCACCCAGTAGCCTGTGCTCGGCCCACCCAGTAGCCTGTGCTCGGCCCACCCAGTAGCCTGTGCTCGGCCCACCCAGTAGCCTGTGCTCGGCCCACCCAGTAATCTGCGCTCGTCCCACCCAGTAATCTGCGCTCAGCCCACCCAGTAATCTGCGCTCAGCCTACCCAGTAATCTGCGCTCAGCCTACCCAGTAATCTGCGCTCGGCCTACCCAGTAATCTGCGCTCGGCCTACCCAGTAATCTGCGCTCGGCCTACCCAGTAATCTGCGCTCGGCCTACCCAGTAATCTGCGCTCAGCCTACCCAGTAATCTGCGCTCAGCCTACCCAGTAATCTGCGCTCAGCCTACCCAGTAATCTGCGCTCAGCCTACCCAGTAATCTGCGCTCAACCTACCCAGTAATCTGCGCTCAACCTACCCAGTAATCTGCGCTCAGCCTACCCAGTAATCTGCGCTCAGCCTACCCAGTAATCTGCGCTCAGCCTACCCAGTAGCCTATGTTCGGCCTACCCAGTAGCCTGTGCTCGGCCCACCCAGTAATCTGTGCTCAGCCTACCCAGTAATCTGCGCTCAGCCTTCCCAGTAGCCTGTGCTCAGCCTACCCAGTAATCTGTGCTCGGCCACCCAGTAATCTGTGCTCGGCCACCTAGTAATCTGTACTTGGCCCACCCAGTAATCTGTACTCGGTCCACCCAGTAATCTGTACTCGGCCCACCCAGTAATCTGTACTCGGCCACCCAGGGAGCTTTCTCAAAGCAGCAAAGACAAGTGATCTCAAAAGCGGTTGAACATTGACAACTCGATATATCATCCATGTGTGACATACGATGGGTGAAGCTGGAGGCATCTACATTTTTAGTGATACTACAATTCATTATACAAACGATGCAATAGTGAAGAAATCCAACACAGCGCTCTCCTTGGTCGGTGCACACAATGACAGTACAGCGTTTCCCCACACGCATATCGTAGTGCGATCCTCACCAGGCCATACCTTCCAGCTGTCCCAGATCCAGCGGGACTGTCCTGAATTTGGGGTCCTGGTATGCCAGGGGTATGTCCCGACTTCATCTCCATCTGTGTCCTCAGGACACAAATACTGCTGAATATAACGGTGGAGCTGAGAGCTGACAGCTCCTTCCTCCTCCATTCAGTCTATGTAAAAATTGAAGGTCCGCCAAAATCTATATGTCACATGACAGTCTCAGGTCACATGAATGGCAGTGGAGAACAGGGAAGAGGAGCAGGACTCCGGCAAGGTGTAGATGTGTAGCAAAATCTTTGGGTGTGTGAGTTGATATATATATATATATATATATATATAGTTAGGGATATTTGGCTTTCGGGTGAAATTTCAGGATGATCCTAGAATGCACTCTATCCTTTCAGGTGAACTTACTATGACGTCTCTAAACTTCTGAATGCACATGTCCAACGGTTCAATGTTTCAGCACTTTTTGCACAACTTGCTGTTCTCTAATTGGGAGTGTGGAGACACGGGGGTCAGCAGGTGCTCTAGTCCGCTAGCCGAAACCGAATGTGAAATCTGTGTTCCTCGTGATGGAGCCATGATGTCTTGGCTGCTGTCTTGTAGACTCTCTGGATATTTGGATGTCTTGGCTGACTCCTATTACAGAGGTGCATAGCCTCATTTTATAGTTAAAGGGAAGGTGACCTCCCCAAAAAAATTTTTCAGCATTTGAAAAAATGTAAAGAATTAATGTTTACATTTTCTTAAAAAATATTATCATTTGTTTTTAATTTTGTAAAATATGAAAAATAATTTTAAAAAGTTTGGCATTTCCACTTGTTAACACTAGGGGGAGCAGCTACTGAAGTTTGGCACAAAAACCTAGTGCAACTAGCTCACATTACTGCACTGGAGTAAATATGGGCGGAGTCTGCTGAGATGGGTGTGATGTCACTCCTCTCCTCCCCTTCTGGGTGTTTGCTAAGGGAAAAAAGAGGATGACATCTAGGAACACAGTGAGCAGCCATTTTGATGGGGACTGCAAAGTTACTGACTGTCTTTGAATGTAAAGTCTGGATCAGAACAGGCCAACAATCAGCAGAAATGTTTCCTGGATTTCTGTGGAGCAGACAAGCAGACGGTCCGTCCATGTGTATAAAACACAGCGCTCTATGTACAATCCCTAGGACCGAACAGGGTGCCCCCCAAAGACCAGCACACTGCTCTCCTGAAATACTCTGTGCTGCTGTCACCCTGCTCCTTTCCCCATATATCTCTCTCTGTGCCCCCCATAGACCAGCACACTGCTCTCCTGAAATACTGTGCTGCTGTCACCCTGCTCCTTTCCCCATATATCTCTCTGTAACCCCCCCATAGACCAGCAAACTGCTCTCCTGAAATACTCTGTGCTGCTGTCACCCTGCTCCTTTCCCCATATATCACTCTCTGTAACCCCCCCATAGACCAGCACACTGCTCTCCTGAAATTCTCTGTGCTGCTGTCACCCTGCTCCTCCACCATATATCTCCCTCTGTGCCCCCCATAGACCAGCACACTGCTCTCCTGAAATACTCTGTGCTGGAAAGCCTATGAGCGCCGCAATGCGCCTGATCCGGCGAAAGCCGGATCCGGTGGCCGGATCCGGTTTTTTTGTTCTGAGCATGCTCAGTAGCTCTGCCCACAAGACATATATAAAAGCAAGACAGTGGGACCCACAGCCACACCCAACATGCCACCCAAGAAAGCAACCAAGCGCAGGAGAAGGCAGGAGACCACTGCAGCACCATCAGCACCACCACCACCCCAAATGGAGCAGCAAATGGAACATGCTGAGGAGGGGAGGCCAGCAGCAGATGAGAGACGGTAATTATCAAATCCCCCATTCCTCCAAACTAGGGCTATTGAATATCAAGATATTCATTGGCCCTTTGTTTCTCTTTATTCAACAGCCGCCCAATAGATGCAGCAGCAGCTGGAACACCACCCACAGGCATGGAGTGTGGCCACCAGGAAGACAGCACATCATCTTCTGGGAGCCCTCCCTCGCATCGTCAGCGTTTGACGGTAAGTTTTTATTTCCAAAATCCATCATCTCTGTAATATATGTCTATTCATTGCCTTTTATTTCAAAACAGGATTCACAAGATGAAGAGGAGCTCCCAGAAGAAGAAGGAAGGGGTGGACAGACACCTGGAGTGGGCTCACAATTGGTAAGTTTTTTGCATCAAACGCAGAAACACAACATCACACTACACACAACACATAGAAAACAATGTTCTGCAGACCACACACAGCAAACAAATGCCTACATCCAAAGACATAACATTTTTTGTTTTCTTCTCTAGTCTTCCCAATCTGGTGCTCGGCCAAGAGGTCCTCGCAGTGCCTCCCAGGGTCGTCGGCGACAGCAACGCGGCGGTCACCAGCGTGTAAGTATAAATATTTTTGCTTTGTTTTTTTGCACTTTTTATTTCATTTCTTTTGTGGAGGCTAATTATGTTATTTTTGTCTTTTTCTTTAACAGCCTTCACAGCGTGCTCCCGACTCTGACGGTGAGAATGGAGGACTCGATGTGGACCACCTCATCGATCTCGTCAGAGAAAGGGAGCCGCTCTGGAATATGGCTGACCGCCGCCACGCTGACCTTATCGTTACCCGACGACTCTGGGAGGAAATCTGTTCGCTCCTTGTGGGCCGCTGGGAGGACCTCGAAGCTCGGGCCCAGATTAAAGAGCGTAAGTATATACAGTAACGGTTGCTTGATGTAAACCAGTGTTTCCCGAACTCCAGTCCTCGTGGTCCCCACGGATCATGTGTTCAGGATTTCTATTTACTATGGAAATCCTGAAAACATGACCCCTGGGGACCATGAGGACTGGAGTTTGTGAAACACTGATGTTGTATACTAACCACTCCTTTCTCGTTTCAGGGGAGAGAATTGTGAAGCGGTGGCGGTCTGTGAGGGATCGTTTCAAGAAGGAGTTCAATAAAGAGATGCGGGCCCCGAGTGGATCTGGAGGACGCAGGAGCAAGTACAAGTACGCACAAGCCCTGTCGTTCCTCCGGGAAACAATGGTCACTAGAAGGTAAATATTACACACCACATGTGAAAAAAAATGTTAGATGTAACTTTTTTTTTTCAGCCAGGGCCATACCATTTCAGTATTTTAATTGTTTTTTTTTCTCTTTATTCCACAGCACGGTGAGCAGCACTCGGGAGCCTGCACGATTGGACCCTTCTGAGGCGATCCCTGAGGAGACCGGCACCGAGGGACACTTCGACCGCCCCGGTACATCTGCACCTTCCCAGCCTTCCCACACATTCGACCCATCTGTCCCATCCACCAGCACAGGAGCATCGTGGCCGCCTACATTACATGAAGCTGCTGGTGAGGAGATCGCTTTCCCTTTACCCCACCCTTCTGCCCCTGCCACCTCTAGTACACCTGCGGGTACTGGGCGGCAGCGGCAGAGGGGTCAGGAAAAGAGTTATGCGCCAGAGTTCTTGCATCTGAATGCATCTTTCCAGAACTGTCTAAAAGTCTTGTCAGAGCAAATCTCCGCAGGCTTTCAGTAGATCAACTCCAGCATTCTGGAGGTGAAGACACTTCTGCAAACCATGCATTCAGAAGCAAGATCTTCGCCAAACCACACCTTTTTCAGGTCTGTTGTGGAGCGCATGGCAACACTATCTCCTACCCAGCAGATGCATGTAATGCATTCATGCCACGGTGCTCTCCAGCACGTTACCTCCCAACCTCCTCCTCCCACCACAGTAGTTCCTCCACCTGCACCCCCTCCAGCCACTTTCCATCCTCCCCCTCCTATTACATCTGCACCCCCTCCAGCCACTTTCCATCCTCCCCCTCCTATTACATACCAGCAACCTCACCAGTACCAGCAACCTTCCCAGTACCAGCAACCTCCCCAGTACCAGACATCTCCCCACTTCCAGCAACATGCCCCGTACCAAACTCCTTCCCCGTACCAAACTCCTTCCCCGTACCAAACTCCTTCCCCATACAACTTTCCATCAACATCATCTGCTCCTACAGTCCCTGCCCAACCCTCCACTCCACCGCCCACCACCTCTTCTGCCTCCCACATGTCCACCCATTCTGTAGCTTTTTCCACACCATCACCTCTAACTGTTCCTTCCCCACCACGATCCCAGTCCTCTCTCCACACTCCCATTGTCGAAGTGTCCCGCAGCCCCTCCAGCAGTATTTCCACCCCACACTACACCGAGTTATAATGTTTTTTTTGTAATAAAAATGCCCATTTGGTTGGTTTCAAACCTTTATTAAAAAGGTTTTTTTAACTTTAAAAACAGTTTACACAAAAAAAATATTTTAAATAAAAGTTAAATTATTGTTTACACTGGTTGTCTGTCATTTCTTTCTGCGGCGAAATATGTTTAAAAAAAAGGTTAAATACAGGGTATTTAAAAGGTAAAAAGGTATTCAAAACCAGGTATATAACTGTGGGTAAATTTTAGCTTTTTGCCACAGTTGTGTTCCTGGTTGTGTTTGAAGCAAAGTATTTCACCTGAAAAGTTGTGTTTATTGTTGGTGATTTCCTACCAATGTACACAACTTTTGTTAAAAGGTGAAATACTTTGCATAAAACACAACCAGGTACACACCTGTGGCCTAAAGATAAAAATAGTAAGACCATGACAAGATAGCCAACTTTGGTTGGCAAAGGTATATACTGTTGGTCCAGAAGGTACACAAGTTTAGGGCAAAAATCTCTCACACTCTGTCATCCCAGTGTACTCTGCCTTGAGGTGACATAAAGTATAGTGGAAAATTGTCCCTGAAACCGTCACAGAACTTCTAGTGGTAATATTTCCAATGACAACATCCATCTTCGCCAGTAACTTGCTCTTCTCTCCAACCTGCACTTTCTCCTCTACAACCTGTCAAAGAAGGGCTGTAGGAACATGCTATATATAGTTTTCCAGTAGCCAATCCCGTTCGGAAGGCCACAAGGGTCAATTTTAAAAACCGGATCTGGCGTAATCCGTCGAAAAACGGATAGAAAAACGGATGAACCGGATGAGACGGATCCGGTTTTGTCTGTCAAGAACAAGACGGATCCGGCAGAAAACCGGATCCGGCACATCAGGTTTTACAGAACATTTGCCGGATCCGGCATTCCGGCACGACGCCGGATCGCGCCTGACGCCGAAAACCTGATGTGTGAAAGTAGCCTTAGGGAACAATATCTTTTTATACTATTTTCTTTTTTACATTAAATTATGAAAAAACACGGCACCTTCCCTTTAACAACTGTTCTTTAAGCCAGCATCCAGAGGTAAAGGGGAAAAATGGTGAATAGAGCAACTCACATTAATTAATTTGCGCAGTTTTTTTCTCCTCTATTTTGCAAGTCAACAAACTGGCTGGCCTGGACAATGTGTAATTAACAAAATCAGCAAATATCATTGTTCAATGACCCTGTATCACTGTCTTGCAAGGTTAGACAATAATTAGTAGGGGCTGATATAAATGCAAACATTAGCCATTCATCCATTTAGAAATATCAATTTAACCTACAAGAAGAGTCAACATTTCAGACTCTTGATCAACAAGAAAGAAACCCATAAATCCAAAAGTCAACATATAGATAACAGTCCATTCCTCCTGGCTTACTGAAAATACACGTCTGGTTAATTAAGATAAAATGCTGTGTCGTCACAAGGAGCTTAATGGCAAAATTCACAACACGTGTTGGATCCATGAATCGGCCAATACATTTTGGGTTCAAGTAGAATTGGAGTCAAACAGCCCTCCACATCACACTGTTCACATATCAATAGCATGAGACCGAGAGGACACCTAACAATTGATCACCATTGTGAGGCTTCAAGCAGAATGCTCTCAGATGGAAGTCGCCACTGAGCTACAGAGAGATTGGAAGAGTCACAGAAGGGCAGAGAAGCGGACGTCCTTTGGGTACATCCCACACTGATGACCGCTTTGTTGTGAACAATGCCCTTCAGCACCAAACGATGACTGCCACACAACTCCAGGCACATGTAAGGGAGGTGAGAGGCACCCAAGTGTCACGTTAGACCATTTGAAGCCGTTTACATCAGCATGGTCTGTGTGCTGGATGACCTGCAAGAGCTGAGTGTATATATATAGAAAAGCTGAGTGTGTATGTGCGTTTTCATGTAGTAGTGCTGAGTGTGTATGTGTTTACCTGTAGCAGTGCTGAGTGTGTATATGTTTACATGTAGTAGTGCTGAGTGTGTATGTGTTTACCTGTAGCAGTGCTGAGTGTGTATGTGTTTACCTGTAGCAGTGCTGAGTGTGTATATGTTTACATGTAGTAGTGCTGAGTGTGTATGTGTTTACCTGTAGCAGTGCTGAGTGTGTATGTGTTTATCTGTAGCAGTGCTGAGTGTGTATGTGTTTATCTGTAGCAGTGCTGAGTGTGTATATGTTTACATGTAGCAGGGTTGAGTGTGTATCTATTTACCTGTAGCAGTGCTGAGTGTGTATATGTTTACCTGTAGCAGTGCTGAGTGTGTATATGTTTACATGTAGCAGGGCTGAGTGTGTATCTATTTACCTGTAGCAGTGCTGAGTGTGTATGTGTTTACATGTAGTAGAGCTGAGTGTGCATGTGTGTTTTCATGTAGCAGTGCTGAGTGTGTATGTGTTTACATGTAGCAGTGCTGAGTGTGTATGTGCGTTTTCATGTAGTAGTGCTGAGTGTGTATGTGTTTACCTGTAGCAGTGCTGAGTGTGTATGTGTTTACCTGTAGCAGTGCTGAGTGTGTATATGTTTACCTGTAGCAGTGCTGAGTGTGTATATGTTTACATGTAGCAGGGCTGAGTGTGTATCTATTTACCTGTAGCAGTGCTGAGTGTGTATGTGTTTACATGTAGTAGAGCTGAGTGTGCATGTGTGTTTTCATGTAGCAGTGCTGAGTGTGTATGTGTTTACATGTAGCAGTGCTGAGTGTGTATGTGCGTTTTCATGTAGTAGTGCTGAGTGTGTATGTGTTTACCTGTAGCAGTGCTGAGTGTGTATGTGTTTACCTGTAGCAGTGCTGAGTGTGTATATGTTTACCTGTAGCAGTGCTGAGTGTGTATATGTTTACATGTAGCAGGGCTGAGTGTGTATCTGTTTACCTGTAGCAGTGCTGAGTGTGTATGTGTTTACATGTAGCAGAGCTGAGTGTGCATGTGTGTTTTCATGTAGCAGTGCTGAGTGTGTATGTGTTTACATGTAGCAGTGCTGAGTGTGTATGTGTGCTTACCTGTAGCAGTGCTGAGTGTGTGTGTTTACCTGTAGCAGTGATGTGTGTGTATGTGTGCTTACTTGTAGCAGTGCTGAGTGTGTATATGTTTACCTGTAGCAGTGCTGAGTGTGTATATGTTTTCATGTAGCAGGGCTGAGTGTGTATCTGTTTACCTGTAGCAGTGCTGAGTGTGTATGTGTTTACCTGTAGCAGAGCTGAGTGTGCATGTGTGTTTTCATGTAGCAGTGCTGAGTGTGTATGTGTTTTCATGTAGCAGTGCTGAGTGTGTATGTGTGCTTACCTGTAGCAGTACTGAGTGTGTATGTGTGCTTACCTGTAGCAGTGCTGAGTGAGTATGTGTTTACCTGTAGCAGTGCTGAGTGTGTATGTGTGCTTACCTGTAGCAGTGCTGAGTGAGTATGTGTTTACCTGTAGCAGTGCTGAGTGAGTATGTGTGTTTACCTGTAGCAGTGCTGAGTGTGTATGTGTTTACATGTAGCAGAGCTAAGTGTGTATGTGTGTTTACATGTAGCAGAGTTGAGTGTGCATGTGTGTTTACATGTAGCAGAGCTGAGTGTGCATGTGTGTTTACATGTAGCAATGCTGAGTGTGTATGTGTGCTTACATGTAGCAGAAATGTGTGCGGATGAAGTAGAACTCTGTATGTTGATGCAGTGTGTGTATGATGATGCAGTAGAGCAGTGTCTGTATGTATGCAGTGCGGAGAACATCATATTGTGTGGTGGGGTATGCAGGAGGCGTCATGATGAGGGGGGCATCATACTGTCTAATTGGGGGGGGGGATCTGTGAGGGCATAACAGTGTGGAGGGCGGTGTGGGAGCATTATATTATTTGTGGGGGCATCTTATTGTTTAGGAAGCACTGTGGGGCCTATTAAAGAGGTATTATACTGCGTGGGAACACTAATGGGCTTCACTAGTAGCAGTATTTGTGTGGGCACAAACAGAGGACTAGGTGAGTTTAGGGTACAGGCTCAGTGTTAAAAAAACAAAAAGAGTTCTACTTTCCTATTTTTTAAAGTTGGGAGAGATGATAGAGATTATATCCCTTACAGATGTATAGCCCTAACCTTGTGGAATAAAACCCCCAGAAGCTCTGAATCCAAAATCTGTATCTGTATCTTAGTGCTTTTTGTGACATTTTAGTAAATCAATGCAATTTGAGAAGAAGTATTGGATGGGGATTTTGATTTATAGACACCTGACCAGCTTAAAAGGGGTTCATGTGTATGCCCTAATCATCACCCGCCGTGACTACTACAACCTCCTGCTCTGTGGCCTTCCCTCCAATCTATCCTAAACTCTGCTGCCAGACTAATCCACCTGTCCCCCTGCTATTCCCAGGCCTCTCCCCTCTGTCAATCCCTGCACTGCCTCTCCATTACCCAGAAACATCAGCTCAAAACCCTAACCATGACATACAAAGCCATCCACAACCTGTCTCCTCCATACATCTGTGACCTCGTCTCCCGGTACTTACCAGCACCCAACCTCCGATCCTCACAAGATCTCCTCTACTACCTTCTTATCTCCTCTTCCCACAATCGCATACAAGATTTCTCCCGCGCATCCCCCCCTACTCTGGAACTCTCTACCACAACATATCAGACTCTCGCCTACCATGGAAACCTTCAAAAGGAACCTGAAGACCTATCTCTTCCAACACGCCTACAACCTGCAGTAACCACCGATCCGCCAAACCGCTGCACGACCAGCTCTACCCTCGCCCACTGTATCCTCACCCATCCCTTGTAGATTGTGAGCCCTCGCAGGCAGGGTCCTCTCTCCTCTTGGACCAGTCGTGACTTGTATGGTTTAATATTACTGTACTTGCATTTATTATATATACCCCTCCTCACATGTAAAGCGCCAAGGAATAAATGGCGCTATAATAAATAATAATAATGTGGTTTAGTGAGCACTCCACTTCCTTTGATCTGAGACTCAGATAGAGTTCCTGCTCACATGGCCTCACTATTACCTTACAACACGACTATGAAACTTCATGGGCGACGTACTGGTCTGTAAAGAGACCATGGTGTCTAAAGGCCCACATACACATTACACTAAAGGTGCATGAGTCATTGGGATCGGCCTCCTAATTTTCCCCAAAAATGAGATGAAGGAAATAAGATTCCAGCTGTTGTAATTTTGTTAGGCAATAGGATAAGCCACTGTCAGAGAGGTTTGTCAGCAACTCTCTCATAGGGAAGACAGGAAAGCTCTACCAAGCATGGGGGAGTCAGGAGAGCAAGCCGTCACCAAACCATTATTATTGTTGGGAGATATCTGATGTGTATGGGGAACCTTATGCTCTCATAGTGTTTTCCATTCTATCTTGCAATTACCTCCTAGGAGAGGTAGAGTTGTGGCCAAAAGTATTGACACCCCTGCAATTCTGTCAGATAATACTCAGTTTCTTCCTGAAAATGATTGCAAACACAAATTCTTTGTTATTATCATCTTCATTTAATTTGTCTTAAATGAAAAAACACAAAAAGAATTGTCCTAAAGCCAAATTGGATATAATTCCACACCAAACATAAAAAAGAGGGTGGACAAAAGTATTGGCACTGTTCGAAAAATCATGTGATGCTTCTCTAATTTGTGTAATTAACAGCACCTGTAACTTACCTGTGGCACCTAACAGGTGTTGGCAATAACTAAATCACACTTGCAGCCAGTTGACATGGATTAAAGTTGACTCAACCTCTGTCCTGTGTCCTTGTGTGTACCACATTGAGCACGGAGAAAAGAAAGAAGACCAAAGAACTGTCTGAGGACTTGAGAAACCAAATTGTGAGGAAGCATGAGCAATTTCAAGGCTACAAGTCCATCTCCAAAGACCTGAATGTTCCTGTGTCTACCGTGCGCAGTGTCATCAAGAAGTTTAAAGCCCATGGCACTGTGGCTAACCTCCCTAGATGTGGACGGAAAAGAAAAATTGACAAGAGATTTCAACGCAAGATTGTGCAGATGTTGGATAAAGAACCTCGACTAACATCCAAACAAGTTCAAGCTGCCCTGCAGTCCGAGGGTACAACAGTGTCAACCCGTACTATCAGTCGGCGTCTGAATGAAAAGGGACTGTATGGTAGGAGACCCAGGAAGATCCTACTTCTTACCCCGAGACATAAAAAAGCCAGGCTGGAGTTTGCCAAAACTTACCTGAAAAAGCCTAAAACGTTTTGGAAGAATGTTGTTCTCTGGTCAGATGAGACAAAAGTAGAGGCAAAGGCATCAATATAGAGTTTACAGGAGAAAAAAAGAGGCATTCTGAGAAAAAAGCACGGTCCCTACAGTCAAACATGGCGGAGGTTCCCTGATGTTTTGGGGTTGCTTTGCTGCCTCTGGCACTGGACTGCATGACTGTGTGCATGGCATTATGAAGTCTGAAGACTACCAACAAATTTTGCAGCATAATGTAGGGCCCAGTGTGAGAAAGCTGGGTCTCCCTCAGAGGTCATGGGTCTTCCAGCAGGACAATGACCCAAAACACACTTCAAAAAGCACTAGAAAATGGTTTGAGAGAAAGCACTGGAGACTTCTAAGGTGGCCAGCAATGAGTCCAGACCTGAATCCCATAGAACACCTGTGGAGAGATCTAAAAATGGCAGTTTGGAGAAGGCACCCTTCAAGCATCAGGGACCTGGAGCAGTTTGCCAAAGAAGAATGGTCTAAAATTCCAGCAGAGCATTGTCAGAAACTCATTGATGGTTACCGGAAGCAGTTGGTCACAGTTATTTTGGCTGAAGGTTGTGCATCCAAGTATTAGGCTGAGGGTGCCAATACTTTTGTCTGGCCCATTTTTGGAGTTTTGTGTGAAATGATCAATGTTTTGCTTTTTGCTTCATTCTCTTTTGTGTTTTTTCATTTAAGACAAATTAAATGAAGATAATAATACCAAAGAATTTGTGGTAGCAATCATTTTCAGGAAGAAACTGAGTATTATCTGACAGAATTGCAGGGGTGTCAATACTTTTGGCCACAACTGTACCTACAATATGGGTCAACAGCCGACCCTTTAAGGATCCTTGCAACATGACCAGAGATAAATGCCAGGCCAGAAATTCATCGACAGGCTGTTTCAGGGTGCTTGCCCCTCATCATCTCACTGCCCGACTGTGATGCCCTTGTGGGGAAAGGGCTGTTTCTCCTAATAGAGAGCAGCTGAGTATCCCCGCCGGTACTTAAATAGTTTATTTCATTCTGTGAGAGAGCTAATCTGTATGATATTTCAGAAATACACTAATATGGCAGCAATGAAACCATCACGCAGGCAGCAATATTGGGAGGCAGACGACAGTCACACTGACACCCGCCGTCAGCTCACCTTTGTTGTTGTAGACGTCAAGGTAATTTGGTGCAGAAAAAATGGTGATGAGGGAAGGAAAACCTGTTGTCTGACTCTTCCGATACATTCGGTATCTACAGAGAAGAAAACAAACATTGAAAATGATCAGCCTTATCAGTCCACACATCAGTGTAACGCCACAATTTTTGAAAGGGGAACTAAAAAACAAGTAGGATCCATCCACAAGGCTCCTGTAACAAACAGCCCTGCAGGGAATTTAGGGGTTTTGTCTCCCCCAATGCTGCATAAATATAGGTTACATATAACAGCGCCACTCTTACCCATGTCTTTAGTTACATATAACAGCGCCACTCTTACCCATGTCTTTAGTTACATATAACAGCGCCACTCTTAGCCATATGTTTAGTTACATATAACTGCGCCACTCTTACCCATGTCTTTAGTTACATATAACAGCGCCACTCTTACCCATGTCTTTAGTTACATATAACAGCGCCACTCTTACCCATGTCTTTAGTTACATATAACAGCGCCACTCTTAGCCATGTGTTTAGTTACATATAACAGCGCCACTCTTACCCATGTCTTTAGTTACATATAACAGCGCCACTCTTACCCATGTCTTTAGTTACATATAACAGCGCCACTCTTACCCATGTCTTTAGTTACATATAACAGCGCCACTCTTACCCATGTCTTTAGTTACATATAACAGCGCCACTCTTACCCATGTCTTTAGCTACATATAACAGCGCCACTCTTACCCATGTCTTTAGTTACATATAACAGCGCCACTCTTACCCATGTGTTAGTTACATATAACAGCACCACTCTTACCCATGTGTTAGTTACATATAACAGCGCCACTCTTACCCATGTCTTTAGTTACATATAACAGCGCCACTCTTACCCATGTGTTTAGTTACACATAACAGCGCCACTCTTACCCATGTCTTTAGTTACATATAACAGCACCACTCTTACCCATGTGTTTAGTTACATATAACAGCGCCACTCTTACCCATGTGTTTAGTTACATATAACAGCACCACTATTACCCAAGTGTTTAGTTAGATATAACAGCGCCACTCTTACCCATGTGTTTAGTTACATATAACAGCGCCACTCTTACCCATGTGTTTTGTTACAAATATCAGCGCCACTCTTACCCATGTGTTTAGTTACATATAACAGCACCACTCTTACCCATGTCTTTAGTTACATATAACAGCGCCACTCTTACCCATGTGTTTTGTTACATATAACAGCGCCACTCTTACCCATGTCTTTAGTTACATATAACAGCGCCACTCTTAGCCATGTGTTTAGTTACATATAACTGCGCCACTCTTAGCCATGTGTTTAGTTACATATAATAGCGCCACTCTTACCCATGTGTTTAGTTACATATAACAGTGCTACTCTTACCCATGTGTTTAGTTACAAAGAACAGTGCTACTCTTACCCATGTGTTTAGTTACATATAACAGCGCCACTCTTACCCATATCTTTAGTTACATATAACAGCGCCACTCTTAGCCATGTGTTTAGTTACATATAACTGCGCCACTCTTACCCATGTCTTTAGTTACATATAACAGCGCCACTCTTACCCATGTCTTTAGTTACATATAACAGCGCCACTCTTACCCATGTCTTTAGTTACATATAACAGCGCCACTCTTACCCATGTCTTTAGTTACATATAACAGCGCCACTCTTACCCATGTCTTTAGTTACATATAACAGCGCCACTCTTACCCATGTCTTTAGTTACATATAACAGCGCCACTCTTACCCATGTCTTTAGTTACATATAACAGCGCCACTCTTACCCATGTCTTTAGTTACATATAACAGCGCCACTCTTACCCATGTCTTTAGTTACATATAACAGCGCCACTCTTACCCATGTCTTTAGTTACATATAACAGCGCCACTCCTACCCATGTGTTAGTTACATATAACAGCACCACTCTTACCCATGTGTTAGTTACATATAACAGCGCCACTCTTACCCATGTCTTTAGTTACATATAACAGCGCCACTCTTACCCATGTCTTTAGTTACATATAACAGCGCCACTCTTACCCATGTCTTTAGTTACATATAACAGCGCCACTCTTACCCATGTCTTTAGTTACATATAACAGCGCCACTCTTACCCATGTCTTTAGTTACATATAACAGCGCCACTCTTACCCATGTCTTTAGTTACATATAACAGCGCCACTCTTACCCATGTCTTTAGTTACATATAACAGCGCCACTCTTACCCATGTCTTTAGTTACATATAACAGCGCCACTCCTACCCATGTGTTAGTTACATATAACAGCACCACTCTTACCCATGTGTTAGTTACATATAACAGCTCCACTCTTACCCATGTCTTTAATTACATATAACAGCGCCACTCTTACCCATGTGTTTAGTTACACATAACAGCGCCACTCTTACCCATGTCTTTAGTTACATATAACAGCACCACTCTTACCCATGTGTTTAGTTACATATAACAGCGCCACTCTTACCCATGTGTTTAGCTACATATAACAGCACCACTATTACCCAAGTGTTTAGTTAGATATAACAGCGCCACTCTTACCCATGTGTTTAGTTACATATAACAGCGCCACTCTTACCCATGTGTTTTGTTACAAATATCAGCTCCACTCTTACCCATGTGTTTAGTTACATATAACAGCACCACTCTTACCCATGTCTTTAGTTACATATAACAGCGCCACTCTTACCCATGTGTTTAGTTACATATAACAGCGCCACTCTTACCCATGTGTTTTGTTACATATAACAGCGCCACTCTTACCCATGTCTTTAGTTACATATAACAGCGCCACTCTTAGCCATGTGTTTAGTTACATATAACTGCGCCACTCTTAGCCATGTGTTTAGTTACATATAACAGCACCACTCTTACCCATGTGTTTAGTTACATATAACAGCGCCACTCTTACCCATGTGTTTAGTTACAAAGAACAATGCTACTCTTACCCATGTGTTTAGTTACATATAACAGCGCCACTCTTACCCATGTGTTTAGTTACAAAGAACAGTGCTACTCTTACCCATGTGTTTAGTTACATATAACAGCGCCACTCTTACCCATATCTTTAGTTACATATAACAGCGCCACTCTTAGCCATGTGTTTAGTTACATATAACTGCGCCACTCTTACCCATGTGTTTAGTTACATATAACAGCACCACTCTTACCCATTTCTTTAGTTACATATAACAGCACCACTCTTACTCATGTGTTTAGTTACATATAACAGCACCACTCTTACCCATGTCTTTAGTTACATATAACAGCACCACTCTTACCCATGTCTTTAGTTACATATAACAGCGCCACTCTTACCCATGTCTTTAGTTACATATAACAGCGCCACTCTTAGCCATGTGTTTAGTTACATATAACAGCACCACTCTTACCCATGTCTTTAGTTACATATAACAGCACCACTCTTACCCATGTCTTTAGTTACATATAACAGCGCCACTCTTACCCATGTGTTTTGTTACATATAACAGCGCCACTCTTACCCATGTCTTTAGTTACATATAACAGCGCCACTCTTAGCCATGTGTTTAGTTACATATAACTGCGCCACTCTTACCCATGTCTTTAGTTACATATAACAGAACCACTCTTACTCATGTGTTTAGTTACATATAACAGCGCCACTCTTACCCATGTCTTTAGTTACATATAACAGCGCCACTCTTACTCATGTGTTTAGTTACATATAACAGCACCACTCTTACCCATGTCTTTAGTTACATATAACAGCGCCACTCTTACCCATGTCTTTAGTTACATATAACAGAACCACTCTTACTCATGTGTTTAGTTACATATAACAGCACCACTCTTACTCATGTGTTTAGTTACATATAACAGAACCACTCTTACTCATGTGTTTAGTTACATATAACAGCGCCACTCTTACCCATGTCTTTAGTTACATATAACAGAACCACTCTTACTCATGTGTTTAGTTACATATAACAGCGCCACTCTTACTCATGTGTTTAGTTACATATAACAGAACCACTCTTACTCATGTGTTTAGTTACATATAACAGCGCCACTCTTACCCATGTCTTTAGTTACATATAACAGAACCACTCTTACTCATGTGTTTAGTTACATATAACAGCACCACTCTTACCCATGTCTTTAGTTACATATAACAGCGCCACTCTTACCCATGTGTTTTGTTACATATAACAGCGCCACTCTTACCCATGTCTTTAGTTACATATAACAGCGCCACTCTTAGCCATGTGTTTAGTTACATATAACAGCGCCACTCTTACCCATGTCTTTAGTTACATATAACAGCGCCACTCTTACCCATGTGTTTTGTTACATATAACAGCGCCACTCTTACCCATGTCTTTAGTTACATATAACAGCGCCACTCTTAGCCATGTGTTTAGTTACATATAACTGCGCCACTCTTAGCCATGTGTTTAGTTACATATAACTGCGCCACTCTTACCCATGTCTTTAGTTACATATAACAGAACCACTCTTACTCATGTGTTTAGTTACATATAACAGCGCCACTCTTACCCATGTCTTTAGTTACATATAACAGCGCCACTCTTACCCATGTCTTTAGTTACATATAACAGCGCCACTCTTACCCATGTCTTTAGTTACATATAACAGCGCCACTCTTACCCATGTCTTTAGTTACATATAACAGCGCCACTCTTACCCATGTGTTTTGTTACATATAACAGCGCCACTCTTACCCATGTCTTTAGTTACATATAACAGCGCCACTCTTAGCCATGTGTTTAGTTACATATAACTGCGCCACTCTTACCCACGTCTTTAGTTACATATAACAGAACCACTCTTACTCATGTGTTTAGTTACATATAACAGCACCACTCTTACCCATGTCTTTAGTTACATATAACAGCACCACTCTTACCCATGTCTTTAGTTACATATAACAGCACCACTCTTACCCATGTCTTTAGTTACATATAACAGCACCACTCTTACCCATGTCTTTAGTTACATATAACAGCACCACTCTTACCCATGTCTTTAGTTACATATAACAGCACCACTCTTAGCCATGTCTTTAGTTACATATAACAGCACCACTCTTAGCCATGTGTTTTGTTACATATAACAGCGCCACTCTTAGCTATGTGTTTTGTACTGCAGCTTTAAATCAGGTAAATATGTGCAATGCCATGGACAAATGTGGCACTGTTTCTGACTGTCTAATCTCAGACAACCCCTTTAAACTCTCCTAATATCCCCCCCAAAATGCACATTTTTTTCCACTCTTGTAGCAAATATTGCAAAGATCCTGTTAACAATCGACTTTGTAGATGGCAAGTGATAATTGCTTCCAGTCTGAGCACTTATCATAACTCAGTGAAGCCACTCTGTACACATTAGACAGCTGTTGGCCAAACAATGGCAGCCATCTTCCCTGACTCCCCCATATGAGAGCGCCGCTGCCAGACATCTCTGGGGCAGGTTATCGCTACATCTGCAGTCCGAAATCAGACATGCTGGATCCTTAACTCCCCTGAGAATCAGTAGGGGGTCTTTATAAACGTTAGACTTATGTCGACCGCATCCACCAATATTGACAGGTTTGGTTGCACTCATATGTGCATGGGACTGCCAGCCAACTGATTGTTGGGGAAAATGTCGATTAGGCATGTCCGATTTCAGACCGCCGATCACTTTGCCCTCTGAGAAAAGTCACCTTGTGAGGATGGAGACGAGGGGGTTAAAATCTGCGCTGCCAGTAGTCCAGAGATGAGCAGGAGATGGGAAATGTGAAAATGCGGTTTCTCAACGCGTTTTAAAGTGACACACTATCAAAGAAACGGCACCCAAAGCAGGTTTCGCTTCAAGCTTCATAAGGGGGTGCATTTTCCTTGACAGTGTGTCACATTGAAACATATTGACAAAACGCATTTCCACATTTCCAGTCTACTGCCCATCTCAGGACTACTGGCAGTGCAGATTTTAACCCACTCATCTCCAGCCTCACACGTTTCTCCACATAATGGATCTGTAGCAGCCTGTCACGACGCTATTGCCGGGTGTCCCGGGACCAGGGGCTCCTACCGTGTCCCTAACGTTAGCGTCACCCTAGCTCGCCCTGCTCCCCGGATTACTTCTGATGGTGAAGACAACGGGGCCATGTACCTTGCCTTAGCGCCTGAATCCGACCTCAGTCTGTACCCTTCCCCCACTCAGGGAAGAGGGGAGTAATAGTGTACCGTAATACACCAACCAGACTAACATGATAATACTAACAGTGATAACGAAAAAATCTCAAATGTACTCACACAGACAACAGAGGAAGGCACCGGAGAGTGGAGGATGGGGTAAAACCAAAGTAGGAGAAGAAAGGGAATTATCACACACTCAAATTTAGCAACAGTCAAAGATAAACCCACCAAACGCCTTCTCCAATAACCACCAACAACCTCCAGCCATGCAGCATAAGCTAACTCTGACAATGAGTGCTAGCAAGGACTCAGACCAGACAGGAGATGGGAGTGGCTAACAGTGCACAGCCGAGAGCCTTAATGAAGGAAAGCCTCCAGGAGGTCTCAATTGAGATTAACCCCTGCACTGCTAAAAGAAACTTACACCGTTTAATATGAAGGTGAAGTGCTTCTAATCAGTGCAGGAGGAGAAATCAGGTGCTGTGGTCTTTTGGCTCCTCTCTGTCGCGGTAAACCTGTGACACAACATTTTTCTAAGCTTGTACAGGAGTTGTGAATTCACAGCCCCCCCCAGGTGAGCACAACGGTCTTTTGCCTCTCAGTTCCTTTCTCGGGCAAGACTCTATTGCGCTTATTGTTGTCTTTCCAGATTCTCTAGCTAGAGATAGGCCACTGGCCGAGAGGTCTGGCAGCGGCTTTATCATAGAGGACACATAAGTGCTCAGCTGAACGAGCATTTCCATGTATGGGAAGACTGTTGGCCAAACGATGGGCTGAAGCATTGTTTAGCCACAAGCTATTTAATGTTTATGGCCGGCTTTATAGAATGTCGACCAAAACTGTTGATATCAGCAGGTTGGTCCGACGTTAGTCTAATGTGTTTTGGGTCCTTAATGCCTCAAAGACAATCAGTGTAAGTGATCATATGGATGAACATCTTGCTTTAAATAGAGAAGGTGCAGTATTACCCCGCATCCTGTGCTTCATGGGCTCGAATCACTGACAGGAGGTTGTTGCTCTGCAGAAATTCACAGACCGCAGGATAGCTGTAATACAGAAAGTGCTAAAAAGAGTAAGTTCACACGTGGCGGAAAGGCTGCAAATTTTGCATCCAGATTTGTGGGTGGAAAATATGTTTGAAGCACAAAAAAAAAGTGCACAAAATCAGACAAGCAGTGCCAGCTATAATATGTAGCATAGCAATTTAGTGGGGTGAAATTGGAGGCAAAACTGCGACCAAGTGGAAATCCGTGTGAGCATGCAGCAGGTAAATAAGCCCTCCGCCCGGTGTACATACAAGGGATGGCTGCCGTTACCTGTAGAAGTAGGAGCAGCCGCGCACTGTGTTGTGGGTGAAGTGTTCCAACGTCTTCTCATTGCCATAGTCCTCGGCTGGGTCGGACCACAGCAGATCGCACATAGGGCCGAAGGCGGGGGGCTCCTTGAACCGGTCTAACTGATGAGGCAGAGAGAATAAGGAGAACATGAACATCAATTCACAAATAAGTGAATGAAGAAACGAAAGTTCACTAGAAAGTTACAGAAATTTTCACTATGCATAGAGGAATAATCACCTTTCTGATATCATCCAGACAAGAGATTTCTGGGGAAAGACCCCCGTGCACGCACAGGAACTGCTGGTTCAGCAGAGCTGCCAGGGGGAGACAGTCGAAGGCATCCATACAGGAGTCATACACTCGCTCCGAATACTTAATTTTACCTGAAGAGAGAACAGCGTTATTGGGAGGCAAATTCACACCCTAAACAAGCATGAAAAACAGACCGCTCCTGACTTCATCCTACTACCACAGGATGAAGTCAGGAGCCCCCCAATCTCTGTATAGTCGGGGGCTCAAAAGAGCTCACAACACGTGAATGGGGTATTATAAGCCCTAAACCTAAGTCATCCAAAGACGCCTACAAAATGTCCCTAACCATCCATTTTGGGGTGGATAAACATGTGTTGGAAGGGGGTTGTGTCACCCTCCAGTCCTGATGTTGGCCTAGGTCACGATGTGTGCAGTGGAGAACCTGGGAGAAGTACGAATATAGATTTCTATTTTTTTTTTATTTTCCAGAGTCCAAATTAATTTATCAAAATGCTCTTAGGTCTGAATTCATTTTAGGAGTATAGTCTGAGGTCCAAATTAATTTTGGGAGTATGGTCTGAGGTCCAAATTAATTTTAGGAGTATGGTCTGAGGTCCAAATTAATTTTAGGGGTATGGTCTGAGGTCTAAATTAATTTTAGGACTATGGTCTGAGGTCCAAATTAATTTTAGGAGTATGGTCTGAGGTCCAAATTAATTTTAGGAGTATGGTCTGAGGTCCAAATTAATTTTAGGAGTATGGTCTGAGGTCCAAATTAATTTTAGGAGTATGGTCTGAGGTCCAAATTAATTTTAGGGGTATGGTCTGAGGTCTAAATTAAATTAATTTTAGGAGTATGGTCTGAGGTCCAAATTAATTTTAGGAGTATGGTCTGAGGTCCAAATTAATTTTAGGAGTATGGTCTGAGGTCCAAATTAATTTTAGGAGTATGGTCTGAGGTCCAAATTAATTTTAGGAGTATGGTCTGAGGTCCAAATTAATTTTAGGGGTATGGTCTGAGGTCCAAATTAATTTTAGGGGTATGGTCTGAGGTCTAAATTAGTTTTAGGAGTATGGTCTGAGGTCCAAATTAATTTTAGGAGTATGGTCTGAGGTCCAAATTAATTTTAGGAGCATGGTCTGAGGTCCAAATTAATTTTAGGAGTATAGTCTGAGGTCCAAATTAATTTTAGGAGTATGGTCTGAGGTCCAAATTAATTTTAGGAGCATGGTCTGAGGTCCAAATTAATTTTAGGAGTATGGTCTGAGGTCCAAATTAATTTTAGGAGCATGGTCTGAGGTCCAAATTAATTTTAGGAGTATGGTCTGAGGTCCAAATTAATTTTAGGAGTATGGTCTGAGGTCCAAATTAATTTTAGGAGCATGGTCTGAGGTCCAAATTAATTTTAGGGGTATGGTCTGAGGTCCAAATTAATTTTAGGGGTATGGTCTGAGGTCTAAAGAGTATGGTCTGAGGTCCAAATTAATTTTAGGAGTATGGTCTGAGGTCCAAATTAATTTTAGGGGTATGGTCTGAGGTCCAAATTAATTTTAGGGGTATGGTCTGAGGTCTAAAGAGTATGGTCTGAGGTCCAAATTAATTTTAGGAGTATGGTCTGAGGTCCAAATTAATTTTAGGAGCATGGTCTGAGGTCCAAATTAATTTTAGGAGTATGGTCTGAGGTCCAAATTAATTTTAGGAGTATGGTCTGAGGTCCAAATTAATTTTAGGAGCATGGTCTGAGGTCCAAATTAATTTTAGGGGTATGGTCTGAGGTCCAAATTAATTTTAGGGGTATGGTCTGAGGTCTAAAGAGTATGGTCTGAGGTCCAAATTAATTTTAGGAGTATGGTCTGAGGTCCAAATTAATTTTAGGAGCATGGTCTGAGGTCCAAATTAATTTTAGGAGTATGGTCTGAGGTCCAAATTAATTTTAGGGGTATGGTCTGAGGTCCAAATTAAATTTAGGGGTATGGTCTGAGGTCCAAATTAATTTTAGGGGTATGGTCTGAGGTCTAAATTAATTTTAAGAGTATGGTCTGCGGTCCAAATTAAATTTAGGGGTATGATCTGAGGTCCAAATTAATTTTAGGGGTATGGTCTGAGGTCTAAATTAATTTTAAGAGTATGGTCTGAGGTCCAAATTAATTTTAGGAGTATGGTCTGAGGTCCAAATTAATTTTAGGCGCATGGTCTGAGGTGTAAATTAATTTTAGGATTAAGGTCTGAGGTCTAAATTATTTTAGGGTTCTGGTGTGCCGTATGAGTTAATTTTTGGGGTCTGGTCTGAAATAATTCTAGGGGTCTGATCTGAATTAATTTTAGTGGTCTGATCAATTTTAAGAGTCTAGTCTGGGTCTGAGTAATGTTAGGGTTCTTGTATGGGGCCCAATAAATGTAAGTAACCTGTTCTGGGGTCTTACTAAGTGATATACATTATTTTAATAGTCTAAGGGTCTAATAAATTTTAGGGGTCTGGTGTGGAATTTGAATTAGTTTTAGAGAGTCTAGTCTTAGAGTTTTTAACTTATGGATCTAGTCTATCATAGGAATTAATTTTAGCAGCTAATATGGGGGTCGGAATTGATTTTGAGGGGTCTGGTCTTAATGACTTTAGGTGTCTGAACATCTTAAGTAATTATTTAGGAATCTTGATGTAGATAATTCTATAAAGTTTGTGAAACGTTAAGAAGACGACATCTCTAGTGCTGGTGTTCACAATCACAGCAGACCCAGGTAAGAGGACCTTTTCTAAAACTAATTAAGGACCCCTACTTTAATTTATAGAAGTTTCATTTAAGGGGTTCATGCACAATAACCGATGAAAATCAACATGTGGACACTCTTCAAATTGTTCCCTGGCAATGGCGGTGACCTCACGGGGACAGGCACGGACGACGTATGCAGCAGGCAGAACAGATGGGCACACGGATCTGTGCGTGGTACCGAAAGCAGCTGGACGTGAACTACACAGATGGGCATGGGGTAACAGATTGCAACGACGGCGGCGCAGGAGCAGCTGTACGGAGTGGGATTAGGTGCCCCGCATGAATGTAGGTAATGGAGTTCATGGGCACTCGGAAGAGGTAGGACATAGAGCAGGTTTTATAAATGGCGCCTAATTCAGTCCGCAGATAGAGATACTTAAGGGATATACATATCTAAATAGCTGGACACATGATGCAGTGAAGCAGATGGGCAAAACCACAACCCTGAGAGCAGCGAGTGACACAGCAGAATCCACAGAGGATTGGGCAGGGGGCAAGTGTCAGGATCAGAAGAACGCGGGCGCAACAAGCAAGATGCCAGGAGCAGTGCTAGAAGAGCGAGTCAAAATAGCAATATGAAAGTAATATATTATATGGTGACTTTCTTATATACATTCTCCATAGACCAGGCAGAAGGTGAAATCGTCCTTCCTCTGGCAGGATGGACGCAGCACACAGGGGCGACGGGGGCAGTAACACTCACATTCTTGCTTGAAGGTGAAATACTCCGTCAGGTGTCGGCACTCGTGGTTCCCTCGCAACAAGAACAGGGTTTTGGGGTGGACAATTTTCAAGCTCCAGAGGTAGAGAACGCACTACAAGAGAAAGGACGTGGATTACAATGGGGGGGGGGGGGGGGTAGAAGGTAAAAGGTGAGAAGAGAGCTTTGGAGGTGTAGGCAGAAAAGTCCTTAGATTCTTTTACTAAAATAGACAAGTAAGGAGAGAAAAGATGTGCACAAAGTACTAATACGACTGCCATATGCTAGTTATTATTGGGGTGTCCTCACTCTCTGACATCATGATGGCTGAGGGTACGACCTCTGGACCTGATCTATCGCTGTTTTTCTCTATGCCCAGGACACCTGCCCTATACATGTGAATGGCGAGTCTGTGATTCCCTATAAAGCTGGGTGTCTGGAAAGGAACACGTACAAGAGGCCGATGTACTGCGCAGGCTCTCCGCACCGGTCAGGAACCAGGCGCCCATCAGCCCTGTGCAGAGACTGACACCAGTATGTATGTATATATATATATATATATATATATATATATATATATATATATATATATATATATACAGTGCCTACAAGTAGTATTCAACCCCCTGCAGATTTAGCAGGTTTGATAAGATGCAAATAAGTTAGAGCCTTCAAACTTCACACAAGAGCAGGATTTATTAACAGATGCATAAATCTTACAAACCAAAAAGTTATGTTGCTCAGTTAAATTTTAATAAGTTTTCAACATAAAAGTGTGGGTCAATTATTATTCAACCCCTAGGTTTAATATTTTGTGGAATAACCCTTGTTTGCAATTACAGCTAATAATCGTCTTTTATAAGAACTGATCAGGCCGGCACAGGTCTCTGGAGTTATCTTGGCCCACTCCTCCATGCAGATCTTCTCCAAGTTATCTAGGTTCTTTGGGTGTCTCATGTGGACTTTAATCTTGAGCTCCTTCCACAAGTTTTCAATTGGGTTAAGGTCAGGAGACTGACTAGGCCACTCCAACACCTTGATTTTTTGCTTCTTGAACCAGGCCTTGGTTTTCTTGGCTGTGTGCTTTGGGTCGTTGTCTTGTTGGAAGATGAAATGACGACCCATCTTAAGATCCTTGATGGAGGAGCGGAGGTTCTTGGCCAAAATCTCCAGGTAGGCCGTGCTATCCATCTTCCCATGGATGCGGACCAGATGGCCAGGCCCCTTGGCTGAGAAACAGCCCCACAGCATGATGCTGCCACCACCATGCTTGACTGTAGGGATGGTATTCTTGGGGTCGTATGCAGTGCCATCCAGTCTCCAAACGTCACGTGTGTGGTTGGCACCAAAGATCTCGATCTTGTTCTCATCAGACCAGAGAACCTTGAACCAGTCTGTCTCAGAGTCCTCCAAGTGATCATGAGCAAACTGTAGACGAGCCTTGACATGACGCTTTGAAAGTAAAGGTACCTTACGGGCTCGTCTGGAACGGAGACCATTGCGGTGGAGTGCGTTACTTATGGTATTGACTGAAACCAATGTCCCCACTGCCATGAGATCTTCCCGGAGCTCCTTCCTTGTTGTCCTTGGGTTAGCCTTGACTCTTCGGACAAGCCTGGCCTCGGCACGGGAGGAAACTTTCAAAGGCGGTCCAGGCCGTGGAAGGCTAACAGTAGTTCCATAAGCCTTCCGCTTCCGGATGATGCTCCCAACAGTGGAGACAGGTAGGCCCAACTCCTTGGAAAGGGTTTTGTACCCCTTGCCAGCCTTGTGACCCTCCACGATCTTGTCTCTGATGGCCTTGGAATGCTCCTTTGTCTTTCCCATGTTGACCATGTATGAGTGCTGTTCACAAGTTTGGGGAGGGTCTTAAATAGTCAGAAAAGGCTGGAAAAAGAGATAATTAATCCAAACATGTGAAGCTCATTGTTCTTTGTGCCTGAAATACTTCTTAATACTTTAGGGCAACCAAACAGAATTCTGGTGGTTTGAGGGGTTGAATAATAAATGACCCTCTGAATAAACTTTTCACAATTTAAAAAAAAATTAAACAAAGAAATAACATTCTTTTTTGCTGCAGTGCATTTCACACTTCCAGGCTGATCTACAGTCCAAATGTCACAATGCCAAGTTAATTCCGAATGTGTAAACCTGCTAAATCTGCAGGGGGTTGAATACTACTTGTAGGCACTGTATATATATATATATACACACTATACACTGTCTGTGTCTCAGAGTCCTCTCAGCCCTGCGGCAGATAAGGGGATGATGTTACACCGCCGGACAGTAAGAGGAAGCTGATATCATTGTGAAGGCATCACTGGGTGTGAGAGGGGAAGAAAACATGATGTAACTCACGATCGGAGCAAGATAAGTAAGGCTACGTGTATTCAACTGTCTGTACAGTGTGCGCGGACTGAAAGTGACAGCGTTATGAACCAAATGGTACTGAGCTCAGAGTCTGTGGCTCTCCTCAAATCCCAGCTTGTTACACTCACCCCTATCCCTACAGCCTCCATACCCCTCGGGGAGGGGGAATCAGGAATTTTTCATCATGTTATCACCTCTCTTACCAATTACAGTTTATTACAGTCAACTTTTCTACAATACAGCCTCCAAAGACCACAAAGGTGAGGTATACAGGAGCTTTTCTCCATGTCATCACCCCTCATACTTATCCTAGTCACTTACTGAAATTTCCTATACAGTTCTTAGTGACACCTACAAGAGATACAGAAACTTCTCTTACAATTACAGCCACTTGCCATTATGCTCCACAATGTACATTGACCCCCTTAGTGTAGGGATTCAGGAGCTTTTCTCCATGTCATCACCCCTCATACCTATCCTAGTCACTTACTGCAATTTCCTATACAGTCCTTAGTGACCCAAAGAACAGATACAGAAACTTCTCTTACCAATTACAGCGGCTTGCCATTATCCTCCACACTGAGTGGTATTCAGGAGCTTTTCTTCATGTCATCACCCCTCTTATCAATCACAGCCTATTATGGTCGTTTCCTACACTGTCTTCAATGATCCTAGATACAAGAACTTTTCTACATGTTATTACCCAAATTGAAGAGTATGTGTGTCCTGTGGTTGCCACATTTGGGTAAAGGGTGTTTTTGGTTTTTTTTTTACTAAAGGACGAAGAAAAGCATATCTAGTCACTGTCTGAAAAAATTATTGACTGCATGACAATTCTAGCATCTGGAACATGAGGATTTTTGGTTTACTTTTGATTATTAGGATACGATAGGTGACACATATTAAGGCACCAAGTACAGTCATGGCCAAAAGTTTAGAGAATGACACAAATATTATATTTTCACATGATCTGCTGGCCTCTGGTTTTTATGTGTGTTTGTCAGATGTTTTTATCACACACAGAAATATAATTATCATATTATGAGTAACAAAAGGTTATATTGACAGTTAGAATGAGTTAATGCAGCAAGTCAATATTTGCAGTGTTGACCCTTCTTCTTCAGGACCTCAGCAATTCTCCCTGGCATGCTCTCAATCAACTTCTGGATCAAATCCTGACTGATAGCAGTCCATTCTTGCAAAATCAATGCTTTTATTTTGTCTGAATTTGAAGGTTTTTGTTTGTCCACCCGTCTCTTGATGATTGACCACAAGTTCTCAATGGGATTAAGATCTGGGGAGTTTCCAGGCCATGGTCCCAAAATCTCTATGTTTTGTTCCCTGAGCCATTTAGTTATCACCTTTGCTTTATGGCAAGGTGCTCCATCATGTTGAAAAAGGCATTGTTGATCGCCAAACTGCTCTTGGACGGTTGGGAGAAGTTGCTCTTGGAGGACATTCTGGTACCATTCTTTATTCATGGCTGTGTTTTTAGGCAAGACTGAGAGAGAGCCCATTCCCTTGGCTGAGAAGCAACCCCACACATGAATGGTTTCAGGATGCTTGACAGTTGGCATGAGACAAGACTGGTGGTAGCGCTCACCTGGTCTTCTCCGAATAAGCCGTTTTCCAGATGTCCCAAACAATCGAAAAGGGGATTCATCAGAGAAAATGACTTTACCCCAGTCCTCAGCAGTCCACTCCCTGTACCTCTTGCAGAATATCAGTCTGTCCATGATGTTTTTTCTGGAGAGAAGTGGCTTCTTTGCTGCCCTCCTTGAGACCAGGCCTTGCTCCAAGAGTCTCCGCCTCACAGTGCGTGCAGATGCACTCACGCCTGCCTGCTGCCATTCCTGAGCAAGCTCTACACTGCTGGTAGCCCGATCCCGCAGCTGAAACACTTTTAAGAGACGGTCCTGGCGCTTGCTGGTCTTTCTTGGGCGCCCTGGAGCCTTTTTGGCAACAAGGGAACCTCTCTCCTTGAAGTTCTTGATGATGCGATAGATTGTTGACTGAGGTGCAATCTTTCTAGCTGCGATACTCTTCCCTGTTAGGCCATTTTTGTGCAGTGCAATGATGACTGCACGTGTTTCTTTAGAGATAACCATGGTTAACAGAAGAGAAACAATGATGCCAAGCACCAGCCTCCTTTTAAAGTGTCCAGTGGTGTCATTCTTACTTAATCATGACAGACTGATCTCCAGCCCTGTCCTCATCAACACCCACACCTGTGTTAATGGAGCAATCACTGAAACGATGTTAGCTGGTCCTTTTAAGGCAGGGCTGCAATGATGTTGAAATGTGTTTTGGGGGATAAAGTTAATTTTCTAGGCAAATATTGACTTTGCAAGTAATTGCTGTTAAGCTGATCACTCTTTATAACATTCTGGAGTATATGCAAATTGCCATTAGAAAAAATGAAGCAGTAGACTTTGTAAAAATTAATATTTGTGTCATTCTCTAAACTTTTGGCCATGACTGTATACATCAATCCGCAATAATGCTAAAACCATTGACAGGTGAAGTGTACAGCATTGATCATTTCTTATAATGGTAAATGTCCAGGACAGGATTACAGTATACTTCAAAACAATTACTAAATTCGATGTGTAAACAAGAAGTTTGGGAGAGAGTAAGGATCTGGTCAACTTTCACAAAGGCTAAATGATGATGTCTCATCTCAAAAACAGAAAGACTGTGGGGTGTCTTATGGGGTGTTCCCGGTATACGGTGATTCTTGTGGGGTGTTCCCGGTATATGGTGAGTCTTTTGGGGTATTCCCAGTATACGGTGAGTCTTGTGGGGTGTTCCCGGTATACGGTGAGTCTTGTGGGGTGTTCCCAGTATACGGTGAGTCTTGTGGGGTGTTCCCAGTATACAGTGAGTCTTGTAGGGTGTTCCCGGTATACGGTGAGTCTTGTGGGGTGTTCCCGGTATACGGTGAGTCTTGTGGGGTGTTCCCGGTATACGGTGAGTCTTGTGGGGTGTTCCCGGTATACGGTGAGTCTTGTGGGGTGTTCCCGGTATACGGTGAGTCTTGTGGGGTGTTCCCGGTATACGGTGAGTCTTGTGGGGTGTTCCCCGTATACGGTGAGTCTTGTGGGGTGTTCCCCGTATACGGTTAGTCTTGTGGGGTGTTCCCGATATACGGTGAGTCTTGTGGGGTGTTCCCGATATACGGTGAGTCTTGTGGGGTGTTCCCGATATACGGTGAGTCTTGTGGGGTGTTCCAGGTATACAGTGAGTCTTGTGGGGTGTTCCAGGTATACGGTGAGTCTTGTGGGGTGTTCCTGGTATACAGTGAGTCTTGTGGGGTGTTCCCGGTTTACGATGAGTTTTGTGGAGTGTTCCCGGTATATGCTGGGTATTGTGGAGTGTTCCTGGGATACGGTGATTCTTGTGGGGTGTTCCCGGTATACGGTGAGTCTTGTGGGGTGTTCCCGGTATATGCTGGGTATTGTGGGGTGTTTCCTGTATACAGTAGGTCTTTTGGGGTGTTCCCGATGTAGCGCTAATATATACCAAAAGTGGTCTAGGCAAGGACAGACAGGGTCATGGGAGTCCAGGACTCCTACAATGGAGCATCAGAACTGGCCCATGGAGCAATAGAAGGAGGATGGGTCTGATGAATCATATTTTACATCCCGTGGACGGCTGGGTTCATGTGCACCGTTTACCTGTGAAGAGATGCAACATGCAGGACTTATAATATCTGTTGATAATGTCTTAACTCCAGATACCACAGGGCATTGCAAAGATCAAGTGCAGTCAGGGGTCAAGTGGTTTTGGATATTATGGCTGAATGGTGTATAGACATATACATATGTACTGACTAGAAGATGCTGCTGAACGTTCATATGCAAACGTTGCAACTGGGATGCCTCAAAAGCAAGTGTAAGGCTATAAGGTTTGCATAACATCGCAATGATGCTGTCGTCACTGATCGTTACTGTGCTCACTCAGGATCACTTCTCCTTTGCTGATAAGATGCCGGTCCATACAGCTCCATCCCTGGATGAGTTACACGTACACCCTCTGTGCTTTTCGCACCAAACAAATCAGTATTCAAATACCCATTTGCATTGTGCATCATGCACCAAGTCCATGCTCTTCTATCAGGGCAGACGATCACTAACTACCCATGATCCTCTGCTGTTATAGTCCAGACGGGACAAGTAATGCGGCCTCTACAGGGGACCGACCTCTATACTGAAGTATCCCCGATCCACGTAGTCCCCTAAGAAGAGGTAGCGCGTAGTGTGAGGGGAACCTCCAACCTCAAACAGCTTCATCAGGTCGAAGAACTGGCCGTGGATGTCTCCGCACACTGCAAAACAAGAGGAAAGAGAGAAAAGTAAACTCCCCGGGCGAAGCGGCAAGCTGAGAACTGCGAGAAATCAGCAGACTGGAAGGAGGACAGCGAAGAAGTACACAAAAACCATTCTGAAGAAAATGGGTTGTGTTGCCCGTAGCAACTCGTAAGCTCCTGGCGTCCTTCCAGCACCGTTCTCCTTTTGATCGGCTCCTCTGTATGTCCCCACTGTGCTTTGCAATGCATATTAGCAGATTTCTGCACTGCGGCTACAGGGATTTGTGCGAACGATTGTGAGATTATTAACATAAAACTAGAACATATTTTCCCCCATCCGATCATCGGGGTTTTAATTGATGAGAGAGACAACCTCTAAGTGCAAAAATGATCGTGCGGCCTCTCCCCGACAGTCCTCCCCTATATAAGAAACCATGATATCAAGGGGGCACAACCTGCTGTGTGGCTGGGGGTCGCGGCCAGCCACCTGTCCTGGCGTGGAAGGGTGACATACCCCACCAGGTACATGTGCCACCAGGGGGGTGACGCCGCCTGCTCAAGAGAATTCTTCTGCTTCTTACATTTATATTATGAGCAGCACTTGCTGAGTAAAGCAGCAGCTGCTCCGGGGGAGGGGAGCCGCAGACCGGCATACGGCCCAATACTTATATGCAGGAAAGAAAAGTGGTAGCTGCGGCGTACTACAGACAGCAGGCACCGGCAGCAGCGCCCAAACCAGGGACTGAGGCACACGGCAGCCGCGGATACTGCCACATCCACCTCGGATTCAGGAATATTTCCAGCATTCAACTCTGCAAAATGGACGGTTTTGCATAATAGATGGGGACATGAATGTGTGGGCGATGTGCGCGCAGCACCAGACCTACTGCCTAGGGGAGAACACACTGCAAATAGGGCCCAAGGGGCCGACGCAAAGCATCACCGGCCAATGTGACACCGCTCATTAGCAGCACATAGACGCTTCAGTCAGTTTTTTAAAGGTATAATATGAGATAGATAAATAATAGATACATAATAGATAGATAATAGATAGATATGTGATAGATAATAGATATAGATAGATAATAGACAGATAGATAATAGATGATAGACAGATAATAGACATCTAGATAGATAGATAGATGATATATAATAGAAAATAGACAAGATAATAAATAGATGATAGATAACGGATAGTCTATGGAAAAGGGAAGAGGAGAAGCAGAGGGAGAGTGGAACAGAAGACAAGACTCTAGAAGAAACTGCTGAGGCTTCTAGTCACTAGATCCTGCAGAAGAAAGCAGCCATATAATGCAGGCTAGCAGCCGTATAATGCAGGCTAGCAGCCGTATAATGCAGGCTAGCAGCCGTATAATGCAGGCTAGCAGCCGTATAATGCAGGCTAGCAACCGTATAATGAAGGCTAGCAGCCGTATAATGCAGGCTAGCAGCCGTATAATGCAGGCTAGCAGCCGTATAATGAAGGCTAGCAGCCGTATAATGCAGGCTAGCAGCCGTATAATGCAGGCTAGCAGCCGTATAATGCAGGCTAGCAGCCGTATAATGCAGGCTAGCAGCCGTATAATGAAGGCTAGCAGCCGTATAATGCAGGCTAGCAGCCGTATAATGCAGGCTAGCAGCCGTATAATGCAGGCTAGCAGCCGTATAATGCAGGCTAGCAGCCGTATAATGAAGGCTAGCAGCCGTATAATGCAGGCTAGCAGCCGTATAATGAAGGCTAGCAGCCGTATAATGCAGGCTAGCAGCCGTATAATGCAGGCTAGCAGCCATATAATGCAGGCTAGCAGCCGTATAATGGCCATACAGAGCGTCATTCCTCATGTACACAGCTTATCTGGAGAGCCACCTGATATGAGAGTTTGGAGCTCTGTTTCACATGGATGCAGCAGTGAGATTTTGATAACTAGCACAAAATCTGCATTGGAAAAAAGCCCTTTCTGGCGATCAGACCCATCTTGTTATTTTGCTTTCTATCAGTGGCTGACTTACCTGTGATGGGAGCTTCCACCTCCAGCATGGTTTTTTCATGCCGCAGAATAGCTGCTCCTTCCCGGATGATACGTAGCGCCACTTCTTCCTCCAGTCTCCCCTCCTTGGCCAAGTGGTTCTTCAAAGTCTCCAGCTGAGGACGGCCATCCACAAACACCTCATTCATAGCCAGCCGTCGTGTTGGAGGAAACGGGACGGCTGCAAGACAGAAAGTGCACGAATGAGGCCGCACGTAGGTGAGAAGACTATAGCTCTGTAGGGACTGGTCATAAAGAATAACATTCACTACGAAGTACCATGTATCGTCAATTCTAGAGAAATTAATAGGTTTATATGAATGACTGTCACGAACTTAAAGCGGATCTGTCACATTATAATTAGCTCTTAGACCTGATGAGACTAGAGGACTTACTTTGAAAATCTATATCAGAAATTGCTGTATAATCATGATATTAAAATGAACACTTTGTAAGTTCAGCCAAACAGTGAGGTCAAAAATACCAGTGCACTACGTCTCTGTTCACCTGGACTGACTGCTGCAGCTTGTACTGAGCAGAGAGCTTAGCAGCAGCAGGTAGGAGGGACACTGAGGAATGTGCACAACGTAGATACAGACTGGAAAAACTAAGAATTATATATGGAAACAAGGAAAGAAACACTTGCGACACAAACCAGAATATGTGTTAAAGATTAGATCCCTCAAAGTACCCCCCTCCTTTTACCCTGATGACAACTTTACCCCACCCCCACGGCATTCTATCAACAGCTTTACCAGATGGAATGGCTTTGTATGTCTCATCAAGATTTCATTTGTGGAATCAACGGACTTCAGAAAGTGACTGTGACCATCAGGTGTGCTTTACAGAGGCAGTGTTGGTACACAGCTCCATACAGTGCTGAGTACTTGTCCACAACTGCTCTAAGCCAGAATATGGTAAGTTCCATAGGAGCCACTCCACTAAGTAAAGAGAAACAATAGTCCATCATTACTGTACATTAAGACGTGAATCTGTGTCCATCAGGAACATTCAAGGTATTGTCAAACGAAGTTATAAAAACCATCAATCGTTATGATGAAACGGGCTTTCATGAGGACAGTCCCATTAAAGAAAGCACAGGTTCATTAAAGAAAGCACAAGAATTACCTGTGCTGCAGAGGATAAGTTCATCAAAGTTACCAGTTTCCGAACCTGTAAACTGACAGTAACTCAGATAACAGCCCTCATAAATGATTCACAGACGTCAAGTAGCAGATACATCTCTGCATTAACTGTCCAGGGGAGACTATGAGATTTAGGCCTTTATGATCTAATTGCTACAAAGTAGCCACTATTGAAGACCATAAACAAGAAGAGACTTGCTTGAGCCAAACCGCACAAGAACTGGACAATAGATCAGTGGAGATTTTTGATACCAACCTTAAAATCTTTGTGAAACAAAGAAAATGTTAGTTAAGGGTTTCCATATTTGTGGTGCCTATCGGGAAGCATGTAGGGTGAGGTGTCATGTGCATTATTATAAACTTAAGGCAACGACATGCCATCCCATCCGGTTCGCAGCTAGTGGGACAATCATGTGTGTTATAACACGACAATGACCCAAATCACACCTGCCGGCCATGTAAGGGCTATGTGACCCTGAAAAAGGATGGAGGCAGCGTATGATGACTTGGCCTCCACAATCACCCAACCTGAACAAATCAGATGGTTTGGGATGAGTTTAACACAGAGTGAAGGAGGTGTAAAGTGGTCATCAGTGTAAAATGGGGGTACGATGAGGGATCTAATGTTTCACACATAATTTAGTTTCTTTCACACGTGTTTCTTTACTCCTTTGTTTAAATGTTTTCCTTCAGAGTGAAACTACAATTTGCACATTGCAGGAGAAAGAAGGAAAGCCACTGTATGGACAGGAGTTCAAACTTTTGACCATTACTGTGTGTATACAGTGGCTTGCGAAAGTATTCACCCCCTTGGCTTTTTACCTATTTTGTTACATTACAACCTGTGTTTAAATATTTTTGTAATCCTGTTCGCGAGTGAAGCATCAGCACTAAATAGTCTAAGTTGGTGAAGTGAGAAAAATATAGGCATAAATTAAATTGATGGGATGCATTAAAAATTGGCATGTGTATATGTATTCATCCCTTTTGCAATGAAGCCCCTGAGAATTTCTGGTGCAAGTATTTCCCTTCATAAGTCCCATACTTAGTGACAGGACGTCCCCCTGTGTGCAATCTAAGTGTCACATGTCTGTCAGTATACACTTTACCTTTTCTGAAAGACCACCGAGGCTGCAACACCGTTATCAAGAGGCACCACTAACTAAACACCACCATGAAGACCAAGGAGATATCCAGACAAGCCAGGGACAAAGTTGTTGAGAAGTACAAGTCAGGGTTGGGTTGTAAAAAATATCCCAATCTCTATTGATCCCCCGGAGCACCATCAAAGGGAAAGAACATGGTACCACAACAAACCTGACAAGAGAGGGTCGCCCACCAAAACTCTCAGCCCGGGTAAAGGAAGGCATTAATCAGAGAGGCAGCACAGAGCCCAAAGGTAACCTGAAGGAGCTGCAGAGTTCCCAAGCAAAGACTGGACTATCTGTCCATACGACCACAGTAAGCCAAACATTCCATAGAGGTGGCCTTTATGGAAGAGTGGGCAGAAAAAAAACTGTACTTACACACAAAAATTGTAACGCTCATTTTGAATTTGCCAAAAAACATTTGAGAGACACCCCAAATGTATGGAGGAAAGTAATGTGGTCAAATGAGACCAAAATTGAACTTTTTGGCCGCCAAGGTAAACCTTATGTCTAGCGCAAATCAACACAGCTTATCACCCCAAGAACACCATCTCCACAGTGAAACATGGTGGTGGCAGCTTCATTCTGTGGAGATGTTTTTCGGCAGCAGGGACAGGGAAAATGGTCCGAGTTGACGGGAAGATGGATGGTGCGAAATACAGGGATATTCTTGAGCAAAACCTGTTTCAGACTGTCAGTGATTTGAGACTGGGACGAAGGTCCACCTTCCAACAAGACAATGACCCAAAGCGCACTGCTAAAGCAACACTCGAGTGGTTTAACGGGAAACGTGTAAAAGTTCTGGAGTGGCCGAGTCAAAGCCCAAACCTTAATCCAATTGATCAGACTTGATGATTGCTGTTCACTAGAGGAAACCATCTAACTTGAAGGAGCTGGAGAAGTTTTGCCTTGAGGAATGGGTAAAAATTGCAGTGGCAAGATGTGGAAAACTCATAGAGACCTATGCAAAGTGACTTGCTGCTGTAATTGCTGCAAAAGGAGGCTCTACAAACTACTGACTTTAGGTGGGTGAATAGTGATGCACACTGAAGAGTTCAGTTATTTTGTCCTATTTGTTGCTTTCTTCACAAGAAAAAGAAAACGAAATGTTCACAGTTGTAGGCATGTTCTTGACATGAACTGATGCAAACCCTCAAAAAACATAAAAACTGTGAAATTTCAGGTTTTGAGATAGCAAAACACAAAAAGTGCCAAGGTGATGAATACTTTTGCAAGCCACTGTATATATCCCACACACATGGGAGGGCAGTAGACAGGTGAACAATGATGACGCTCCATACAGTGAAAGTGGCACGCATAGCTCAGACAGTGCGGCGTACACACACGGTGCCTGCTGGTGCTGAGGAACACAGTATTCCCAAATATAGGGTCTGTCTGTGCAGTTTCTGTGGCAATGCCAAGGGGCTGTCAGTGTGTGAGGAGCAGAGTGCTAATTACATGGCAGGGAGAGAGTCAGCCCCCACAAGACATGGCTGCCCGCACTGCACAAGTGTATGTGTGTGGGATAGAGATGTACACCCCAGATAAACAGGAGAACACGCGCTGTAACCCTTTCATTGCACAACCCCGACAAGGATACAGTACACCCTTCTAATGCCGGCTGGGTAGTGACGATGGTCAGCCATGCATTGGGACAGTCAGGTGAACTGAATGTAGAAATGTCATGATCATCTATTAGGCAAGGGATCATTTTTGTGCCTGTTTACATTACACCATGATCGAGAGGCCCTAACATCACTGCACTTTTCTGAAAGGTTTGAGAGGTTTCTGAAAAAAATTCCCCAGGATGAGCTAGCAAATATCCCAGGTATCCGACATACTCCACTCTCCTAGTTCCTACACTTCAGAGGAAAAAGCCCAGGAAAGCGAAGCGGTGAGATTACAGCTGCCTATTAAAGAGAAAGAAGGGGTGGCGGAGGAGGGAGTATCAGGTAGAGGTGCCGACACATGCACAGATCCGTGCTGTAGATTCTAGTGATTTATCTGAACCCAGTTCTGGATTCACAGTAACACTGCTCAGTACTGATCCATAATATTCTCCATGCTGCTTCTGCACCTGTGCTACATAAATACAGAAGTTCTGGGATTGATACAGTGTGTCAGAGATTTAAACCTGCTTCTTTGGGAGATTTCATGTTCTGAATGTAGATTTTAAAGTTTCCATTCATTTATCGTAAGTGGAAATTTTGAAAAAAATAAATAAAACAATAAATGAGAGAAGTAAATCAAATCTTTTAAGGAACGTGACCACCAGCCTAAACCCCAATAAGTTATCATCTAGGATTCTAGGCTGATCATAAGGACAACACCTCCATTCCTTTCTGAAATCATATGCATATTAAAGGAGTTGTGTCAGAAGTACACCGCTCCCCATCCTCCAGACTTCCTTATTGTAGGGGGGCAGTGCACCCCTGAAATTCAAATCAGGGCCCTACTGTCCCAAACTCAGCATTAAGGACACTGAGGCTGCCTGGATCCAGCGATTTGTCCAGCTCAAGAGCAGCACTTGTAAGCTTAATGGTAGGTGCACACGGTCAGCAAACAATGCAGTTTGGACGTTGCATACTGTAGGGACAGAGACCCTGATTCCGGCGATGTGTCACTTACTCAGCTGCTTGCTGTAGTTTTGATAAAATCACAGTTTTAGCAGCTACAGATTATCACTACAGTACTACTAAACCTGCTGCCAGGTAGTTCTCCTGCTCTGTATAACCCCGCCACCACCACTGATAGCAGCTTTCTGCCTATGCACAGTGTACACAGATTTCACGTACATAAAATAGGGATTTTTATCAAAGCTGCAGCAAGCAACCCAGTAAGTGACACATCTCTGGAATCACAGTCTCTGTTTCTACATCATGCTGCTCTCAAATGGGGTTAAAGATACAAAAAAAAGCACAAAAAGGTGGTGAAGGCTTGCTCGGCCAATAGGGGCATTTGTTACATAATCTTTCAACACTTTGGCAAAAGGGAAAGCATTAGAAGGCCTGCGGACTAATACAAGTGCTACTAGGGCAGTTTGGATGTGATAAACCTTGAAATTCTTTTTTTGCCAGTTAAATGCATGTACTTGTGGTTAAAAGTCATTATCAAACCTGGGTTTCATTAAATGTCTGTGCACCGTTTGGCTTTTACAGGCTTTGTTTCCCTGTAAATTCAACTTTGATGTGGTCTGTGGTCATAAACCAACAGAGAGGAGCTCAGAAAAGGATAAAGGAGTTACAAGCTCAGAACATCATAGAGGCACACTGACAGATTCTCAGTTAACTCATCTTGCAGCTAGCGACACAATATAACACAGAGGCAAACAGTGAAATCCAAGTGCCAAAATTTGTTGTTTTTTTAGCCAAAAATACATGCATTCATTGAAAAAAAAAAAAAATTGTCCCCATAGGAGGTAGCGTTAGGATCTGCTGCTCTGAGGTCGGAGAATGCTGCACCTGTTCCTCAAGGTTATGGGCTGGTGGCATGTGAGGACAGATGTTGATAAATATACACACAGATATAGTGTCCGCAGTTGAGATGTACACTGATACGAGACAGCGTCCCCCCCTCCCTCTGATAATTAGGGCCTGTCTCTCCGGAGCAGTCAGAAGATCGCAGGCTCTGCAGCTATAAAGGTGCGTTAATCCTACCCCTTCCAACCACAGATCTGCTCGCAGAGCGCAGCGCCCCTGCCAGCTGCATCCAGTGCCAGCGCGCTGAGCGAAGCCGTACACCTGTGCCAGATGCGTCCAGTGCGCTGAGCGAAGCCGTACACCTGTGCCAGATGCGTCCAGTGCACTGAGCGAAGCCGTACACCTGTGCCAGATGCGTCCAGTGCACTGAGCGAAGCCGTACACCTGTGCCAGATGCGTCCAGTGCACTGAGCGAAGCCGTACACCTGTGCCAGATGCGTCCAGTGCGCTGAGCAAAGCCGTACACCTGTGCCAGATGCGTCCAGTGCACTGAGCGAAGCCGTACACCTGTGCCAGATGCGTCCAGTGCGCTGAGCGAAGCCGTACACCTGTGCCAGATGCGTCCAGTGCAGTGAGCGAAGCCGTACACCTGTGCCAGATGCGTCCAGTGCACTGAGCGAAGCCGTACACCTGTGCCAGATGCGTCCAGTGCGCTGAGCGAAGCCGTACACCTGTGCCAGATGCGTCCAGTGCGCTGAGCGAAGCCGTACACCTGTGCCAGATGCGTCCAGTGCACTGAGCGAAGCCGTACACCTGTGCCAGATGCGTCCAGTGCAGTGAGCGAAGCCGTACACCTGTGCCAGATGCGTCCAGTGCGCTGAGCGAAGCCGTACACCTGTGCCAGATGCGTCCAGTGCGCTGAGCGAAGCCGTACACCTGTGCCAGATGCGTCCAGTGCGCTGAGCGAAGCCGTACACCTGTGCCAGATGCGTCCAGTGCGCTGAGCGAAGCCGTACACCTGTGCCAGATGCGTCCAGTGCACTGAGCGAAGCCGTACACCTGTGCCAGATGTGTCCAGTGCGCTGAGCAAAGCCGTATACCTGTGCCAGATGCGTCCAGTGCACTGAGCGAACCCATACACCTGTGCCAGATTCGTCCAGTGCGCTGAGCGAAGCCGTACACCTGTGCCAGATGCGTCCAGTGCGCTGAGCGAAGCCGTACACCTGTGCCAGATGCGTCCAGTGCGCTGAGCGAAGCCGTACACCTGTGCCAGATGCGTCCAGTGCGCTGAGCGAAGCCGTACACCTGTGTCAGATGCGTCCAGTGCGCTGAGCGAAGCCGTACACCTGTGCCAGATGCGTCCAGTGCGCTGAGCGAAGCCGTACACCTGTGCCAGATGCGTCCAGTGCGCTGAGCGAAGCCGTACACCTGTGCCAGATGCGTCCAGTGCGCTGAGCGAAGCCGTATACCTGTGCCAGATGCGTCCAGTGCGCTGAGCGAAGCCGTATACCTGTGCCAGATGCGTCCAGTGCGCTGAGCGAAGCCGTACACCTGTGCCAGCTGCGTCCAGTGCGCTGAGCGAACCCGTACACCTGTGCCAGATGCGTCCAGTGCGCTGAGCGAAGCCGTACACCTGTGCCAGCTGCGTCCAGTGCGCTGAGCGAACCCGTACACCTGTGCCAGATGCGTCCAGTGCGCTGAGCGAAGCCGTACACCTATGCCAGATGCGTCCCAAGACGGATCACTGCTGGAAACCCTCCTACATGTGAACACTGCCAGACTGCATTCCTGCAATGCATCTACACAATCCCTCTACACCAGGGATGTGAAACACAGAGGACCAAAATCAAAGCTCGGACAAAGTCACGGGTCAACCTTGATATTTATTGCAAAAAAAATGTCTACAATGGAGGAAGTTTTTCCTTATCATAAAACTTAAACTTAAAGGAGTCGTCCTACGAACAAAGCACATTTTAATTAAAAGATCTTAACATATTATATTATACCAATTTGTTATTCTATGTAAAAGCATATGGCTCAATGGTCTAATTTATATATGTAATAACAAAGGATAAAAAACCTTGAATAATACAGGTAATAAAGAATGATGCAAAGAAAAGCGCCCTCCAAACACAGTGTGATACCCCCACAATCAATTTCTCCACACGCAAGGTATCATAACCCTGCTGTACCCCCTGCCTCAATCTCCCGATAAAGAATGGTGACCCCATCACAATATGATTCTCCAACTGTAAACCCTACACTGCCCTCCATACAGTATAACGGGCACAAAATGTGCTCCATATAGTAAAATGGGCCCCACATAGCCCTCCATACAGTATAATGGGGCCCTGCATGGCGTTCTATACTGTATAATGGCCCTACATAGTTCTCCATACAGTATAATGACCCCACATATTCCGCCATACAGTATACTGGACCCATATAATCCTCCATACAGTATAATGTTCCTACAGTGCTCCATACAGTATAATGACCTCACATAGTGCTCCATACAGAATAATGGACCCACATAGTCCTCCATACAGAAAAATAGACCCCACATAGTCCTCCATACAGTATAATGGCCTCACATAGTGCTCCATACAGTATAATGGTCCTACGTAGTTCTCCATACAGTATAATGGCCCTATATAGTTCTCCATAAAGTATAATGGCCCCACATATTCCTCCATACACAATAATGGGGCCCTGCATGGCCTTCTATACTGTATAATGGCCCTATATAGTTCTCCATACAGTATAATGATCCCACATATTCCTCCATGCAGTATACTGGCCCCATATAGTCCTCCATACAGTATAATGTTCCTACATAGTGCTCCATACAGTATAAAGACCTCACATAGTGCTCCATACAGATAATGGCCCTACATAGTTCTCCATAAAGTATAATGGTCCCACATAGTTCTCCATACAGTATAATGGCCCAACATAGTGCTCCATACAGATAATGACCCTACATAGTTCTCCATACAGTATAATGGTCCACATAGTGCTCCATACAGATAATGGCCCCACATAGTGCTCTATATAGTATAATGGCCCCACATAGTGCTCTATATAGTATAATGGCCCTACATGGTTCCCCATACAGTTTAATGGCCCCACATAGTGCTCCATACAGTATAATGTCCCCACATAGTGCTCTATAAAGTATAATGGCTCTACATAGTGCTCCATATAGTATAATGGCCCCACGTAGTGCTCCATAAAGTATAATGGGCCCCACATAGTGCTTCATAAAGTATAATGGCTCCACATAGTGCTCCATACAGTATAATGATACCACACAGTGCTCCATAGAGTCACGCATATCAACCCACTATTATATTTGGAGCTCTCCGCTGTCCCCTATCATCTGGACAATGCGCGATTGACCGACGATCACCGGAGGAGGCTGCAAGCCGTTTCCACTATATGTATATCCCCCCCCAATATGGTCACTGCGACCAGGGCTATGGATCTGGAAGCCGAACCACCGACTCTGACTCCTCTATTTCCCTGACTTCCACAGCCCTGCCTCACTACTGAGCATGTACATAAAGTGCAGCACAGATTCATCTCAACTAAAAGCCGAGATCCTTAGATTAGAAACAGAACAGACATTTATAGGACATTTCATAACTTTCCCAAATTCGTATGAAAACATTTACAGCACATCCTGCATTGTACTAATGAACCCAATTTAGTTATATTTTAAGAGTCGGAGTCAATCCATTTTATACAGAGTCCGACTCCACCAAAATGGATACAGACTTCGACTCCAGAGCCCTGCTGCAAACTTCACGATAACCCAAGACTACTCGCTGCCACCACCAGTCATGTTTTATACAGACTGACTGGAGGCCTGGTTCTGATGGCGTATGGCTTTGGGGTGTGGTTTACAGAACAAAAGGAACAGAACTATTACATTTTATATTTAATCCAGAATGATAGGCAGTGTTTCTAAAAAAAAAAATATACAAAAGATTTTACAAAGGGGCCAAAACAATACAGCATATACAATTACAGAAAATAAATGTGATTAACAAAAGAACCTACTACAACGATCACAGATTATTCAGTTTAGCGAAGGAGAGCACTTCGATTGGAGATGTTCAGTGAACGGGATTCATGCATTCACCGATGTGTATCTCAGTCTACAGGAGCGCAGATCATAATTTGTCTGGACATTTTATCAGCACCTTAGTTATACACACAGACACACACACCACTCCTGGATGACCTCACGTGGGCCGGGTTGTGGAATGTTCTCAGCCCTTCAGGATTTCATGAAATTCCCAACTTATGCGATATCTTCACTCTTCATGACTGCATAAGTTTGAGATCACCGCCATATTTTTTTTTATCGGGATTTTACAGTTACCCAGAGACCAAACACGACATGGCTGTTGTCAGCGATCTGCCCACTATTGAATTGTGTCTTACAGGTAGGGGTTACAGTTATGAGAGAATATGCATATTCTTCCCCAATTTGTCCTGAAGCTGAAAATGTATGTCCTATCACTATCAGATCTATACAAGCCCCAATATTTATAATTTTCTTTCTGGGACCCCAAGTCTGAGGGGGAAAAATAGCATCTTCCACTTCTTTATGTGTAAACACATGTACCTTTGTTATACAACCATCTAAAAAGCCCTTTCCTGCCTTAATTACCTGTCCAATCTATATACCTTTATCTACGGACAATAATCATGGTAGTTGGCACTGCCAGGGTCCTTTATTTAAAAAAAGAGCTGCCTCCATGTTAATTAAGATTGTCACTATCCAGCTATACCTAATTTCCTGCTTCTTTATGCCAACTGTATCAGTCTAATGCTAGGAGACTCAGACTGTCAGCTATTTTTGCTACTGCAATTCTGTGTGAAAGGAGGAGGAAGAAGGGGGGTGAATGCCCTCTCACTAGGGGCTTTAGAGATTTTATTAGTCTATGACATGCTACATACAGTATACTGGCCCCACATAGTGCTCCATACAGTAAAATGGCCCCACATAGTGCTCCATACAGTATAGTGGGCCCCACATATTTCTCCATACAGTATAATGGCCCCATATAGTGCTCCATATAGTATAGTGGGCCCCACATAGTGCCCCATACAGTATAATGGCCCCACATAGTGCTCCATACAGTATAATGGGCCCGACAGTTCTCCATACAATATAATGGGCCCCACAGAGTGCTCTATACAGTATAATGGCCCCACATGGTGTTCCATACAGTATAATGTCCCCACATGGTGCTCCATACAGTATGTCACCATATAATGCTCCATATAGTATAATGGCCCCACATAGTGCTCCACACAGTACAAAGGGCCCCACATGGTGCTTCATATACAGTACTATAAAGGGCCCACATAGTGCACTATACAGGATAATGACCTCACATAGTGCTCCATACAGTATAATGGCTTCACATAGTGCTCCATAGATTATAATGGGCACACACAGTGCTCCATACAGTATAATGGGCCCACATTAAAAAAAAAAAAAAAATACTCACCTCTGCCCGTTCCCCCGCTGCGCCAGTCTCTTCATTGTGTGTTTAGATCCTCTGCACATCTGGATACATTGGGCGCGATGACATCATTACAAAGTGCATGCTGTACCGAGATGTGCTGACCCTCCCTCCGCCATCATTACTTTCAATTGTTTTAGCCAATATAGTGATGCTGGACGGGGGACCCATTTGGCGTCGCGATCCAAATATGCTTGGGGAACCCGCCCGGCCTCGTGGGCCAAATATACTCACCCTGTGGGCCAGAGTTTGACGTATGTGCTCTACAGTGAGGGCAGCAAAGTACCAAATTACACCTTCCCCATGAGCCCCTGTATAAAATCATGAGATGATGAGAAATTCAGGCTTCATCTTTTGAGCTTTGAGGGAGCTACAAAATTTTAACCTGTTCAATCCATAATTTTACCTAGGAGGTAAGTGGCATCGCAGCACCACTTATCTCTCTCTTTCTGGGTTTTGAAGATCCAGGGCTATAAGGAATCACGTCTGTGTCCATTTGACTTGACCTTCAACTTGTAAATCTAGTAAATGTCAAGTCTTCAAAAGTACGGACCCCCAACACAGCGCTGCTCATCAGCTCATATGACTTTGTGGCTTTCTAAATCCAAGTGTGCTCAATTAACCAACGTCTGCTTAGTGCAGCCAGAATAATAAGCCATAGCAATAAATCCTCCTGACTAACAGAATGTACGTTGTTCGGTTCGGCCTCCACGGATTGGACTTGTTTTTCCAGCATATCCCACAGTTGACCGTACAGACTGAGATCTGGTGGAGATCTGGGATCAGTGCAAAGTATGAGATTGGATTTGACTAGGAGAACGCAAGGCGTTTAAGTCTCCTCATACTGGCATGCCAGGCCTGGCTTGTCACTCTCCACAAGGAGAAACCTTACCCCTTTAGATCCCAGTCTTAGCCTCTCACCGAGCCAAATCAGATCTTATACAGTACTTTGCACTGAAGAGGGGAAATAGCCCGAAACACCGTGTCGGGAAAATTGGGATTCTAATTTGGCTCTTATCCTAAAGGGCCTTTTACACATAGCGAAATCGCTAAAGCGTCACCCATTTTGTGACGCAACAGCGATATCGCTACATGTGACACTTACCTCCGACCGGCTCCCCCGCTGGATATCGCTGATCGCGCGAGATCGTCCTGGTCCATTTCTCATCGTCGGCTTCCTGCTGGCATCCCGCTGGCGCTGACGAGCAACGCATGGACGCGGGCGGAAGATGTCATCAGAGCTGCCGTCTGACAGGTAAGTAGCGACCCCCGACCGCTGCTGCATCGCTACTGAGATCTGCCTGCGTGGCAGCTCACTAGTGACCATTTAGCGATGCACCAGCGATCCTGACCGGGTCGTATTGTTGTCGGGATCGCTGGTGCATCGCTAAATGTAACGGGGCCTTAAGTCATATTGCAAGGCTCGTTAAAGGGTCAATATTGACTTGTAAGATTGGTACTAGAGGTCAAGTTATCTTTCTCTCTGAAGAGACAATTTGCACATTGGAATTTTATGTAATATACCAACACAAAGTAGCAAGTATTTGTGAAGCGATACATGGTTTTATAATTATTTAAAAAATATAAATCTGAAAATTGTGACATTCATTTGTATTCAGCCCCTATTGTTTGATACCCTTAAATAAAATCCTGCGTGACCAATTGTCTCAAGAAGTCACATAATTAGTAAATTGAATCCACCTATGTGTGATTTATTCTCAGTATAACTACAGCTGTTCTGTGACGGCCTCAGAGGTTTGTGTGAGAACATTAGAGATCAAACATTATCATGAAAACAAAGATACACCAGACTGGTCAGGGATAAAGGTGGGGAGAAAAGTAAAGCAGGGTTCGGTTATAAAAAAAATAGACCAAGCTCTGAACATCTCACTGAGAACTGTTCAGTCCTTCATCCAAAAATGGAAGTAGCATAACAACAGCAAAGCTATGAAGATATGGCCATCCACCTAAAATGACATCCCAAGCCAGCATAGTACTAATTAGAGAAGCAGCCAGCAGGCCCATCGTCACGCTGGAGGAGCTGCAGAGATCCACAGCTCAAGTGAGAGAACCTATCCACAGGACAACTGTTAAGGCCCTTTTACATTTAGCGATGCACCAGCGATCCGACCAGCGATCCGACCCGGTCAGGATCGCTGGTGCATCGCTAAATGATCGCTAGTGAGCTTTCACACAGAAAGATCTCACAGCGATGCAGCAGCGACGCAGCGCACGATACTTACCATTCACACACAGCGATCCAGACGTCCTCCCGCCCGCCTCCACGCGTCGCTCGTCGTCACAGCAGGAAGTCTCAGCAGGAAGCGCCCGACGAGAAATGGAGCCGGACATTCTCGCGCGATCAGCGATGGACAGCGGGGGAGCCGGTCGGAGGTAAGTATCACACATAGCGATATCGCTAGCAATATCGCTATAACGTCACAAAACCAGTGACGTTTTAGCGATATTGCTAGCGATATCGCTTAGTGTAAAACCCCCTTTAGTCATATAGTTCACAAATCTGGACTTTAGAGAAGAGTGCCAAATAAAAAGTCATTTTTAAAGCAAGCCATATTTAGTCCCGTTATCAGTTTTGCAAAAAGTCATGTAGGGGACACAGCGAGCATGTGGAAGAAGGTGGTCTGGTCAGATGAAACCCAAGTAGAACTTTTGGGGCTAAATGAAAAAACACTGTTTGAAAGACAACTACAACTGCACATCACCCAGAAAACACCATTCCCGCTGTCAAACATGGTGGTGGCAACATCATGCTGCGGGGATGCTTTTCTTCAGCAGGTACAGGGAAGTGAGACAGAATTGATGGAAAGATGGATAGAGATAAATACAGGGAAATCCTGGAGGAAAACCTATTAACGGCTGGAAAAGACTTGACACTGGGGTGTAGGTTCACCTTCCAGCAGGACAATGACTCTACTACCAGAGCTACAATGAATGGTTTTATTGAAGTAAATGGAACTGAACTGCAATCTACACATAACTTGCTCTTAAAAAGGTTTCAATGGGCCCGATGTATAAACAAAACTCTTACCCTATAGCGTATGTTTCACAGCAAGATGTATATGGATGTTCTTAATCCCCAATACTCCACGCTTTCCAAATGTGTCCCAATCTAATGGGTCACAATTAGGACATTACAGCTAGTGCCGTGAGACTCCAAAACCACACCTGTCTGCACTGTTTTTTGGCACAATTCAGCTATGTTTTTTCCTATCCCTTATAACCCAGAAGGTTTCATAGTATGACAATACTCATTTTATGGCCAAGAAGGCAGAGATTTTATGGCCCAATGATGGCAATAAAGATATACTTTCCTAATGTCAGGGCAGAAAGGCAAATGAATAAACTGGCTGACTTCTGCCCTGACTATGTAGCCTATCAGGGTAATAAGTCAGAGGAAAGGTAGCCGGTCATGTGAGTCCATGTTTCATGGCGCTAGGGGGTACTGCTTCTCCTTGTGGAGACCACCAGCTCCAAACAGTATAATTGGCCCACATAATGCTCCATACAGTATAATTGGCCCACATAATGCTCCATACAGTATAATGTCTACACACAGTGCTCCATATAGTATAATGGGTCCCACATAGTGCTCCATACAGAATAATGGCCTCACATAGTGCTCCATACAGTATAATGGGTCCCACATAGTGCTCCATACAGAATAATGGACCTCACATAATGATCCATACAGTATAATGGGTCCCACATAGTGCTCCATACAGAATAATGGACCTCACATAGTGCTCCATACAGTATAATGGGTCCCACATAGTGCTCCATACAGAATAATGGCCTCACATAATGATCCATACAGTATAATGGGCCCACATAGTGCTCCATACACTATAAAGGGCCCCACATATTCTGTATGGAGGACTAATGGGCCCACATTAAAAAAATCCATGAACATAGAAAAATTCATAAAAACATACCAAAAGGAAACAGCTTTACCAAGACCAGTCAGATGACAAATGCACTTGCAGGATGCAGCAGGCCTCCATTTTATAGGCTGGGGTAGCACAGGTGCAAACTAAAGCAGCCATTCACAAACCTACCAAAATTATGGAGGGGGTGGCTGCCTAATAGAAAAAAAAATGCACACTAATAGGGCTTGAGAATGATGCCATTTATATAGGTATGTGTGATGCAAAGTGTTTGGCTCGCAGCCAATTAATGACACCCAAAATATTATAATAGGCGGGCTGCCCAGCTCTAAATTCATGCACCCCACTAGGGCTGATGCTCCAGTATACCCAACTATCAAAAAGAGGCCTGGCTGCATCCTGCAAAAAAAAAAAATGGTAAAAAAAAGTGCAAAAAAAGATGATAAAATAATTAATGCATATGATAAATACATTAAATGAGGTATCGGTTGATATTTTGGCCAAAATAAATAAACTCGCAACCCAACACGAAGGGTCCTCATACTTGCGAGTCCTAACACTAAATTCATGAACATAGAAAACTTCTGCTAGAGCATTTGTCATCTGACTGGTGTTGGTATGGCTGTTTCCCACATTAAAAAAAAACAAAAACAAATTAATACTCACCTCTGCCCTTTCCCCTGCAGCTCCGGTCTCTTCATGGTTCCCTGACGCTGCCTCCTCCATCACTGCTTTCAACTGTATTGGCCGATATAGCTGAAAATGCGATGCTGGACGGGGGTCCCGCATGGCGTCACGGGCCAAATATACTCACCCTACCGGGCCGGAGTTTGACATGTGTTATGTAAAATGGGGCCACCAGCTGAGCTTAGGAAAGTTTATAAGCCAGGCAATGCATAGGAAAGAAAACTGACCCTAGTGCCACCTATTGGAGGGGTGCAGTCTGAGAGCAGACAGCTACCTGCAAATTGTCTCGTTAGCACCCTAAGCGCACTGCAATCTGGGCAAATAATGGGTGAGGAGAATGAGGGAGCACATCGGCCTCAGTACGACACCCTAAATCTCCCCCATACCATAGCCAGGCCTTCTAGGGGGGTACAGGACTGAGGATCCTGTTATCTTCCGCCTGTCCGTCCATGATGTCCCGGTCATGGGTTGGCTAGTAGTTACCTGTCCCCATGGTGCATCTGTCCTACCAGGGGGAGGATTACATGGGGATAGACACTTTAAAGCCTCTCCATACACACACCTCGGAGCAAAGCTGCTGTGTGTGGGGGAGGAGGGCAGGAAATCCTATTAGTGAGTCAGGAGGGGGGAGGGAGATCCCTGATCAGGGACACAGACCGGGTAGATTACCCTGCAGAGAACTGTCTTTGGGGTAGTCGTCTTATACAGAGCACCGCGGCGGAAAAAGTATTCCGAATACATTAAATTTATGGGAAAACTAGGTCATATCTGACAGTGCGTGAAAGACTTTCATCTGGAAAAAAAATACATTCTAATGTGATAGGTGCTCATGGGTTCCTGTCTGGCTGGAACGGATCCAGCAAAAGCGAACTCAGATGTGATCACATCTTTGCCTCTAATGAGGTGTAACCTGTCAGGAAAGTGCAAGCATCGGCAGATTGTGCCCTAAATCCAAACCAAACATGACAGGGGGCTGATGGTACACCCCTCTAAAGGGGCATACATATTACACAAAGGTGATGATTTCATCCGTATTGAACGCTCGTCGGAGGGAAAGTTTACATCAAACGATCCGATGACACTGAGCTAATGTACGGGGTACGTCCTGTGCGGCACACGAGGTGTTATGTATTTAGTTATGCATTGCTTATATACCATTAATTCCGCAGCGCTTTACAGACATTATCATCACAGTCCCCATTGGGGCTCACAAGCTACATTCCCTATGTCTTTGGAATGTGGGAAGAAACCGGAGATCCCAGAGGAAACCCACACAAACATACAAACTCCCTGCAGAAGTTGTCCTTGGTGATTTATGAACCCAGGACCCTACTGAGCCACCATGCCGCCTAAATTAACAGTGGCCATACACCTTAGATGGCTGTGGACACACAACTCCCCCGTATACATGAACGCTCATATTGGCCGAGCATTCGTGAGTCTTCAAACAAAAAAGTGGAGTAATCTGCTGCCAGACGTCTCTGGTGCGGGAACGACAAAGTAGTATTGTAATATAACATAGCCCACCCCCCATTGTAATATAACATAGCCCACCCCCCATTGTAATATAACATAGCCCACCCCACATTGTAATATTACATTGCCCACCCCCATCTCATTGTAATATAACATAGCCCACCCCCATTGTAATATAACATAACCCACCCCCATTGTAATATAACATAGCCCACCCCCATTGTACTATAACATAGCCCATCCCCATTGTAATATAACATAGCCCACCCCCCATTGTAATATAACATAGCCCACCCCCCATTGTAATATAACATAGCCCACCCCGCATTGTAATATTACATTGCCCACCCCCATCTCATTGTAATATAACATAGCCCACCCCCATTGTAATATAACATAACCCACCCCCATTGTAATATAACATAGCCCACCCCCATTGTACTATAACATAGCCCATCCCCATTGTAATATAACATAGCCCACCACCATTGTAATATAACATAGCCCACCACCATTGTAATATAACATAGCCCACCACCATTGTAATATAACATAGCCCACCACCATTGTAATATAACATAGCCCACCACCATTGTAATATAACATAGCCCACCACCATTGTCATATAACATAGCCCACCTCCCATTGTAATATAACATAGTCCACTTCCCATTGTAATATAACATAGCCCACCCCCATTGTAATATAACATAGCCCACCACCATTGTAATATAACATAGCCCACCACCATTGTAATATAACATAGCCCACCCCCATTGTAATATAACATAGCCCACCCCCATTGTAATATAACATAGCCCACCCCATTGTAATATAACATAGCCCACCCCCATTGTAATATAAACATAGTCCACCCCCATTGTAATATAACATAGCCCACCACCATTGTAATATAACATAGCCCACCCCCCATTGTAATATAACATAGCCCACCCCCCATTGTAATATAACATAGCCCACCCCCCATTGTAATATAACATAGCCCACCCCGCATTGTAATATTACATTGCCCACCCCCATCTCATTGTAATATAACATAGCCCACCCCCATTGTAATATAACATAACCCACCCCCATTGTAATATAACATAGCCCACCCCCATTGTACTATAACATTGCCCATCCCCATTGTAAAATAACATTGCCCACCCCCATTGTAATATAACATAGCCCACCACCATTGTAATATAACATAGCCCACCACCATTGTAATATAACATAGCCCACCACCATTGTAATATAACATAGCCCACCACCATTGTAATATAACATAGCCCACCTCCCATTGTAATATAACATAGTCCACTTCCCATTGTAACATAACATAGCCCACCCCCATTGTAATATAACATAGCCCACCACCATTGTAATATAACATAGCCCACCACCATTGTAATATAACATAGCCCACCCCCATTGTAATATAACATAGCCCACCCCCATTGTAATATAACATAGCCCACCCCCATTGTAATATAACATAGCCCACCCCATTGTAATATAACATAGCCCACCCCCAATGTAATATAACATAGCCCACCCCCATTGTAATATAAACATAGTCCACCCCCATTGTAATATAACATAGCCCACCACCATTGTAATATAACATAGCCCACCACCATTGTAATATAACATAGTCCACTTCCCATTGTAATATAACATAGCCCACCCCCATTGTAATATAACATAGCCCACCACCATTGTAATATAACATACCCCATCTCCATTGTAATAAAACACAGCCCACCCCCATTGTAATATAACATAGCCCAACCCCATTGTAATATAACATAGCCCACCCCAATTGTAATATAAAATAGTCCATCCCCATTGTAATATAACATAGCCCACCACCATTGTAATATAACATAGCCCACCACCATTGTAATATAACATAGCCCATCCCCATTGTAATATAACATAGCCCATCCCCATTGTAATATAACATAGCCCACCCCCATTGTAATATAACATAGCCCACCACCATTGTAATATAACATAGCCCACCACCATTGTAATATAACATAGCCCACCCCCATTGTAATATAACATAGCCCACCCCCATTGTAATATAACATAGCCCACCCCATTGTAATATAACATAGCCCACCCCCATTGTAATATAACATAGCCCACCCCCATTGTAATATAAACATAGTCCACCCCCATTGTAATATAACATAGCCCACCACCATTGTAATATAACATAGCCCACCACCATTGTAATATAACATAGCCCACCCCCATTGTAATATAACATAGTCCACTTCCCATTGTAATATAACATAGCCCACCCCCATTGTAATAAAACATACCCCATCTCCATTGTAATATAACATAGTCCACCCCCATTGTAATATAACATAGCCCAACCCCATTGTAATATAACATAGCCCACCACCATTGTAATATAACATAGCTCACCTCCCATTGTAATATAAAATAGTCCATCCCCATTGTAATATAACATAGCCCACCTCCCATTGTAATATAACATAGCCCAACCCCATTGTAATATAACATAGCCCACCCCCATTGTAATATAACATAGCCCACCCCCATTGTAATATAACATAGCCCATCCTCATTGTAATATAACATAGCCCACCCCCATTGTAATATAAAATAGCCCACCCCCATTGTAATATAAACATAGTCCACTCCCATTGTAATATAAACATAGTCCACTCCCATTGTAATATAACATAGCCCACCCCCATTGTAATATAACATAGCCCACCCCCATTGTAATATAACATAGCCCACCCCCATTGTAATATTACATAGCCCACCCCCATTGTAATATTACATAGCCCACCCCCATTGTAATATAACATAGCCCACCCCATTGTAATATTACATAGCCCACCCCCATTGTAATATAACATAGCCCACCCCATTGTAATATAACATAGCCCACCCCATTGTAATATAACATAGCCCACCCCCATTGTAATATAAAATAGTCCATCCCCATTGTAATATAACATAGCCCACCCCCATTGTAATATAACATAGCCCACCCCCATTGTAATATAACATAGCCCACCCCATTGTAATATAACATAGCCCACCCCCATTGTAATATAACATAGCCCACCCCCATTGTAATACCCCCATTGTAATATAAACATAGTTCACTCCCATTGTAATATAAACATAGTCCACTCCCATTGTAATATAACATAGCCCACCCCCATTGTAATATAACATAGCCCACCCCCATTGTAATATAACATAGCCCACCCCCATTGTAATATAACATAGCCCACCCCATTGTAATATTACATAGCCCACCCCCATTGTAATATAACATAGCCCACCCCATTGTAATATAACATAGCCCACCCCCATTGTAATATAACATAGCCCACCCCCATTGTAATATAAAATAGTCCATCCCCATTGCAATATAACATAGCCCACCCCCATTGTAATATAAAATAGCCCACCCCCATTGTAATATAAACATAGTCCACTCCCATTGTAATATAAACATAGTCCACTCCCATTGTAATATTACATAGCCCACCCCCATTGTAATATAACATAGCCCACCCCCATTGTAATATTACATAGCCCACCCCCATTGTAATATTACATAGCCCACCCCCATTGTAATATTACATAGCCCACCCCCATTGTAATATTACATAGCCCACCCCCATTGTAATATAACATAGCCCACCCCATTGTAATATTACATAGCCCACCCCCATTGTAATATAACATAGCCCACCCCATTGTAATATAACATAGCCCACCCCCATTGTAATATAAAATAGTCCATCCCCATTGTAATATAACATAGCCCACCTCCCATTGTAATATAACATAGCCCACCCCATTGTAATATAACATAGCCCACCCCCATTGTAATATAACACAGCCCACCCCCACTGTAATAGAACATAGTCCATCCCAATTGTAATATTACATAGCCCACCCCCATTGTAATATAACATACTCCATCTCCATTGTAATATAACATAGCCCACCCCCACTGTAATATAACATAGCCCACCTCCCATTGTAATATAACATAGCCCACCACCATTGTAATATAACATACCCCATCTCCATTGTAATATAACATAGCCCACCCCCACTGTAATATAACATAGCCCACCTCCCATTGTAATATAACATAGTCCACCCCCATTGTAATATAACATACCCCATCTCCATTGTAATATAACATAGCCCACCCCCACTGTAATATAACATAGCCCACCTCCCTTTGTAATATAACATAGTCCACCCCCATTGTAATATAACACAGCCCACCCCCACTGTAATATAACATAGTCCATCCCAATTGTAATATTACATAGCCCACCCCCATTGTAATATAACATAGTCCATCCCAATTGTAATATTACATAGCCCACCCCCATTGTAATATAACATAGCCCACCCCCATTGTAATATAACATACCCCACCTCCATTGTAATATAACACAGCCCACCCCCACTGTAATATAACATAGTCCATCCCAATTGTAATATTACATAGCACATCCTCATTGTAATACAATGTACCTCATCCTGCTGGGGACAAATGAGAGACCCCCATACACATCAGATGATTGCCTAGTCCTACTGAACAGGGTAGACAACAGATTCAGATAACATTAAAGTGTATGACACCCATAGGTCTATTTCTCCAAGACCACCGGCGAGCCCACATCACCCTATAAAGGATTGTGCTCATAAGGCAAAGATTTTAAAACTTTTTGCAAACTCTACATGTGTAACATTTAAGGAAACCTGTCATGTCGAAAAAACGTAATTTACGCGCAGATATAGGGTGAATCTGCAGTGAAATAGTGTTAAAACCCTTCCTGGCCGTCTTACTGGAAGAGCGGCTGCTGGGAGAACATGAACCTATATCCTCCCTGCAGCTGCTCCCTTTCGGTCATTGGGGCGGAGCAGGGAGTGGCTACAATCACATCTCACTACACAGTGAGCGGCTGTAAAATCAGCACTTTGATTGACACACACCATACTGCAGTACAGGCTGTCAAAGTACTGGGGAGCGATTAGAGCCAGGCTCACTGTGTAGTAAGCAGTGACTGTAACCACACCCTGCACCGCCCCAAGAACTGGAAGTGAGCAGCTGCAGGGTGGATATAACTTCATTTTCTCCCTGTAGCCGCGTTTTCAATGAAGCCCCGAGGCAGGATTTTAACGCTATTTACCTGCAGCTTAACACTACACATGCAGGTAAACACCTCTGTCCATTTTCTAGTCCATACATGACAAGTCTTTGCCCCAGGAGGCAGATCGGGCTTTATAGTCACTGCAATGCTCGACTTAGCAATCCGCTGAAGAAATATACACAGTACTGCCAAAGCAAATCCAACCACACATGTTACGCCATATGGCTCCATTCAATCAACGGGAGGCCAAAAAGAATGTCCTTCTGGCCTTCATCAGGAGGGTGAACCTTTTTTCTAACCAGTACTGATTAGCGTGGTATATTCCATTATACCGCACAAAAGTATACAGTGAAAAAATGTACACTGTGAAGCACATTTGACTCTCCATTGGGACCATATTAGTGATTTATGCCCCTTCAGTGAGATACAACGGAGCCCCTATGTGAACAGAGCCTTGGAGAGCCATATAACTTTACCGCCATCCTGGTTTGAAAAAGTCAACGGGGGAAGGATAGTCTCATTTTCTCACTTGCGACCCAACTAATTAGTGCCTTCAAATTCCCACTGAATAGTTATGACACATGACTAGAGTATGACTGGTGATGATCTGACATCTGGGACCCCCACAGATCAAACAGCGGGGCTCCCGAATCATGTTAATTGGGCTGTGTTGTGTGTACAGAGAAAATCATTGGGGTTCTGACAGTCGAACCCCCACTATTTACTAATTGATATCATATCTTAGCAGTAAGCCATCATTTACTATAGAGAGGAGACCTTATATGAAGCAATACTCTAACATCCTTGCATTATTCCGGGGCAATAAGGTATCGGGAGTGATCTATGCCACGTTACATAAAAGTCTACAAGTCTCCACCAAAGACGCTACTTTGCCAATCTGTTTGCAGTTATACTATGCCAGGCATTCCCCGGGCGTACGGATGTGAATGCAGGTGTGCAACGCCAAGGAAGAACAGGAGGCTTTTGTGTTCTGCTTACTGTAAATGATAGCACCAGGGAAGCAAAAACACAGAGCTCTATTTACCTCCATACTTGCCCAACTTCTGGAAAAGGACAAAAACTATGGTTACTTAGTTGGGAACAGGAGATACGGCACTGGATATTTGGGCAGATCTGTAACTCAGGAGGATGGGCGAGGTGGGTAACAAGCACTGGGGAAGGGGGGAATAGAGGCCATATGAGCTGTCAATCATGTTCTCAAAAATGAATGTAACTAAGAAAGACCTGAAGAGCATGGGTAATCGTCCTTAAAGGGATATCCCATATTGTGAAGTGATAGCATGTATATCGCTGATACGTGCAATAACATTAAGATCCATGGCAATCTAGGATCATAAAACAACCGGGGCCAGAGTAGTGGTGTAAGCTCTAAGTCCCATTTTTACTTTTCCTTATAAGTAAGGTCCCATTTACATGAACGTGTCTGCGCAGAGGGCAACCAGGGTGCTGCTGTGTAAAACAGTCAGTCGGATGCAGCGCTAGTTGCGCTACACCAACGCTGTGTCCCTTCATTCTCCGAATAAGCAGGGGTCCAACAAGCTGGCTTGTCACCCATCAAAATGTAACGGCATTACACATTGATTTGATCCATCACTTGACAACTCCCCTTTACAAAAAAAACATTCAAATGGTGGAATAAATGAATAGGAAATGCCAAAGGTTAGATGTCACAATGGCATGTCATAAAATATAGGGCAAAGGCGTAACCAATGGTAGGTAAGTGGCAAAAGTCTTGTGGTAGTAAACTATTAGTAATGGCCATGGGGGAGCAGTTAGGACTAAACGTGCTAGAATCAGCAGATGGGAATATTCATGGGGAGGTAAGATGGGTAAGGCCATGCTGTGGAAAATGTGGAACCGCCATGGGTGAGTAGTTAGGGCCAGATATGCTAAATTCAACCCATAGTTTGGTAGGACCGCTGCAGACTGCTAGGAACAGCTATGGGTGACTTTCTAGGACCAACCATGAGAAAAACTCAAAACTAAGACCATGCTCTAAACTGCTGGCAAATCTATGACCAAACTGAACAGAAAGTAACATCTACGGTTCAGCACCTAACAAATGTCATGATGTCAACAGCTAGGAATGGTCCCAGCTGAGTAATTATAACCAACTATGGGGCCAGTAGTTTAAAATGACAGCACTGTAAATAGCTATAAGTAATCATGGGTGACCAATACACCCTAAAAAGTTGTCAGTCAAAAGTACCTACAGGCAACAGATATGCCTTCTGACCTCCTATACATATGCACACTCAGGTCAACCGAGCGTGAGTTTTAAGATGGAAAAAACTAGTGTCGGCCACCAAATTCAACATGATCATAAAGGAGAGTCGGGAGGTCCTCATACATATCAGATGGTTGGACTGCTTCATGGATTTGATCGACTTTGCCTGTGGGCTTGTATTAGGACAATCCATGGGATAATGAAGGAAACAACTAATGGATAGATAGGAAGACAATACCGGGTATTTAAGACCGATCATGAGGTAAACAAAGGGATTTATTAGAGAAAGTCTCTACTTGTCATCTGTACTTAATTTACAGGTGGTTGTTTTAGTGGGTGTCAGATTAGTGGGAAACAACTACGGTGGTCACAAATGTCAGAGATCGTAAAAAGAAGTCATCGGGGGTCACTTATGGTTACCTATGATGGTCCACAATCATAAGCGATGGTTCGAGATGAGCATAGACCCCCGGTCTGATGGAGAATTCTATATTATCCCAAATCTGGGATTTTCTCTAAGGATTGGTAAAGGAAATTGCTCCGGTCTTATAGATCAGTACAGTTAGATGTTCATATAGGGAACATGGAGGGTCCTGTCTGCAGGTGTTAAATTTCCCTACAGCACCACCATTGTGGAAAATGTATCATTACATGGCACTCAATCAAATCAACGGTCTATGCAATGCTGGACAGGTCAGGCCATCCAGAGAGGGAGACACTGTTTGCAGCCGCCCCCGTAGGTTCCTGATTGGGGTCGCTATTGGTCTAGTCCTCACAGATGCACAAGGGTCAGAGATGGCATTAGTCAGTATTGGGATCTCGGGGGTCAGGCGGTGGGATCAATGTCAGTGGGGGTCAGGCGCTGGGATCGGTATGAGAGGGGTAAGGTGCAGGAAACTGTGTCAGTGAGGTCAGGCGGCAGGGTCGGTTTCAGTGGGGTCAGGCGGCGGGATCGGTGTCAGGCGACGGGATGGGTGTCAGTGGGGTCAGGCGACGGGATGGGTGTCAGTGGGGTCAGGCGACGGGATGGGTGTCAGTAGGTGGGGTCAATGTCAGTGGGGTCAGGCGATGGGGTCGGTGTCGGGTCAGGCCTCAGTGGGGTCAGGCATCAGTGGGGTCAGGCATCAGTGGGGTCAGGCATCAGTGGGGTCTGTGTCAGTGGGGTCGTTGTCAGTGGGGTCGTTGTCAGTGGGGTCGGTGTCAGTGGGTCCGGCGGTGGGGTCGGTGTCAGTGGGGTCCGGCAGTGGGGTCGGTGTCAGTGGGGTCCGGCGGTGGGGTCGGTGTCAGTGGGGTCCGGCGGTGGGGTCGGTGTCAGTGGGGTCCGGCGGTGGGGTCGGTGTCAGTGGGGTCCGGCGGTGGGGTCGGTGTCAGTGGGGTCCGGCGGTGGGGTCGGTGTCAGTGGGGTCCGGCGGTGGGGTCGGTGTCAGTGGGGTCCGGCGGTGGGGTCGGTGTCAGTGGGGTCCGGCGGTGGGGTCGCTGTCAGTGGGGTCCGGCGGTGGGGTCGGTGTCAGTGAAGTCAGGCAGTGGGGTCAGTGGGTTCAGGCGGTGGGGTCGGTGTCAGTGGGGTCAGGCGGTTGGGTCGGTGTCAGTGGGGTCAGGCGGTAGGGTCGGTGTCAGTGGGGTCCGGCGGTGGGGTCGGTGTCAGTGGGGTCAGGCGTTGGGGTTGGTGTCAGTGAAGTCAGGCAGTGGGGTCAGTGGGTTCAGGCGGTGGGGTCGGTGTCAGTGGGGTCAGGCGGCTGGGTCGGTGTCAGTGGGGTCCGGCGGTGGGGTCGGTGTCAGTGGGGTCCGGCGTTGGGGTTGGTGTCAGTGAAGTCAGGCAGTGGGGTCAGTGGGTTCAGGCGGTGGGGTCGGTGTCAGTGGGGTCAGGCGGCTGGGTCGGTGTCAGTGGGGTCAGGCGGCTGGGTCGGTGTCAGTGGGGTCCGGCGGTGGGGTCGGTGTCAGTGGGGTCAGGCGTTGGGGTTGGTGTCAGTGAAGTCAGGTAGTGGGGTCAGTGGGTTCAGGCGGTGGGGTCGGTGTCAGTGGGGTCAGGCGGTGGGGTCGGTGTCAGTCGGTTCAGGCGGTGGGGTTGATGTCAGTGGGGTCAGGCGGTGGGGTCGGTGTCAGTCGGTTCAGGCGGTGGGGTTGATGTCAGTGGGGTCAGGCGGTGGGGTCGGTGTCAGTACCTCGGACAGGACGCTCGGTGCTGGACAGCTTGTTCGGACCCCGTGGTGCTGACATGGTGGGACGTCTCTGGTGGCGGCCGGGCAGGTGTCACTCTCGGCGTCTGTCACTTGCTCGCCATGTCCCGGCCTCGCCTGCTGACAATGAGCTCTCGGCTGTCTCTGGAGTAGGCCTGTCACTGTCTCCTGTGTGTAAACTCTCCTCACATTGCTGTGTGGCAGGCCTGTCTCTTCTCAGCTGATAATCTCTCTGTCATCCTCCTCCCCTCTCTGCTAATTCTCCCGTGCAGTCCCGGCTGTCTCTCCCTAGCACATGTAATGGTCTATAGCACAGCGCTCTCTGCCTTGCTGTCTCTTCCCCTCCTGCCTCTGCCTCTGCCAGCCTCTCTGTATGTCGGGCGCGTACCCCCCGCCCACCTACCGGCGTCGGGACCGCGCACGCAAAATACGCCCCCTCATTCGTCACACGCTTAAAAACTACATTTCCCATAATGCACTTCCGGAAAAGGCAAAATTTCCCCGTGCACACTGCAATGCTGTGTGCTCTGCTCGACTGCGGTCGGAAAGGAGCGCGCGCCCACTTTCAGAACTAGCCAATCACATCGCTTCTTTTAATTACTAACTAAAACTGGGAAAACAGAAGCTACAATCTGATTGGTTGCTAGGAACAGAGGCCCTATCAGTGCCTCCATAGTAACAGCAAACATCACAGCAGACCCCCTAAATATAAATTACTGTCTGCCCCCTTACGAGATTCCACACTAGACCCCAAAATAAACTTGACCCAGAACAGAACCCCCCTAAAAATAGTCCCAATATTAATGCCTTCATGCTGCGCTGGAGACATCTTTTTCTCTAGCTTTTATTTTTTTTTTCGTTTTACTCCTTTTGTTCAATAAGCCGTAACTTTTTATATATATATATATATATATATATATATATATATATATATATATATATATATATCTCCTTTTTTTTGTGGGACGAGCTGTAGTTTTGAATGCCACCATTCATTTTGTTATCTAATGTACTGAAAAATGGGGAGGGTTTCCAAATTTGCTGAAATGGGGGTAAAAAAAAACGCCATTCTGCCATTGTCTTTGTTTTTTTTAAAGGCGCTCATTTGGTGAAAATGACCTGGCGACATAGTTTTACACTTAGCAACCACTTGTATATTTTTTTTATTTAGGTGCTTAAAAAAAATTGAGAACTTTAAAATGATTTGTTTTGTGTCTCCATTTTCTGACATTCGTGTGTTTTTTTTATTATAGATACGTGAGGGCTTGTTCTTTCTTTCTCCTCTGTCTTTGTGTGGTGTGACATCTGTGTCGGTGCCTGCCCGACCCGTCTCTGCTTGTGTTGCCAGGCGGCGCCGCGCTCTTGATGCGGACGACCTGAGGCGATCACTCTAGTTCAGTGTTCTTAGGTACTTGCAGTTCTGTCCGTACTGGGAGATCAGGAGTTAATTTTTCGGTTTTTCTTTTCTTCTGTCTGGCTTGGCTATTTAACCTCCTGGAAGCCTGCAGTCCACTGCCAGTTATAATATGACTTGTTCCTAGAGAACATCTCCGTATCCTCCTTTGACTCTCTGTAGACGTTTCTTGATTTTTTTTTTTTCACCGCGGCTTGATTTTTGACTGATCTCCTGACTTGTGATTTTGTGCCTGAACTGATCTCCCGCGTCAGACCCGGCTACGTGACAGCCCACACCACCGAATGGCAGCTAACTCCGTGGCTCTAGCCTAGACATCCTTAAGTCCAGATCCATGTATAAGGCCGGGGTCACACTGGCGAGGAATACGGACGAGTGAGAGGCGCTAAAAGCACGCATTACACACGGACAAATGATTCTCTATGGGGCAGCTCCCATCAGCCGTATATTTCTTGTCCGTATTCTACGGTCCGTGCCAATGATTGTCAGCGTACTACGGCCGTAGTACGCCAATGCAAGTCTATGGGTGCGCAAAAAATACGCATTACACACGGACCACACGTGTGACTTGCGAGAAATACGCAGGTCTTTTGGCTGGTGACAGGAAATGGGCCAATCCATCATCAGGAAGCCTAGACATGCAAATCACCTCAAATAGCGCTCCAGACATCCAGGAAGTACGCCTCCACGGAGTACAGCAGCGTCATGGCGCCATATTTCCTTAATGTGGAGATGCTTATAGTATTAGTGCAGGAGCGGCCAGAACTCTGGGACCAACGGGATGCCAATTATGCAAACCGGGCAAGAAAGGAGGCGTCATGGAGGTGCATATGTCGCCAGATGTTCCATGACTTTGGTGATCGGCCACGTGAGGAGCAGCAGAAACTGAGTAAGTACAAGGCCCAAAAATGATTAAAATTACCTCACAACCAAAAATGCATACAGATTCTGCCCCCCTCCCCTTCCTGTGCTTCTACTTTTTGCCTCATGAGGCGGGTAGATTTTGATGTGACACATAGTTTCACACTGCCATAATTTTGCCCAGGCCACAAGCTCCTCATCCTCTTAGCCAACCAAGTTATTAAGTGTAGTTACTTGATACATGAACTATTGTGACCATGTGTGTCTGGCCTGGATGGGCCAATTAGATATGCCACCCTGGCTAGAAAGCACACCCTAGAAGGCCACATGCCTAGACTACTGGTAGCAAATGTGACCGATCAATATGTGAAACTGATAATATTTCCTGTCACATTGCAGTGGAAGATGTGATGAAACGCTGGCGAAGCATTCGGGATCAGTACCGGCGGGAACGTCAGCAGGAGTCCAGGAGTGGGGATGCGAGCTACGTAAAAAGAAAATACGTATATTATGACCGCCTCTCCTTCCTCGCCCCAATTCTGGATCTGAGACCGTAAGTAGATACCGCACACCACATTGCACCCATACTTTACAGGGCCAAAAATATTGATGTATTTTTGGCTCTGTTCTATTTCATAACAGAACTCAATCCAACCTTACAGAGAGAGGAACTGGCTCAGAGACAGAGGCCATAATTGATCCTGTAGGGGATGAGGTGGCTGGCCCATCTTCTCCCCCTACAAGAAGCATGGGTGAAGAGTCATCACACGAGAACCCATTGCCTGCCCAACAAACACCACCACCAGGACCGTCTGCTGCTGGGCCATCACCCATACTGGAGGAGCAGGGCAACATGAGCAGCAGCCCAACTGCCCAGATCCGGGGCTCCCCACAGGCTGCTGTAACATCCCGGCAAGGACGAAGAAGGCGGCAGATGGCTGTTCAAGATACCAGGACCAATGTGGACACTGGGGTCCTAAATTACCTATCTAGAGTCAATGCAGATGATGGGGAGGAGGCATACTCACGTAGCCTTGCCCTTTATCTCCGTGCCCTTTCCCGTGAGGTGAGGCTCCGTATTTGAGGATGTTTTCAGATCCAGCTTGATGCAAGCACACACCCCCAATACCCCATATGAGCTTTTTGAATATCTGGAGAGGTGGCAGCTTTCCCCCAGAAATCTTATGCGCATGAGACCACCCACACAGATGCTTGCTCAAGCAGGGTCTGAACATCCTCAAATACGTGGCCCTACACCTCACTCCCTTCCTCCCCCTACCCAACCTTCCCAACACCAGCAACAGATTTCTGGCTCTAGCCAACCCCACCAATATGGCCACTTAGTCCCACCCAGTGTTGGAGGCTGGTCCCAACCTGGTTGGGGACGACATGACTATATTGGTGGGTATGAGACACGGGCCTACCCGCCCCAACAAGAAACCCCTCAGCAGTATTACTCTGGCCACTACCCCCAACAATCACAGGAGGAAGGTCAGTACCAACATCATGGGCAACAGTATGCACCCACACAGGGCGATGATGCTCAAAATAGCCAGCAGCAACCACAAGCTGCTCCTCCGCCTTCTCCTTCCCCAACATTCCACAATTTATAAGTGGCTACAAACATGCAAATTGTTGATGCATACTGTACATCAGTGTCCATAAGCGGACTGATGGCAGGAGATGTCCAGTGTGTTACAACTGGTGCTAAAAATCACAATCCTAAGTAAAAAAGAGGTGCTCTACATCATCAAAATGATGTAAAAACTATAAAACGAACATTTATTATGTAGGTTTTGAAAGCATATTAATAAACCACCATGACAGGCAAGGCTACCTTACGCGTTTCTGAGACATATTACATGTCTGTAAGAAATACAATATTTCACCGCGCTATACTGGGAAAGTCAAAGGATCAAAATAGACTACTCACTTGATAATACATAGAAAAGGCGTGCTGTCCATATAAAATTCGTAAATTTGTGGGCAGCTAACTATATTCCCAAATCAAGGCAAACGGCCTCAAGAACATCACGCTCTCTCTATGTATTATCAAGTGAGTATTGTAATGTGATCCTTTGAGTTTCCCTGTATAGTGTGCTGAAATATTGTCTTTTTTGCAGACATGCAATATGTCTCAGAAACGCGCAAGGTAGCCTTGCCTGTCATGGTGGCTTATTAATATGATTTGAAAACATTCATAATAAATGTTTGTATTATATATTTTATATCATTTTGATGATGGAGACCTCCTCTTTTTGACTTTGGAATCCAGTTGTCTAATGTTGCAATGTTGTTATTGCATTATATCTTTTGTTGGATATGTTTGTAAAGTTTATTTTGGAACAATGTTCAAATCTGCAAAATGGCCAATTTGGCCCATTGCTCAAGTTTTACATAGGGCAAGAATATGTTTGCCTTTAAGAAAAAAAACCCTAAAAAAAAGGCAAAAGTGAAAATTTGTCTACTACAATTTACGTCTCTGTCTCAATTCTCAAAAACCGTATCAACATGCGCTTACCAATGTAATTACACAGTCATAGATTCAGAAGGGGTAGAAATATATATTTTTGGACACACATCAAACCAAAATTTACAACATAGAGACAGCATGCTCTTGCCAAGAAGTTTCCCCCTCAGGTGCCAGAAAGTAATTAGTGAAAATATCACACACTTTGAGCCCAGAGAGCGGTCTACGTTGAGGGTTGATAGGTGGTCTCACCCTACGCACATTGTCCGGCCTACGCACAACACCAGCAGAGGAGGAACAATCATGTATCCTGGTGAAGTTATGAAGAACCACACAGGCTTTCACTACTTCATTAACATTTTGTTCACTCAGCTGAATGGCAGACTGAAGTACACGCCATTTGGCACAAAGAATGCCAAAGGAACACTCCACCAGTTGCCGAGCACGTGATAGGCGCAAGTTAAATATCCTGCGCCTGTGGTGAAGGTTGCGCCGGGGATATGGCCTCATGACATTGCGCGTTAACTGAAATGCCTCATCTGCCACAAGGACATAAGGGACTGATTCTTGAGTGGAGCCTGGTAGCTGGCGTGGTGGTGGTAGATCCAACTGGTTGGTGCGTAGCCGCCGAGCCATAATGGAAGTATTGAAGACTCTACTCCCGTCCTTCCATAGGCCCCAATGTCAACAATTATAAACTTGTATTGAGGGTCGGCCAGAGCCAACAATACAACAGAAAAGTATTGTTTATAATTGAAGAATTGTGAGCCAGAGTTCGGCGGCTTACGCACCCGGATATGTTTGCCATCAAGGGCCCCAATACAATTTGGAAACTGGCATTCTTCCTCAAAGTTCCTTGATATCCTCAACCAGTCTTCCATCCTGGGCTCGGGCATGACCACTTGATGGAGTCTTGTCCAGATTTCACTACATGTTGACCTGACTAAGCCAGAAATGGTAGATCTTTCAATGAGAAACTCATGGTGGAGGGCAGCATAAGACAGGCCAGTGGACAGGAAGCTGTAGAACAACAGAAATGGATAATTTTAGAATGCACACATTTACAAAACAAACAGGTCCATACATAACAAACGGTAGGATTTCAGAGCAAATAACACACACATCTTTGTTTGCACAATGAGTTAGTGATATTCAGTACATATTACACATAACATTCTGGTCTGTAAGTTGACACATATGTGGACTAAGATGAGGGCATAAAAGTTACTCGAAGAAGCAAAAAATACATACTTTGGCCAATACATCATGAACATAGAGAATATGGTTGTGTAGTACATACCGTATTGTGAGTAGAAGTCGCTCCTCTGCAGATATAGCTTTGCGCATCCTTGTGTCCTGAAAGGTTATCCCAGGGCGCACGGTCTCCAAGAGTCTATCAAATGTTGCAAGGCTCATGCGACAGTATTGGTAGAATTTGGCCGGATGCTCCCGCAGAGAAGAATAGAGGCGGTGAAAATGACCTCTTGTGAGTCGTTGCCTCAAAAGTGGATGTACCCACATGCGTCTCCTCCTCCGCGGATCCACTGTCACTGGGTATGGTTGGCCAAAGCGGCGTGACAAAAGCCAGTTGAAGAGAACCTGCTCAGTTGTGTTGAAACTCAGACTGTCTGCCATGTTGCACATACAACCCCAACACACCTAGTGAAGGCAAGGTCACAAATGGACAGAATGGAGGCAGCCACCTGTTCCTGAGCCAATAAATAGCGTGCAGGCTAATGATTTAAATAGTTAGCAGGCCTCAAAACCGTTAAATGTCCATTTTGCAAGGCTGCGAGAAAATCTCGCAATACGGATTACATACGGATGCTGACATGCGCAAAATACGCGACCACACCTTGCTTACGGATGACATATGGAGCACTATTTAGGGGTCATTCATCCGTGTTACGCCTGTAAACTACGGACCGTATTTTGCGTCAGTTAGTGTGACCCCGGCCTAAGGGGTTAAAAGGTGAAGACCAGGGCAACTCCTTGGATCTGGAATCCAGAGTAGCTAAAGCCAAGCCTGTTTGTGGTAACCCACTTTACATTTGCCTCCTGACCAAGTACAGTACTCCCGTAACAGTATAACTGGCCCAATGGATCCCCTCCAGGCCGTGGTGGATCACATGCTAGATAGACCTGGTCCAGTTGGTCCAGGATCTTTCAGTGGTTTCAGCCGCAAGAAACCAATTGGGTCAAAGCCCCCTGCAGCACCTCCTTTGATTTTTACTTTCTTTACCCAAGGTTAACCTGCCTGACAGATTTTAAGGTGATCATAGGAATTTTTTTTACCTTTAGGGAGAGCTTTCGCATGTAGTTCATACTCTACCCACATTCGTCTGGTTCTGTGAACCAGCGTGTGGGACTCATCATCACCTTGCTACAGGATGACCCTCAGGCTTGGGCCTTTTCCATTTCCTCCGGACTCTCCAGAGTTCTAGATAGTTGACTCCTTTTTTTTTTTACTCTTACACAACCACCTTCACCGAGTGGCTTTCTCAGAAACTAAATTAACTAATCTCTGTCAGGGATGACGTCCTAACTGTGCTAAATTTCGGCGCTGGACCACAGGCTTACAGTGGAATGACCAGGCCCTTCACCATCCGTTTCATACTGGACTTTCAGACGAAACTAAGGATATGTTAGTCCAGTTCCCTTCTCCTGACTCCTTTGATTCAGCCATGTACCTGTCAATCAATCTGGATATGCTTTTGCACGATCGTAGATTGGAACCCACTTCTGACCCTGTATTTCCTCCAAAGACCTATGTGCTGATTACTCTTAGGCCGGTGTCACACTAGAGAGAAATACGGATGAGTGAGAGGCGTAAAAACCACGCATTGCACACGGACCAATGATTCTCTATGGGGTAGCTCCCATCAGCGGTATATTGATGGGTCCGTGCCAATCGCAGCATACTGCGTATGTCAGTGTATTGTGGCTGCAATACGCCAATGCAAGTCTATGGGTGCTCAAAAACAACGCATTACACATGGATCAGATGTGTGACTTGCGAGAAATACGCACCCTGTGTCCTTTAGAAAAGCCGGCAATTCAGTGTTTAATAAAGAAACGAAAGAATAGATCTAGACACATAGAATACAAATATATATATATATACATGTCATTGAGACACATATTTATATATTTATATTTCACAGAGTTCTTCATAGCAGAATAGCCGCTAAATCAATTGCCGGCTTCTGTAAAATCATTCCCCAACCCGACATGAAATGACACATGGTTTACATACAGTAAACCATTTCATTTCATGTATTTTTTTATATGTCCCTGACTACTTTAATAATTAAATTAGGGTTTGTGTGTCAAATTTGGGACGTCTCGGTGTTAAATTAAGGGGTTAATTCGTTGGAAAAAAAAAATGCGTGGGCTCCCGCGGCAAAATCGCAACCAAAGAGGTAAAGCAGGTGAGAGGTGAGTGAGGGCAGATTTTAACAGCCTTCAGAGAGACCATTGTTTTTGCCCCCCCAGCTACAAAACTCTGCCCCCAGACACCCCAGAAAAGGCGCTTCTATAAGATGCGCCTTTTCTGGCACTTATCCTCTCTATTCCCATTGCCCTGTAACGGTGGCTAATGGGTTAATATTAATGGGTTAATGTCATCTTGCAATTGGAAGGTGACATTAAGCCGATTAATAATGGAGAGGTGTCAATAAGACACTTATCCATTATTAACCCTAGACTATTAAACCGTTGAAAAACACACACAGACATTAATTAAAAATTATTTTAATGAAATAAAGACACCTAGTTTTTGACAAGATTTATTGCTCTGGTAATCCAAAAATAAACCGTCTACCTGTAACAAAAAGAACACAAAAAAGCAACCATATCCTTACCTCTCCGCTGGTCAATCAGGCCCCCTGCTGCAATCCATCAGAAAGGGTTAAGTGGTTTACACAGGGACCAGCCCCATGTAAACCACTGCCAGAATGAATTATTTCATCTCTGCGCAGCCTCCCTGGCTGCCCTGAGATGAACTAATTACCGTGGGAAAGTTTCTGCATTTTTTCCCACACTCATTAGTTCACCTCAGGTCAGCCAGTGACGTCAGTGAGGCTGCGCGGAGGCGCGGAGTCCCCTGGCTGCATGTCGGGTTGGGGAATGATTTTACAGAAGCCGACAATTGATTTAGCGGCTATTATGCTATGTAGAACTGTATGAAATATCAATATATATATTTATGTGTCTCAATGACATGTATAGTCCATCAAAAAAGAAAGCAGCACACCATGTTAGTTTTCAATAAAGTGCTTTTTTAATAGCCCATGTGGCTATGTGCCCATGCAGCAACTTTTCGGTTCAATGGGTATGAACCTTTTTCATGCTTGAAAAAGGTTCACACCCATTGAACCAAACCTTGCTGCATGCGCACATAGCCACGTGGGCTATTAAAAAAGCACTTTATTGAAAACTAACATGGTGTGCTTACTTTTTTGATGGACTATCTGGAGGTTTGGTATGTACCTGGAGGGCCTGCACCCGAATCCTTTTTCCATTTTGTGCTGTTTTTCCGATTTTTATATATATATATATATATATATATGTGTCTATATCTATTCTTTCGTTTGGGTTATGACCTGTCATAGGGATCCATTATATGTACATTTTGCAAGCCTGCAAGAAAATCTCCGGATGACATACGGATGCTTAAATGCGCAAAATACGCGACCACACCTTGATTACAGATGACATACGGAGCACTGTTTAGGGGACATTTCTCCGTGTTATACATGTAAAATACGGACCGTATTACTCGTCAGTTAGTGCGACCCCAGCCTTACTGAGGAGCCCATGCAGTTCGGGGTGACTTGCTCCCATCAACATCATGGGAACAGACCGCTATACCCATTCTTGATAGCAACTGTGGAGAGTCTGGAGGTCCGATGGACATCTGCTGAAGGCAACTGCCACCAGAGAGACGCCAACGCTTAGCTGGGCCTCACCTAGGTGCGTAGGTATTTCCCTATGACTCTCCCAAATTATTGTGCTCCGTTTGTCTTATTTGTAAAAATCTGCGCGTCTTCAGGCCTTTATTGTGGTTCTGCAGCAAATTTTGTTGATGCCAAGAAGACAAAGGATCTTGGTTTTCCCTTAATAAAATGACATTTTCCTATAAAAGTCACTGGTATTGATGATACAGCACTCACACAGGGCGTTGTGACGTACTGACTAAGGAGGTGTCCCTGCTTGTTGGTACATTACATTCTGAATCTCATTTTTTTGTCCTTGAAAACCTGTCCACATCTGTCGCCTTGGGCATACCTTGGTTGCGTAAACATAACCCGGTTATTGACGGGCACCCGGGTGATATTACTCACTGGAATCCTGAGCGTCAGAATAAATGTAGGCTATTATCTGTGAATCTGTTTAAAGCCAACATATTCCATAAATCTCTACTCAAGATATACCATTCGCCTGATCGTGCTGTCAGTAATCTTCCTCCTCCCATCCTGATCAGAGGCAGTCTTAAGTACGAAGCACAAAAGATCCTTGACTCTCGGTTTGTGGGACGATCTCTTCAATATCTCGTTCATTGGAAGGGTTATAGGCCAGACGCTAAGATCATAAGTGTCAGCTAGTAACATCAATGCCGAAAAACCGATAAAAAGTTTCCATCGATCCTTTCCTGATAAACCTGGCCGTAAGAATCCAGAGGCCCCTCGTAAGATGGGATGTAGCGACATCTGCGTTGGTGCCTACCCTTCCTGTCTCCGATTCTGTTGCAAGGTGGCGCCGCGCGCTTGTTGCAGACGACGCACATTCGTGGTAGCCCTCTTTAGAGCTGCCAAGTGACAACGTACAGTACTCCCGCTACAGGCGATATCTTGTTTTTATCTATTGCAGTTTGGGTATATACGTTTTGCTCACATTTTAGGACATTTCTCTTAGGGATGGTGCAGTGACCGAAATACAGCAATTCTTGTATTTCTTTATTTTTATTTTCGACATTTACCATGTGTGTTAATAAATTATTTTTCATAGATGATGCTACTATACTATATTTTTATTTCTTTATTTTCAGATGGGGAAACGTGGGAGGGTTTAAACTTTGTGTTTTGTGTTATTCTTAAAACCACTTTCACTGTGCTTTTTGTCCCCCTTGGAGACTTCACCTTTTGATTACTTTTACTATATTCCTCAACATAGCAGTATATAACAACTGGAATTAGATTTGTTTTGAAGCCCAGAGGTGTATGAAGATGAAGGCGATTAGGACTACCTCTTTAACCCATTGACAGCCCTGTGATTACAGTGGGCCAGAGGGTGCAGTCGCCCCAGGGTCAGAGGGGTCCACCGAGATACACTACCCTCAACTGTATTGGATTGCGCAGCACGCCGATACAGTTAAGCCCCGCGGTAGAACAAGGAGACACGATTTCCCTGCACTATCACTCTGTTCTGTAGACCGCAGGACGCTTTAAACTTGCAGTCTACTGAACAGACAAGGCGCTGGCGCACGCATAGATCATCAGGGTCTCAGCATGGTGGCGGTGAGATCATCGTGCTTGGCAAGGACGCGGACTTCCTATGCGTGCTTTGGCACTATGGCAGCGCATTGGTCCACTCGAGCCTCGCTGGTGGAATCCTCAGGATCCTGGATTAGGCAAGTATAGAATGTTTGTTTCTTTCTAAATTTTTTTATTTCCGTTTTCATTAAATCTTGTGGAGGGGCAGGGGGTCAGGACATTAAAAAGTCCCCCACAGTGCTCTCTAAAGTGTGGGGCCTATTTAGTTTAGTTCTGCTGCAAAAGGATTATAAGATTAGTACCCACATCAAATATCTAGAGGGTAGTCTTGATGAGGCAGTGTCTTTAAGAGCTCCTCTTTGGTCTTCATGCTCCTTAAAAGGGGCTCTCCAAGAATGTGATAAAAATGGCCCCTGTGAAATATTCAAATCTGCAACCTGTCTAAAGGCCCCGTCACACACAGCGAGATCGCTGATTTTGTGACGCCACAGCGATCTCGCCAGCGATATCACTGTGTGACACGCATCAGCGACCGCCCCCTCCGCCGGGTATTGCTGATCGTGCAGCAATGTCCTGGGCCATTTTTTGATCGTTGGTCTCCCGCTGGCCAGCACGCATCGCTGCGTGTGACAGCGAGAGACCAACGATCAGCGATGCTGGGAGCTGGTATCTAAGGTAAACAGCGGGTAACTAAGAGCCGCGCGGCTCTTAGTTACCCGCTGTTTACCTTAGATACCAGCTTGCTCGCTGGTCCTGATCGCTGGTGGGTCTGTCTATGTGACAGCTCACCAGCGATCAGCTATGTCCCAGTGATCCCATCCACGTCGGATCGTTGGTGGGATCGCTGGGACATTGACGCGTGTAACTGGGCCCTTAGTCAGGACGGGTTGCTGCCTGAAAGAACACAGTTCGAGACATATGTCTCAACTGTCAGAGGAGCAGCATGAAGACCTGATCTGCTCATTCAGCTACAAAGGACTGTAGCAAAAAAGGAAAAAAAAGAAAACTTATATACCATATATATTTTGATCTGCTAAGAAACTCACCCATTTTTCTCAGTCAGCCCAACAGACTTCCAGCAGGGCACGAAAACTGACTGAGCATGGAGGGGAAAATCCTAGCTGTTCTGCTCACTTGGCTAAGGCTTCACTCACCCTCACTCTTGCTACAACCCTGCTTCATGGCCGAGTGAGCAGATCAGATCATCATAATGCTCCTCTGACAGCTGAGACGTGTCTCAAGCTTTGTTTTTTTTTGTTTATCGTTTTCCAGGCAGCAACCAACCCCATCACTGACGATGGGTTGCAGCTTAAAATCTGTCATGGGCCATTTTATCATGTTCCCATTTTATAAAGTGATGGTATATTGCTAGGATCAGCTTTGACCTAATGTTCAGTAGAAATCTAACATCAGACATCACACCTCACACCGCCAATCTGAAGAACAAGGGGATGCAGTGCTAGTATCGCTATATCACTTTTGGATCATGGAGACATGTACTCATTGACCAAATCCAATCCTGAAGATGAAGGGGCTGTAAGGATCTCTCCCCCTGCACAACAGAATCCCAGTCGCATTCCATGCAAGGGAATGGCAACAAGTCCAAATTAAGCAAGTGGGTCTGGTCTGGCATTAGTTCCCTACACATCTAGGTGGCTAGAAGTGGACTGCAGAGGAAACTTAGAAAGTGGATGCAATACTACCAACTATGGGGTTCCAGATGTCAAAACCCCAGGGTCATACAGTGATGATATAGCCTAGCAACTGTGTCTTGGAGAAATGACGAAAGGACAGAGACTGTGCAATTAAATATTTTATTGTCAGAACCTGAGATGGGAATTTTGGAGGAAGAAGAGAACACAATGGCTGCCATCTTCTCCCTTGCTGTACTGCAAATGGCAATCATAATTATGTCATTGGATGCAACAAAAAAAGTTTGCCCGCTACTTTAAAATATTCAATGGGTCCATGTATGGGTGGGGGAGCTATAATCACCTATATGACCCCCACCTACTCTGTTGATCTCACTTCTTCCTGTAGGCGATATCATGTGGCTTGCTCTTCTAGCTTGGTTGGTAGAAGTCAAGTGTCATATGCCAAACAGTGATGTCCCCTGCTTGAAGAGGAAGCGAGAAAAAAAAAAAAAAGTGGGAATCTAGATTTTTTTTTTTTTTTTTTAGGTGGGCTAATGTTGGTAAGAAAATTAAAAATAAAATGGATGGCCAACTCCTTAAAAAAATGGTCAAAGCATAGGAAGAAGCACTGTTTATGATGAATGATGGCAGTACAGTAAGGAAGCGCCTGACTATAGTAGCTGTAGTGCCATATACACCTGTTCACACTCAGCTCGGCATGCCCTAATATTACAGCTCTCATCAGCACAACTATTAATAAAAAATTCACACAAATACCAAACTGTGCAAACCTACCCCTGTACGGGATGCTCCCTACAACTGTGCCATGACATGACTGTGCTACTGCCCTCTAGGGGCCTTGGGAGAAGGCCCATAATGTAGTGCGGCCCCTGCGCCAGGTCATCAAGACTTTGTCATCTTCTTCCTTGCAATTCAAAAAAATAAAGCAAACACTGTTTAGGTTTCAAGACAGCGGCGGAGGGCGATTCATCAGGTCCGGCCAGGATGGGACCGTTCTCTAAATCAGCGGCTCTCTGTTAGTTCATCAAATGCCGCCTGATTAAGAAAAATTAAACAAAAAAAAGAAAACAGCTACAGTAACGCATCAATGATCTAGTGTTCTGAACGGCTTTTTATACACTTGGTTTGGTCCATTATTTTTTTTTCTTCCAAGGAGCGGTATAATCCACTTATCAATATGATAAGATAAATGTTCTAAAAACAGAGTCCTCAAAACATCTCCACGACAGAGAACGATGCAAATCGAGAGCAAGCAAATTACGGTACTGTTTTTTTTGTTGATAAAGGGTCTCATACAGGTCTTAAAATCAAATCACAATTAGGAAGAAAATCAGCAGTAACCCCTCAAGTCCAAGGTAGCCACCACGGAGGTGGAACAGTCACCATGAATGGAGTAGGAAGGTCCTCTTCACTTGGTAATGAAATTGCAGCATTTATGAACGTCGTAGGACATCTCTTCTGGTACACCGGATTAACACTGCTGCACAACGCTCCTCTTCCTTGGTCCACTGTGGAGAGGCTGTACAAATCGCGAGTCCCCTCCTTAGGCCTATCCCAGCTGGATCTGACCGGAGAATGTAGTCAGTAGAAGCATGATGGAGAACCCTGTGAGTAGTCCGGCGTTCTGAATGAGAAAGGCAGTGAGGGGGCGTCCTCCTTCCTCATCCTCTTTACTCACTTCATTCATCTCCGGGAACTGAAGGAGAGAGGGAGATCGAAAAAAAATAAAGCATTTAGAAGCGCAGTAGAAACTTTACCTCTCCATAACCATGAGGTCTATACCAAGGAGTCTGCAGAACAATAGGAGTTGAATCGCATTTCAGCTCACGTTACACGAAGTCTCGGTCTTTAACGTCCTCGGTCACCTGATTGTGATTGTGTACATGCAGAATAACCTACAAAGCAATATAGGGGCGGAAGATTATAGGAAAAGCGCAAGAACATTTAAGAAGATAAAAATGCAAAAAAAAAAAGAAGAAAAAGGAACCCAAAATAGCAGCTGATGCCACCACTGGGTTAGAAGGACACAGCTGAGCTAGAGCAGGCGCTAAGAAGAGCAACCAAGGTTATTAAAGGAATGGGTGGACTACAATAACAAGACAGGCTATCAAACTTGGGTTATTCAGTTTGGAAAATCAAAGTCTAAAGGTACTGTCACACTTAGCGATGTACCAGCGATCCCGACCAGCGATATGACGCGGTCAGGATCGCTGGTACATCGCTAAGTGGTCGCTAGTGAGCTGCCACACAGGCAGATCTCGCCAGCGACATAGCGGGGATCGCTACTTACCTGCCAGACGAGACGATCCTGACGTCCTCCCGCCCGCGTCGTCACAGCAGAAAGCTGATGACAAGAAACAGTCCTGAACGTTCTCGCGCGATCAGCGATAACCAGCGGGGGAGCGGTCGTAGGTAAGGATCAGACACAGCGATATCGCTAGCAATATCGCTGCTGCGTCACAAAAACCAGTGACGTTATAGCAATATCGCTTAGTGTGATATGCCTTTAAGTGTATGTGCATACGATCAGTGTTTATTCAGGTGAATTTCTGCATGAATTCCACAACTACGCTCAACTGCATTTTTTTTTTCAATGTGTCTTTGTACGAGACAAAAAACACATGCATTTTTGTAAAAGTATACAGTGGCTTGTAAAAGTTTGGGCACTCTTGGTCAAAATTACTTTGTGAACAGTTAAGCAAGTTGAAGACAAAATCTAACAAAAAAAAAAAAAAAATTCATTTTCTTTGCCTAAAATACAAAAGATAGATTTTCATCTTTTATATTTAGAAAAAAAAAAATTACAAGAAGGAAATGGGCCAATACAAAAGTTTGGGCACCCTGCATGGTTAGTACCTAGTAGCATTCCTCTTTTGCAAGTATCACAGCTTGTAAAGTTTTTTTTTTGTAGCCAGACAAGAGTCTTTCAATTCTTGTTTGAGAGATTTTCATCCAATCTTCCATGGAAAATTCTTCCAGTTCTGTGAGATTCCTGAGTTATCTTGCATGCACTGCTAGTTTGAGGTCTACCCACAGATTTTCAATGATGTTCAGATCAGGGGACTGTGAGGGCCATTGTAAGACCTTCAGCTTGCGCCTTTTGAGGTCGTCTAGTGTGGATTTTGACTTGTGTTTAGGATCATTATCCATTTGTAGAAGCCATCCTCTTTTCAACTTCAACTTTATGTTTGCATCAAGAATTTGTTGAAGTTTCATGGAATCCATTCTTCCCTCCTCCCGTGAAATGTTTCCCGTGCCATTGGCTGCAACCCAACCCCAAAAAATGATTAATCCACCCCCATGCTTAGTGGTTGGTGAGATGTTCTTTTCCTAACATTCTGTGCCCTTTTTTCTCCACACATACCTTTGATCAATGTGGCCAGAGAGTTTATGTATTTATTTTACTCACTTATTAATTCAATAGCGCTTTACAGACATTATCAGCACTGTCACTATTAAGCTATGTGCACATGTTGCAGATGTAGATGCAGATCCGCAGCGTTTTTTGGCCGCATGGATTTGCATAGAAACCGCAGTGTAGGGCACAGCCAATGTCCATCTATGGGAAATGAAGATTAGTTGTGCACATGCTGAGGAAAAATCCATGCAGATTGGCAGCGTTTTATTTTCTGCAGCGTGTCAATTCTTTGTGCGGAGCTGCAGCGTTTCTGCACCCATTGAATCAGGCACATCCGCAGCAAAACCGCAGATGTAAAAAAGATCTGCGGATTTGCTGCGGATGTGGGTGCAAGAAACGCTGCAGATCAGGAGGAGGAATAGTGTGTGGACGGAGTGTGGGTATAGCTATGTGCGTGTATGTGTGTCTGCGTAGGCAGGCATCGTCCGATGGGAAAGTAGTAGTCCCATCATCCGGCTAATGTGTTGAATTTTTTTTTTTTTTAAAAAACAAACACATACAGTACACATAGTACATATTTAGCATATACAACTAATCCCCAAAGCCATCGATCTGCAAATAAAATTAAAATAAACCAAAACACTATACTCCCTGTGTCCGACGTAATCCAATTAATAACGATTGTCCCACGACGATCACGATGATCACCTGTGGAGAGCCGTCACATCAGTAAATGCAACCGCTCTTCAGGGGCTCCGTTTATAAAGTGACGGAGATAATCCTCCGCTCTGTATCACTCCACCGCCGACAGGTCACCTGAGTTCATCCTGTCACTTGCGGCACCGCAGCATGAGAATTTTCTCACGCTGTAGTGTCGTAAAGTGAGAGCCTCAACTCCGACGATACACTGCACTGCAGGAGGATTAGCTCTGGTCAGTGTGTCATCGGAGGCCAATAGAGTGGTCCCATCTGCTGATGGGACTGCTCCATAGGGGAGATCGTCGTGGGACACTCGTTAATTAAATGAATTGAGTCGTACCAGGGAGTATTTGTGTATTTTTTTTGTACAGGAGATCGATTGCTTCGGAGAATTAGGCATGCAATAAAAAGATGGAAACCTGTGTAGTGTTTTTTTTTCTCCAATCTGCTTCTTGATCTCTATGAATTGTGCCCTCTGCTTCTGGAGCTCCATGGAGAAATCAGGGAATATCGAAATCATGGCGTTGTTGAACTTGATAGGACCTTTTTGTCACGCCATTCACAATATAGTATCTCTGTCTTTGCAATTAAGGAGCCTCGCCAGAAAGGGTCTAGGTGGACCGCCCGGAGGAAGTGGTTTTGTAGGGACCCTATGAGCCCTCTACACAAAGAATATAGAGGAGAATCCATCCCTCAGAGTGTCCTTAAGCCAACTTTCAAGGAATTGCTCATGCTGCTAGCCTTCAGAGCGCTCCGACAACCCAATGATTCGATTTTTATTGCAGCGTAGTCTATTTTCTAGATCCTCCGCCTTCTGTCTCCAGGCATTTATAGAGCCAGAGATTTTTGTAAGCTTGGCCTCCATATTAGGAAGATTGTCCTCCAGGTGAGACATCCTTGATTCCACCTCTGTAATGCACCCCCCCATGGCCTGCATGTCCTGCAGGTGACGACCCACCTCAGTGTGCACATCCACCATCTTCCCAGTCAGAGATGTTCTAGTTAGAGTAGTGGTGGGGAACGTCAAGCCCGCGGGCCGTATACAGCCCGCCATAACATCTTGTGCGGCCCGCAGCCACTTTCCCCATTTTTTGGTCGCGGGCCCTTTAAGAGATGCGCGCAGTATTGTGCCGCGCTTTTCCCCTATCAGTGCTCAGCAGGGCCGTATTTGCCATTTTCCCGCCCCCCCCCTATCATACTCACCTCCTCCAGCCGTGCCTGCACTGCAGCTCTGATGGTCCTGCTCTTCCTGTGTGAGTACGCGGTCACACGTGGTACCGCTCATTAAGATTATGAATATGGACACCACTCCACTCATAGGCGTGGCGCCCATATTCAAGACCTTAATGAGCGGTACCACGTGACCGGTGATCACACAGGAAGAGCAGGACCATTAGAGCTGGAAGAGCGTGACCAGCAGGGCACAGACCAAGTCACGGCACAGGTGAGCCGGATGGTGAATGAGCGCCGGGGGGGGGGGGTAATGAGCAGAGGCTGCACTGGGGAGACGGCTGCACAGGTGAACTGAGTATACTCGTTGCTCGGGTGTCCGATTATTTTGGCGTGCTCGGAGATTTCATTTTCATCACCTCAGCTGCATGATTTATGGCTGCTGGACAGCCTGAATACATGTGAAGAATGCCTGTTTGTTAAGGAATCCCCACATGTATTCAGGCTGTTCAGCAGCCGCAAATCATGCAAATGCGTCGACAAACTAAATCACCGAGCACGCCAAAATACTCGGAGGACACACGAGCAACAAGTATACTCGCTCATCATTATTAATAATTTTATACGGCCCCCGAACGCTATTATAAAATTCCAAAAGGTCCCTTGACACAAAGAAGGTTCCCCACCCCTGAGTTAGAGAAATGGCCTTCATTAACTGCTCGAATGCCTGTCTAAGAGTTAGATCCTTATTCTCACCACCCTCCTCTCCATCAGAGGCACGGTTTTTACGTGGATTTCCAGCCTTAGAATTGTTCCCAAGAGAGCGTGCATTGTCAGATGGATCAATCCTAGCACATTCTTTCAGTTTGTCTGCCGTTCCCAATCCCTTTGAGCGATTCATAATTAACAATGATGAAGTGTGGCAAGTTTAAGGACTGTATGGCAATAAAGTCCCCTCTTCTGGGAGCAGAAGCACTGTTGCAAGGGAGTATATATACACTACTATAAAGGGAACACTAAAATCCCACATCCTAGATATATCTGAATGAAATATTCCAGTTGCAAATTTTTATTCATTGCAGTGGAATGTGTTCAGAACAATAAAACATAACAATTATCAATGTAAATCAAAATGAATAACTCATGGAGGTCTGGATTTGGAATGATACTCAAAATCAAAGTGGAAAATCAAATTGCAGGCTGATCCAACTTCAGTGGAAATTCCTCATGACAAGGAAAAGATGCTCAATATTGTGTGTGGCTTCCAAGTGCCTGTACGACCTCCCTACTGTCCAATGCCTGGGCATGATCCTGATGAGACGGCGGATGGTCTCCTGAGGGATGTCCTCCCAGACCTGGACTAAAACATCCGCCAACTCCTGGACAGTCTGTGGTGCAACGTGACGTTGGTGGATGGAGAGAGACAGGACGTCCCAGATGTGCTTAGTTGGATTCAGGTTTGGGAATGGGCGGGCCAGTCCTTAGCTTCAATTACTTCATCTTGCAGGAACTGCTGCCATACTCCAGCCACATGAGGTCTGGAATTGTTCTGCATTAGGAGCAACCCAGGGCCAACCGCACCAGCATATGGTCTCACAAGGGGTCTGAGGATCTCATCTCGTCCCTAATGGCAGTCAGGCTACTTCTGGCGAGCACATGGAGGGCTGTGCGGCCCTCCAAAGAAATGCCACCCCACACCATTACTGACCCACTGGCAAAACGGGTATTCTGAAGGATGTTGCAGGCAGCAGATCGCTCTCCACGGCGTCTCCAGACTCTATCACATGTGCTCAGTGAGAACCTGCTTTCATCTGTGAAGGGCACAGGGAGCCAGTGGCGAATTTGCCAATCCTGGTGTTCTGTGGCAAATGCCAAGCGTCCTGCACGGTGTTGGGCTGTGAGCACAACCCCCCCATGTGTGGACGTCAGGCCCTCAGACCCTCCTCATGGAGTCGATTTCTAACAGTTTGTGCAGACACATGCACATTTGTGCCTGTTGGAGGTCATTTTGCAGGGCTCTGGCAGTGTTCCTCCTTGCACAAAGGAGGAGGTAGAGGTCCTGCTGCTGGGTTGTTGCCCTCCTACGGCCCCCTCCACATCTACTGGTGTACTGGCCTGTCTCCTGGGAGCGCCTCCAGCCTCTGGACACTACGCTGACAGACACAGCAAACCTTCTTGCCACAGCTCGCATTGATGTGCCATCTTGGATGAGCTGCACTAACTGAGCCACTTGTGTGGGTTGTAGAGTCCGTCTCATGCTACAATCAGTGTGAAAGCACAACCAACATTCAAAAGTGACCAAAACATCAGCCAGAAAGCATTGGTACTGAGATGTGGTCTGTGGTCCCCACCTGCAGAACCACTCCTTTATTGAGGGTGTCTTGATAATGGCCAATAATTTCCATCTGTTGTCTATTCCATTTGCACAACAGCATGTGACATTGATTGTCAATCAGTGTTGCTTCCTAAGTGGACAGTTTGATTTCACAGAAGTTTGATTTACTTGGAGTTATATTCTGTTGTTTAAGTGTTCACTTTATTTTTTTGAGCAGCATATATGCCAGTTAGGACTCCGCAGAATGAAGGAATATAGACAGCTGTGGGTAAAATGCTAATTGCTGCAGCAGGCTAAAATTATTTCACAAGTCCTGTGGGTCAGGGTGAACTGCAGTGTCACAGCACCTGCAGGGGCAGCGGCCAGAGAGCACAGATCTCTAAGATGGCGGGTAACACCAGCACAAGGGGGGCAGCCAGAGTGTCAGTGAGGGAGCACGGGGCTCATTTTCCAGAGCTCTCACCGTGTCTTCCTTTTCTGTACCTCCAAAGTATAATCGCGTTGCTCCAGCGGCTCCCCGAAGCTGTGTCTCCTTCATGTCAGAGCGCACAGCTAAAGATGGCCGCCGTCCTCCTCAGGCCTCACGCTCCCACCGGCGTCTCCCCAGCATCCAGCTTACCAGAGCCGTGTATCATGGTTCCCGGGGCACCGGACGACTCCTGGGGTTCGGGGGGGGGGGGGGGGGGGGCCTGCATATCAGCCTGCAGCTGTCTGCATAGCCTGGCTATTATAGGGGGACCACACTTTTTTGGGGGGTGTCCCCCTATTTTAATAGCCAGTAATGTCTGAATATCAGCCCGCAGCTGTATATTTATAGCCTGGGAAGATCCATGGGTATTAACCCCTTCCCAGGCTATAAACATTGGCCCCCAGTCGCTGGCTTTCCCTCTCTGGCGCAGAAGCCCATGCCATATTTTTTTCCTATTTTTTAATTTTTTTTTTTAAATTAAAAAGATATTGTGTTAGGCCGGGGTCACCCTTGTGAGAAACTTGCAAGAGTCTCACAACTCAATACCCGGCACTCGGGACCGGAGTGTACGGCTGCATGTATTTCTATGCAGCTGAGCACTCCGATCCGAGTGCTGGTGGCAGTGCCGAGGATTGAGGTGCGAGACTCGTGAGAGTTTCTCGCAAGTGTGACCCCCGGCCTAACACAGATTTTTTTTCTATCATCTATCCATCTCTGTGTGTATGTGTAAACATTATTCTTCAATGGAGTATGGAAAGAAAAAAAAAAAAAAAAAAAGGTTGGACAAAGAACCGACATCACAACTCTTTTTTTGTCAAATAACATCTTTATTTAGATTTCAAAAACGCATACAAGTCCGCATGAAGAAAACGCATCAAATACGCATGGATATTTACCTGCATTTTTTGCCAAAAGATGCAGATTCTGTGCAGAAAATTCCGCAGGCAAATCTGCAAATCTGGCAAATCTGCAACGTGTGCACATACCCTTAGGGCTCATAACTTCGAGGATTCCCCATCAGTATGCTTTTGGAGTGTGGGAGGAAACCAGAGAACCCAAAGGAATCCTACGCAAACACAGCAAGAACAAACTTCTTGCAGATGTCCTTGGTGGGATTTGAACCCAGGACGCCAGCACTGCAAGTCTGCAGTGCTAACCACTGAGCCACCGTGCTGCCCAAAGGGTTCTATGTTAACCTCATCGGTAAACAGGACGTTCTCCAAAATGCATCAGGCTTGTTTAGATGTTCTTTTGCACTCCTCTGATGCAGAATTTTATGGTAAGAACACAGGAGAGGTTTTCTTCTAATGACACTGCCATGAAGGCCATATTTGTGCATGTGTCTCTGAACAGTAGCACAATGTACCACATCTCAGAAGTCTGCTAAATCTTTCTAAAAGGTCTTTTGTAGTCAAGCGGGGGTTCCAATTTGCCTCGCTAGAAATCCTACGAGCAGCTCATTGAAATTTTGCTTGATCTTCCAGACCTAATCTTGACCTCCACTGTTCCTGTTAAATGCAATTTCTTAGAACTGAGGAAAGGGAAACTTGAAAACGCTTTGCCATCTTTTTGTAGCCGTCTTCTGCTTTTGGGGCAAGCACCATTTTCAGAGTGCTGCGGAGCAGCTTAGAACAACCCATAGGTGCTTTTTTTGGCACAAGGTTATAGGAGGCTGGGTTTTTTTAGAAAGCTGGAAAATTTGCTTTACCTTTCCCAACGACAAATGTGAACAAGCCATAACCCTAACAAGCTAACTAAGGTCTGAAACCTTGGTCAGAGTTATCTGAGCACACAAGGGTGCCCAAACTTTCTCATCGGCTCATTTTCCTTTCTGTAATTTTTAAAATGTAAAAAAAAAAATGAATTTTTTTTTCACTAAAATACAAAAAGGAGAGGTCATCTATAAAGTTAGGCCTTGTAGAGATCATTTCATTTTCAACTTGCGTAATTGTTCACAATTTTAACTTTAATTGTTGGTCACAGTTTTAACCAACAATGCATGTGCATACTTTTCCGCCCAACGATGACAAAAGTATTCTCAGTGTGATACCTTTATTGGCTAACCAGAAAATATGTTTGCAAGCTTTCAGAGCACAGTGGCTCCTTCTTCAGGCAAAATAACAAATGGATTAATAAGAAAAAAGCACAACATGTAAGGGATACTACAGTAGGACATTTGTTCATTAGATGGGAGGTGAGATGCCTCCTAAAGATAAGTCAAGGAAATCGAATTAGCATTTTCTTACAAACAGAGAGGCAGTGGGAATGATGTTCTTAGTTGTCTGCAGTCCTTCTGGTGGAAGTGTGAACTGTGTCCATGTAGTGAGTCATAAACCCAGGTGTTATATTGAGTCCTAGAAAAATTTGGGAATTCAAACTTATAAGGATGTTCAATACTATGACAATAGGACTCAATGTAACACCTGGATTTATGACCAAATCTTGCTACTGGGATTTTTGCCCATTCCTCAAGGCAAAACTAGGCAGCTCCTTTAAGTTAGAGGATTCCTCTGGTGAACCGCAATCTTCAAATTTCACCACAGATTAATCATTTGGATTACGGTCTGGTCTTTGACTCGGCCATTCCAAAACAGTTACACATTTCCCCTTAAACCACTGCAGTGTTGCTTTTGCAGTATGCTTTGGGTCATTGTCTTGTTGGAAGCTGAAACTCCGTCCCAATTTCAATTCACTGACAAACAGGCTTTTCTCAAGAATATCCCTGTATCTCGCACCATTCATCTTCCCCTCAACTCGGACTATTTTCCTTGTCCCTGCTGCCAAAAGACATCCCCACAGAATGATGCTGCCACTACTATGTTTCACTGTGGGGATGGTATTCTTGAGGTGATGAGCTGTGTTCGTTTGTTGCCAGACATAGCGTTTACCTTGGTGGCCAAAAATTTCAACTTTGGTCTCATGTGACCACAGCACCTTCCTCCGTACATTTAGGGAGTCTCCCACATGCAAACTCAAACGAGCCTCATAATTTGGATAAGCAAAGGCCTTTACCTTCGGTCTCTAGGCTGCCTCTCTGATTAATGCCCTCCTTGCCCAGGTTGAGAGTTTTGATGGGTGGCCCTTTATTGGCAGGTTTGTTGTGGTACCATGTTCTTTACATCCGAGGATAATGGATTTGATGGTGCTCCAAGGGATCAGAGATCGGGAAATATTTTTTATAACCCAAAACTGACTTATAGGGAAACTATGGATTCTTTACTGTAAGAGCAGTGAGACTATGGAACTCTCTGCCATATGATGTAACGGTGGATTCACTACAAAATTTACAAGGAGGGCCTGGATGCCCATCTCGAAAAATATAATATTACAGGTTATGGGTAGTGGATTCTGTGAAAGGACACTGATGCAGGAATTAATTTAGGCCGGGATCACATGCGAGAAACTCAGATGAGTCTGCATCATAATACCCGGCACTGCCGCCGGCACTCGGAAGTGGAGCATGTGGCGCATAGAAATACATGGAGCCGCACGTTCCGCTCCCGAGTGCCGGGTATTAAGATGTGATACTCATCTGAGTTTCTCGCATGTGTGATCCCGACCTTAGTCTGATTGCCTTACGTGGAGTTGGGAAATAAAATTTTGCCTAATATGGTGAAATTAGGCATCTGCCTCATGGGGTTTTTGCCTTCCTCTGGGATCCCAAACCATGTTCATCCATTCAGGGCTGAAAATGTATCAGAAAAGCATACCTTATGCTGCACCAGGGCAAAATATTGTGGAATAGATATAAGTAATATACATTATATAATGTGATTTTGAAAAAAAAAAAGTTTGACTTATAAACTGATTTTCTTAACACAGCAGTCCTAAACACTTTACTATCCTCCTGTCTCAAGAGGTCTTCCATTGGAGCTCTGCTGCTAGATTTAACCCAACTGTTCCCATCCGGGTCCTCCTGCACTTCCATCAGACTATTTCACCACCCCCTTATTATTCATCTACAGGGTAGGCAATAAATGCAATAATCACTCAGGCTCCACCAGTGGGCTGTACTCTGCAGTTATGATTGTTGGGGGTTCCAGCAATCAGACGTGTCTCACTTATGCTGTGAATAGCCAATATATGGTATTTGTAGGCAAAATATTAACCCCTTTACTGGAGACACATCTGCTGCATAATACACCTCTACCATCCACTGTTCATCAAGAAATGGGTGGGAGAAGCAAAGAAGAGCCAAGGACGGCAAGAGAACGGCTATGACCACCAGGGCGTTTGGAAAGTTAATTTGCATAGGAAAAGACGACGAATTTCAGAGCAAGGGAACAGAACCAGATAGCGATGAAACAGGCATCCCTGGAAAGGTTTTAGACTACTCTGTCCTGCAGTACCTCTGCTTGTCTATGGCAAGTGTTGCCTTTTAAATACCACTGTCAGATTGACAGGTGATACATAAGGTGTTAACAGTGGTGATCGGCACAAGCTCTGGCTCTTAGAGGATAATGTGGGCTGTACAACACAGCTGACATCCACTGTGTGTAGAGCAGCCTTAGCTCCTGAGCATTCACCAGCACACGGAGTGAGACGTATGTGGAGCCACACGTGGTGGAAAGGCTAAAAAGTGTCAGGAGAACATGGCGCTCAAGCCAAAACACAGGTGCCCCACCAAATTAATGTAACACCAACACCATGGTATCTGGAATGAAGACTAGAGGAATCCGGTCACCCCACACTATAATCCCAGAAATAGTTCCAGTGTTACGTTCCTTCTTCAGGACATGGTCACATAAGATTTGAAAAATAATGCATAGTGATGGAAGTGAAATTAAACATCACATATTGAGCCGAAGGTGTCTAACATCTACACGAACCATCAGAAGGCATTTTGGATGACATTGGGCTACGAGCCAGACATCCAGCTACAGATGATCCATTGACCTCACACCACCACTCGCAAAGCCATCATGGGGCAGAGCAAGATTGGAGTGAAGGTCTATCCTCTGCAGCAGGGTTCCCCAACTCCAGTCCTCAAGGCCCACCAATGGGTCATGTTTTCAGGATTTCCTTTGTATTGCACAGGTGATAGAATTATCACCTGAGCAATATTAAGGAAATCCAGAAAACATGATCTGTTGGATGGCCTTGAGGACTGGAGTTGGGGAACCCTGCACTTTGAGTCCTACTTTTGCCTAGGATGAAATGATAGCCAAAGATTGACTTGGAGACCATGTGGACAACACCAGGCATAGACGTTCCTTTGACCCTTTACAGCGACACCAGGTCACATGTTGCTGGTGCTACCGTGAGCAGCCTGTGTGGCCCAAACGTTCTACCATGGCCTTCAGAGTCTTCAGACTTGTCTCCCATCGAGCACATCATAGGTTGGACATTGCACAGGAGCTGCCAGCAGCGGATCTTGATGATTTCATAGTGTCAGAACGTTCCTCAGATGACCATTCATAACTTCTTTGATAGAAGCCAAGGCTGTATTTGCAGGGATTTCTTCTCCAGTTTGATTAAAAGCTATAGGTTTTGAAAATTCTGTTCCATTTTTTACATAATTTGCATATTAACATGTCTATCCATCCTGTCATTGCCACGACTTTTTTCCTCTTGGTGTTGCAATATTCGGGTGCGATGGTGCACTGAACCATTTGGCCACTGCCAAGGGTTTCTTTTTTTCACATAAACATGACCAGTAAGAATGAAAGAGTAGCATGTTTCGCTTCATAAATTATACATTTAACAAAAATTAACAAAAAAAAAGCACACATCATACCCAAGAGCGCAAGTTTAGGATAATCAGCCAGTAGAAATGCACCTTTAGTGTGAACAGGGCCTTATCTGTTTTTTGGTTTGTTTTTTTCTTTTTACTCACCATATCAGCAAGAGCGATGTAGAGAAACATTCCTCCGGCTAAACCAAAGATCCAGTTAGAAGAAAAGTGGCTACCGGCAAGGATGCCGAAAGCCAGGCCAAGGTAGCAGCAGCAGGCGGACAGGAAGTTAAAGAAGAGCGCCTGAGGAATGCTCATCCCAGCGTTTAGCAGAATGACAAAGTCGCCTGCAACACAACATGGGGGCAGGTTAAAGCGACAGACAGCAGGGGGCACCAGTGAGCAGCTTATACATAATATCCTCCATAGACACTGACTCGAGTAGGTTAGGTTAATGGACATAATAGGTCATTGTGCTCGGTGTGCATTATCACTTCACTGCAATAACTTTTTTCCTCCGCCATACTTGGCACTAATGGTCTGATATAGTAAGGACATGAACTGATCACATTAAGCGTCTGAAAAATAAAATCAACAACTACAGTAGTAGAAGTCACTCGGATAGCACCCAAGCATGCTCAGATAACACTTTATCCCATCACGTTCACTCATCACTAGCTGTGTATTTTCTGGACCTATTCCAGCAGCTGGTTACATAGACCTCATAGATTCACACCTGGTTATATGGACCGCTGCATCATCGGATGTGATATATCATAACAGAAACTTCCCTAATATATGGTTATAGCAATCAGAACTTTATTTTCCTGACACAGAGCTCCAAATCCCCTGCACAGCCCTAGAGTCAAAAGAAACCATTCTGATTTCTTGCAGCATCCACTAGAGGGAGCCAATTACATGCAGATTATTGGAGAATACATTTGCTGGTCTCTGGCCCGGCGGCCACGGTGGCATTTAGTGGCCGCTGGATGGGAAGCCTGCACAGCACCTGCATTACCAGCTCCTCTTCATTAGCCGACCTGGCGCGATAGCACAGCTGAAACACAAAGTGCAAATGATGTCGCCCAGGACCGGCAAATCAAGAGGTTTATAGGGCTCTAGCCCAGTGGTCACGGACTACTGACTTGGCCACTGGACTAGGGTTATAGTTTTGCTCATGTCTATTGTGTATACAAGGGGCTTCTTATCTGACACTTCTGGTGCCCTCACAGGATATCCAACAGACGATACCTGTGATGAGTACGGGGTGGGGTGGGGGGGGTCTTCTTTATGGCACTTGCCAATCTCCCACAGACTTTAGTTATCACTTGCATTCTGGCATCCATTCAGAATACCCATTTTAAAGTGCCAGCACAGAACAGCAGAGATCCCACATATCGGCCCTCGCTTTACATTAGGTAACATACCAAGCTCATGGGGGAACTCCTCACACAGGATGGCAATGGACGTGCTGACCCCTTGGAAGACAGACACTGTAAAGGAGGCTCCGATGGCCAAACCGTCTATGAAATTATGGAGTCCATCGCTGAGCGTGATCATCCAGGCGAGTGTGCCGATGTCAGAATACCGGATCCCTTTGAGCCAGTAACACGAGCTCTGCTGCCCTGGGAGGTCCTACACCAGGAGAGGACATGTAAGGCACGTACATCATCATCAGTGATGCACAGTGTGAACGACGGCAAGCGATAACCAACCTGTACGGCCAGAGACCCCACCACCACCTTCTCATCACCCAGGTGCTGGCGGAGGTCAGACTCGCTGCCCCCTGGTGGAGGAATCATGTGATCCAAGTCACCATTCTGCAGCTTCTCCGTCACCCCTTCCTCCGCGTCCCGCTTATTGGTGTCCGCTGTGTAGTGACTGTGCCCATGCTGGGAGTGGAGAGAAAAAGGAATACATCATTTATAACCAGCAAATGCAAAAAGAGTCTCAAAATGAGCATCATGTGAGATTGCCATCATTTTTTTTTTTAAATTAGATAATTTGTTAAAAGATCTCTGGAGAACATTTCCCCCCTTTACAGTTCTCTTTTCCATTTTCACTGGGGTATCCATAGCAGCCCCAGTTACAGGGGAAAAGAAGCCACGTCATCGACAGCAGACCCAGATCAGATCAGATGTAGGACCCAGCAGCTCTGCCATGTCACAAAGATAACCAGCATCTCTAAAGTGACCATCCTGATAATTAGGGAATTGCTAGCTAAGCAGTTTCCTCAGTTTGCCACGCTGCCCCTGATAGAATGCATTACCGCTGTGTGGACGCACTACCTGGCATCATATGACCCTATGCAAGGGAGACGGACACCCATAACACCCAGGAACTTGTGCTGTCTATCATTATACATGTTTTTCTAGTAATTAGTGCACCATTTTCATCAGATCCCTGCTCTTGCGGTTCGTTAGTACCCGGGAACAATACTCCGACTGTAACCATGACAACAGCCCACAGAAATTAATTAGCAGACCGCCACTAAACACTGCGCCGCCGTCACGTTACCTCGTGTTTCTGCTTCAGAAGCATCTTCAGGACCTTTTCAGTAAAAAAGAAAAGATAAAACCCTCCGAAGATGACGGTGGACGTGGAAATGTACGAGGCTTCCTGCGGGTTGAAGCCGAACGCCTGCAGTACAGTAAGAAATAAAAGTGTCAGTGGCCCAACGTGGCGGGAGAGACAAAAAGCCAAACCCAGACATTTTAGATTTATTACTGCGTCTACTGTGGGATTGCTTAAATAGCAACTCCCCAATACGTTACTATTGGAATTGCCTGTATGGCTGCGACTGGTCAGGATCTGCCGATATTCCTGCCTGTGTGAATGCTGCCAGCAGACTGACATGGAGGATGAAGTCTGTACAGCCCTGCAGAATATGTTGGCGCTATATCAGTACTGGGCAGAAGCTTCTCTTGTACCAAAGATCCTGGTATTGGACAAGAGAAGTCATTATATACTCTATGTATCCTGCACACCCGGCCGACTATGCGGCAGCACCCTCATCTACCGAGTAACTGTACCCCAGCCCACAGCTCCGTCATTACAGCCCTGGGTTCCCTGCACAGAACCATGTATGGCGTCCACTTTCAGGCACCTGGCTTTCATTGATAGAACACATACCCATTTGGACAAATTCGCTCATTTTTGATGTTGGATTTTTATATCACTATTTTTGTCTCTTTTGTAAAATATCTTAATTTAAACTTACTTTCCATAAAGTTATGCGAGGATGACATGTAATTGCTTTTGGTTGTGAGAAGAAAAAAAAAAAAGAAATATTATAATTATAAATTTATGAGATTTATATAAATCCCACTTGGTAGGTTCGTTGGAACTGTAATATGCTGTGTCTTTTCGTGTACAAAAATAAGCAAAAAAAAAAAAAAAATTATAATATATATATATATATATATATATATATATATATATATATACACATACACATTAAAATAAAATATGCAGTCTTATAAATCTACTGCCATTTGTTTTATTCTGTGCAGACCGTGATCCCTAACGCAAAAAAACAAAAAAATTTTTTCTTCCTTTCCATAAAAAAAAAAAAAATATAGATATAGATCTATATCTATATCTATATCTACATCTATATCTACATCTATAGCTATATATACACACACACTTTCCCAAGAATTTCATTCCCAATAAACAGTAATAAAAAAGGAAATGTGAACAGCCATATAGTTGGTATGTGATTAACCATGAAAAATAGATGTCTGAATGAGGCTCGATTCCACCTCCCGTACCACAAGTACACAGTGATACCGGGTGAGTACAACATACCGGTGTTAGCACTATGTGACCTGTGCAGCTATACAGTGTAGTAGAGCAAGCTGTAGGGGGCGCTACTGGTCCATGTGACATTGGTACCCCAAATCCCACAGTAAGGCAGCAGCAGTGGTACTGTATGAGCCAATACTTCCACAGTGAGACAGTGCGATTTGGGCGCATAAGTTGGCTGTAAAGACCAGTATATTTGCAGTAATATCACACGCCATCATTTACACTGTAAGGCCACGTTCACACGTCCAGTATTTGGTCAGTTTTTTACCTCAGTATTTGGAAGCCAAAACCAGGAGTGGGTGATAAATCCAGAAGTGGTGACGGGCTTCTATTATACTTTCCCTCCGCTTGTCCCACTCCTGGTTTTAGCTTACAGATACTGACAGGCCACGTCCCCACTAAGGAGCAGGTTATTACTGCTGCCTAAAACACATCCAGTCTGCGCAGAGGCCATCAGGGAAACCATAGGCAAGTTGTGCTGACGGGAGCACCTTCCATAGTAACACATGGGGCGTGCCACTGGAGCAATTACCCCGTGTCCCCCGCCCCTCCAGAGGTCGACCACCGGTGCACTCCCAAGTAGTGGTCGGACATAGCTCCACCAGCTGGAGAGGCACTGGTTATCTCACCATCAGGAATTACCCCCCAAAAAGCCATTTTTTTAATATATGTTAGTAAGATGTGCACAATATAGACCTTGAGTTTTCTTCTCCATTCACATCTAAAACGGGAAAGGAATATTTTACTACTGCGTGGTCCTAAAGGGTCGAACTCACCCCAAAATAAGGCCAGCTCTCTGACCACTGGCTGTCATTGTAGAGGGGGCCGCTCTTGTCATCACCTATCCACGGACCCTAGAGACGCCAGGCGTGCGCCCTTATGGCCTCAGTCGGGCTGGTATATAGAGCAGCATTTCTTATGGTATAGGATCGCACTACACCATGCGGAGGCAGCAGACTGGTGCCCCATGTCCCCTGCTATACAAGATTACACCAGGATTATAAGAGGCTACAATCTAGGTGGGGCCTAGTGAAGAATTTACATTAGTAGCTTTACATTTTGCCTCCTTTTATTGCCCAATTCCAAAATCTCATTTTTCATACGCCCTATGGAGGAATTCCAAATTATTAGGGGTGGGGACCTCACAGCAACAGATGAGGATTTAAGGGTGAGTAATAAGACCATCCATTGTGCCTGTATTACACAGATGCCCAGTGATATGAACCGGCCTTTATTAGACAAGTCCTCAGGATTCTGTGAATGGAGACGAAAACAGGAAGAGCAAAAACTAATTATAAAGAAAAGTGACGCCCCCCCCCCAATGTAGATTGTAAATGCTGGAACGAGTGGCGCCCCGCTCTCCCAATCCTACACATGCACACAGTCTCAGGGTCGTACGCAGACCCCCATACCTCGGGGATGAGCTGAAAGAGAGCGTTGGAATAGAGGGTCCCAATGGCGAGAGCAATGAAGAAGAGGAGAAGACGCTTGTAACAGGCTTTCTTCATGAAGGGAACCACGCCAGCCCCCAGGAGGGAGCAGAGAGAAATGACGGTGACACATAGGAAGCCATAACCCCACACTAGGGAAGGAAATCGGGGAAGGGGAGAAAGGAGGGTGGGACAGAGGATGAGGAGCAGACGGAGGGGAGAGAGAACATACGATTAATGATCCCATTCCACAGATACGGTCCGATCACATTTACTGATCACCGGCCCCGTGCACATATAACCTGAGGAGCGATCTATGGTCGACACTCGAGGGCTAATCTACGGCAACATCACCAAACTTCATTTCTAGTTACATTGGTTGAAAAGAATAATAATATTACGTTATTTAAATTCTATCAGCCTCCGTCCAGGCAGTGTAGTATCGCAGGTCGGCCTGTACACCTACTAAAGGAGTTGTCCCACTAAATACATTTAGTCACAGAATCCCAAGAACGATGCCTCCAATGTCCTATGTAACCCGAGCGTACGGCATGTGTGTGACCGCCGGAGATCAACTATTCGATTTGAGACTATGGGACTGGATGCCGGACCAGGGCAGGATGATCAAACTGCTCGTATGTAGCGACCACCTCTCTACAGTCTGTGAGACGGATGCTTTGGCCGTTTCCATCAGTCCCATAGACGAGCGGTCACGCATGTGCCCCACGGCTCCATTCACGCGGTCCCATTCTCAAAATTAGTCAGGGGCCAAGGTGATCATATATCATCCTGTGCATTGGTGATAAATATATTTAGTGGGGAAAAAAAAAAAAACCTTTAAAAAGTAAAGCTGCAGTACTAAACTTCACCTCACCTGAGGACAAGAGTGGCGCTGTTTTTTGAATTTTTTTTTTTTTTTTTTTTAAATACATTCTAACACTCAGTTTAGATGTGCACGAGTCCCACCACTGTCCCGACCAAGGAGTAAAATGATTATGAAAGATGGTTCTTCATACTTTGATCTAATGACCCAGGCATGTATAACTGAGGGATAGGGAACCAAACACCAGGTCATTCTGCTGTAGCTGATACCCCTAAGAGAGCTGAGGACTGAACAGAAAAAAAGCTATTTTTCCCGTCTGCCATCCAGTGCCCCCCATTCGCTTTTAGATAAAGAACAAGGCCTCCAATTTCTTACTCCCGACAGGTAGGACTCAGAATCTAACCCAATTCTTAAACTCCTTGAAGAGAACCTGTCAACAAGTTAAAAATAAAGACATGGTGTAACAGATAAAATCCATATCCGCTTTATGGTTCCTCTTTAATCAGCAGTTGAAGTTCTCGGTGCACGGGGGGCCGGACTGTGCACTGGGTCTTCTCCTTCTGCCTAAGTGATTGAATGACTGGTCACAGCTTTTTATGGAGACCTGCCTCCTGTGTGACGTTTTGCGCTGCGTGGGCAGATTGATTTCTCCGCTTGTCTTTAATAAAATGATGGCGGGGGGCGGCACGTGCACGGACTGAGGTCTCGGCTAGATGGCATCTCTAGAAGACGTCATTGAGCCTAGATCCCAATCAGCCAGTGCATGTGCCCCTCCTGGAGCCATTTTACTGAAGACCAGAGGAGAAAAGTCTGCCCGCATGGTCCCTGTGGCAAGGACGGTGCAATATTTCACACAGGAGGTAGGTCACTGAAAAAGCAACGACCGGCCAATCAAACACTGGAGGCAGGAGGAGGGACAGGAGCAGAAGACCCCGGTGCACAGTCCAGCCCCTGTGCACCGAAATCTAATTACCGGAAATCTTCAAATGGGGATAAAAAGAAGAAGAGGATTTCTTAACCAAAAGTATCAATATAATCTGTGTTACAGGGCCATTACAGCCGTGCCTTGCAAATCGTGCCAACAGGTTCTCTAAGCCTACAAAAACGGATCCACACGGGATATTTTCAGCAGTGGAAAATCCACAACAAACCCAGCACTGCGTCGTGTGGATTTTGTGGCAGATTTCGGTTTTGATCATATTCGTTGGGTATGCAAAGATCATATTATGCAAGCTTTAGGGTTCACTCACAGCATACGAGGATTCTCTCGTTTTATGCAACGGCCCTCGGCTCAAACTCGGCCATGATCGTGATCCGAGTGTCATTTTACTGTGACCTGGTTCTCTGGCATGCGAGAATCGGATCACAGCGAAGAAGATGGAGAATTTAATTCCTCCATCTTCTCCATTGTGGGAGTCAACATATATCGGACCGCATCGCGATGACATCCTAGTGCATCCGATGTTTTGCACGCACCCATAGTCTTGTATGCATGCGCGCCATAACATACGAGCAGGTAGCGGGTTTTTTCCTTTACGATACCGACTCTCAAGAAGAAAATAATAGCTAGTCAGCAATGCGCCATAGTATCAGATCGGATGAAACATCAGACAGCGGCTACTTGTCCTTGTGTGCAGACGGATTACCCTTCATCCAACTTTACGTGAGGTCTCAGTCCCAAAACCGAGCAAGAAACGGAGGTTTCTGCTTCAGCAAGCAGCCTCCCAAAAGGAAGAAGAGGCAACGGCTACCATCTCCTCTAATGGAGGATCAGCTACAGCAGCAACATTAATTACACCCTGAAAATAAGACAGAATTAATAACAAGGTCATAAATCATTCCTATATTCTGTAGTGACGCAGACACATCGCAGCCCGGCCTGTCTGATTCAGAGACCAGATCAGCACTCATTTGTCACAGTGGCGGCCATTTCAATTTGTGATCCATTAATTAAAAAAAAAAAAAAAATTATAATTATATATAAAACTATCAAATTAAGAGAAATGGTCACTTATCCAATAAATTAATGATAGATCTGTCAGCTCATCGAGGACATGGGGGGATGGAGGCAGCACCTTCTGAGACGCGAACAGTCACCGTTGCTAGATTATTTCAGGAATGGTATTAGACATTAGCCCCGTGTGTCTGTACCGTTATTGGTGCTGTAGGGACGTGTGATTCATTATTCCCTACCACATATACGGCAATTATACAATGTCAGCCACCCCGCGATCGTCTCACATATGGATCTCAGTGAATGTGAGTGTTCTGCAGAGCACGGGCTCCGCCCTGTGGTGGAAACTGGTACTGCACCTCTGGGATCAACTGCAGGAGAGCATTAGACAGCAGCGTGCCGATGGACAGGCCGATGAAATAGATAAGGAATCGTCGGAAGATGGGTTTCTCAACGCATGGGGCAAATAGCACGCCCAGTAGAGAGGACAGGCTGATCACCGTGACTGCCAGGAACCCATAACCCCAGACTGTGGGACAAGAGGACAAAGTGAGGGATGTAATGCAGCAGAGGGACAAAGAAACAGAATAAAATATAAAAAAAAAAAAAAAAAAAAATTAGAGTTCTTGCAGCTTTACATTTGAAATAACTTATGTAATGATACAGAAATCAGCTAACACAATCTGCTGGTTGTCAGGTGGCTGCAACAGTTACTACATCGTAGGCAGTGGCATAGGGCGCTGCAGGGACAAGGCTGGCTACTGCGAGTGCAAAATCTATAGGGAGAATATAATAAAATATAGCAAAATATACACATTTATTAATACCCACTGCATGCAGACTTTCCTGCATTTTTTTGCACTAGAGATGCCTTTTCTTATGGGTAAAAATTTCAAAAGAAAAAAAAAAAATAAAACAAAACAACAATTAAAATGTTCTATATAATTTTTTTTTTTTTTTTTTTGCTTTTGAAATTTGCACCCAGAAGTGGCATCTCTAGTGCATGAGATCACTGTTATGGCATCAGTAAGTGGTGCAGTAGGGGCATTAATGGTTAAGAGGGGGGCATTATGACTGGGCTAGGAGGCACCTTCTCTGCCCTGGGCACTGCCAACCCATGTTATGTCACTGATCTTAGATAGGAATTGACCAGCTAAGGGAAAAAATAGTTAAATCATCAAGGTCGTCCTCATGTTGTGCCTTTACTTTACAGGACGCAGAATCTGAGCATCCAAGATCTGTCTACCATCGGAGATGGTCGTAACCACATCACCTTATGGGCTGGCAGAGATGGCTATGGCATTAATGGGGTTACCAGAAGGTTAATAACGCCTCATTAGAATCATCACTGTACAGATGAAAAGTTCTACAACTTTGTTATAAACTTTGGGCTTTAATTCCTCGTTTGCCGTCAGCGAATGAGAACCATCGAGTCTCCATTCAGAGACAGTAAAGGCGTGCATGGCTCGGCCTGCTGTCTGCGGACAATGCTCTGCGAGCGAAATACACAGCCCGGGGCTACAACTGATCAGTCAGGAGTCCGCGCTGCTTAGCTTACAGAGCATAGTGTACACGGCGGTGTATAGCGAGCGCCGCTCTGAGGCTTCTGAACGGAAACCTGGAGGGTTCTCATTGACTGACGGCAGACCTGAAAATAGTGAAGAATTACACAAAGTAACCAAGTTTGTATTTTTATGGAGGAGATCCCGTTATGATATCACGTGACTGAGGGGGCAGAGGTAGGAGAACGGAAAAACGGGAAATAAGAACCCAAAACTATTACAAGGATATGACGTGGAAAAATAAGGCACAGCTGGAAGTTTCCCACTAATATCTTCATACTTCTTATCTCAGCCATTACTTCTACCAAACACATTAATCAAAAAGAAAATAAAAAAAAAGGTCAAAATCCGGTGCAGCTGCCAATATGTGAGTGCCCGATACCCAAAGGAGGGGGTTAATTTTCCAATCTCGCGGCCCTAAATATGGAATAAAACATCTCTAATTATAACCCCTCTCCAACTATCGGCACAGAGCTGAGCACAGATGTTCCATAAGGAGCCGAATGTTCCCGTAAGTAAATACCCTCCGTTACAAGAGGTGCCGGCGGCTTCTTTCTTACCTTCCCCGCTGCTGGGCCGTCCCTCGGTCTCGGTCTCGTTGTGGGGGACAGCGCTCTCCTGGCACGCTTTGGTTTCCAACTGTTGGAGGATTGACGGGCAGAGACTTTGCAGACCCGCTGCGTCGACCGCAGAGTCGGAGGTCAGGTTGTGGGCAGAGAATAAGGTGGAGGCGCTGAGACACTGGAGGACGAAGAAGAAGGTAGATGGCGATCAGAACTAGAGTTACAGGAAAGCGTTCAGTAACAGCAGAGACCCATGTCACAACTGGACCAATCTCAACATTTACAGGGGGAAAAAAAAAAAATAGTGGTAAAAATCTACATATGTACAGTATAAATGAGAAAAGTCAGAAGTCATTTTCATAAAAATGAAAAAAGCATAAACAGAATGGGAGGAATAGGCCTAAGCAACAGCACATGTGAAAAAGACTTGGGTATACTAATAGATCACAGACTGAATATGAGTCAACAGTGTGATGCAGCAGCAAAAAAGGCAAATGCAATTCTAGGATGTATTAACAGAAGCATACAGTCTAGATCACGTGGAGTCATTATTTCCCTCTACTCCTCTTTGGTCAGACCTCATCTGGAATATTGTGTCCAGTTTTGGGCGCCACATTTTAAAAAAGACATCAACAAACTGGAGCAAGTTCAGAAAAGAGCAACCAAAATGGTGACCAGTCTGCAAACCCTGTCTTATGAGGAAAGGTTGCAGGATCTGGGAATGTTTAGTTTGCAAAAGAGAAGACTGAGAGGAGACTTAATAGCTGTCTACAAATATCTCAAGGGCTGTCACATTGTAGAAGGATCAACTTTATTCTCATTTGCACAAGAAAAGACTAGAAGCAATGGGATGAAACTGAATGGGAGGAGACAGATTAGATATTAGAAAAAACTTTTTGACAGTTAGAGTGATCAATGAGAGGAACAGGCTGCCATGAGAGGTGGCGAGTTCTCCTTCAATGGAAGTCTTCAAACAGAGGCTGGACAGACATCTGACTGGGATGATTTAGGGAATCCTGCTTTGAGCAGGGGGTTGGACCAGATGGCCCAGGAGGTCCCTTCCAACTCTACGATTCTATGATTCTATGAGCCATGGGGCATCCATGACCCTAGAAGTCAGAAGGAGCATCTATGACCCTAGAAGCCAGAAGGAGCCATGCAGAGGTGGGGACATCAAAGACCCTAGAAGTCAGGAGCCATGTGGAGGTGGGGGACATCTATGACCCTAAAAAGTCAGAAGGAGCCAAGTAGAGCTAGGGATGTCCAAGACCCTAGAAATCAGAAGGAGCCATGGGGGCTAGCTAAGACTCTAAAAGTCAGAAGGAGCCATACCCTTCAGGACACAGAATATGTAATATATGGATGTACACCTTACAGATTAAGATTGAAGAGGGGGCAGTTGTGACCCAAGCGCCACTACACGCAGGGACACCGGCCAGGATGAAAGTTTATTTGCTCCCGTTGAAAGGCCATTTCAATCTTCACAGATGGACATGAACGGTTAGTGCCTATAAGAAAAGCAGCTTTTGCCCATACATCCCACCCCCTATTCATCTCTAAACAATAGTCATACAGACAAGTAAATAATAAAGAGATAGAGAAGAGCTTGTAAGCGCGGGGCGGGTGCTGCTGTCTACAGCAAAGGTCGGGCTCCAAAGCTACGAGCTGTAATAAATAAAATCCATCAGGTCTGGTGTTTTGCGTACATGCTATACGTCTCTGGAAAATCATCAATATGCGATATTAGGTGACTGCGGTGGATTTTGTGGAACGATCTCCCTCCTCCCAAATTAAATAAGCTGCACAAGGAATAAAAAGAAAAGAAAAATCATCTGTGACACATCGGGCTCTGTGCACAGCAGTTTTAATCTCAGGAGAACTCGCCGAGTTTTTCAAACAGAAGAGGATTCCGCAATCTCTGGATTTTTTCCCCCAGTCGCTTCTTTTACATATGCACCCGTTCATTCTTTTCAACGTTTTCTGGTTATTCAGGGGAGTTTCTTCCTGAAAGTGACAGTGTGCACAAAGCCTTAGGCTAAGTGCACACGGTGCGGATTTTTCCGCGCGGATTTTAAGAAATCCGCAGGTCAAATGACCTGCATTTTTCCTGCAGATTTCTTCCTTTTTTTTTTTTGCAGTTTTTGTGCGGTTTTCCCCCTGCGGATTTGGAGAATGGAGCAGGTGGAAAACCGCACAAAAGAAGTGACATGCACTTCTTTTAAATCCGCAGCAAATCCGCACAGCTTTTTTTTTCCATTGATTTACATTGTACTGTAAATCACAGTGCGGATCTGCAGCGTTTGTGCGGAAAAATCCACTGCGGATCCGCAGGAAATCTGCATCGTGTGCACACAGCCTTACACGGCTGTCTCAGTACCTACACACATCTCAATCCCTGAAGCCGCCACTAGGGGGCAGAGTGGTTCCAACGACGAGACCAGTGGATTTACCAGGACGCCAAGGGATAGTTATATCTCACGCCAATCCTGTAATTCAGAACATCTGATAGTCCAGCACGTCTCCGCCTTCATTAACAGAGGATTTCAACGGAATCATGGGCTACAACAAGTTATAGATGAAAACACTTGTGGCCGTGGCGATTACGGTCCATATAAAGAGCCCTCTGTTCAGCAAATCCTGGCTGATAATACTGGTGAATGGTGGAAAGTGATTTATGAGCAGAGAACAAGCCCCGAGCTTTATAGTGAGCGCTGTGCCATCCCGGAGACCGCCAGTGCTAATCCTGCATGTGACAGTGCTTGTCCCCCGATACTCCAGCAGGAGGGGGAGTCACCTGCTCATTTTGGCAGCATATGGGATGTGAGAGAAGATGATCGGACAGGCCACCTATGTAGGTCATAGGATGCGTAATAAAATGATACCTTGATAGCTGCGATCAGATTATTCCAGAGAAATCTAGGTTTTTCTTAATATGTAAATGAGTCGTTAAGATCTCTGGGCCGGACATAGATCTCCCTGAGAATCTGCCTCCGGGGCTTATTATAAGTGAAAGGAGGAGTCACCAGTGTGAGACATGTAGTGACTGACAGGCTGCTCTCCTGAAATACATGTCTCACACTGGTAACGGTCGCTTTCATTTAAGATTTTCGTAGACGCACACCTCTCCTGACTCCGCCATACACACGCTCGATTCTGACACCTGGCACCGTGTCTCCTGCATTGTCCTCTGACATTTAATACGGCGCTGTCCTCCGCACCAGGCTGAGAGGTAGAATTACCCCACACACGTCTGCGAGTGACACCAGCAGTGTCTGCGAGGCTCCTGCAGCGGACCCACCTGTGAGATGTTCCTGGACTCCCCGACTCCTCTTCCAACCTCCAGTCTTCCCAGCAGAGCCTGCAGCTGCGGCAGTGACAGGGTCTCGTTCTCCCCATACCTCTCCAGGATGTCCTGCAGGAAGGAGGCCGCACTCAGCCGATCACTGGAGGTCGCAGACGCCTCCCCTGCGCAGCTCGAACGTACAAAACCCAGCAGCACGGAGGCGAAAAGAAGGGCCCATGTACCGGCCATGATGGGCTCTGGAGAAAGACACTGCATTAGTGGCAGCGCCCAGACCCAGAAAGGCCACAGAAAATAAAGCGAACTTTCAATATTTGATTTGGTGCAGGGAAAAAAAAAAGTGTGATCGAAGGACACAGAGGGAGTGGGCGACAGTGGAGGAGAGTATACAGGGGGGGGACAACAAAAGGCATCAGAGTGACAGGGCGACACCCCGGGGTGGGCAGGAGGGCGACACCCCGGGGTGGGCAGGAGGGCGACACCCCGGGGTGGGCAGGAGGGCGACACCCCGGGGTGGTAGCAGGGCGAGAGCCCGGGGTGGGCAGGAGGGCGACGGGTGGTAGCAGGGCGAGAGCCCGGGGTGGGCAGGAGGGCGACGGGTGGTAGCAGGGCGAGAGCCCGGGGTGGGCAGGAGGGCGACGGGTGGTAGCAGGGCGAGAGCCCGGGGTGGGCAGGAGGGCGACGGGTGGTAGCAGGGCGAGAGCCCGGGGTGGGCAGGAGGGCGACGGGTGGTAGGAGGGCGAGAGCCCGGGGTGGGCAGGAGGGCGACGGGTGGTAGGAGGGCGAGAGCCCGGGGTGGGCAGGAGGGCGACGGGTGGTAGGAGGGCGAGAGCCCGGGGTGGGCAGGAGGGCGACGGGTGGTAGGAGGGCGAGAGCCCGGGGTGGGCAGGAGGGCGACGGGTGGTAGGAGGGCGAGAGCCCGGGGTGGGCAGGAGGGCGACGGGTGGTAGGAGGGCGAGAGCCCGGGGTGGGCAGGAGGGCGACGGGTGGTAGGAGGGCGAGAGCCCGGGGTGGGCAGGAGGGCGACGGGTGGTAGGAGGGCGAGAGCCCGGGGTGGGCAGGAGGGCGACGGGTGGTAGGAGGGCGAGAGCCCGGGGTGGGCAGGAGGGCGACGGGTGGTAGGAGGGCGAGAGCACGGAGTGGGCAGGAGGGCGACGGGTGGTAGGAGGGCGAGAGCACGGAGTGGGCAGGAGGGCGACGGGTGGTAGGAGGGCGATGGGCAGCAGGGTGACAGCTCGGGGTGGGCAGAAGAGTGACAGATAGCAGGGTGACAGGCAGAATAGTGATGGGCAGAAGAGTGACAGATAGCAGGGTGACAGGCAGAATAGTGATGGGCAGGAGAGTGACAGATAGCAGGGTGACAGGCAGAATAGTGATGGGCAGGAGAGTGACAGCAGCAGGGTGACAGGCAGAATAGTGATGGGCAGGAGAGTGACAGCAGCAGGGTGACAGGCAGAATAGTGATGGGCAGGAGAGTGACAGATAGCAGGGTGACAGGCAGAATAGTGATGGGCAGGAGAGTGACAGATAGCAGGGTGACAGGCAGAATAGTGATGGGCAGGAGAGTGACAGCAGCAGGGTGACAGGCAGAATAGTGATGGGCAGGAGAGTGACAGATAGCAGGGTGACAGGCAGAATAGTGATGGGCAGGAGAGTGACAGATAGCAGGGTGACAGGCAGAATAGTGATGGGCAGGAGAGTGACAGCAGCAGGGTGAAGGGTAGCAGGAGGGCAACAGCCCGGGATGGACTGGAGGGTGCCAGGCAAGAATGGTGATGGGTAACAGCAGGGGGACAGCTCAGGGTGGGCAGGAGGGGGACGGGTAGCCGGCAGAAGAGTGACGGGGTGAAGGGTTGCAGGAGGGTGACAGCACGGGGTGGGCAGGACGCAGGAGCCGCTAGGCTCTCGTACACACACAGGACTCCGCTCACCTTGCCGGACAGCCGCCGTCACTCGCACATTCAGCCGCTCACACCGTCCCGGTCACCGTGCACATCGCGGCCTCCTGTCAGCAACGTGGATCTCGGGTGCGGGCTCTTTAAACCTCGACGTCACTTCAAATTGAGCTCCACCTCTTTTCCGTGACGTGAGGGGCGTCACCTGGAATACGGAGTCTTCTACACAACACCTGTACAGTAACACGCAGTGTGATAAACTCACGAGGGGCAGTGCCATTATTCACCCCGTACAGAGAATGTCTCCTCCGCGGCGTCCATATTACCTGAGACCATTGCCGCCTACTCGTACAGAATAGTCTCCGGCAATATGTCCTCCCCTGTTACCCGTGTGTGACACAGTGCGCCCTCTAGTGGCAGAGCGCGCAGTCTGTATGAATGGAGCGCTGTTCGCTGACAGACAGTGGTACGTGCCGGGTCACGTGGTGTAATTGACGGGCTGTGTGACACTGCGGGTCACAGGCCGCCGTGGCATCACTGTGGTTTATAGCTGACCCCATTATCTTCCTAATTTTTGGGTCTACAGGATGTTTTGATCACTTAATGCATTTATTTATGGAGGTGTGGTGAATGAATTCAATAGCATGGCGTGTAAATGGTTAATAGCTTATCTTCTAAGCCCACCCCACACAGTCATGTACACCTATGCGATTTTATTTTAAGGGGTTAATTTGAGGCACCCTGTGGTCAGAACAGCATAGATGACAGTTGGTGCACAGAGTGTTCTATGGAGGTCTGCAGAATCGCACTCACAGGTCATTATTAGCGCGTAATGAACAATATTAACATTGAAACACAAAAAAAAGATGAAATTATCACCACTTTACTTATTTTCGTTTTTCCCCCTATTTTTCAGTATATTCTATGATAAGGTAAAAGGTGGCATTCACAACTACAACTCATCCCGCAAAGTACGAGCCCAAGTTACGGCTCTGTCCACACAAAGGAAAAAGCTGTGACAGACCCCGCACTACCTGTCCTCTGTGTGTAGTGCGGGGTCTGTCACTCTCTACCTGTCCTCTGTGTAGTGCGGGGTCTGTCACTCTACCAGTCCTCTGTGTGTAGTGCGGGGTCTGTCACTCTCTACCTGTCCTCTGTGTAGTGCGGGGTCTGTCACTCTACCTGTCCTCTGTGTGTAGTGCGGGGTCTGTCACTCTCTACCTGTCCTCTGTGTGTAGTGCGGGGTCTGTCACTCTCTACCTGTCCTCTGTGTGTAGTGCGGGGTCTGTCACTCTCTACCTGTCCTCTGTGTGTAGTGCGGGGTCTGTCACTCTCTACCTGTCCTCTGTGTAGTGCGGGGTCTGTCACTCTACCTGTCCTCTGTGTAGTGCGGGGTCTGTCACTCTCTACCTGTCCTCTGTGTAGTGCGGGGTCTGTCACTCTCTACCTGTCCTCTGTGTAGTGCGGGGTCTGTCACTCTACCTGTCCTCTGTGTAGTGCGGTGTCTGTCACTCTACCTGTCCTCTGTGTAGTGCGGGGTCTGTCACTCTCTACCTGTCCTCCATCTGTAGTGCGGGGTCTGTCACTCTACCTGTTCTCTGTGTAGTGCGGGGTCTGTCACTCTACCTGTTCTCTGTGTAGTGCGGGGTCTGTCACTCTACCTGTTCTCTGTGTAGTGCGGGGTCTGTCACTCTACCTGTTCTCTGTGTAGTGCGGGGTCTGTCACTCTACTTGTCCTCTGTGTGTAGTGCGGGGTCTGTCACTCTCTACCTGTCCTCCACGTGTAGTTAGGGGTCTGTCACTCTACCTGTCCTCCATCTGTAGTGCGGGGTATGTCACTCTACCTGTCCTCTGTGTGTAGTGCGGGGTCTGTCACTCTACCTGTCCTCCATCTGTAGTGCGGGGTCTGTCACTTTACCTGTCCTCTGTGTGTAGTGCGGGGTCTGTCACTCTCTACCTGTCCTCCACGTGTAGTGATGGGTCTGTCACTCTACCTGTCCTCCATCTGTAGTGCGGGGTCTGTCACTCTACCTGTCCTCCATCTGTAGTGCGGGGTCTGTCACACTACCTGTCCTCTGTGTGTAGTGCGGGGTCTGTCGCTCTACCTGTCCTCTGTGTGTAGTGCGGGGTCTGTCACTCTACCTGTCCTCCATCTGTAGTGCGGGGTCTGTCACTCTACCTGTCCTCTGTGTAGTACGGGGTCTGTCACTCTCTACCTGTCCTCCACGTGTAGTGCGGGGTCTGTCACTCTACCTGTCCTCCATCTGTAGTGCGGGGTCTGTCACACTACCTGTCCTCTGTGTGTAGTGCGGGGTCTGTCGCTCTACCTGTCCTCTGTGTGTAGTGCGGGGTCTGTCACTCTACCTGTCCTCCATCTGTAGTGCGGGGTCTGTCACTCTACCTGTCCTCTGTGTAGTACGGGGTCTGTCACTCTCTACCTGTCCTCCATCTGCAGTGCGGGGTCTGTCACTCTACCTGTCCTCTGTGTGTAGTGAGGGGTCTGTCACTCAACCTGTCCTCTGTGTAGTGCGGGGTCTGTCACTTTCTACCTGTCCTCTGTGTGTAGTGCGGGGTCTGTCACTCTACCTGTCCTCCATCTGTAGTGCGGGGTCTGTCACTCTACCTGTCCTCTGTGTGTAGTGCGGGGTCTGTCGCTCTACCTGTCCTCTGTGTAGTGCGGGGTCTGTCACTCTACCTGTCCTCTGTGTGTAGTGCGGGGTCTGTCACTCTACCTGTCCTCCATCTGTAGTGCGGGGTCTGTCACTCTACCTGTCCTCTGTGTAGTACGGGGTCTGTCACTCTCTACCTGTCCTCCACGTGTAGTGAGGGGTCTGTCACTCTACCTGTCCTCCATCTGTAGTGCGGGGTCTGTCACTCTACCTGTCCTCTGTGTGTAGTGCGGGGTCTGTCACTCTACCTGTCCTCCATCTGCAGTGCGGGGTCTGTCACTCTACCTGTCCTCTGTGTAGTGCGGGGTCTGTCACTCTACCTGTCCTCTGTGTGTAGTGCGGGGTCTGTCACTCTACCTGTCCTCCATCTGTAGTGCGGGGTCTGTCACTCTACCTGTCCTCTGTGTGTAGTGCGGGGTCTGTCGCTCTACCTGTCCTCTGTGTAGTGCAGGGTCTGTCACTCTACCTGTCCTCTGTGTGTAGTGCGGGGTCTGTCGCTCTACCTGTCCTCTGTGTGTAGTGCGGGGTCTGTCACTCTACCTGTCCTCCATCTGCAGTGCTGGGTCTGTCACTCTACCTGTCCTCTGTGGAGTGCAGGGTCTGTCACTCTACCTATCCTCTGTGTGTAGTGCGGGGTCTGTCACTCTACCTGTTCTCTGTGTAGTGCGGGGTCTGTCACTCTACCTGTCCTCTGTGTAGTGCGGGGTCTGTCACTCTACCTGTCCTCCATCTGCAGTGCTGGGTCTGTCGCTCTACCTGTCCTCTGTGTAGTGCGGGGTCTGTCGCTCTACCTGTCCTCCTAGTGTAGTGCGGGGTCTGTCGCTCTCTACCTGTCCTCCATCTGTAGTGCGGGGTCTGTCACTCTACCTGTCCTCTGTGTAGTGCGGGGTCTGTCACTCTACCTGTCCTCTGTGTAGTGCGGGGTCTGTCACTCTACCTGTCCTCTGTGTAGTGCGGGGTCTGTCACTCTACCTGTCCTCCATCTGTAGTGCGGGGTCTGTCACTCTCTACCTGTCCTCCATCTGTAGTGCGGGGTCTGTCACTCTACCTGTCCTCTGTGTAGTGCGGGGTCTGTCACTCTACCTGTCCTCTGTGTAGTGCGGGGTCTGTCACTCTACCTGTCCTCTGTGTGTAGTGCGGGGTCTGTCACTCTCTACCTGTCCTCCATCTGTAGTGCGGGGTCTGTCACTCTACCTGTCCTCTGTGTGTAGTGTGGGGTCTGTCGCTCTACCTGTCCTCTGTGTAGTGCGGGGTCTGTCACTCTACCTGTCCTCCATCTGTAGTGCAGGGTCTGTCACTCTACCTGTCCTCTGTGTAGTGCGGGGTCTGTCGCTCTACCTGTCCTCCAAGTGTAGTGCGGGGTCTGTCACTCTACCTGTCCTCCATCTGTAGTGCAGGGTCTGTCACTCTACCTGTCCTCTGTGTAGTGCGGGGTCTGTCGCTCTACCTGTCCTCTGTGTAGTGCGGGGTCTGTCGCTCTACCTGTCCTCCAAGTGTAGTGCGGGGTCTGTCGCTCTCTACCTGTCCTCCATCTGTAGTGCGGGGTCTGTCACTCTACCTGTCCTCTGTGTAGTGCGGGGTCTGTCACTCTACCTGTCCTCTGTGTAGTGCGGGGTCTGTCACTCTACCTGTCTTCTGTGTAGTGCGGGGTCTGTCACTCTACCTGTCCTCCATCTGTAGTGCGGGGTCTGTCACTCTCTACCTGTCCTCCATCTGTAGTGCGGGGTCTGTCACTCTACCTGTCCTCTGTGTAGTGCGGGGTCTGTCACTCTACCTGTCCTCTGTGTAGTGCGGGGTCTGTCACTCTACCTGTCCTCTGTGTGTAGTGCGGGGTCTGTCACTCTCTACCTGTCCTCCATCTGTAGTGCGGGGTCTGTCACTCTACCTGTCCTCTGTGTGTAGTGTGGGGTCTGTCGCTCTACCTGTCCTCTGTGTAGTGCGGGGTCTGTCACTCTACCTGTCCTCCATCTGTAGTGCAGGGTCTGTCACTCTACCTGTCCTCTGTGTGTAGTGCGGGTCTGTCACTCTACCTGTCCTCTGTGTAGTGCGGGGTCTGTCGCTCTACCTGTCCTCTGTGTGTAGTGCGGGGTCTGTCACTCTACCTGTCCTCTGTGTAGTGCGGGGTCTGTCACTCTACCTGTCCTCTGTGTGTAGTGCGGGGTCTGTCACTCTACCTGTCCTCTGTGTAGTGCGGGGTCTGTCGCTCTACCTGTCCTCTGTGTAGTGCGGGGTCTGTCGCTCTACCTGTCCTCTGTGTGTAGTGTGGGGTCTGTCGCTCTACCTGTCCTCTGTGTATAATGCGGGGTCTGTCACTCTACCTGTCCTCTGTGTAGTGCGGGGTCTGTTGCTCTACCTGTCCTCTGTGTGTAGTGCGGGGTCTGTCACTCTACCTGTCCTCTGTGTATAGTGCGGGGTCTGTCGCTCTACCTGTCCTCTATGTAGTGCGGGGTCTGTCGCTCTACCTGTCCTCTGTGTGTAGTGCGGGGTCTGTCGCTCTACCTGTCCTCTGTGTGTAGTGCGGGGTCTGTCACTCTACCTGTCCTCTGTGTGTAGTGCGGGGTCTGTCGCTCTACCTGTCCTCTGTGTGTAGTGTGGGGTCTGTCGCTCTACCTGTCCTCTGTGTGTAGTGCGGGGTCTGTCGCTCTACCTGTCCTCTGTGTAGTGCGGGGTCTGTCGCTCTACCTGTCCTCTGTGTGTAGTGCGGGGTCTGTCGCTCTACCTGCCCTCTGTGTAGTGCGGGGTCTGTCTCTTTACCTGTCCTCTGTGTGTAGTGCGGGGTCTGTCACTCTACCTGTCCTATGTGTAGTGCGGGGTCTGTCACTCTACTTGTCCTCTGTGTAGTGCGGGGTCTGTCACTCTACCTGTCCTCTGTGTAGTGCGGGGTCTGTCACTCTATCTGTCCTCTGTGTGTAGTGCGGGGTCTGTCACTCTCTACCTGTCCTCCATCTGTAGTGCGGGGTCTGTCGCTCTACCTGTCCTCTGTGTGTAGTGCGGGGTCTGTCACTCTACCTGTCCTCTGTGTAGTGCGGGGTCTGTCGCTCTACTTGTCCTTTGTGTAGTGCCGGGTCTGACACTCTACCTGTCCTCCATGTGTAGTGCGGGGTCTGTCACTCTACCTGTCCTCTGTGTGTAGTGCGGGGTCTGTCGCTCTACCTGTCCTCTGTGTGTAGTGCGGGGTCTGTCACTCTACCTGTCCTCTGTGTAGTGAGGGGTCTGTCGCTCTACTTGTCCTCTGTGTAGTGCGGGGTCTGACACTCTACCTGTCCTCTGTGTGTAGTGCAGGGTCTGTCACTCTCTACCTGTCCTCTGTGTGTAGTGCGGGGTCTGTCACTCTCTACCTGTCCTCCATCTGTAATGCGGGGTCTGTCACTCTACCTGTCCTCCATCTGTAGTGCGGGGTCTGTCGCTCTACCTGTCCTCTGTGTGTAGTGCGGGGTCTGTCACTCTACCTGTCCTCTGTGTAGTGCGGGGTCTGTCACTCTACCTGTCCTCTGTGTAGTGCGGGGTCTGTCGCTCTACCTGTCCTCTGTGTGTAGTGTGGGGTCTGTCGCTCTACCTGTCCTCTGTGTAGTGTGGGGTCTGTCGCTCTACCTGTCCTCTGTGTGTAGTGCGGGGTCTGTCGCTCTACCTGTCCTCTGTGTAGTGCGGGGTCTGTCGCTCTACCTGTCCTCTGTGTGTAGTGCGGGGTCTGTCGCTCTACCTGCCCTCTGTGTAGTGCGGGGTCTGTCTCTTTACCTGTCCTCTGTGTGTAGTGCGGGGTCTGTCACTCTACCTGTCCTCTTTGTAGTGCGGGGTCTGTCACTCTACTTGTCCTCTGTGTAGTGCGGGGTCTGTCACTCTACCTGTCCTCTGTGTAGTGCGGGGTCTGTCACTCTATCTGTCCTCTGTGTGTAGTGCGGGGTCTGTCACTCTCTACCTGTCCTCCATCTGTAGTGCGGGGTCTGTCGCTCTACCTGTCCTCTGTGTGTAGTGCGGGGTCTGTCACTCTACCTGTCCTCTGTGTAGTGCGGGGTCTGTCGCTCTACTTGTCCTTTGTGTAGTGCCGGGTCTGACACTCTACCTGTCCTCCATGTGTAGTGCGGGGTCTGTCACTCTACCTGTCCTCTGTGTGTAGTGCGGGGTCTGTCGCTCTACCTGTCCTCTGTGTGTAGTGCGGGGTCTGTCACTCTACCTGTCCTCTGTGTAGTGAGGGGTCTGTCGCTCTACTTGTCCTCTGTGTAGTGCGGGGTCTGACACTCTACCTGTCCTCTGTGTAGTGCGGGGTCTGTCACTCTACCTGTCCTCCATCTGTAGTGCGGGGTCTGTCACTCTCTACCTGTCCTCCATCTGTAGTGCGGGGTCTGTCACTCTACCTGTCCTCTGTGTAGTGCGGGGTCTGTCACTCTACCTGTCCTCTGTGTAGTGCGGGGTCTGTCACTCTACCTGTCCTCTGTGTGTAGTGCGGGGTCTGTCACTCTCTACCTGTCCTCCATCTGTAGTGCGGGGTCTGTCACTCTACCTGTCCTCTGTGTGTAGTGTGGGGTCTGTCGCTCTACCTGTCCTCTGTGTAGTGCGGGGTCTGTCACTCTACCTGTCCTCCATCTGTAGTGCAGGGTCTGTCACTCTACCTGTCCTCTGTGTAGTGCGGGGTCTGTCGCTCTACCTGTCCTCCAAGTGTAGTGCGGGGTCTGTCACTCTACCTGTCCTCCATCTGTAGTGCAGGGTCTGTCACTCTACCTGTCCTCTGTGTAGTGCGGGGTCTGTCGCTCTACCTGTCCTCTGTGTAGTGCGGGGTCTGTCGCTCTACCTGTCCTCCAAGTGTAGTGCGGGGTCTGTCGCTCTCTACCTGTCCTCCATCTGTAGTGCGGGGTCTGTCACTCTACCTGTCCTCTGTGTAGTGCGGGGTCTGTCACTCTACCTGTCCTCTGTGTAGTGCGGGGTCTGTCACTCTACCTGTCTTCTGTGTAGTGCGGGGTCTGTCACTCTACCTGTCCTCCATCTGTAGTGCGGGGTCTGTCACTCTCTACCTGTCCTCCATCTGTAGTGCGGGGTCTGTCACTCTACCTGTCCTCTGTGTAGTGCGGGGTCTGTCACTCTACCTGTCCTCTGTGTAGTGCGGGGTCTGTCACTCTACCTGTCCTCTGTGTGTAGTGCGGGGTCTGTCACTCTCTACCTGTCCTCCATCTGTAGTGCGGGGTCTGTCACTCTACCTGTCCTCTGTGTGTAGTGTGGGGTCTGTCGCTCTACCTGTCCTCTGTGTAGTGCGGGGTCTGTCACTCTACCTGTCCTCCATCTGTAGTGCAGGGTCTGTCACTCTACCTGTCCTCTGTGTGTAGTGCGGGTCTGTCACTCTACCTGTCCTCTGTGTAGTGCGGGGTCTGTCGCTCTACCTGTCCTCTGTGTGTAGTGCGGGGTCTGTCACTCTACCTGTCCTCTGTGTAGTGCGGGGTCTGTCACTCTACCTGTCCTCTGTGTGTAGTGCGGGGTCTGTCACTCTACCTGTCCTCTGTGTAGTGCGGGGTCTGTCGCTCTACCTGTCCTCTGTGTAGTGCGGGGTCTGTCGCTCTACCTGTCCTCTGTGTGTAGTGTGGGGTCTGTCGCTCTACCTGTCCTCTGTGTATAATGCGGGGTCTGTCACTCTACCTGTCCTCTGTGTAGTGCGGGGTCTGTTGCTCTACCTGTCCTCTGTGTGTAGTGCGGGGTCTGTCACTCTACCTGTCCTCTGTGTATAGTGCGGGGTCTGTCGCTCTACCTGTCCTCTATGTAGTGCGGGGTCTGTCGCTCTACCTGTCCTCTGTGTGTAGTGCGGGGTCTGTCGCTCTACCTGTCCTCTGTGTGTAGTGCGGGGTCTGTCACTCTACCTGTCCTCTGTGTGTAGTGCGGGGTCTGTCGCTCTACCTGTCCTCTGTGTGTAGTGTGGGGTCTGTCGCTCTACCTGTCCTCTGTGTGTAGTGCGGGGTCTGTCGCTCTACCTGTCCTCTGTGTAGTGCGGGGTCTGTCGCTCTACCTGTCCTCTGTGTGTAGTGCGGGGTCTGTCGCTCTACCTGCCCTCTGTGTAGTGCGGGGTCTGTCTCTTTACCTGTCCTCTGTGTGTAGTGCGGGGTCTGTCACTCTACCTGTCCTATGTGTAGTGCGGGGTCTGTCACTCTACTTGTCCTCTGTGTAGTGCGGGGTCTGTCACTCTACCTGTCCTCTGTGTAGTGCGGGGTCTGTCACTCTATCTGTCCTCTGTGTGTAGTGCGGGGTCTGTCACTCTCTACCTGTCCTCCATCTGTAGTGCGGGGTCTGTCGCTCTACCTGTCCTCTGTGTGTAGTGCGGGGTCTGTCACTCTACCTGTCCTCTGTGTAGTGCGGGGTCTGTCGCTCTACTTGTCCTTTGTGTAGTGCCGGGTCTGACACTCTACCTGTCCTCCATGTGTAGTGCGGGGTCTGTCACTCTACCTGTCCTCTGTGTGTAGTGCGGGGTCTGTCGCTCTACCTGTCCTCTGTGTGTAGTGCGGGGTCTGTCACTCTACCTGTCCTCTGTGTAGTGAGGGGTCTGTCGCTCTACTTGTCCTCTGTGTAGTGCGGGGTCTGACACTCTACCTGTCCTCTGTGTGTAGTGCAGGGTCTGTCACTCTCTACCTGTCCTCTGTGTGTAGTGCGGGGTCTGTCACTCTCTACCTGTCCTCCATCTGTAATGCGGGGTCTGTCACTCTACCTGTCCTCCATCTGTAGTGCGGGGTCTGTCGCTCTACCTGTCCTCTGTGTGTAGTGCGGGGTCTGTCACTCTACCTGTCCTCTGTGTAGTGCGGGGTCTGTCACTCTACCTGTCCTCTGTGTAGTGCGGGGTCTGTCGCTCTACCTGTCCTCTGTGTGTAGTGTGGGGTCTGTCGCTCTACCTGTCCTCTGTGTAGTGTGGGGTCTGTCGCTCTACCTGTCCTCTGTGTGTAGTGCGGGGTCTGTCGCTCTACCTGTCCTCTGTGTAGTGCGGGGTCTGTCGCTCTACCTGTCCTCTGTGTGTAGTGCGGGGTCTGTCGCTCTACCTGCCCTCTGTGTAGTGCGGGGTCTGTCTCTTTACCTGTCCTCTGTGTGTAGTGCGGGGTCTGTCACTCTACCTGTCCTCTTTGTAGTGCGGGGTCTGTCACTCTACTTGTCCTCTGTGTAGTGCGGGGTCTGTCACTCTACCTGTCCTCTGTGTAGTGCGGGGTCTGTCACTCTATCTGTCCTCTGTGTGTAGTGCGGGGTCTGTCACTCTCTACCTGTCCTCCATCTGTAGTGCGGGGTCTGTCGCTCTACCTGTCCTCTGTGTGTAGTGCGGGGTCTGTCACTCTACCTGTCCTCTGTGTAGTGCGGGGTCTGTCGCTCTACTTGTCCTTTGTGTAGTGCCGGGTCTGACACTCTACCTGTCCTCCATGTGTAGTGCGGGGTCTGTCACTCTACCTGTCCTCTGTGTGTAGTGCGGGGTCTGTCGCTCTACCTGTCCTCTGTGTGTAGTGCGGGGTCTGTCACTCTACCTGTCCTCTGTGTAGTGAGGGGTCTGTCGCTCTACTTGTCCTCTGTGTAGTGCGGGGTCTGACACTCTACCTGTCCTCTGTGTGTAGTGCAGGGTCTGTCACTCTCTACCTGTCCTCTGTGTGTAGTGCGGGGTCTGTCACTCTCTACCTGTCCTCCATCTGTAATGCGGGGTCTGTCACTCTACCTGTCCTCCATCTGTAGTGCGGGGTCTGTCGCTCTACCTGTCCTCTGTGTGTAGTGCGGGGTCTGTCACTCTACCTGTCCTCTGTGTAGTGCGGGGTCTGTCACTCTACCTGTCCTCTGTGTAGTGCGGGGTCTGTCGCTCTACCTGTCCTCTGTGTGTAGTGTGGGGTCTGTCGCTCTACCTGTCCTCTGTGTAGTGCGGGGTCTGTCACTCTTCCTGTCCTCTGTGTGTAGTGCGGGGTCTGTCGCTCTACCTGTCCTCTGTGTAGTGCGGGGTCTGTCACTCTACCCGTCCTCTGTGTGTAGTGCGGGGTCTGACGCTCTACCTGCCCTCTGTGTAGTGCGGGGTCTGTCTCTCTACCTGTCCTCTGTGTGTAGTGGGGGTCTGTCACGCTACCTGTCCTCTGTGTGTAGTGCGGGGTCTGTCACTCTACCTGTCCTCTGTGTAGTGCGGGGTCTGTCGCTCTACCTGTCCTCTGTGTAGTGCGGGGTCTGTCGCTCTACCTGTCCTCTGTGTAGTGCGGGGTCTGTCGCTCTACCTGTCCTCTGTGTAGTGCGGGGTCTGTCGCTCTACCTGTCCTCCATGTGTAGTGCGGGGTCTGTCACTCTCTACCTGTCCTCTGTGTGTAGTGCAGGGTCTGTCACTCTACCTGTCCTCTGTGTAGTGCGGGGTCTATCACTCTACCTGTTCTCCATCTGTAGTGCGGGGTCTGTTACTCTACCTGTCCTCTGTGTAGTGCGGGGTCTGTCACTCTACCTGTCCTCTGTGTGTAGTGCGGGGTCTGTCACTCTACCTGTCCTCCATGTGTAGTGCGGGGTCTGTCACTCTACCTGTCCTCTGTGTGTAGTGCGGGGTCTGTCACTCTACCTGTCCTCTGTGTGTAGTGCGGGGTCTGTCACTCTCTACCTGTCCTCCATCAGTAGTGCGGGGTCTGTCACTCTACCTGTCCTCTGTGTAGTGCGGGGTCTGTCACTCTTCCTGTCCTCTGTGTGTAGTGCGGGGTCTGTCGCTCTACCTGTCCTCTGTGTAGTGCGGGGTCTGTCACTCTACCCGTCCTCTGTGTGTAGTGCGGGGTCTGTCGCTCTACCTGCCCTCTGTGTAGTGCGGGGTCTGTCTCTCTACCTGTCCTCTGTGTGTAGTGGGGGTCTGTCACGCTACCTGTCCTCTGTGTGTAGTGCGGGGTCTGTCACTCTACCTGTCCTCTGTGTAGTGTGGGGTCTGTCGCTCTACCTGTCCTCTGTGTAGTGCGGGGTCTGTCGCTCTACCTGTCCTCTGTGTAGTGCGGGGTCTGTCACTCTACCTGTCCTCTGTGTAGTGTGGGGTCTGTCGCTCTACCTGTCCTCCATGTGTAGTGCGGGGTCTGTCACTCTCTACCTGTCCTCTGTGTGTAGTGCAGGGTCTGTCACTCTACCTGTCCTCTGTGTGTAGTGCGGGGTCTTTCACTCTACCTGTCCTCCATGTGTAGTGCGGGGTCTGTCACTCTACCTGTCCTCTGTGTGTAGTGCAGGGTCTGTCACTCTACCTGTCCTCTGTGTGTAGTGCGGGGTCTGTCACTCTCTACCTGTCCTCCATCAGTAGTGCGGGGTCTGTCACTCTACCTGTCCTCTGTGTGTAGTGCGGGGTCTGTCACTCTACCTGTCCTCTGTGTGTAGTGCGGGGTCTGTCACTCTACCTGTCCCCATGTGTAGTTCGGGGTCTGTCACTCTCTACCTGTCCTCCATCTGTAGTGCGGGGTCTGTCGCTCTACCTGTGCTCTGTGTGTAGTGCGGGGTCTTTCGCTCTACCTGTCCTCTGTGTGTAGTGCGGGGTCTGTCACTCTCTACCTGTCCTCCATGTGTAGTGCGGGGTCTGTCACTTTCTACCAGGGCTGTGGAGTCGGTAAGCCAAACCTGCGACTCTGACTCCTCAATTTCCCTTCCACCGACTCCGACTCCCACACATATTGCTTATATTCAAGTGAAAAATTTATTGTAGTACAATGTGAACATCAGACACTTAATCATTTTTATGATACAATAATCAAGACATTTAGATAGAACATAATATATTTATTGGAATACAACTTTAGAACACAAAAAACTGTAATAAATTGTAAATATGTAATACACTATGTAATATCGATTATATATACTGTATATATATATATATATACAGTATATATATATATATATAACACTAATAAACTATGTAAGTGGCAAAAAACAGTTTTCAACAAAAACATACTAAATAACATTTGTGCAGTCTATGAATTTGATCTAAGAAATAGAATTGCCTCCATCAGATCCTCCTTCATAGATGACCTAAAATCTGACCTAATAATTTTAAGGCCAGAGAACAACCTCTCTACACTAACTTGGGTTGGAGGCAAAGCCGTAACCACATGGGCAACATCTCTAACTATTTCCGGATATAAAGGAATTGCCTCATGCACAGTCAGTTTTGATGAACGGTTGAATTTTTCTTTGAGAGCAAGTGAAATATTTTGCTGAAATATGGTCAATCTGCTTGCTATAGGAGACGGAGTGAAATCTTTTTCCTTGCAGCAACGCTTTGCCTGCTCCATGTCATCCAAATACTTGTCAAAGTCAAACTCCTCATCTGATGAGGATGAAGATATGGCAGCAGTAGCACTGTCAGGCCCCCAGTCCTCTTGCGCCTGGCAGTCCTCCTGTAGGCCACTCATCCTAACTGCTACCTCAGTCAGAGCTTCTTTTCCTTTAGTAAGCTGTTGATCATCAAGCAATATACGATGACTTGGGTCCACATAAACAGCTGCCAGAAAAATGATATTTTCCAATAGCTGTGTCTCTCTCTGTTTCATTGAAGCAGAAATGCCATCTGCGATTAAATCTCCTCTTTGGGACAGGCAAAATAGCAAGTTCTTCCACTCCCTTATGCCAGGAGTTAAATCCTCAGCTTGGAATTTTTTAGTCACAGTAAATAGGTGATTAAGCAAATCCTTCAATTCAGCCACCTGTGTCCATTGACCTTCATTTAGGGTTACCTGAGGGTTCGTCATATCTATAAGAAACGGTTTTAGCCAAGATCAAAACTAGGGTGGAGGGGCAGAACCTCATACTGTTCTGCAGAATCTCATACTGCACACCTCAGCTGCTGCAGAACCTTATACTGCACACCCCTACACTTGAAAATAAAGCCTGCACCTTAAGATGTGGTGAATGCAGTCTATTTATTCCAACTATTAATTTATGTTAATGTGTTACTGAAGATGAGCAATGCCTGTCCTGGGCGTCCTTTTGGGAAGCTATGAGGTGTACCTGACTGGTGCTAAAAAAAAAAGGAGTGTTAGTCTGTGTGCTACCCGGCTTTGATTCTTTTTGGTACAGATGATATATGGATAGACAGATATGGATGGATAGAGCAGATTTCTAATCTGCTTTTGCTATTGAAAACATTATCTATGAGCTCAAAAACCTTTCAGGTGATGCAGTTTTTTAAAAAGCTGATCTGCTTTTGCAGCTGAAAAACGTATCCTCAAAAAACGCAGCAAAAACGCTGTGTGAATGTAGCCTTAGATCAGGAATAGAACAGTCATTTATAGGACATTTCATAACTTTCCCAAATTCCTGTGGAAAAATATTTAGCACATTCTGCACTGAACTACTGTACCCAATTTATTATATATTTTAGGAGTCGGAGTCGGACCATTTTATACCGACTCCACCAAAATGAGCTACGACTCCGACTCCACAGCCCTGCTCTCTACCTGTCCTCCATGTGTAGTGTGGAGTCTGTCACTACCTGTTCTCCATGTGTAGTGCGGAGTCTGTCACTACCTGTCCTCCATGTGTAGTGCGGGGTCTGTCACTCTCTACCTGTCCTCCATGTGTAGTGCGGGGTCTGTCACTCTCTACCTGTCCTCCATGTGTAGTGCGGAGTCTGTCACTACCTGTCCTCCATGTGTAGTGTGGAGTCTGTCACTACCTGTCCTCCATGTGTAGTGCGGGGTCTGTCACTCTCTACCTGTCCTCCATGTGTAGTGCGGGGTCTGTCACTCTCTACCTGTCCTCCATGTGTAGTGTGGAGTCTGTCGCTCTCTACCTGTCCTCCATCTGTAGTGCGGGGTCTGTCACTCTCTACCTGTCCTCCATGTGTAGTGCGGGGTCTGTCACTCTCTACCTGTCCTCCATCTGTAGTGTGGGGTCTGTCGCTCTCTACCTGTCCTCCATGTGTAGTGCGGGGTCTGTCACTCTCTACCTGTCCTCCATCTGTAGTGCGGGGTCTGTCACTCTCTACCTGTCCTCCATGTGTAGTGCAGGGTCTGTCACTCTCTACCTGTCCTCCATGTGTAGTGCGGAGTCTGTCGCTCTCTACCTGTCCTCCATCTGTAGTGTGGGGTCTGTCGCTCTCTACCTGTCCTCCATGTGTACTGCGGGGTCTGTCACTCTCTACCTGTCCTCCATGTATAGTGCGGGGTCTGTCACTCTACCTGTCCTCCATGTGTAGTGCGGGGTCTGTCACTCTCTACCTGTCCTCCATCTCTAGTGTGGGGTCTGTCGCTCTCTACCTGTCCTCCATCTGTAGTGCGGGGTCTGTCACTCTCTACCTGTCCTCCATGTGTAGTGCGGGGTCTGTCACTCTCTACCTGTCCTCCATGTGTAGTGCGGGGTCTGTCACTCTCTACCTGTCCCCATGTGTAGTGCGAGGTCTGTCACTCTCTACCTGTCCCCCATGTTTAGTGCGGGGTCTGTCACTCTCTACCTCTCCTCCATGTTTAGTGCGGGGTGACGGGGTCTGTCACTCTCTACCTGTCCTCCATGTGTAGTGCGGGGTCTGTCACTACCTGTCCTCCATGTGTAGTGCGGGGTCTGTCACTCTCTACCTGTCCCCCATGTGTAGTCTGGGGTCTGTCACTCTCTACCTGTCCTCCATGTGCAGTGTGTGGTCTGTCACTCTCTACCTGTCCCCCATGTGTAGTGCGGGGTCTGTCACTCTCTACCTGCCCCCCATGTGTAGTGCGGGGTCTGTCACTCTCTACCTGTCCTCCATGTGTAGTGCGGAGTCTGTCGCTCTCTACCTGTCCTCCATCTGTAGTGCGGGGTCTGTCACTCTCTACCTGTCCTCCATGTGTAGTGCGGGGTCTGTCACTCTCTACCTGTCCTCCATCTGTAGTGTGGGGTCTGTCGCTCTCTACCTGTCCTCCATGTGTAGTGCGGGGTCTGTCACTCTCTACCTGTCCTCCATCTGTAGTGTGGGGTCTGTCGCTCTCTACCTGTCCTCCATCTGTAGTGCGGGGTCTGTCACTCTCTACCTGTCCTCCATGTGTAGTGCGGGGTCTGTCACTCTCTACCTGTCCTCCATGTGTAGTGCGGAGTCTGTCGCTCTCTACCTGTCCTCCATCTGTAGTGTGGGGTCTGTCGCTCTCTACCTGTCCTCCATGTGTACTGCGGGGTCTGTCACTCTCTACCTGTCCTCCATGTGTAGTGCGGGGTCTGTCACTCTACCTGTCCTCCATGTGTAGTGCGGGGTCTGTCACTCTCTACCTGTCCTCCATCTCTAGTGTGGGGTCTGTCGCTCTCTACCTGTCCTCCATCTGTAGTGCGGGGTCTGTCACTCTCTACCTGTCCTCCATGTGTAGTGCGGGGTCTGTCACTCTCTACCTGTCCTCCATGTGTAGTGCGGGGTCTGTCACTCTCTACCTGTCCCCATGTGTAGTGCGAGGTCTGTCACTCTCTACCTGTCCCCCATGTTTAGTGCGGGGTCTGTCACTCTCTACCTCTCCTCCATGTTTAGTGCGGGGTGACGGGGTCTGTCACTCTCTACCTGTCCTCCATGTGTAGTGCGGGGTCTGTCACTACCTGTCCTCCATGTGTAGTGCGGGGTCTGTCACTCTCTACCTGTCCCCCATGTGTAGTCCGGGGTCTGTCACTCTCTACCTGTCCTCCATGTGCAGTGTGTGGTCTGTCACTCTCTACCTGTCCCCCATGTGTAGTGCGGGGTCTGTCACTCTCTACCTGCCCCCCATGTGTAGTGCGGGGTCTGTCACTCTCTACCTGTCCTCCATGTGTAGTGCGGGGTCTGTCACTCTCTACCTGTCCTCCCTGTGTAGTGTGGGGTCTGTCACTCTCTACCTGTCCCCCATGTGTAGTGCGGGGTCTGTCACTTTCTACCTGTCCTCCATGTGTAATGCGGGGTCTGTCACTCTCTACCTGTCCTCCATGTGTAGTGCGGGGTCTGTCACTACCTGTCCTCCATGTGTAGTGTGGGGTCTGTCACTCTCTACCTGTCCTCCCTGTGTAGTGTGGGGTCTGTCACTCTCTACCTGTCCCCCATGTGTAGTGCGGGGTCTGTCACTTTCTACCTGTCCTCCATGTGTAGTGCGGGGTCTGTCACTACCTGTCCTCCATGTGTAGTGTGGGGTCTGTCACTCTCTACCTGTCCTCCATGTGTAGTGTGGGGTCAGTTACTCTCTACTCGTCCTCCATGTGTAGTGTGGGGTCTGTCACTCTCTACCTGTCCTCCATGTGTAGTGCAGGGGTCTGTCACTCTCTACCTGTCCCCCATGTGTAGTGCGGGGTCTGTCACTCTCTACCTGTCCTCCATGTGTAGTGCAGGGGTCTGTCACTCTCTACCTGTCCTCCATGTGTAGTGTGGGGTCAGTTACTCTCTACTCGTCCTCCATGTGTAGTGTGGGGTCTGTCACTCTCTACCTGTCCTCCATGTGTAGTGCAGGGGTCTGTCACTCTCTACCTGTCCCCCATGTGTAGTGCGGGGTCTGTCACTCTCTACCTGTCCTCCATGTGTAGTGTGGAGTCAGTTACTCTCCCTGCCCTCCTTATGTAGTGTGTGGCCAGTTACTCTCACCCTGCCCTCCATGTGTAATGTGGAGTCAGTTACTCTCTACCTTTCCTCCATGTGTAATGTGTAGTCAGTTACTCTCACCCTGCCCTCCATGTGTAATGTGGAGTCAGTTACTCTCACCCTGCCCTCCATGTGTAATGTGGAGTCAGTTACTCTCTCCCTGCCCTCCACGTGTAGTACTTTGTGTGGATGTGAGAAACGGTGATAGTTCTACGTTACCAGGTGCATACTTGCCAAGAGTTTTAGTGATGCATATGGACTGTAGCGCCAACTTCTGGTTTGGGTTCATATAATTTCCTTTCAGCCCAAAAGTCCCAGGAAATGTAGGACAGTCGGCAACTACAATGTGCTGGGCATGGAAGGCTGAAAATGGTGTTAACATATGTGTTCAGGTTGATGCTTACATAATTTTCTGCTAATGTTTTTCTGTTTTCTAGAAAAATCCAGGGTAGGAATAGAAGAAGGGGCGATTTTTCTGGAGTTACAGAAGTCTGGTTTGTTTTTTGTATTATTTTTGGATGTGGCAAAGGGGACAATAAAAATATTTGTGATATACATTGGGTAGGTATGGTGTAAGCGCCTTATGGTTCGGTCCCATTCTTGAGATCTCCCGGATCACCTTGCTTGTTATTACCGGGCTTGTGTGACTCTTTCTGTATGAGTATCTCATACTTCTACACAGTTTAATAAATCTATATATATAAAAGTGAATGTATGTATGTGTGTGTATCACCACCCAATCACGAAGCATCTTTAATTTCACCAGAGCAGTTTAAAAGAAGCTGAGCTGTGATTGGTAGCTATGAGCAACAGTTTTCCTTGCAACCAATCACTAAGCAAAGAAGCTGAGCTGTGATTGTTTGCTAGGAGCGATAGTTTTCTCACTCCACGACAACACCTTAGCAGACACTGCCATGGTGGGAGAAATCTAGCATCCCCAGGAACATAAGCTCCCAGCCATTGTCTGCCCCCCAGAAAGGAGCAGAGAGCACAGGACAGAAATTAATCCCCCTCCCTGCCCATATCCCCATCACATTAGGGGTAGTAGTCCGGTGGCTCTGGGTGACGGGACGATGTGGGATATTAGGGGGAGTAGTCCGGTGGCTCTGACGGGATGATGAGGGATATTAGGGGTAGTAGTCCGGTGGCTCTGGCTGATGTGGGATATTAGGGGTAGTTGTCCGGTGGCTCTGGCTGATGGGACAATGTGGGATATTATGGGTAGTAGTCCGGTGGCTCTGGCTGACGGGATGATGTGGGATATTAGGGGTAGTAGTCCGGTGGCTCTGGCTGACGGGATGATGTGGGATATTAGGGGTAGTAGTCCGGTGGCTCTGGCTGACGGGATGATGTGGGATATTAGGGGTAGTAGTCCGGTGGCTCTGGCTGACGGGATGATGTTGAATATTAGGGATAGTAGTCCGGTGGCTCTGACGGGATGATGTGGGATATTAGTGGTAGTAGTCCGGTGGCTCTGGCTAACGGGATGATGTGGAATATTAGGGTGAGTAGTTTGGCGGCTCTGACGAGATGATGTGGGATATTAGGGGTAGTAGTCCGGTGGCTCTGGCTGACGGAATGATGTGGGATATTAGGGGTAGTAGTCCGGTAGCTCTGGCTGACGGGATGATGTGGGATATTAGGGGTAGTAGTCCGGTGGCTCTGGCTGACGGGATGATGTGGGATATTAGGGGTAGCAGTCCGGTGGCTCTGGCTGACGGAATGATGTGGGATATTAGGGGTAGTAGTCCGGTGGCTCTGGCTGACGGGATGATGTGGGATATTAGGGGTAGTAGTCCGGTGGCTCTGGCTGACGGAATGATGTGCGATATTAGGGGTAGTAGTCCGGCGGCTGTGACGGGATGATGTGGGATATTAGGGTGAGTAGTCTGGCGGCTCTGACGAGATGATGTGGGATATTAGGGGTAGTAGTCCGGTGGCTCTGACTGACGGAATGATGTGGGATATTAGGGGTAGTAGTCCGGTAGCTCTGGCTGACGGGATGATGTGGGATATTAGGGGTAGTAGTCCGGTGGCTCTGGCTGACGGGATGATGTGGGATATTAGGGGTAGTAGTCTGGTAGCTCTGGCTGACGGAATGATGTGGGATATTAGGGGTAGTAGTCCGGTGGCTCTGGCTGACGGGATGATGTGGGATATTAGGGGTAGTAGTCCGGTGGCTCTGGCTGACGGGATGATGTGGGATATTAGGGGTAGTAGTCCGGTGGCTCTGGCTGACGGAATGATGTGCGATATTAGGGGTAGTAGTCCGGCGGCTGTGACGGGATGATGTGGGATATTAGGGGTAGTAGTCCGGCGGCTCTGGCTGACGGGATGATGTGGGATATTATAGTGAATGTGGCTATGCTTAGTGAGCAGGGCTCTACACTCAGTTTTATATATATATATATATATATATATAGAGAGAGAGAGAGAGAGAATCATTATAATTTGTTATAACTAACCGTAGTTAGTTACTATGACGGGCAGCGCCGGGCTCTTCAGTTAGTAATAATAATAATTTTGTTTATATGGCGGCGACACATTCCGCAGCACTTTACAATATTGCGGGACCTCATCAGTTAACAAAAGCGTAGATCACAATTCCTGCATTAGTCCGAGGTCCTATTGATTTCAGGCAGTTCCAGAGGATTTGTACGTTTCGGGTTTGTTTAACCCAACTTATATTTTTTGATTATGGCCAGTGTTACACCTATGTCCCAAAACTCAACCCATCTGCTGCACTCCACCAAGCCTTAGTTATGGCAGACACCTGGTATAGCACGGTAGAGTGCCCTTGTGTGATGAGAGCGCACGGCTCCGTGCAGGGCATCATTAGAGACTCCACCTTATAATTATCAGTATAGAGAGCCACTCTCATTAGTCTGTGCTATAAGTGTCTCTATACATCCTCCTAGATAAGATCTCCATACCTGGAATTATATGATCAGTAGACCAGTGTCCATTCTGTGCCCCTATAAACGCTTCATCACACCAGAACAGTGGTCTCTAACCCGTGAGACCCTTCAGTGACATTACAAGTCCCAGCAGCCAAGGCCGAATCTAGAGCTTGGAATGTGAGCCTGGGCTTATCCCCGCTCCCTGCTGGTTTTACCACTTCTATGCAAGGAGGACAAAGGGCACCACGTTTAATAATATTTATTTAAAGGGGATGTCCAGTTTAAAATAAGAATAATTCCATAAACACTATTAAAGGGGTTGTGTCTCAGTGTGACGGCTGACTTATGAATCCTCCCTAGTGCACACACTGTATGTAGAGATCGCAGGAACGCGGGATGCAGTGAAGAGCAGGAGGCAGAACAAGAGTTAAAGGGGTTTATTACAAGGGATACTCCACGCAGGGAGAGAATAAGTATTAAGGGGGAATGCTTAATATGATAGCAGGGTTCAGAACATATGTATATAAAACAGTTAAACTTATCAGTCCGATGTTTCCGGGCGGTGAAGCTTGAAATCCCACGGTGGCGTCGCAAGTGACGCGTAAAGTCTCTGGCCGGCCTGAACCTAGAGATAGTTGAGGCACTGTCTTCTGACGAATGCTGTGTATCCTGGCTCTCCTAAGCGAGGTCCTGCGGTATCGGGATGACATCCTTGACGTGGAACAGCCTGAGGTGCCACCGGAGGGAGAATCAGTTCAGAGGAAGAGGCGGGGGTGAAGCTACCTGCGGGCATACAACTGGTCAGTACTAGGCCGCCGCTAGCGGCAGTCAGCGGGACGGTATTTCTGTGACCGTGGTGAGTGAACACACTGGTACACCTTGCTCACAGTCAGTCTGGATAGGGGCAGGGAGTTTTCAGCTCGGGTCTGTGCTATTACGCTGCTCCACGGAGAGTGAGTAAAACTCCTGCTGCATACTCAGTCTTCCCGCCAAGTCTCTCGCATTCCAGTGCTCCGTACATTTTATAACAGACCTGCCCTCTACAGTCAGGTGCAAAGGTCTGTCCATGTCAGAAAACTTTCCCCCTGTCAACAATGGTGAAAGCCCCAATGGTTCCGGATCCAACGCGAGAGAGACACCACTGGCCTGGTCCATTTTCCTACACTTTCCTCTGTTCCTGCGTAGCCATCACCGTCTTGGCAGAATCTCGGAACTTGGGAATATCCTCATCTTCCAATTCCTCATCTCTGTTTTGCCCAGGTTCCTGATGTCCCACTCTGGACAGGGCTTCCACATGGGTATTCTCAGCCCCTCTTTTGTAGGCGATCTTATATCGATACCTCGCCATTCTCGCCACCCATAGTTGTTCTAGAGCTCCTAGCTTCGTATTTTCCAGGTGGGCCAAAGGGTTATTATCGGTGCACACCAGTGCTTCAGACCCGGATAGATATTCCGCAAACTTCTCTGTCACAGCCCACACCAACGCTAGCAACTCTAGCTTGAAGGAACTGTAATTGTCCGGATTTCGTTCGGAATCTTGAAGGAACCGACTTGCATAAGCGATCACCCTCTCTCTCCCATCCTGCATCTGTGACAACACAGCCCCAAGACCACGCAAGCTGCCGTCGGTGTGTAGAATGAACGGTTGAGAGAAGTCCGCATAAGCCAATACAGGTGCCTCTGTCAACGCTTTTTTCAAATCCTGAAAGTCCTTTTCTTGATGTTCTTCCCAACGAATGGTCCGGTTCTTGGCGCTTGAGGGTACTCCCCTCAAGAGTCCCAGCAACGGACCCACTATACGTTTAGGCTGAGTTCACACGTGGCGTTTTTTTCGCGTTTCCGCGGCGGTTTTAACAGCGCGATTTTGCCGCGAAAACGTCACTACTAGATAAGTTCCTTGGGGGGGTCTAGTTTCCAAAATGGTGTCATTTGTGGGGGGTTTTCCACTGTTTTGGCACATTAGGGGCTTTCCAAACAGGACATTGCGTCCGATCTCAATTCCAGCCAAAGTCAAATGGCGCTGCTTCCCTTCCGAGGTCTGCCATGCACCCAAATAGTCGTTTCCCCCACATATGGGGTATCAGCGTACTCAGGACAAATTGCACAATAACTTTTGGGGTCCTGTTACCCTTGGGAAAATAAAAATTGGGGGTGAAAAGATCATTTTTGTGGAAAAAATATGATTTTTTAATTGTATGGCTGTACGTTATAAACTTCTGTGAAGCCCTTGGGGGTTCAAAGTTCTCACCAAATAGCTAGATAAGTTCCTTGGGGGGTCTAGTTTCCGAAATGGGGTCACTTGTGGGGGGTTTCTACTGTTTAGGCACAGCAGGGGCTCTCCAAACGTGACATGGCGTCCGATCTGAATTCCAGCCAATTTTGCGTTGAAAAAGTCAAACGGCGCTCCTTCCCTTCTGATCTCTGCCATGTGCCGAAACAGTGGTTCCCCCCCACATATCAGGTATCAGCGTACTCAGGACAAATTGCACAATAACTTTTGCAGTTACCCTTGGTAAAATAAAAAAAACTGGACCTGAAGTAATTTTTTTGTGGAAAAAAGTTAAATGTTCATTTATTTTAAAACATTCAAAAAGTTCCTGTGAAGCACCTGAAGGGTTAATAAACTTCTTGAATCTGGTTTTGAGCACCTTGAGGGTGCAGTTTTTAGAATGGTATCACTTTTGGGTATTTTCTATCATATAGACCCCTCAAAGAGACTTCAAATGTGCTGTGGTCCCTAAAAATAAAATGGTGTTGTAAAAATGAGAAATCGCTGGTCAACTTTTAACCCTTATAACTTCCAAACAAAAAAAAATTTTGGTTCCTAAATTGTGCTGATGTAAAGTAAACATGTGGGAAATGTTACTTATTAAATTTTTTGTGTGCCATATCTCTGTGATTTAAGGGCATAAAAATTCAAAGCTGGAAAATTGCAAAATTTTTGCCAAATTTCCATTCTTTTCACAAATAAACGCAATTATATGAATGAAATTTTACCACTAGCATGAAGTACAATATGTCACAAGAAAACAATGCCAGAATCACCGGGATCCATGGAATCGTTCCAGAGTTATGACCTCATAAAGGTACAGTGGTCAGAATTGTAAAATTTGGCCCAGTCATTAACGTGCAAACCACCCTTGGGGGTAAAGGGGTTAAGGCTGAATAGAGTGCGGCGCTTTGTTCCGGATCTTCTTGGCCAGAGCAGAGACCTGTGCTATATTCTGTGTGATTCTTAAAGGCAACCTGATTCATACTGAACAAACCACAAGTAGCATGAATCAGAGGCCAGCTGAGCGATTGCAGCCAAGTATATTTTTCTCCGGAACACGGCGGTATTTCAGACAAATATAGTTTGAAGATCAAGATGATAGTAGGCGGCGATGACCGGATGGGGCGGGCAGGGAGCCGGCAGGGGGCGGGGCTTAGCGGTGCCGAGCGCTGCGTAGAAAATACGCTAGTGTGAAACTAGCCTTAATCAAGAATATTTGGAAGATTGCTTTTTTTGGATGAATTGGAGCAATACAAGAAATGGCTGTATTGTAGCCGAGGATCTTTCTATACATGGCAGAATGTGTCCAATAGCTGGCCACTTTGATGGCACATCTCCGGTCACTGACTGTAACTTTGTAGATCCTGACCGCACCATGCCCGGCCTCGGGATTATTGAGCCTCTTCAGCATGGAGGAATGTGCGATGTGTAGATGTGATGCTGAAATGTCAGAAACGTATTTATAGCTGCATCCTTATCAGAAATATGTCCCTGCGTTATTATCAGAGGGGCCGCTGGAAATGGGTCACTGTGAAAATAAAATGGGCCTCCTCCCATCAAACCTATTTCTAAGTGACCTGAATGAGTTTCCATAGCAGTGAGGCCGAGTAATTGTCCCTGTGGAGTTATGGGGCGCAGGGCGGACGTGACACAACCGATCCACAGGTGATGATGCAACACGACCTACAGGCACAATTACTGCTGCTAAATAAGGACTTGGTGCAGAAATGAACAACTGTCTTCTGAGGAAAACGTGGTGTCATAGATTATTACACATGGATTATTGTGGAACCGATCATTATACATAGATTACATAATGGATTGTTGGACCGGCAGTTCCACATTTATCTGGAGGAGACTTGTGTTCAGTACTGTTCTGTACTCATCAGCAATTTTCACACGTGTGCACAATACCGGCCACATAATATGATGTGTGTTCTCCTTAAAAACATATACTATATAGAGAAAAATATTGGGACACGCGTTTCAATTAAAAATATTCAGATTTTGCATTCATTACTATTACTTTCCGGTGTATAACATCTGATCTCTCGCCCCCGGTGCAAATGATCTGGCCCCTTGCACCCAGTGTATAACGTGACAGAATGGTTGATGGTAAAGAGCTCACTGATACCAGCACAGGCCGGTCATAGTGTAGGAGCCACCAATGTAATCAGTCCGTTCATGACATTTCTTCCCTCCTAATTATCCCCCCATCACCTGTGAGTGATATTATTAAGAAGTGGAAGTTACCCCAGCAACTCAGCCACAATTGTGCGCCGGAAGCATGGGTTTCCATGGCCAAAGAGCTAGATACAAGCTTTACATGTCCAAGCACAAAGCCAAGCGTCAGATGGAGTGGTGTAAAGCCAACACCAATGGACTCTAGAGCAGTCGAAATGTGTTCTGTGCAGTGAGAGATCACAATTCGCTACCTGGCATCTGATGGATGACTTTCAGTCTGGCGAATGCCAGGAGAACCTTACCTGCCTGACTACATTGTGCATGTTTGGTAGAGGAGGGATAATGCTATAGGGGTGTTTTTACTCTAATTCCTGTGTAGGAAAATTTTAATTCTTCATTAGACCAAGAGATTGTGGACAATTGTAACTTCCAACATTGCTGGTGCACTTTGGGGAAGATCCTTTTCTGTTCCTCATGACTGTACCAAGAACACATGAGGTCCCTTAGACATGGCTGGGGCAGTTTGGCATGGAAGAACATGACTGGCCACACAGAGTCCCGACTTCAGGCCCATCCAACACACTTGTGACTAACTAGAACAGTGATTGTGAGCCGAGCCGTGTCTGACCTCATAAATGATCTTCTGGATGAATGCATAAAAATTCCCAAACCTCCAAAACCTTGTAGGAAGCCTTTCCAGGAGAGCGGATGAAGGTGCAGATCAACTCCTATTAATGTCTATGGAAATAGAAAGGGAGGTCATTAAATCTCCTGTAGGTGTTGTCATGCGTCTAGGTTCTAATCCTTGAGCCTGTGCTTTGTGGACGGCTTCTCTGTCCACCGATCCAAAACAGATATGCCTTTTTATCAGGGTCTTTAGTTTCTGTTACCCTAAAAAGACTGAAGCATGGATAACAGGTGTTTCTCTAATAACCCCCCACGACCGCACACAGGAGGATGTCATCTCATCCTAATAGGGACAGGAAACACAAAAAGGTCAAAGAGCCCCTCCTACCTCCTTTCCTCAGTGTTTTTCCTGTCCCTATAGGGATGAAGAGATCTTCCAATGTGTGCTCTGTGCTGGCGGAAGACACCACAAGATATGCATAGTTGGACAGTGGGAGATTGGTCGGTTCTTACCTTCCCTCTCTGTGCTGTTCCTGGCTCCTGTGGACTCCAGGACGTTGTGTTTTCCCCAGTCTGCACCTTTGGATAAAATCTAGGTGGAGGTTCTCTGAGCTCTCCAGCCCCATCTCCTCCCCCCTGCTCCTGCCGGATAAAAGAAGTCGGGACACAGCAAGGGAAGCATGCTTCTGGCTTCCCTCGTTGAAACTCGCGTGACGCTGTCCCGGCGGCTGGAAGTTATGTCAGAAGCTGGGCATTTTTTTATAGCGTCACTTCCGATTTTGCATTCCACGGGGGAACGCACCAGGGAAAAGAGTACAGGAGGCAGACGAACATCTCTTGATGCCGGAATGGTGGGGAGGAGTCCCTCTGATAGGAGGAGGCGCTGGTCCGATCGCCTGAATAAAAGAGCCCCGCACAGCAAGAAATGTAGGACAAAATCTGTGTGTAGCATGGAGATTTCCGGTCCTTCCCACTCTACCTCTGTGGAGCCCAGTGCTGTTCAAGTCCCTGAAAGTATACAGGCATTGGATCCCCTCCACGGTGCAGGTACAGATCATATGGGACTTATTGCCTTCTCCTCTACTCCTTTCAGGGAGACAAGGATCCTGCACCAATGAGTAAATCCAAGGCCACAGGCCGTAGAAGCGCAGTTTGCGCAAAAAAGCTTGTTTCTTCACGTGGGAAACCTCTATGTCAAGACTGTATAGAGAAGATACTTAAAGAGGAACAACCCTCCTTAAGGGATAGTCCGTCAAGAAACCCAATCCTCCCAGGCTTCCTTCTCCCATTAAACGCCTGCTACCAGTGCCCCTCCAACAGCCAAGAAAAGAAAGATCTATCAGGAAGAAGATTCAGATTCCCAGGAATCCATGCTTCTGGAAGAGGGTGAGTTGAGCCCTGCTCTTGATGTACAGGATAGGAAATACTATTTTTCCTTGGAAAATATGGAGGAACTCCTCAAGGCTGTGAGGAGGACCATGGAGATGGAATACTAAAAATCTACACGTTCAGTGCAGGCGGAGATGTTCGGCAGTCTCCGGTCGGTCAAAGAAAAAGATAGTATTCCCTATACATAAGAACATTCGTGAGTTGGTGCTGTAAGAATGGGATTCTCCAGAAAAGAGGCTAAGCATCCCATCAGAGGACAGATTTCCTGTAGATGAGGAGACTATGGAATGCTGGGCCGAGGTTCCTAAAGTAGACATTCAGGTCGCACGCGTTACTAAGAAGGCTACCTTACTATTTGAGGATTCCTCCCAGTTAAAGGATCCTCTAGAGCGCAAGATGGAGGACCTCCTGAGGAAGTCCTGGAAAATCTCTGCAGCGCTACTATATACAAATGCAGTTTCTACATCCATAACCAGATCAATGTCTTGCTGGCTGGTGCAGCTAGAAGAACACCTGGTGGCAGGTACTCCCAGAGAAGAAATCCTTGCCTCACTACCCCTTCTCCAGAACATTACAACTGTCACGCCGCGTTCACCTGGGGGCGGGACCTCGGTCCCGACGTCATCTCTTCCGGAGCCGCGGTCACTCCGGGGGTCCCGTCGGGTGCGCACGCGCAGCTCTCGTTCCCGGGTCTCCTCCTACATGTCACGTTTGCGCTTGCGCGCTCCTGTCAGTGCTGTATAGGGCTCGGTCCTCTCTATGGTAATGGAGGACCTGACCCGGAACCTGTAGTGGTCATGTGCTTTCTGGCTAGGTCCTGACCCGGAACCAGTAGTAGTCATGTGCTATATCAGATGACCTCCCCCTAGGGGAGGTGCCTGATTATTGTTGTACTTCCTGGCTTGGTCTGCAGTGTCCCTGCCTGGCTGTGCGCTGTATTCAGGTCCCCTGCCTTGCACTCTGTTGTGCCTCTTGGCACACGCTCTGAATCTGCACTCTGCTTTGTACTTGGTTGTGCCTCCTGGCACACGCTCTGACCCTGTGCTCTGTCTTGTACTCAGTTGTGCCTCCTGGCACATGCTCTGATCCTGTACTCAGTCTCTTACTCTGTTGTGCCTCCTGGCACATGTACCAATCCTGCGCTCTGTCTTATGCTCAGTTGTGCCTTCTGGCACACACCCTGTTCCTGTACTCTGTTACACCTCCTTGCACACCTGCTGCCTGACTCAGTGCTCTGACGTGCTCCTTGCACGCATCCTGCTTCACTCACACCCGGACGAACGAAGTCTCTGTATACCACGTGTTCCAGTGTCCATGCTTTACACGTTCCTGCAGACACTCTCACCCACTCGTGTCTCCTGTGAGCCGGCCGCCTGGTGCCAGCAGTCGTGGTGCCTCACCCCCTGGGGCTTGCCCCTGACACTCCCTGTATAGGGGGTAGTCTTCACTAGGTCAGCTCGCCCTGGGAGGGTTGGTGTCACGACCCAGAGGGTCCACTCCAGGAGTCGTCACAGTATTATCAGGCCATGGACCCCGCTGGTACCACCACCTCCATCCAAAAGGAACTGGTGTTCCTACGGGAGAGTCAGACCAGGATTATGGCCTTTTTGAAATCCATGGAGTCCCGTTTGTCGGCCATACAATCCGTTTCTGCCCAGTCCTCGGCCCCGCACCCGATGCCGCGCCTCGGCAAGCCTCCCCGATATAGCGGGGACCCTAAGTTTTGTCGAGGATTTCTGAACCAATGCCGGATACATTTTGAGCTTTTGCCGCAGCACTATCCCACTGAGCGCGCCCAAATTGCCTTTATTGTTTCACACTTAGAGGGGGAGGGGTTAGCATGGGTGAACCCCCTCTGGGAGCGCAATGACCCACTCGTCTCTCAGCTTTCCACCTTTTTGGACACCTTCCGCAAGGTGTTCGACGAGCCGGGTCGGCTGGCGTCTATCACCGAGTCCCTCTTTAACCTCCATCAGGGTACGCTACCGGTGGGACAGTATGCCATCCGTTTTCGTACCTTGGCCTCCGAACTCGGTTGGAACAACGAGGCTCTCGTAGGGATCTTTTGGCGTGGCCTGTCCGGTCGGATCAAAAACGTACTCTCAGGTCAGGATACTCCCACCTCTTTAGAGGATCTGATCTCTCTGGCGACACGCATTGACCTGCGGTTTCAGGAACGTGCCCGTGAATTAGCCAGAGAGAGGAGCTCCTCTCACCTCCTCCGTTCCTGCTCTTAGAAGCCGGGAAACTTCTCCGCATAGGTTTGATAGGAGAGGCCTCCCTAGGTGTACGTGATTCCTCTCCTCCCTGCTCGTGTCCGTATTATTGAATCTCGGTTCCAAGCGTTATTCTGAGGAGGCCTTTCTGGATTCTGGCGCGGAGGGGAATTTTATCACACTCGAGGCGGTTAAAAAATACCGGATTCCTGTCAGATCCCTGGAGACTACTCGGTCGATTGTTTCGGTCAATGGTACGTCCGTGCAGGAGACCGTTACCCAGGCCACCGAAGAGATCGAGCTGCAGATCGGAGCCCTGCACCTGGAGAAGATCTCCTTCCTCGTCTTGTCTACCATGTCTTACACACTTCTTCTAGGCCTCCCTTGGCTACGGACTCATGAGCCAACCCTGGACTGGCGGTCGGGCGAGATACTCCGGTGGGGACCGTTCTGTCAGGAGAAGTGCCTGTTGCCCGTCCGACCGATGAACTCTGCCGGTCCATCCCCGGCACCTACAGGTCTGCCATCGGCTTACTGGTCCTTTGCAGATGTCTTCGACAAGAAGGAGGCCGAGACTCTGCCCCTCCATCGGCCATATGTGGCTTGCCCCTGACACTCCCTGTATAGGGGGTGGTCTTCACTAGGTCAGCCCACCCTTGGAGGGTTGGTGTCACGACCCAGAGGGTCCACTCCAGGAGTCGTCACAACAACATTTTTGGTTCTATGTTTGCAATTACACTGCTCAAAAAAATAAAGGGAACACAAACAACAGAATATAACTCCAAGTAAATAAAACTTCTGTGAAATCAAACTGTCCACTTAGGAAGCAACACTGATTGACAATCAATTTCACATGCTGTTGTGCAAATGTAATAGACAACAGATGGAAATTATTGGCAATTATCAAGACACCTTCAATAAAGGAGTGGTTCTGCAGGTGGGGACCACAGACCACATCTCAGTACCAATGCTTTCTGGCTGATGTTTTGGTCACTTTTGAATGTTGGTTGTGCTTTCACACTCGTGGTAGCATGAGACGGACTCTACAACCCACACAAGTAGCTCAGCTAGTGCAGCTCATCCAGGATGGCACATCAATGCGAGCTGTGGCAAGAAGGTTTGCTGTGTCTGTCAGCGAAGTGTCCAGAGGCTGGAAGCACTACCAAGAGACAGGCCAGAACACCAGGAGACATGGAGGGGGCCATAGGAGGGCAACAACCCAACAGCAGGATCGCTACCTCCGCCTTTTTGCAAGGAGGAACACTGCCAGAGCCCTGCAAAATGACCTCCAGCAGGCCACAAATGTGCATTTGTCTGCACAAAAGGTTAGAAACTGACTCCATGAGGATGGACTGAGGGCCCGATGTCCACAGATGGGGTTGTGCTCACAGCCCAACACCGTGCAGGATGCTTGGCATTTGCCACAGAACACCAGGATTGGCAAATTCGCCACTGGTGCCCTGTGCTCTTCACAGAGGAAAGCAGGTTCACACTGAGCACATGTGACAGACGTGACAGAGTCTGGAGACGCCATGGAGAGCGATCTGCTGCCTGCAACATCCTTCAGCATTGCCGGTTTGGCAATGGGTCAGTAATGGTGTGGGGTGGCATTTCTTTGGAGGGCTGTACGGTGTTGGGCATGTGAAATTGATTGTCAATCAGTGTTGCTTCCTAAGTGGACAGTTTGATTTCACAGAAGCTTGATTTACTTGGAGTTATATTCTGTTGTTTAAGGCCGTGTGCCTTCATAGCGTTTTTGTAAGCGTTTCCGCCACGTTTGTGCTGGCTCAGACGCTGCAGAAACGCTTAAAAGAAGCTTCCTATTCAATTCAATGCATTTTTGGCATTTTGAGCCAATGCATGCGTTTCTAAACGCTCAGGAAGCGCTTAGCGGCTAAAAACGCAGCATGCTCATTAATTTCCTCATTGCTGAGCGTTTTTAGCCTTTTCCAATGTTCCCAGAAAACGTGCATCAAAAAACGCGTCAAAAACGCGCTTTTTTGTGCAAGAAACGCGCTGAAATAAAACGCGTGTTTTCTGTGAAGGGGATCAGTTTCCTGAGTGTTTTAAAATGCTAACGTGGGCACATAGCATGAGTGTTCCTGTGACATTGGCGGCCGTGCCCGCCGATGCCCCTTCAGCGGCGGTGCCCGCCGCAGCTTCCTCTCACCTGCGTCCCCCTGTCCGCGCGTTCTTCCGCGCTGTTCACCGCTCTGCTACGGGTAACCGCGCCGGCCTTAGGCCGCGCACGCGCGTTCCCCCGGCCTCTTCTGTTGGTAGGGGGCGTCGCTAGGGGAGGGTCTGTAGGGCGCACTTCCGGTCTCCGCATATATCAGGCGTCCGCTCTATTCTGAGGGCGCCTGGTGATTGTTTGTGACTTGCAGCACCCATCGGCCATACCTTTTCCAGTGTACCCTGCCTATCCTTGCCGTTCCCATTGTCTGCCCCTTTCCTGGTCCATTTCCGTCTGTCTGTCTCCTCCCCGTGGTCCCCGCTGAACCTTTCCTGTAGTCTCCTAGCCATTACCTTCCGCCTTTCCACCCCGCTATTCCTGCTCTGTCTGCCTGTCCTCCGAGTCGTCCCTGCTGGCTCCGGCTGTCGCGGTTCCGCCCCCTGCGGTCCTGCCCCTAACGATCCCTGTACAGGGGTCGGTCTTCACCAGGTGCGCTCGGCCCAGGGGCTCCGGATCCGCGACCCAGAGGGTCCACTCTTGGACGTATTAGCCAGAGGCGTCACAGTATCACCAGGCCATGGATCCCGCCGGTGCCGCAGCCGCCACACAAAAGGAATTGCTTTTTCTTCGTGAAAATCAGACCCGGATAATGTCCTTTATGAAGTCTATGGACACCCGGTTGTCCGCCCTGCAGACCTCTGACCCCGGGCACGCTCCCCTCTTAGTCAGCCTCCAGCAGGAGCTCGCGCAGCAGCGCGACGCTCAATCCCACATCTTAGGTTACATGGCATCCGTGGATGATCGATTGCTTGCTCTGCAATCCTCTGCTGCCGCTGCAACTTCCTCCCCGGACGTAGTCTCTACTCCGGCTCCCCGTCTGGGTAAACCCCCCAGGTACAGCGGAGATCCCAAGTTATGCCGGGGTTTTCTAAATCAATGCAGGCTACATTTTGAGCTTGCCCCCCTTCAGTACCCCACTGACCGCGCCAAGGTGGCGTTCATTGTGTCCCATCTCGAGGGTGAGGCCCTGTCCTGGGTGAACCCCTTGTGAGAGAGAGATGACCCCGTAGTGTTAAGTATACAGACCTTCTTGGAAACCTTTCGCAAGGTTTTCGATGAACCGGGTCGCTTAGCATCCTCCACGGAGGCCCTTTTTAACCTCCGCCAGGGTTCCCTCACAGTGGGGCAATACGCCATCCGCTTCCGGACCCTCTCTTCAGAGTTGGGGTGGAACAATGAGGCTCTTGTGGGAGCCTATTTGGAGAGGCCTCTCCAGTAAGATCAAGGATGAGCTTGCCGGGCGAGACACCCCCACCACTCTGGAGGACCTTATTTCGCTGGCCACTCGCATTGATCTACGCTTTCAGGAGCGCGCTCGAGAGGCAGTCGGAGAGAGAAGGTCCTTTAGGCTGTATCAGGCTCCTGTCCCCCGTTTCCCTGTATCTCCTGTTAGTACCGCTCCTGAGCCTATGCAGATTGATCGTGTCAGACTGTCCGAGCAACGCCGCAGGGAGAGGATGACCAAGGGTCTCTGCCTGTACTGTGGAGGTGCCAACCATTTTGTGCGTTCTTGTCCGGAGAAGCCAGAGAGGTCGGGAAATGCCTCCACCTAGGTCAGGTAAGAGAGGACCCCCTAGGTGATCAAAATTCCTCTCTTCCCCTTACCCTTTCAGCTTTGCTAATTACAGGTCGGGAGCGTGGATCTGTGGAGGCGTATGTGGACTCGGGTGCTGCCGGTAATTTCATTCGCCAGGAGGAGGTTGACAAACTCCAGATTCCGGTGTTGGTATTGAAGAACCCTCGCGCTATTTCCTCCGTTGATGGTAAACCTTTACCCGGACTCATCACCATGGTTACTGTCGAAGTAGACCTCCAAATCGGAGCTCTCCACCTCGAAAAGATAGCCTTTTATGTCCTGCCACAACTAGCCCATGCTGTTCTTCTAGGGCTACCCTGGCTCAGACGGCACGAGCCGGTGATTGACTGGCGCTCTGGGGAAGTTCTCCGTTGGGGGCACTCCTGCCAGGAGCACTGCCTACGGGCTCTCACTCGTCCCCGTCCATGCTCGAAGCCTGCCGACCTTCCGGGCCTACCCGCACCCTATCACACGTTTGCCGATGTGTTCAGCAAAAAGGAGGCGGACTCCTTACCCCCTCATCGCTCCTATGACTGCCCTATCGACCTGGTTCCCGGAGCCACTCCTCCCAGAGGGAGAACTTATCCTTTGTCCCCAGCAGAGACCTCGGCTATGTCGGAATATATACAGGAGAATCTGGCCAAGGGGTTCATCCGGAAGTCCTCGTCCCCTGCGGGCGCAGGTTTCTTCTTCGTCCGGAAGAAAGATGGGTCCCTGCGACCCTGTATTGATTACCGGGGCCTGAACAACATCACTGTTAAAAACCGGTACCCGCTCCCGCTGATTCCTGAACTCTTCGACCGGCTGAGGGGGGCCAGAATCTTCACGAAGTTGGATCTGCGGGGAGCTTACAACTTAATCCGAATCCGAGCGGGGGACGAGTGGAAGACGGCCTTCAATACCCGGGACGGCCATTATGAATACTTGGTCATGCCGTTCGGTCTCTGCAATGCTCCAGCGGTGTTTCAGGAATTCGTAAATGAGGTGTTCCGGGACCTACTCTATTCCTGCGTGGTGGTGTATTTGGATGATATCCTCGTTTTCTCGACCGACCTCTCCTCCCATCGGAGAAGTGTACGCATGGTCCTGCAGCGCCTTCGAGAAAATCGTCTTTACGCCAAGATCGAGAAGTGCCTCTTCGAGCAAACAGCGTTACCCTTCTTGGGGTATATCATCACGGATTCCGGTCTTAAGATGGATCCGGAGAAGCTGTCCGCGGTACTCCAGTGGCCTCGTCCAGTTGGCATAAAGGCCATCCAGCGTTTCCTCGGCTTCGCTAACTATTACCGACAGTTTGTACCCCACTTCTCTACAGTCACCAAGCCCATTACGGTCCTGACCCGTAAGGGGACGAAGTCTAACGTCTGGTCTTCCGAAGCCGAGGACGCCTTTCTTGCCCTGAAACGCTCGTTTGCCTCTGCTCCGATCTTACATCGTCCAGTGGCTAGTAGGCCCTTCATCCTGGAGGTTGATGCCTCCTCCACTGGAGCTGGGGCGGTTCTCTCCCAACAGGCTCCATCTGGACGTCTAGTCCCCTGCGGGTTCTTCTCCAAATCCTTTTCTCCGGCGGAGTGCAACTACTCCATTGGGGACCGGGAATTATTGGCCATTAAGATGGCGCTGGAGGAATGGCGATATCTGCTCGAGGGGGCAGTGCATCCCTTTACTATCTTCACGGACCACAAGAACCTGGCCTACCTGCAATCTGCCCAGAGACTCAACTCCAGACAAGCCAGGTGGGCTCTGTATTTTTCCCGTTTTGAGTTTAAGCTCCACTTCCGGCCCGGCAGTAAGAACATCAAAGCTGATGCGCTTTCCAGGTCTTTGCAGCCACCGGAGAAGGAGGAGGATCCATCATATATTATCGAGCCGGCTAAAGTTATCTCCGTGGCCCCCGTGAGATTCTCTACCCTTCCGCCTGGCAAGACCTTCGTCCCTTCAAACAAACGTCTGGAAGTACTGCGCTGGGGACATTCTTCCAAGGTTGCTGGGCACGTTGGGATTAAGAAGACTCTTTTGCTTCTTTCCCGGTATTACTGGTGGCCCTCTCTCCACCAGGATGCTAAGGACTTTGTAGCCTCCTGCAGGACTTGTGCTCAGAACAAGGTTCCTAGGACTCTGCCCTCCGGTCTCCTTCATCCGTTGCCCGTGCCAGAGGCCCCTTGGCAGCAAATCGCCATGGATTTCGTGACTGATCTGCCTCGCTCTGCTGGATGTACTACCATCTTAGTCGTCGCAGACCGCTTTTCCAAGATGGCCCACTTTATTCCCTTGGTCGGACTGCCATCTGCTCCAAAGTTGGCCGAGATCTTTATCCACCACGTGTTCAGGTTACATGGTCTTCCTCTGCGAATCGTGACCGATCGAGGGGTCCAGTTTACTTCCCGATTCTGGAGGGCCCTCTGTCGGCTCCTGGGCACGTCTCTCGACTTCTCCTCAGCGTATCATCCTCAAACCAACGGCCAAGTGGAACGGATTAACCAAATTCTGACCACCTACTTACGCCACTTTTCTAACGCCCATCAGGATAATTGGGTCTCTCTTCTACCTTGGGCGGAATTCGCTCATAATAATCATTCCAGCGAATCAACGTCCAAGACACCGTTCTTTGTGGTAACTGGGCTAAATCCTGGGGTTCCATTGCCCTTTTCCGCATCGTCTGGAGTTCCTGCAGCAGACACTCTCGCCAAGGAGTTTTCGCAAATTTGGAAGGAGACCAGAGAGGCGCTCGAGCTAGCCAACATCCGAATTAAGAAACACGCGGACAAGAGACGAAGGGATCTACCCCCGTACCATCCCGGGGACAAAGTCTGGCTTTCTACCAAACATATCCGCCTGAAAGTCCCTGCTTACAAATTAAGTCCTCGGTACATCGGGCCTTTTGAAGTACTTGGGCGCATTAACAAAGTAGCCTACAAATTGAGGTTGCCGGCATCACTCCGGGTCCCTAACGCCTTCCATATCTCGCTCCTTAAACCTGTGGTCTTGAATCGGTTCCAACCAACCTCCATGTCCCCTCCCTCGCCAATTTGTTCTAACAATGTCTTTGAAGTAAAGGACATTCTGGCTATGAAAAGGGTCAAGGGTAAGACTCTTTTTCTTATCGACTGGAAGGGTTTTGGCCCAGAGGAGAGGTCCTGGGAGCCCCGAGAGAATGTCGATGCCCCCCTTATCATGAAAAGATTTCTGACCAACCTCAGAAGGAGAGGACATATGGGAGGGGGTACTGTGACATCGGCGGCCGTGCCCGCCGATGCCCCTTCAGCGGCGGTGCCCGCCGCAGCTTCCTCTCACCTGCGTCCCCCTGTCCGCGCGTTCTTCCGCGCTGTTCACCGCTCTGCTACGGGTAACCGCGCCGGCCTTAGGCCGCGCACGCGCGTTCCCCCGGCCTCTTCTGTTGGTAGGGGGCGTCGCTAGGGGAGGGTCTGTAGGGCGCACTTCCGGTCTCCGCATATATCAGGCGTCCGCTCTATTCTGAGGGCGCCTGGTGATTGTTTGTGACTTGCAGCACCCATCGGCCATACCTTTTCCAGTGTACCCTGCCTATCCTTGCCGTTCCCATTGTCTGCCCCTTTCCTGGTCCATTTCCGTCTGTCTGTCTCCTCCCCGTGGTCCCCGCTGAACCTTTCCTGTAGTCTCCTAGCCATTACCTTCCGCCTTTCCACCCCGCTATTCCTGCTCTGTCTGCCTGTCCTCCGAGTCGTCCCTGCTGGCTCCGGCTGTCGCGGTTCCGCCCCCTGCGGTCCTGCCCCTAACGATCCCTGTACAGGGGTCGGTCTTCACCAGGTGCGCTCGGCCCAGGGGCTCCGGATCCGCGACCCAGAGGGTCCACTCTTGGACGTATTAGCCAGAGGCGTCACAGTTCCCTTTATTTTTTTGAGCAGTGTATATATCAATGTGTATCCGCAATATCAGTGGTTGTTAACTATCTAAACATTTTTAGCAGATGCCTCGGCAGAGTCATTCAAAGTAGCAGCAAGGTCATCAGCCCTATACAGCTCGGTGAGACAGGCTCTTTGGCTGAAGTCATAGGGTGGTGATGTATCATCAAAAATTAAGCTATGTTCTATTCCCTTCAAAGCAAAATACATGTTTGGACCAGCCCTAGATGACTTGTTGGAGAAGGCTTCGGACAAGAAAAAATCCCTGCTCGAACCTCAGGAGCAACCTTCCCAGTACAGGGGTAAAGGAAAAATGGGGAGGTGGAGCTACCCCAAAGGTGGCAGGGGCAGGAATTTATTTATCTCCCAGACCCAGCATCAGAATAAACCATGATGCCCAAAGGAGAGTAGGAGCTCACATCTCGCATTACCTTCCACAATGGCAGGAGGTGTGCACGAATCCGTGGGTCCTAAAATCCATCCAAGAATCAGTGAAGATAGAGCTTAACTCCTACCCTCCACAGAGAGTGAGAATAACACAACTCCCTGCACATACACTCCAAAACACCCTGAATTCCTGTCTAAAAAACCTGCTGGCCTCAGGAGCGGTTTCACTAGTTCCAGAGATGTTGAAGAACAGGGGTCACTACTCCCATCTGTTCTTAATAAATAAAAAAAAAAAGCGGATCCTACAGGATCATGATAAATTTGAAACCACTTAGCCAATATATGAGGAACAGGAGGTTCAAAATGGAGTCCATCAAATCGACAGTTCTCTTGATAGGAAAAAACTTTGCCATGGCTACAGTCGATCTGCAGAACGTGTATTTTCCTGTCCCGATTCATACCAACTACTGGAAATTTCTGAGATTCGCGATTGCCCAGGGGGAAGTAGATAACACATTATCAATTCAATGTGCTCCCATGCGAAATATCTTCGGAACCCCTATTATTCACGAAAATTATGGCTCATATCAGAAGTCGACAGATCCACATTATTTCATATTTCAACGACTTCCTGCTAGTAGCTCCCTCAGTGCTATCATTACAGGAGCATATACAGACAATGTTCCAGATCCTGACATTTCTGGGGTGGCTGATAAACCAACAGAAGTCATATATGGTCCCTTCCACAAAGAAGACATTCTTAGAAGTTCTTCTGTATTTTGAAGAGCAGATATCTTTTTTGCCAAAACAAAAGCAGGTCTAATTCGGGTCAAAGATAAACATCCTGCAGAGAAGAAAGTCGGTGTCTATGAGATTTGCCATGTTGGTCCTCTGCTCAATGACATCCTGCATCCCAACAGTAGCCTGGACCCTGTGTCATGTCGGACGCTGTTCACACCACAGCGTCCGGCAGGCAGAGGTAGCTCCACCTCCAGCCACTATAGCCTCAGTGGCGCCGGCTTGATCTTCAGGCTCTCGGGGGTTAATCCTGCTGGAGACCAGGTTGGAAGGTTAGTCACGCCCACGGTCTTTAAATAGTCATACTGGCAAATGGGCGTCGCCGATTATAGCTTGTGTTTCATACCAAGTGGTTCCGGTCTGGAGTGGAGGTGTTGCAGAGAGAGAGAGATTCGTATCTGGTGTCGTATGATCCGTCGTTATCCTTTCTCCTTCCCATATTTGTGTTTAGTTGTTCCCTGTTCACATTACTGTATAGTCCTGTGTGTGTGCGGCGCAGTGCAGTTTAAGTTCTCCCTGTCTGTCATTATTTGTGTGGGAGCTTTGGTGGTGTGTCTCCTCACTGGGTGGAGGGTGGAGGGTTTAGTGCAGGGCTGAGCAGGAGATAAGGAAAGGGTGGAGGCTCAGGCATTTGCACCTTCAGCAAAAACCCTGGGTTGAGGGTCAGACAGGGTTTTCCCTAGGTATAGGGACATCACAGGGGCCCGGGAATTACAGCCTTAGTTGAACTAAGCCCCGCGTGACATTATAATCGGCCCACATTTTTTCAGGAGTCCATGGATCCATTAGATTCCATAACCCGCCAGTTGGCGGCGCTGTCCTTACAGGTCTCCGAGTTGAAAGGGGCAGTTCAGCAGCAGGGCCTGGTAGTAGCAAAGGTGCAAACGGCATCTGCAGGTATCGGTGCAGAGCCGAAGTTTCCGCTGCCAGAACGATTTTCAGGCGATCGCAGCAAATTTGTCGTATTTCGGGAGGCCTGCAAATTATACTTCCGCATGCGGCCAATCTCCTCAGGTAATGAGGCCCAGCGAGTAGGGCTGGTGTTGTCATTACTGAGTGGTGACCCCCAAGCATGGGCATTTTCCTTACCAGCTGACTCTGCTACATTTCATTCGGTCGATAATGTTTTTTCTGCCCTCGGGCTCATTTACGATGACCCTGACCGACTGGCTCTAGCGGAATCTAAAATCCGCGCCCTCCGCCAGGGGGAGCGCTTGGCAGAGGAATATTGTTCGGAATTTCGCCGCTGGGCTGTAGACACACAGTGGAATGACCCAGCACTGCGGAGCCAGTTTATTCATGGGGTATCAGGGAGGGTGAAACAAGCCCTCCTGATGTATGAGACTCCGGCATCATTGGAGTCTGCCATGAGTTTGGTGATACGTATTGATCGCCGTTTTCGTCAGGGGCCACAGGAGACGCTACCTCTGGGGGAAAGCAGAGGTGCAGGTGTGGTTGAAGTAGATGAGTCCCCTGAACCTATGCAGATTGCTGGCGTGGCACAGGTTCAGCCTCGCGCTCCGGGATTCCGGAAGCCCGGAGCATGTTTCTACTGTGGTAAAAGAGGTCATTATGTTAACGTTTGCCCGGTACTACCTAAGAGGGTCACATCGGCGGAAAACTGTTAAGCTCAGAGGGTATGGAGGAGGCCCAACTGAGCGTATGCATATCCTCCATGATGGTATCTCAATGTATGCTCCCTGCCAAGGTTATTATCGCCGGCAGAGAGCTACCTATATCAGTGTTTGTGGATAGCGGTTCCGCTACCAATCTCATAGATGAGGAGTTTGCACACACCGCCGGGTTTAAGATCGAAAAACTTCCTCACCCCATACAGGTGGTGACCATTAATGCTGTTCCCCTCCCTCAAGGGGAGATTACTGAGTTTGTGGCAGAGGTGAAACTCCACATTGGGGTCCTACATTCTGAGTCGGTTACATGTAGGGTCCTCCGTAATCTCCCAGCTCAAATGGTCCTGGGTTTTCCATGGCTGTCCAGGCACAACCCGGTAATTGATTGGAAAACTCAGGACATAGTGCAATGGAGTGGTTTCTGCCAAGACAATTGCTTGGCCACATGTGTGTCTGCCGTGACGCCCAGCCTGCCGGAGGCTTTGCAGGATTTCGCGGATGTTTTCTCTGAGAAGGGTTGCTCAGAACTGCCTCCACATAGAGCCTATGACTGTGCGATTAGGTTAAAACCCCGGGGCCAAATTACCTAAGGCCAGGATGTTTAATATTTCTGGTCCTGAGAGGCAAGCTCTGAAAGACTACATCGCGGAGAGTTTGAGCAAAGGACACATCCGGCCTTCGTCCTCGCCTGTAGCCGCGGGGTTTTTCTTCATTAAGAAGAAAGATGGGGGGTTACGCCCGTGTCTGGATTTCCGAGAGTTAAACCAGATTACTATCCGTGATCCCTACCCAATGCCGTTGATCCCGGATTTGTTCAACCAGGTAGCGGGAGCGAAATGGTTTTCCAAGCTGGACCTCAGGGGGGCGTATAACCTCATAAGGGTCCGTCAGGGGGATGAGTGGAAGACGGCGTTTAACACTCCTGAGGGTCATTTTGAGAGTCTTGTTATGCCGTTTGGGTTGACCACCGCGCCTGCCGTTTTCCAACATTTTATTAATGATGTATTTGCTCATGTCCTGGGGAGATTTGTGATTGTATACCTGGATGATATCCTCATTTATTCGAGCGACCGGGACATTCATTTGGAGCATGTTAGGCAGGTGTTACTGTTGCTCCGGGAGAACCAGCTCTATGCTAAGCTGGAAAAATGTTTATTTTTTGTCCAGGAGTTGCCCTTTTTGGGATATATTGTGTCCGCAGCCGGTTTTAAAATGGACACCGCTAAGGTGCAAGCGGTGCTGCAATGGGAGAGGCCGGAGAGTCTGAAAGCACTCCAGCGGTTCCTTGGGTTTGCGAATTATTATAGGAAATTTATAAAACACTTTTCGACTGTCGCCAAACCGCTCACGGACATGACAAAAAAGGGTGCCGATCTGGCGAACTGGCCTGAGGTGGCTATACGTGCATTTGAGCGTCTGAAGAATAGTTTTGCTTCAGCCCCCATTCTGGTGCAACCAGACGTGTCTAAACCTTTTGTGGTAGAGGTTGATGCGTCGGAGGTGGGAGTGGGGGCAGTACTGTCTCAAGGCTCGTCCTTGAGCGAGATGCATCCATGCGCCTACTTCTCCAAGAAGCTGTCGCCGGCCGAACGGAATTATGATATCGGCAACAGGGAGTTGTTGGCCATCAAACTGGCTTTTGAGGAATGGCGACACTTCTTGGAGGGGGCGGCTCACCAGGTCACAGCTGCAAAAACTCTTACTGTTTCTCTTATTCATTCTCGTCTCGACTATTGTAACTCTCTTCTAATCGGTCTCCCTCTTACAAAACTCTCCCCTCTCCAATCTGTCTTGAATGCTGCAGCCAGGATCATATTCCTCACCAATCGTTACACCGATGCCTCTACCTTGTGCCAGTCATTACACTGGCTACCCATCCACTCCAGAATTCAGTATAAACTTATTACCCTCACCCACAAAGCCCTCCATGGCTCAGCACCACCCTACATCTCCTCCCTTGTTTCAGTATACCACCCTACCCGCGCCCTCCGTTCTGCTGATGACCTGAGGTTAGTATCCTCAATAGTCAGAACCTCCCACTCCCGTCTCCAAGACTTTACACGTGCCGCGCCAATTCTTTGGAATGCACTTCCCAGGTCAATACGATTAGTCCCCAATCCCCACAATTTTAAGCGTGTCCTGAAAACGCATTTATTCAGACTGGCCTATCGCCTCAACACATTAACCTAACCTATCCCTGTGTGGCAGAGCCAAAAGTTTTACCATAACCAGGTTCCCAGCATCATGTTCCCACATGCTTTATGCATCCATTAGCCCTTTGTGTCTGTACTGTTACACACTTAACATTATGGCTGGTCCATACAATCAGGGCAACTGTTACCACCCACCTTTCGTGTCTACCTCTTTCCTCATAGACTGTAAGCTTGCGAGCAGGGCCCTCATTCCTCTTGGTATTTGCTATAATCTACTGTATGTGATTATTGTTATGCTGTAATGTCTATTGTCTGTACAAATCCCCTCTGAAATGTAAAGTGCTGCGGAATATGTCGGCGCTATAAAAATAAAATTTATTATTATTATTATTATTATTATCACCGACCATAAGAATCTGCTCTACCTGGAGTCGACCAAGCGTCTGTCTCCTAGGCAGGCTCGCTGGGCATTGTTTTTTACTCGTTTCAATTTTCTTGTGACGTACCGTCCCGGGGCTAAAAACACCAAGGCGGATGCTTTGTCTAGGTGTTTTCCGGGGGGAGAACCTCGGGAAGAGCCGGTACCCATCCTCCAGAAAGGGGTAGTGGTCTCGGCTCTCACGACTGAGGTAGAGGCGGAGATTGCCGAGGCCCAAGAGGAGGTACCACCAGGTCTTCCCGCCAACAAATCATTTGTACCCCTGCATCTTCGGCTTAAGGTGTTGAAGGAACACCACGATTCGGTACTGGCTGGTCACCCAGGGGTGAAGGGCACCTTAGAGCTGGTATCGCGTCGTTTCTGGTGGCCCAAAATCCGGCAGGACGTGGTCTCGTACGTGGCGGCTTGCATCACGTGCGCTAGGGCTAAGTCACCCCGAACCCGTCCTGCTGGCACGCTACAGCCTCTGGGGGTACCCAATAGGCCATGGACAGAAATCTCCATGGATTTTATCACTGACTTGCCAGCCTCGGCAGGGAACACGGTCATCCTGGTGGTGGTTGACCGTTTTTCAAAGATGGCGCATTTTGTGGCGTTGTCTTCTTTGCCCAATGCTAAGACGTTGGCTCAGGTATTTGTGAAGGAGGTGGTCAGACTCCACGGAGTACCGTCTGACATAGTATCTGATAGGGGTACGCAATTTGTGGCGAGGTTTTGGAAAGCTTTTTGCTCGAGGTTGGGGATCAAGTTGTCACATTCATCGGCGTTTCATCCACAGTCTAATGGACAAACTGAGCGCATGAACCAAAATCTAGAACAGTATTTACGATGCTTTGTGTCCGACAACCAGGAGGAGTGGTCTACTTTCCTTCCTCTGGCCGAATTCGCGTTAAATAATCACCGCCAAGAGTCATCAGGAGAGTCTCCATTCTTTTGTGTGTACGGTCAACATCCTCAGTTTTGTACCTTACGTCAGGGTGACTCCGGGGGTGTCCCGGAGGAGGATCAGCTAGGAGCCCAATTGTCATCAGTCTGGAGGCGGGTGAAACAGCGTTTGTTGAGCATGAGTGCCAGGTACAAACGGGTGGCTGACAGTAGACGCGTGCCAGGTCCGGACCTGTGTGTGGGTGAATGGGTGTGGTTAGCTACGAAGAACATAAAACTCAAAATCCCATCTTTAAAACTGGGTCCAAGGTTTATTGGGCCTTTCAGGATTTCTGCCATCATTAACCCAGTGGCTTATCGGTTGGAATTTCCTGCGGTGTACAGAATACATAACGTTTTTCACAGGGCTTTATTGAAAAAGGTGGTAGGCTTGGTGGACACGACGCCGATGCCACCTCCAGTCATGGTGGATGGCGATTTAGAGTTCGAGGTCGCCAAGGTAGTGGACTCTCGAGTAGTACGCCGTACTCTTCAGTATTTGGTGCACTGGCGGGGGTATGGTCCGGAGGAGAGGTCTTGGGTTCCAGCCTCAGACATACATGCGGATCGGCTGGTCAGTTCTTTTCACCGTCGTCATCCGGACAAGCCGGGTCCTATGAGTCTTGAGGGCCCTGGGGTCCCTCGTAGAAGATGGGGTACTGTCATGTCGGACGCTGTTCACACCACAGCGTCCGGCAGGCAGAGGTAGTTCCACCTCCAGCCACTATAGCCTCAGTGGCGCCGGCTTGATCTTCAGGCTCTCGGGGGTTAATCCTGCTGGAGACCAGGTTGGAAGGTTAGTCACGCCCACGGTCTTTAAATAGTCATACTGGCAAATGGGCGTCGCCGATTATAGCTTGTGTTTCATACCAAGTGGTTCCGGTCTGGAGTGGAGGTGTTGCAGAGAGAGAGAGATTCGTATCTGGTGTCGTATGATCCGTCGTTATCCTTTCTCCTTCCCATATTTGTGTTTAGTTGTGCCCTGTTCACATTACTGTATAGTCCTGTGTGTGTGCGGCGCAGTGCAGTTTAAGTTCTCCCTGTCTGTCATTATTTGTGTGGGAGCTTTGGTGTTGTGACTCCTCACTGGGTGGAGGGTGGAGGGTTTAGTGCAGGGCTGAGCAGGAGATAAGGAAAGGGTGGAGGCTCAGGCATTTGCACCTTCAGCAAAAACCCTGGGTTGAGGGTCAGACAGGGTTTTCCCTAGGTATAGGGACATCACAGGGGCCCGGGAATTACAGCCTTAGTTGAACTAAGCCCCCGTGACACCCTGGCACACACCAGAGACCTTCAGACACCTATATTTTGGCAAAGTGGGATGGATCGCTAAACAAGAAGATTTTGATGCCTACCAAAATAAGACATTGTTATCTTGGTGAAACAACCTAGGGAAGCTGAATAAGGTGGTTCATTGGATCCAGATCCCACTGATCACCATACAAGTGGATGCCAGCAAAAGAGAGTGGGGCGCCATGGTTTCCCAGACGTCCTTCTGAGGTCACTGGTCGGCCGAAATCAGCAGACAGGCCTCAATTTTTAGGAAATTGAAGTTGGTGGAAGAGATCCTCACAGAAGCAACATCATTGATTCAAGGTACCCACATGAAAATCTATTCCGACAATGTGGTAACAGTCACACACTTCCATCATCAGGGTAGGTTGATATACGAAGACATGAAAGGCATTTCAGCAAGAATATTTTCTTGGGCTGAAGAGAATCTTCTATCCGTATCAGCCCTAAATATAAGGGGAACAGTCAAAAAGCAAGCCGACTTCCTAAGCAGAAGGGATATCCACCCAGGAGAGTGGAATCTGAATCCAGAGATTTTTCCATATGTTAACCAAGAAGTGGGGTTATCCAAAGGTTGACCTTTTCGCAGGACAACAAAGCAAAGGTGACCCGCTATTTCTCACTGAAGTCAGACGATGCCTGTTGAGGTATAGATGTCTTCGCTCATCAATGGAGGTTCAATCTAGCTTACGCCTTTCCTCCAATTCCAGTTTTACCAAAAACTCTGCAAAAAATAAGGTTAGAGCAGACCAAAGTAATTCTGGTAGCACCCCTCTGTCCGAAAAGGAGCTGGTTCGGCACCATAACCAGCCTGTCTGCGTAATCCTTCCACCAGTGAGGGATCTCCTACACCAAGGGCCAATCTGCCATCCAGACATCGAGAACTTACATCTAGCAGCCTGTCTTCTGAATTCTCGATTCTAAAGGCCAAAGGTCTCTCGGAAAGGGTAATAAACATCCTACAAAAAGTAGAAAGTCAGTCACAAATGCCATATATCACAAGACCTGGAAAACATTTGTTTCATGGTGTGCACAGGATCTCTGACAACCTAACATCGCCTAAATCCTGGAGTTCCTACAGGAAGGCTTGGAAAAGGACTCAAACCCAGTGCCCTAAAAGTTCAGTTGGCAACATTGAGTTCATACTTCGACCAGACCATTGCCGAACATCTCTGGGTGAAACAGTTCATAACAGCAGCCAACCGCCTTTGTCCCAGATCGATCAATCTGGACCCCACCTGGGACCTTAATATCGTCCTTAAAGGGTTGACTCTTCCCCCATTTGAACCTCTACCATCAATAATGCTGGACACACTGTCCTGAAAAACAGCATTCCTGGTGGCAATCACAACAGCCAGACAGGTGGGGGAGTTAAAGGCTCTCTCAATAAATGAACCCTACCTGAGGATACTAGAAAACCGGCTGGTGCTCCGCCTTGAACCTTCTAACAGTACGTACTTAATCCTTTATTTTGTATTTTGTGGTTTGTTTTACTCACTCTGTGATCTCTTTCTATTTCAGCACTCTTTCCCTTCTGTAGGTAATTTGCACTCTGCTCTTCCCTGCGGTTCTTTAGGAGGAACGTGAATCGCATGACGGCCTTTCAGGTAGCATAGGTCAGTTGCCATCATCTAGTCTGAGGTTAGGGTTATCTCAGCTCAAGCAGGAACCACAAGGAACTGCGGGGTCAGGATCACTAGTCTGTATAGGAACCGGCAGGGTCAGTTGCAGTTGTGCCAATGTGGCTAAATAAGGATGTAAAAAGGGCAATAAATAACAAGAACAAGGCATTTAGGAAGCTAAAACAAGAAGGCAATGAAGAAGCATTAAAAAGTTATAGAGAAAAAAATAAAATGTGTAAAAAAACAAATACATTTAGCAAAAGTGGAAACTGAGAGACTCATTGCTAAGGAAAGTAAAACAAACCCCAAACTATTCTTTAATTATATAAACAGTAAAAAGATTAAAATTGATGGTGTCGGCCCTTTAAAGAACAATGAGGATGAAATCATAGAGAGCGATGCGGGAAAAGCAAATGTTTTAAATACTTTTTTCTCAACAGTGTTCACACAGGAAAAGGATTTGCCAGGGGAAATGCAGAGTGATAATATAAACTCCCCATTAAGTATTACCTGCCTAACCCAGGAAGAAGTGCAGAACCGCCTTAGTAAGATTAAAATTGACAAATCACCAGGCCCTGATGGCATTCACCCTCGGGTATTAAGGGAGTTAAGTAATGTGATAGACAGGCCTCTATTCCTTATATTTAAAGACTCTACAGAAACAGGGTCTGTTCCTTTTGATTGGCGGCAAGCAAATGTGGTACCGATATTTAAAAAGGGGTGTAAAAGGGAACCTGGAAACTATAGGCCGGTAAGCTTAACATCTGTTGTGGGTAAAATTTTTGAAGGGTTTCTAAGGGATACCATTATGGAATATCTCAATGTTAATAAATGTTTAACTCCATATCAACATGGATTTATGAAGGATCGCTCCTGTCAGACTAACCTGATCAGCTTCTATGAGGATGTAAGCTCTCAAATGGACCAAGGAGAATCATTGGATGTCATTTATCTCGACTTCTCTAAAGCATTTGACACTGTCCCACATAAAAGATTGGTAAGTAAGATGAGAAAGCTTGGGCTAGGGGAAAATGTGTGTAGATGGGTAGGTAGCTGGCTTAGTGATAGAAAACAAAGAGTGGTTATTAATGGGGCATACTCAGATTGGGCCAGGGTTACTAGTGGGGTACCACAGGGTTCTGTATTGGGCCCCCTACTATTTAATACATTTATTAATGATCTAGTGGATGGCTTACACAGTAAAATATCAGTATTTGCAGATGATACAAGACTATGTAAGGTAGTTAACACAAAGGAGGACAGTTTGCAACTACAGACAGATTTGAGTAAATTGGAGAATTGGGCTGAAAAATGGCAAATGAGGTTTAACACAGATAAGTGTAAGGTTATGCACATGGGAAGGAGAAACAGATGCTACAATTACTTACTAAATGGGAAACTGCTGGGGAAATCAGACATGGAAAAAGACTTAGGCATCTTAGTCAATAAGAAGCAAAATTGGAGTGCCCAGTGTCAGGCAGCTGCCACCAAAGCAAATAGGGTCATGGGATGCATTAGAAGAGGTCTGGGGACACGAGATGAAAACATAATTCTCCCTCTGTACAAATCACTCGTCAGACCACACTTGTGGAATTGTGTGCAATTTTGGACGCCGGTGCTCAAGAAAGACATTACTGAACTTGAAAGGGTTCAAAGGCGGGCTACTAAAATGATAAATGGAGTTGGTTCACTACAATACCCAGAAAGGTTATCAAAATTAGGTCTATTTACTCTAGAAAAGAGAAGACTTAGGGGAGACCTAATATATATGTACAAGTATATCAGGACAATACAGAGATCTCTCCAATGAACTGTTTGTACCAAGGACTGTGACAAGAACAAGGGGGCATTCTCTTCGTTTGGAGGAAAGACAATTTCTGCACCAGCATAGAAGAGGGTTCTTCACGGTATGAGCAGTGAGGCTCTGGAATTCTCTTCCTGATTAAGTGGTGATGGCCAACTCACTGAACGAATTTAAGAAAGGAATGGATGCTTTTCTTGTGAGTAACAGTATAGAAGGTTACGAATAACATAATATTATAGGTAGATGGTTGACCCAGCTTAGGGGAAGGAATTTTTTCACTATGGAGAAAATTGGCTGCTACTCTGTGGGTTTTTTGCCTTCCCCAGGATCAACAATGCAGAACAGCTGCACTAAAAATAGGCTGAACTAGATGGACATAAGGTCTTCCTTCAGCCTTCAAAACTATGTTACTATGTTAATATGGAATATCTCCTGAAAAAAATGAATCAAGTAAAATAGTTTTTGTGTATAGAGCAGTCATATTAAATACAAAAAAACAAATGATAAATGATAATTTAAAGCAAGAAACAATGGGAGGGAAAAATAAAAAAAGCCTAAAGCTTGCTGTGACACTGGTATTGGCGCCCTTTACATTAAATTAGTATGGAATCACATTTTGACTCGCCTGTGGTAAATCATAAATGAGAATAATTGTCGGTCCCCATGTGACATGAATTGGCCAATGAATGATAATTTCAGTGTTTTAAAAAGCCATATGGTACACCCTGTTTCTTTGTCACAATAGTGAAGACAAAAGAGCTGTCTGAGGACATCAGAACTGCTATTAGTAAACACAAGACTTCAAAGGGTATAAGGCCATCTCCAAGAACCTTGGTATCCCAGTTTCAACAGTGGGTATTATTATTAAAAAGTTTGCCTAGCATGGAACCGTCAAGAACCTCCCTGGATGAGGGGGAAAGAGGAAAATTGACAAGAGATTTCTTCGAAGGGTGGTGCGAATGGTGGAAAAAAACACCACGTCAAACATCCAAAGACCTGAAGACCAACCTGGAACAGTCTGGGTCATGGTTTCAACAAGTACCATAAGCCGCTCACTAAACCAAGCAGAGCTTTATGGGTGAAGGCCAAGGAAGAAACCATTGCTGAAGAAAAGACATAAAAAGGAAAGACTGATCTTTGCCAAAGAGTACCTTGACAAACCACAATCCTGCTGGGAAAATGTCCTGTGGACAGATTAAACAAAAATAAAGTTTTTTGGCAATGTAAAGCAACACTTTGTTTACAGACAGCGCAATGAAGCTTATAAGGAAAAGAACACCCTGCCAACAGTTAAGCATGATGGAGGATCCACAATGCTGTGGGGTTGCTTTGCTGTATCTGGTACTGAAGGCATGAATCATGAAATCAGAGAATTATCAAGTGATTTTAGAGTGAAATGTTCTACCCAGTTTAAGAAAACTTGGTTTGAGTCGAAGATCATGGGTCCTCCAGCAAGAAAATTATCCAAAGCACACATCCAAAAGTACACAGGAATGGTTGAAAGAAAAAAATAGACTGTTTTAAAATGGCCATCAATGAGTCCTGACCTCAATCCCTTTGAAAATCTTTGGGGTAAGCTGAAATCTGCCATTGGGAAAAAGAACCCTGCAAACATTCAAGAGCTTGAACAAACTGCAAAGGAAGAGTGGGAGAAAATACCAGCTGAGAAGTGCAAGAAGCTTATTGATGGCTACAAGAAACGTTTGGAGTCTGTCATCAGTGCCAAAGGGTGTGCAGCCAAGTATTAATTAGGTGCGCCTTTATTGCGGCACATGCTGTTAATTCTGTTTCTTCTTTGAAATTGAAATATGTAAGTTGAAAAAACAATGTTTTATTGTTGTATTACTTTGGACCACTAATTAAAAAATTCTGAGGATATAACTTTGGTACATTTCCATTTATTTCTGAAGATATTGTACAGTCTATGAAAAAAATGTAGGATTGCCAATAATGGTGAGCAGCACTGTAAGCACCTGCTTCCTGCATCTACCCGGCGTTCATGTGTGCCCACTACTAAAGGGAATGAATATTCACTGCTCTCCGCTCCCATGGGCGTGGAGAGCAATGAATTTTCATTGATCTTTAATAGTGGGCACAGTAGTCACAGCTGCAAGCTTCCTGCAGCGGCTGGGCGATCACATGTGCCCGCTATTAAAGAGAATGGATATTCACTGCTCTTCACGCCCAGGGAAGGTAAGTAGAATGGTTTGGTTTTTAAAATGTTTTTCTGATGGGGATGGGGGCCATGCATGCCAGGATGGGTATGAGGGGGGCCATGCCTACCAGGATAAGGATGAGGAGGCCATGCCGACTAGGATGGGAATGAGGGGGCCATGCCTACCAGGATGGGGATGAGGATGCCATGCATGCTAGGATGGGGATGAGGGGTCATACATACCAGAATGGGGATGAGGGAGCCATGCATACCAGGATAGGGACAGGGGGACCTTGTATACCTGGATTGGGGACATATATATAGCAGGATATGGGATATTAGTACAGAATTGACCACATTTTTTGCTTTAATTTTTTTTCCAATTTCCTCCTCTAAAACCTAAGCGCGTCTTATGGTCTGGTGCATGTTGCTGTGGCTTTCCAGTGAATGTTGCTTTGTACATCTCTAGAAGTGGGTGCCTTGCCAATGTTTCACATCATGACACCCCATCCCAGTTTAAGGAGGTCCAGCGCTTGTTACCAGGATTCACCTCATTATATGGCATCCTATTTGGCAAAGTGGAGAGTCACTGCAAATTGTTTTGAATGGCCATTGTATAATACGTTGTTTCCAATACAGCAAGAGAAATGTGAGTGCCGCCCCCCCCCCACGGTGATAAAAGCTCATCCTGGTGGTACAGTGGTGGGACCCCAAGCAATCAGCAAAAGGAGGAAAATGAAACTTGGGTGGTTGCCGATACTTAAAAAAGGTGAAATCCTGCCAAAGTGTACTGTTCACCATTGATTCTGCTTTTTGTGAAGCTGTGTACAATGATATTTTAGGGCACCAGGGACAAGTACCAGTGGGCATACATGAAGGGTGGCGCTAGAATTTTTTTATTGGAATATTCCTCATCCCAGAGTCCCTATAATACAGATATGTAGGTACTTCACTTGACGCCAACATCACAAGTTTGCCTCATTTGATTTACAGCTGGTAAAGTACATTGTTTAGTGGCATGTACAAGTCTGGGAACCCTTGGTCAAAATTATTGTTATTGTGAACAGTTAAGTTGAAGATGAAACGATCTCTAAAAGGGCTAAAAGTTATAGATGACACATTTCCTGTGGTATTTTAGGCAAAAAAAATATGATGTCATTTTTTACATTTTAGAAAATTGTAAAAAGGAAAATGAGCCAATACAAATGTTTGGGCACCCTTGGAGATTTGTGTGCTCAGATAACTTTAACCAAGTTTTCAGATTTTAATTAGCCTGTTAGGGTTGTGGCTTGTTCACCATCATCGCTAGGAAAGGCCAGGTGATGAAAATTTCCCAGCTTTATAAAATCTCATCCTCCTCTAACCTTGTGCCAAAAAACTGCAGCCATGGGTTCTTATAAGCATTTGTCTAGCACTCTGAAAATGAAAATGGTGCAGGCCCACAAAGCAGGAGAAGGCTATAAGAAGAAAGCAAAGTGATTTCAAGTTGCCCTTTCCTCAGTTTGAAATGTAATTAAGAAATGGCAGTTAACAGGATCAGTGGAGGTCAAGATAAGGTCTGGAAGACCAAGCAAAATTTCAGTGAGAGCTGCTCTTAGGATTGCTAATGAGGCAAATCGGAACCCGCGCTTGACTGCAAAGGACCTTCAGAAAGATTTAGCAGACTCTGGAGTTGTGGTACATTGTTCTACTGTTCAGAGACACCTGCACAAATATGGCCTTCATGAAAGTCATCAGAAGAAAACCTCTCCTTCGTCCTTACTATAAAATTCAGCATCAGAAGTATGCAAAAGAACATCCAAACAAGACTGATGCACTTTGGAAACCAGTCCTGTGGACCGATGATGTTAAAATAGAACTCTTTGGCCACAATGATCAAAAAGGTATGTGTTGAGAAAAAAAAGCACAGAATTTCAGGAAAATAACATCTCGCCCACCATTAAGCATGAGGGTGGATCAATCATGCTTTGGGGTTGTGTTGCAGCTAATGGCACAGGGAACATTTCTCTGGTAGAGGGAAGAATGGATTCAATTAAATTTCAACAAATTCTTGATGCAAACATAACACCATCTGTAAAAATGCTGAAATTGAAAAAAGGATGGCTTCTACAAATGGATAATGATCCTAAACACACGTCAAAATCCACAATAGATTTTAGGTTTTACAATGGCCCTCACAGTTCCCTGATCTGGACATCACTGAAAATCTGTGGCTAGATCTCAAAATATCAGTGCATGAAAAACGACCCAGGGAGCTCACAGAACTAGAAGAATCTTCCAAGGAAGAATGGATGAAAATCCCGCAAACAAAAATTGAAAGACTCTTGTCTGGTTACAAAAAGCATTTGCAAGCTGTGATAATTAATAATAATAAATTTTATTTCTATAGCGCCGACATATTCCGCAGCACTTTACATTTCAGAGGGGATTTGTACAGACAATAGACATTACAGCATAACAATAATCACATAGATTATAACAAATACCAAGAGGAATGAGGGCCCTGCTCGCAAGCTTACAGTCTATGAGGAAAGAGGTAGACACGAAAGGTGGATGGTAACAGTTGCCCTGATTGTATGGAACAGCCATAACGTTAAGTGTGTAACAGTACAGACACAGAGGGCTAATGGATGCATAAAGCATGTGGGAACATGATGCGGGGAACCTGGTTATGGTAAAACTTTTGGATGTGCCACACAGGGATAGATTAGGTTAATCTGTTGAGGCGATAGGCCAGTCTGAATAAATGCGTTTTCAGGGCACGCTTAAAATTGTGGGGATTGGGGACTAATCGTATTGACCTGGGAAGTGCATTCCAAAGAATTGGCGCAGCATGTGTAAAGTCTTGGAGACGGGAGTGGGAGGTTCTGATTATTGAGGATGCTAACCTCAGGTCATCAGCAGAACGGAGGGCTCGGGTAGGGTGGTATACTGAAACAAGGGAGGAGATGTAGGGTGGTGCTGAGCCATGGAGGGCTTCGTGGGTGAGGGTAATAAGTTTATACTGAGTTCTGGAGTGGATGGGTAGCCAGTGTAATGACTGGCACAAGGTAGAGGCATCGGTGTAACGATTGGTGAGGAATATGATCCTGGCTGCAGCATTCAAGACAGATTGGAGAGGGGAGAGTTTGGTAAGAGGGAGACCGATTAGAAGAGAATTACAATAGTCGAGAGGAGAATGAATAAGAGAAACAGTAAGAGTTTTTGTAGGGTCAAAAGTAAGAAAAGGTTGAATTCTAGAAATGTTTTTGAGGTGCAGATGACAAGAGCGAGCCAGTGATCGAATGTGGGGGGGCAAAGGAAAGCTCGGCCTCAAGTATGACCCCAAGACAGCGGGCATGTTGCTGGGGAGTAATAGTAGAACCACACACGGAAATGGCAATGTCGGGTATAGGTACATTAGTAGCGGGAGGAAACACAAGGAGTTCAGTCTTTGACAGGTTCAGTTTCAGATATAGTGAGGACATGATGTTAGACACAGCGTTTAGACAATCGCCGGTGTTTTCTAGAAAGGCAGGCGTGATCTCAGGAGAAGAAGCATATAATTGGGTGTCATCAGCATAGAGATGGTACTGGAAACCAAATCTACTGATTGTTTGACCAATAGGGGCAGTGTACAAGGAGAAGAGTAGGGGGCCTAGAACCGATCCTTGAGGAACCCCAACAGTAAGGGGAAGGTGAGAGGAGGAGGAACCGGCAAAAGATACAGTAAAGGAGTGGTCAGAGAGATAGGAGGAGAACAAGGAGAGAACGGTGTCCTTGAGGCCAATGGAACGGAGCATAGTGAGGAGGAGCTGATGATCCACAGTGTCGAATGCTGCAGAGAGATCCAAGAGAATTAGCATGGAGTAATGACCATTTGATTTAGCTGTTAGTAGATCATTAGAGACTTTAGTGAGGGCAGTTTCAGTAGAGTGTAAAGAGCGGAAACCGGATTGGAGAGGGTCGAGAAGAGAGTTATCAAAGAGATAGCGGATAAGACGGGAGTGGACCAGGCGTTCCAGGAGTTTAGAGATGAAGGGAAGATTAGAGACAGGTCTATAGTTAGCGGCACAGTTTTGGTCGAGGGATGGTTTTGTAGTGGATGTATGATGGCATGCTTAAATGAGGAGGGAAAGATACCAGAAGAGAGAGAGAGGTTAAATATTTTAGTTAGGTGAGGGGTGACAGCAGAGGAAAGGGACTGGAGGAGATGTGACGGAAATGGGTCACTGGTGCAAGTGGTTGGGTGAGAAGATGCAAGGAGCCTGCTTTCTTCTTCTGTGACTGGTTCAAAATCAGAGAGTGAGCTAGATGCAGTGGGGGAGGGAGGACAGTGCATGGTATGAGGTGATTGGGAGATAATATCCTATCGAATCTGGTCAATTTCTTCTTTGAAGTAATCATCATCAGGGATCATCAGCTCGGAGCTCCGTGGTTGGGGCATGTACTCTTGGGTTGAGTAGAGAATGAAAAGTGTCAAAGAGACGTTTAGGGTTATTGGACAGTGAGGTGATGAGGGTGTTGAAATAGGTTTGTTTGAAGAGGTGAAGGGCAGTGTTGTATGTTCTAAGCATAAACTTATAATGGATGAAATCTTCATGTAGATTGGATTTTCTCCACAGACGATCGGCGCACCTGGAGCACCGCGACAGGAAACGTGTTTGCAGGGTGTGCCAGGGTTGTCGCCATCTGTGTTGTGGTGTTCTGTTTATAGGGGTGCAAATTCATCCAGGGCACTTTGAAGTGTTTCATTGTAATGCTTCAATGCAGAATCGGGACATGAGAGGGAGGAGATAGGGGCCAATGATGACTGCAAGTTCTTCATAAGTTTCTGGGTGTTAATGGCCTGTATGTTTCTATAAGTATGGACAGTGGGGGTGACCTGAGCAGCCTGGCAGTTCTTGATAGAGAAAGAAAGAAGATTGTGGTCAGAGAGCGGGAGAAGGGAGTTTGCAAAATCATCCACTGCATAAAGCCGAGAGAAGACCATGTCGAGGGAGTTTCCGTCTTCATGTGTTGGAGAATTAGTTAGCTGCGAAAGGCCAAACGAGGAGATTAGAGATAAAAGGTGAGTAGCAGATGGGGAGAGGGGAAGAGCAATGGGGATGTTGAAATCTCCCATGATGAGGGTAGGGATGTCAAAGGAGAGAAAATGTGGAAGCCAAGTGGCAAAATGATCCAGGAACTGATGGGAGGGGCCGGGAGGACAATACACCACCACCACTCGCATGGAGAAGTAGAGTTTGACGGCATGGACCTCAAAAGAAGGGAAGACTAGAGAGGGTAGTTGAGGGATAACCTGAAAGGTACATTTTGGTGATAGAAGCAGACCAACACCTCCACCTGCTCTATTGTCTGATCTTGGGGTATGAGAGAAGTGTAGTCCCCTGTATGAAAGAGCAGCAGCAGCGGTGGTGTCTGACTGCTGGATCCAGGTTTCAGTAAGAGCCAGGAGGTTAAGAGAATTAGAAAGGAAAAAGTCATGAGTGAAGGAGAGTTTGTTACACACTGAGCGAGAATTCCAAAGTGCACAATTAAGAGAGACAGATTGCATGCAGGGAATATTAATAAGATTAGAGGGGTTTCTGAGTGTAGCAGTTGGGGGGTTTGACTTTCTATAACATGGGGGACCAGTGTTGGGAGCAATGTCTCCTGTGACTAGGAGAAGGAGGATAGAAAGAGTGAGCAGATGGTTAAGTGATTTGTGAGAGCGTCTCTTATGTTGAATGGTGGGACTGACTGGATCTGTGCAATTTAACAATGTGAAAAGAGCGTGAGTGCTATACATAGGAGAGGAAAGGAGCGAGGGGCCAATATGGATGGAGTGTAGAGAGTTAATGCCAGGGCGGTGGATGTGTGTGAGGGCAGCGGCCAGGATATAAATTACACAAATGCATATGGTATATATTTGTTGTAATCCAAATGTACAGGGAGTAGATGTATATGAATGTCTTACCTGTCTCCTGCCCTGTCTAACTGCCATGTTATAACTGCCAGTACTTTGATACATGTACTCTGATTACATGTGCATAAATGCTCCCCCAAGCCATGTCTGAATATATAGGAGGCTAAGGCTTAGATCTTTTTTTTTTTTTTTTTGCTCTCTCCCTTCTCGTTAATCAATCAAACTAAATTGAGACAGCAGGACCCAATAAAATGTTGTGGTCAGATAAACAGATTTCCAGCACTACATGGATCATAAAGCACTCTGAAAAGTTTCTTGACTTCACAACATAAGGGGAAAAGCAGAGTAAGTTAAAATAGCTATATACCAGATATAAGCTTGCATAGTTGAAAACACACATATATAGCATTCAGGATGAACTGCTTGCTGACATTGAATGGAGTTGTGAAACACAAGAGTTGATTCAGAGCAGAGATTGAAAGAGCTGGATAGTTGCAAAAGGGGGCTCTACTAGGTACTAACCATGCAGGGTGCCCAAACGTTTGCATTGTCCCATTTTACTTTTTCTAATTTTTAAAATTAAAAAATATATATTTATATATAATTATTATTATTTTTAGCTAAAATGCAAGGGAAATGTGTTATTTTTAATTTTAGCCCTTTTAGAGATCATTTCATCCTCAACTTGCTTAACTGTTCACAATAACAGTAATTTTGACTGTTGACTTTTACATGCTACTGTATTACTTCCTAACTAGTGTGTGTGTGTGCATCTCATCTAGAACCACTTGGTATCACTCTACCCCTGAGAAAGCCAAGCTAGGGTGGCGATACGCATGGAGTCTATGCCCTCGTCTCATTTTTTGTTTGTATATCCTTGTATAATCATGTTTATTATTTTTAGTATTTTTTTCCATCTTTTATTTCTCTACATCACTGCATACTCTGGTACTTGCATTATTGAATATTCTGTTTGTGCACATGCTAATTCTATGTTTGGTTACTGCTACTCTGCTTCTATCACTATTGTTTAGACAATATATGTATATTTGATTGAATTATGTACTTTTACTTTGTAGGCACATGAAATTAGGTAGTAGCTCCATTGTGATCACACCTATTGTTCTGTATCAGTAGTCTTTATTGTTCTTACATATGTGGTTTTGTTGTCTTCAGTTATAGGTGATCCCTTTGCATTGGCATACCTTTTTTTTCTTTTACAAACTTGTACTTTTTTGGTATGCCTAAAGGCCCCGTCACACTAAGTGACTTACCAGCGATCCCGACACCGATATCAAGGTGTCAGGATCGCTAGTAAATCGCTATGTGATCGCTGGTGAGCTGTCACACAGACAGCTTCACCAGCGATCAGCACAGCGACGCCCAGCGCCCGGCATCGCTGGCCATCCCTGTAAAAAATAGAATCAAAATAAAAAATATTGTTATTCTCACCTTCCGACGTCCCGTTCAGCCATCCTGCCTCTCTCCACGCTCCGGTCCCAGTGATCCTTTGCGAGAATGACCGCGAGATGTCACAGTCTCGAGGGATAACAAAGTCTCGCGGTCATTCGTGCAAAGGATCACTGGGACCGGAACGTGTAGAGAGGCAGGATGGCTGAACGGGACTTCGGAAGGTGAGAATAACTATATTTTTTATTTTTTTTATTATTTTTTACACCTGATCGCTGGTCTCCCGCCTGTCACACACAGCGATGCGTGCTGGCCAGCGGGAGACCAGCGACCAAAGAAGTGTCCAGAGATTTCTTCCAGCGATCAGCGATACCGGCAGGGGGGCCGCTCGCTGATCGCTGTCACACACAGCGATCTCGCTGGTGAGATCGCTGTTATGTCACAAAAGTTGTGACTCAGCAGCGATCTCGCTACCGAGATCGCTTAGTGAGACGGGGCCTTTAGGTAGATCCCATTTATTGGCTGGTACCCCCATCTTTCCCTTCTATACCTATGATAACGATAGCAGTAGTTATCGAGCTTGTCCCACAGTGATGGCCGTGACGTTCCTCCATTTTGCCCTCTGTGATATTAGCTGTCAGGATCTATGGATGAGTGACGCTGAAACATGAACCTACGAGAATCCAGTTTTCCTAGTTCTGTGCAGAAAACCAATAAAACAACACCCTGAGAGCGAAGTTTTCTGGCAGGTTGTAATCTACTATTATCTATAGGAATATACATAATGGAGAAAAATGCATGTAAAGCAACACGTATGGAGAACATACGCTCAGATGTGGCACTTACCTCTCTGCTGCCACCACTGATCGGATATTAGTCTAGGCAGGAGACTCAGTTTATATGAGGTCTGACGCTCTTATCACAGAGTTTTGGTATTTTGCACCATAATGGGATTATGATTCCACTTCTAAGGCGTGGAAGTTACTGATTAATAGTCCTAAATACAATCGATCATGAGCTCATGGAAAAATATATAATAAACAACATTGCCCCCGGTACACTTCCTATTAATATCAACAAGGAAAAAGGATCACAAAGAGGCAAAGAATAAAAAAAAAAATGTTTTATTAGGGCTGAGCAAAATCCATTCACCAGATTGCCATGGAATATGAAAACTTTCCCTAGTGATCTGTCTGCTCTTCTCAGCCTTGTATACAATTATCAACTAGGTGCTCCTAAATAATGTCCTCTAAATTCTTCTCCTGTTCGGACCACCAGCGATCAGCTGTAATCTGTGGGTAAATCTGGCACCAAGTGTTCAATTTTGCTGCAGCGCCAACGCAGGTGGAAATAAGTATTACAAAGTCATAATTCAAATCAAAGGGCTGTCTGTGTCATGAAGGATCAGACAGGTCCTCCAGATCAAGAGACCTTCTTTATAATCATTCAACACTCTGGATCCCCCTTCAGGGGATACCCTCTTTTAACTCAGAATTTCCCTAAAGAATATTTTAACAATGAGTTTTCTAACCTTCTACATACAGAAAATATATCTCACTTTACAGATATTTATGGGTAATAAGCAAAAAAAGAGAAAAAAATCCAGCTTCCAAATTTCCAATTTATTTTGAATAAAAGCAAGTCCAAAAGATCCAGTAAAATCGAGTCACATGGTTGTGAGTAACAAGCAACGCGTTTCAAACAGTATCTTGTTCTTTCTCAAAGCACTGTGAGAAAGAACAAGATACTGTTCGAAACGCGTTGCTGGATTTTTTTCTCTTGTTTGCTTACTACTACACGTGATGACGACACGATATCCATACTTCCTCACAACACATGCCTAACAAGTGAGCTATGCACTATGACGTGTTATTTCATTATCTACATCAGGGGTTGGAAACCTTTTTTTTTGCCAAGGGCCATTTGGATAATTATAGTATAATTTGCGGGCCGTACAAAAATATCGACATTTATCATGGTATATTTGGTTAAGCATTTAATTAACTCCCCCTAGTGTGATGGCTGGAGCTGCTTATTGATGACATGTGTGATGTTAGATGTTAATGATGATTATGCTACTTTTTTCGAGGTCTGGAGCACAGTCGCCTCTTTGCCATTAGTTTTGATTGCAGCAGTAAATTGTTCTGAACACAGATATATATTACACTGCAGGTCTCCTCACTGTGGGAAATTCATCATTGCTCATGTTACATTTATAGAACTCAAGCATTGGGAGGTTTGATGTATACATCACATAGGAGAAACCGAGACTGCTGTATATACATCACATAGACACCAAGACTGATGTACTGTATATACATCACATAGAAGACACTGAGACTGATGTATATACATCACATAGGAGACACCGAGACTGCTGTATACACATCACATAGGAGACACCGAGACTGCTGTATATGCATCACATAGAAGACACAGAGACTGCGGCATATGCATCACATAGGAGACACCGAGACTGCGGTATGTACATCACATAGGAGACCCTGAGACTGTTGTATGTACATCACAGAAGACCCTTAGACTGCTGTGTATACCTCATATAGGAGACCCTAAGAATGCTGTATGTACATTACATAGGAGAAACTGGGACATATACTGTATATCACATAGAAGAGGCTGGGGCATATATATCACCGGTGAAACAGGAGCTGCTGTCTTCATTGGCAAGAGAGGAGCCCAGTACCCTCCCATGGGTTTTACTTTCGGCCCCAGAGCAAATCAAATCCCATCCGACTATTGGATCCACTTTAAAATACTGCAATACAGCACTAGTCCGTTTACATTTACTCCCAGAGGCTTCTCCTCTCACGCCGGTGTTGAGTCATCCTAAATTTGTCCCTAGCCGCTCGGACTCCATTTTTCATCTGTGGATAGTTTCGGGGATGGATAGAGTAGAAAACTGGGGAGAGGGAGCCTTCTGGCCTTCTCTGAATGACCTTACCGCCAAAACAGATCCAATACCCGTGGGCAGTTGGAGGTGTTTGCAACTTACCCACTTTTTCAGCAGCCTTCCCCCTAACAGTTCATTTAGACGACCTAAAACCAAATTTGAGATTTTATGTAATAGCCCAGGCCCAATCAGACACACCTTAGCTAAAACTTACTCTATGTTGATGGACCCCTGGAGCCGGTCGCCCCCTTCTTTCCTTGAGCAGTGGGAGAGAGATTTAAATATTTATTTTATGGAAGATCAGAGAACTCGAATTTTTACCCTTGTACACTGTGCCTCGATTAGCTAGCTCTAGGTTCCAGGAGGCTGGCCATAAGATTTTGTCCAGATGGTACAGAGTGCCCTCGAGGTTGCACACCATATTTCCAGAAATTGACCCCAACTGCTGGAGGTGTGGAATGGCAGAGGGCACGATTTTTCATATTTTATGGCTATGTGACGTATTGCAATCATTTTGGACAGGGGTGTGGGAAATTATTTGTCGGGTTACAGGCTGTTCTGAAAAGTTGACTCTGACTCTGATACTACTCCAACATAATGAAATCCCTCTCCGGATCTATAAATACTCTTTGTTGAAATTTTTGATCATGGCTGCGAGGGCTTGCATCCTGGAGAGATGGAAGAGTCCCGCTCCTCCAACCATAACTCAGTGGATCGCAAAAGGCAATGAAATTATCTATATGGAGGACCTCACCTCATCCATACATGAATCATACCCAAAGTTTTGGGCTACTTGGCTTGGATGGATGGATTTTAGACGCTCTGGTGAGTATTGGGATCTAATGCTGGAGGCAAACCCCCTGAACTTAACTGAAAACATCACACTGAGTGGTGGACTTGGTCGGGTGGGTACTCCTTCCCTTACCCCCTCGTTTTTTCCTTCCCTCCCCATTTTTTTTTTTTTGCCTCTCTTGGCTCCGTTACTTATTTCACCCCACTCTCTTTTTTCGCTTCAACTGCTTTCCTTCCTATTCCTCTGTTCTGTCTTTTCTTTCCTAAAGACCTCCGAATTGGGTCATTGACCTCTACTACCGGGTCCCCGGATGTTAAGGACTCATGGACGATGGACTTGGTCGGGAGTTAAGTTGTATTGCTTGTATTCGTCTATTTGGTTTCAATTATTATGTTAACCTGGATTCGTTGTGAGTCTTTAAATAAAGAATTATAAAAAAAAGAGAGGAGCCCAGTGTGTTAATTCTGCCTACAAAGTACAGTATGTCCAAATGCTGGCACTGTCAGGACATAATCACCACAGAGTTCAATAATGAGCAATACGTGCGCATGCTCACTGTGTAAAGAGCAATTTTAAGACCAGCGACCCATCCCAGTTTAAGGAATCATAGAATCATAGAATCGTAGAGTTGGAAGGGACCTCCTGGGCCATCTGGTCCAACCCCCTGCTCAAAGCAGGATTCGCTAAATCATCCCAGTCAGATGTCTGTCCAGCCTCTGTTTGAAGACTTCCATTGAAGGAGAACTAACCACTTCTCGTGGCAGCTTGTTCCACTCATCGATCACTCTTAACTGTCAAAAAGTTTTTTCTAATATCTAATCTGTGTCTCCTCCCATTCAGTTTCATCCCATTGCTTCTAGTCTTTCCTTGTGCAAATGAGAATAAAGTTGATCCTTCTACAATGTGACAGCCCTTTAGATATTTGTAGACAGCTATTAAGTCTCCTCTCAGTCTTCTTTTTTGCAAACTAAACATTCCCAAATCCTGCAACCTTTCCTCATAAGACAGTGTTTGCAGACCGGTCACCATTCTGGTTGCTCTTTTCTGAACTTGCTCCAGTTTTTTGATGTCTTTTTTGAAATGTGGTGCCCAAAACTGGACACAGTATTCCAGATGAGGTCTGACCAAAGAGGAGTAGAGGGAAATAATGACTTCACGTGATCTAGACTGTATGCTTCTGTTAATACATCCTAGAATTGCATTTGCCTTTTTTGCTGCTGCATCACACTGTTGACTCATATTCAGTCTGTGATCTATTAGTATACCCAAGTCTTTTTCACATGTGCTGTTGCTTAGCCCTATTCCTCCCATTGTGTATATGCTTTTTTCATTTTTATTGCCCAGATGTAGTACTTTGCATTTTTCCCTGTTAAAAACCATTCTGTTAGTTGCTCCCCACTTCTCCAGTTTATTTATATCTTTTTGAATCCTCTCTCTCTCTTCTCTAGTATTAGCTATCCCTCCTAGCTTTGTGTCATCAGCAAATTTAATCAGTTTACCTTCAATTCCTTCATCTAAATCGTTGATAAAGATGTTGAACAATACTTGTTACTAGGATTCACCACATTATATAGCATCCTATTTGCCAAAGTGGAGAGTCGCTGCAAATTGTTTTGAATGGCCATTATGTAATACCTTGTTTCCAATACAGAAAGAGAAATGTGTATGCCTCCTTCTCCTGGTGATAACAGCTCATCCTGGTGGTACAGTGGTGGGACCCCAAGCAATCAGCAAGTTGGGGCAATGCCTTTTATCTTCCTATTTCCTACAAAAGGAGGAAAATGAAACTGGGGTGGTTGCCGATACCTAAAGAAAGGGCAAAACCTGCCCAATGTGTTCACCATTGATTCTGCTTTTTGTGAAGCTGTGTACAATGATATTTTAGGGAATCAGGGACAAGTACCAGTGGGCATACATGAAAGGTGGCACAATTTTTTTCTTGGAATATTCCTCAGCTCAGTGTCTCTATAATACAGATATGTGCTTCACTTGATGCCAACATCGCAAGTTTGCGTCATTTGATTCACAGCTGGTAAAGTACATTGATTACAGTGGCATGCAAAAGTTTTGGCACACATTGTCAAAATTACTGTTATTGTGAACAGTTAAGCAAGTTGAAGATTAAATGATTTGTAAAAGGGATTAAGTTAAAGTTGACATACTGTATGTCCTTTGTATTTTAGGCAAAAAAAATATGTTGTCGTTTTTTACATTTTAAAAATTACAAAAAGGAAAATGGGCCAATACAAACATTTGGGCAACTTTGGAGATGTGTGTGCTCAGAAAATTTTGACTAAGGTTTCAGACCTTAATTAGCCATAGGAGACACCGATAATGCTGTATATGCATCACATAGGAGACCCTGAGACTGGTGTGTATACATCACATAGGAGACACAGACTGCTGTACAGATCACATAGTAGACGCTGGGGCATATACATCACAAAGGAGAGACGCTGGGACTGGAGCATATACATCACATAGGAAAGAATGGGGCTGGAGCATATACATTACATAGGAGATGCTCTGTCTGGAACATATACATCACATAAGATATACTGACCTTGATGTTTATACATTACATAGGAGACACTGGAGCATATATATCACCAGTGAAGCTGGGGCTGCTGTCTTCATCGGCAAGAGAGGAGTGCGGCGTGCTAACTCCGCCTACAAAGTATGTCCAAATGCTGGCACTTTCTGGACACAATCATCGCAGAGTTCAATAGTGAGCAATACATGTGTGTGGTCACTGTGTAAAGAGCAATTAAAAGAAATCATGTAGTGCCAACCTGAGCACTACAGTTTCCAAAAAAAAAATGAGGTAATTGCGGACATTAAACAGCTGGTGGGCTGGAGGTTCCCCACCCCTCATCTCGATGGCATGCGCATGTAGAAGTTTGACACAAAGAGGGGCTCCCTTTCTGCCACCATCATCACCCCCACGATCGTAAGGAGCCAATAGTTACTACCTGACATCGGCCCCTGGATCTGCCAGGTACAGAGGCCTATCAGGCTCTGGTTGCAAGTGAATGTCAGTTATAATGCACTGCAGCATAGAAGTATTGTAGCGTCTTACAGCAGCGATCACGCTAAATGTAAAAAATTAAAATAATGCTTTACAAATCATAAAAAAAAATCACTCTTTTTTATATCCTTTATTACTGGAAAAAGAGTAAAATCTATGCATAGTTGGAATTACTGTGTCCTTAGTGAACTATAAAGACTAGAATGTCAATTAAAGGGAAACTGTCACATCATTTTTAGCAACTAAGGTCATCTGTGGAGCCTTTATTACCAGGGTGTCGGCCGAGACCGAATCACTATGTTCACTTATAACTTTAAGATGGATATTTACAGGTACAAACAGTTTACCTAAAGGACAGCAGCAGGGGCGCCCCCCTGAGCCTCTGCAACCTCTTTCTCAAGGTCAGAACCTATAGCAACAATAACTTTCTGAAGTATAGGAACCGGTTCACAATTATCTTCACCCCCAAGGAAAGCAACAGGATAAGACATCCACCTTAACACACTTATTCCTGCTGTACACATAACAAAAAAGTTGAATCTGGCTTAGAATAAAGACCACCTTGCCTGTCTAGGCATCAGACGCTTAGCAGATCCTAAATATAACAACATTTTTATGATCAGTGATTACCATGACCGGATGAACTGCCCTTTCCAGAAAATGAGGCCACTCTTCAAAAGCCCACTTAATTGCCAAAATTTCCCTGTTACTAATGTCATAGGTTTTCTCAGCGGATGGTGGATGCAGCTGAAGTACAGACTGGTGTGTCGGATCCGGCTGATGTATAGACTGGCATAGCAGGTGCTGGCGGATCCGGCTGTAACAGACTGACAAGACGACTACTGGCAAGAAGGTTAGGGATGGACAGACTCTAGCGGGAACTAGCAGACTGGGACCTGAGGAATAGTGAGCGTGTTAGAACAATCCCTGGGAAAAAGCTAACGCGAAACGCGCGTTGGGGATCTACACTACAACATTCAGGTCATATGCCCTCTTTTCATTAAGCTCTTTTGCACTTTGTTTCTTACTGGTGCCCATGATTTGTGCTATAGTGGAAACTAGCAGGGAGTAATGTCCATAGAAATGTGCACATGCACTTTACACTAACTTTTATTCCCTGCAGCTAACACAGCAATAATAGCCTGGGCAGTCTTTAGATATACTATCTAGGCATGCCTCTGTCAATATATGTTATTACATCTAGTGCTGGCATTTATAAACTGGGAGTCATACTCCTCTTAAGCAACATGGCTTTATAAACTTAGAGCTTTTATTTCATTCTGAGATTTAACCATGCGCATGGGGGACTCTCTATGAAACCATGTTTCTTCTTTATGGATTAAGCGTGTAGCCTGTATATATAATAGCACACCAGCATATACCATATTGTATGTTCACACCGGTCATCCGTGTGTTGTATTTTTTCTTATTGGTATAATCTCAGGCTGTGTACACCCTTTGACTTTATTGTGGGATTAATAATATACATTTTTGACTGGATATCTATACCCCGTATGCTTTGGACATATAGACCAGTTTTTGCAGTCATTGGAATGTATCTTCTTTTTAATATAGCTTTTATTCATGATGTGTCATAATAAAGCTTGTTCATTTTATAGCGTTTAGCTTCTGGTATCTTTTCTGAAGTATTGTCTAATTTTGACGAGCCATTTATTAGGCCATATTTTTTTTTATTCATTATTTATTCAGCAATTTTCCTAACTCTGGTGATGATCGGGACCCCGTGTAACACAGCCGGGTCTCCGATCCAGAGGCAGAAGGGCTGTCAACCCTCTGCTGGCTCCCAGAGTGCTGCGATCATGTTCAATCGCAGCATTTCGGGGGGTTAAAGTGCTGAGAGCGGTGCATGACCGCTGCTGGCACTTAGTGCCGGGTGTCAGCTGTCAGAATCAGCTGACATCCAGCAACGATCGCCCGCACATCACCCATGTGCGTGGTTGATTGTGCGGATGTAATAATCCGTCTGTGGTCAAATTGGTCCAAGACACAGGGACAGATTATTACGTCCGATGTCAAAAAGGGGTTAAAAGCAACTCTTCAAAAAGGACATAAAACTGAAAATAAACAGAAAAAAAAGCAGCAGTATTTACCAACACCAAGACAAAATATGAATGCACTGTAGGATGCACCAGCCCCATGATAAAGGTGGAGGCAGCACAGGTGCTAGATTTTACAAATATACATAGATACGGTTTTCAATGGGGAAAGGTGAGTAAGCTGCAGCAGCATACCTCTGGTGGTAGCTTCTCTTTCATCATGTCCTAAGGGGTAAGTTTTCTCATTGTGGAGAGTGACATGCCAGGTCTGCCTTGCCAGTATGAGGAGACTTAGATGCCTTGCATGCTCCCATGGGAAGTTAAATATGCAAATTGTCTCAGTGAAGAAGAGGACTTGAACTCTCGTGTCACCTATTGGAAGCAGCAATCCCACAAGTCAGTATCGACCCTTGAGCCTTGAAATATGACTTGAGATTTTGATTTAGCTCATCCTAATTTGTAGAAACGGTGTTTCAGGGTATTGCCCCTCATCAGTGCAAAGTTTGAGATCTGATTTGGCTAGGTGAGAGGCTAAGACTGGGATCTAAGGGGTAAGGTTTCTCCTTGTGGAGAGTGACAAGCCAGGCCTGGCATGCCTGTATGAGGAGGCTTAGATGCCTAGCATGCTCCTCTGGGAAATTTAATGTTATGTTGTTGAAATTCAAAATCTCTATCCTTCTTTGCCCCGATTTCTGTTATCGTGGTAAAAGTGGGACACCCCACACATTAGATGGTCAGTCAGTGCTGCTGAAATTGGCGAACAGTGACCTAAAATGTATGGGCACTCTTTATTATTCATATAGTGTCATTCATTTCCACGGCACTTTACAGACATTTATGTGTGATTTATCCTCCTGCTTTTGGGAATAGATCTACTTTTATTGGGTTTGTGTGGTTCCTCTTTATGAAGCGGGGAGTTTCTGCGGCACATGCTTATAATATAACATCAGCTGTGTAAAACAATGGGATATTGTGAATTCCTATTCATGTGAGCTGCACTATTCACCTGCGTTTGTTAAAAGACGAGAGGGAGGAGGGGGATGCAGCTGCAGTTTATTTTTTTCCGTTTCTCTGAAATTGTTTGTTACACCTCCACATGCTTAAAGAGGACATTTCAACAGCTTGAGTATGTGCAAACGGCCTCATTATAGAATAGTGGCTGCAGAGCTGAATAAAACGTATAGTTTATAGTTACAGGGAATTGTAGCTGTAATACATACTAGAAAATCTGCCCGTAATCCTGTGTCTTGTGAGCTCCTGATTTATTTACCCAGACGACGTTCCGAGCTCCGCTCCCATTACTATGGCCTCATGTCTGCATATACACATTACTGGTATCTCTCCTCCTAAGATTGAACTTCACAGTTATAACCTCTCCTTGTCACGATACGTTGTTTGCACAGTTTGGCGCTGCAGAGTATCCTGCCCTACACAATTACAGATTTGATAATTGCCTTGTGCAAGAAGTCATACTACATAAAAGTCTCATTTCTACTGTTCTGTGGCCCACGGCAGAGTCCTCACCAATACTCTACTATTCTCTTGTCTCACCGGTACAGTTCTGCCTGAATTTGCAGGTTATTCCCCCACCTTAGTTTAGCCTCAGAGTTCGTGCGCACTCCAGGACCTTGATTTTGCTGCCAATATCCTCAGACCTTAGCTCCATAGCTGTTTGTGCTCTGTGCTTAGCAGACCCAAGGTCAGATAAGGCCCCATTCACAAGGCTCAGTCTTGTGGACACGTAATACTTGAACAGGGGAATACTCCATGCAAGGGGGAGAAAGGAGAGACAGGGGTATGGCCGATGCTATGAGCACAATAGGTGTGCTGAGTGAGGTAACAATGGAAATAACTATAACATCTGTTCATTAAGGGTTAACTTATCAGTTCGATGGCTTCCTGACTGCACGGTAATAGGTCCAAATGGTGGTGCCAATGCTGTTAGCCCGTGATGAATTCAGTGTCATCCTGGAGGTGTTGATGATCCAGTTGCGGGCGGTGACGGTGAGTCCTCGACAGTTCCAGACCCGGCGCAAGAGAGGTACCCCCGGTCCGGTCCTTCTTCTTACACTCGTTGTCGCCATCTTTACTCGGGTCCACTGCACCCAGGCCTCCAGTGCCTTTTTTCTGCTGTGATTTTCAAAACATTTTTGGAGGATCTCTAGGTCCTCTTTTTGTGTCGGTGAGCTCTGTTTTAATGTTTATAGATAGGACTCGCAAACGTGGGGAACGTGACGTGAGTTGCGAGCCCCCATATTTTGACCATAACATCAACTAATATCTCACATATATTGATATGTGTTTTTTGCACTTAATTTATTTATTTTTCAGGGTGCAGTTGGGCCCATATGGCTCTGTAAACTGTAGCCTCTGTTCACATGGGATTCACTTTGGTTAGCACTGGGCAGCCCGCCTGATCTAAGAGTATGGGCGTCATTAATAGGCTGTAAGCCAGATGCTCTGTATTACCTATGTTAACAACGCCTCATACAGATTCTTATCTTTTGTGCACTGATATACCAAACAACCTCCCCCTCCATGGATTGGTAGGTTGAGAGAGGTTGTCTCATCGGCACTTCTGCACCTGTGTTGTCGCCATCTTTAATTGGGTCCACTGCACCAAGCAGCTGCCGAACTTTGATAAGTCACGCAGTTCACTTATAAGGGCTCATGCCTGCTGTTTTTCATTTTTCTTTTTTACCCCCCTTGCACCACCCCCGTGCACACAACCAGCAGCCGCTGAACTTTGATAAGTGACGCAGTTCACTTGTAAGAGTTCGTGCCTGCTGTTTTCCATTTTTCTTTTTCACCCCCCCTTGCGCCCCTCCCGTGCACACATCCAGCAGCCGCCGATCTTTGATAAGTGAAACAGTTCACTTATCAGAGCTCGTGCCTGCTGTTTTACAGTTTTCTTTTCACAGACATTTTTTTCTCCCTGCTTTTTCTTTTAGCTTTTTCTTTTCAGACAAATTTTCACCAAGCACTATCCCCCCCACACATACACAAACAGATAAAAATAAGTACTTTACGCAAGCACCATACACCATAAATGTCCCACCTGTCATGTTCGTCCTAACAGCGCTATTCAGTGGAGGAGGCATGTGCTTTCCTTGCCTCCGACACTGATAGCGAGAGAGAGGATCCCACATTTCTTTATTTCTTGGATTCTTCATCCTCATCCTCTTCCTCCTCCTCATCTTTCTCCTCGGGTCCTGCGGAACCGCCACGCAGACGTCCAAGAACAGAAGATGAGGCAGCGCCCACCATTCCAGAACATGAAGATGAACCAGTGTATTGCCAACTGTTCAGCAATAAGGTTCGGATACGGCTTTAAAGAAGGCTACTACTTGGATATAACACAATTTTATTATACAATGATTATAAAACACCAAATTAATGGAATGGCAGATATAATATTACCCTGTCTTGTTAATTAATTTCATGTGAATCATACAATTATTATGAATTATAGTACATAGAGAAATAAATATCCATACTATACATTACCAAGCATTGTAGCATCACTTCTCTACTGGAGGGACCACAGTGTTGAGAAGGAAAATACTCTGGTCTTGTCATCACAGAAACCGTGCACCCACGATAGCTTCTGGAAATGTCCCTTGCTGGAAATGTCCCTTCCTTCAATGACACAGGGTCCACCTTTTTATACACAACACTCCCACATTACAACTGCGCAGTATGTTTAGTCTGCATCAGAATCTTGAAACTGCACAAGACTTCAAGGTCTGTTTGTTATACAGTAGACTACTATAATCCTAGTTTGTTTGAGATATGTTTGTCATTAGCATGTCTCTTAACAATAGCACAATGTTTTGCTACTGATTATAACCCAGGCTCTGTTTGCCTCTGGTCAACTTATCAAAGTTGTCTATCATTGTTCAAAGTTCAAAATATGTTGCTTGTTACAAAGTTAACTCTTCATGCTCATAGCATAATGCTCTAATATGGGCAGCATGACTTCCATAATCACCTATTCTGAAAACTGGATACCTATCGTAACTCAGACACACACTCAGACATGTCAAGATATGTATCACAATCGGTCCTCGATTATTGATGTCATGCATGACCCAATATTGCTACATGAGACCATAACATTTTGGTCTCTCTTGTCAATCGAGAATCATACTATTATTGAGCACAAGACTTCCTTGTTCAAGCAGCATAAATATTCATTATCTATACAGTTGTTATTCCTATTGTAAGAATACACCACACAGAATTAGTTGGAAAGCTCCTTGTAGAATTCCCATCAACCACCCCCAAGTGGAAGTATTCAGTATCTATCACGGTTTGTCAACGCAAATATCACAGTGGTCACTTGTGTACAAATCAGGATAATGAATCTTTGAAACACAGAGCTTCAAAGACCACAGAACAATTCCTTGTCTTACGGTACTGACACAGAACAAACGCTTTTTGGCTCAGTGTCAAAGTTCAGCATTAATGATACTACACCATAGTATATTGCAATATAGTGTTTGGATTCAAACAACCATATTTCTTATTTGCAATACTTTCCATCCTTGGTCTAATGACCACACTATAGCAAAGCATATAAACAATATATTACAATATGTAGGCTATAAGATATTCATATTTTTATTAGCACCACAATCCACCCTTGGATATCTTATAGCCACACATTATTTATCCAACAACAACAAACCAATGTATGCATAATACAAATTACTCCTTAAAGTCAACCTAGAGCTAACAACTGACCCACTAGTTACATTAGTTGGAATATAACAAAAAGTGATATTTCCACCGGAAAACATCCCACCTCTAGGCAATCTTACATGTTCTGCAAATGATGGAGAGATCACTATACTGTTACACATCATATTTGCCCACCCTCATACTTTTGCACTTTTTATCTGAACTGGAGCCACATATAGTAGCCCTCTCCCCATCCCCAGTCTGATTCATCATATTTAAATGTTTATCACAAGTCCACTGACAGCATGGATCAGCTGGCATAATTCTTGGAATTCTCTTAATCATTTCTCCCATTAGAAATTTTCTTCAGTACAGTTCACATCTTGGGTCACATCTTCTTGGTCTTTGCCCTTCAAAAATGGCTAGTGTTCATCTGTTCATCCACTGAGCCAAGTAAAGCCATAGATTCTGTTTGGTTTTCAGAAATCCACACTTTCCATAGCTGGCATCTGTCTGAAGATTGCTTGGCTCTTGAAAGCAGTCGCACAAGATGAAAGCAATAATGCAACACTTACAGATCAGATTTTGATCTAAAGGGAAAACAAAAAACATTATTATCTGAGATCATTGACTGCTACTTCAGAAATGACCTGAGCAGATTCAGGACACCGAATTGATTCCACCAAATTTTAGAAATCCACTGACTGAGCTATTCTAGCTTCTCTCTGTATTATTGACATGTCACTTTAGTCAGTACTCATACATTTCTGCTGGATAAATCTGATCTATCACATTACCTCCATTCATTGAAATATCAAATGTCACTGTTCAACTTGTCATATTGTAGACCCCAAAAAGACGGTGCTACTATTCCTGTGTTCTGTCTATGGGGCTGGATTATTTTACCTTGGTCACCAGTAATCATTCCTGTGTTATCCTTTTAAGACAGTGTTCTAACCTTTCTGTGTTTTTTTTTTTTTTCAGACTAGACAAACCAGTTTTTCAGAGGAATCGGATTCAATGTATTTAGCTATATATAAGGGTACCATTACACCTAGCGATGCACCAGCGAACCCGACCAGCGATATGACGCGGTCAGGATCGCTGGTGCATCGCTAAGTGGTCGCCAGTGAGCTGCCACACAGGCAGATCTCACCAGCGACATCGCTGGGGACGGGGGTTGCCACTTACCTGTCAGATGAGGAGATGAAGACGTCCTCCCGCCCGGCTCCACGCGTCGCTCGTCTCTCCACAGGAAGCGCCGCAGGAAGCTGACGAGGAATGGTCCAGGAGCTTCTCGCGCGATCAGCGATAACCAGCGGGGGAGCCGGTCGGAGGTAAGTATCAGACACAGCGATATCGCTAGCAATATCGCTGCAACGACACAAAATCGGTGACTTTACAGCGATATTGCTAGCGATATCGCAGTGTGTAACGGGGGCTTAAGACATGGGGGTAGACTAATGAGCTCAAAGGTAAAGGTTAAAATAATTGTTTGCAAACAATTAAATAAGTAATCATCCCATTGTGATGAATTGGACTGTATTTAGCTAAAAGTTGTGGTTTAGTTTTATGTATGTTTTTAATCTTTATTTTCAATTAGGAACATAATAGGTTTGTAAAATCCGTTTGTAAGTTGCATCTTGAACAGTGACGTTTGATATTTCAGTGAATGGAGGTAATGTGATAGATCAGATTTATCCAGCAGAAATGTATGAGTACTGACTAAAGTGACATGTCAATAATACAGAGAAAAGCTAGAATAGCTCAGCCAGTGGATTTCTAAAATTTGGTGGAATCAATTCGGTGTCCTGAATCTGCTCAGGTCATTTCTGAAGTAGCAGTCAATGATCTCAATAATAGTATGATTCTCGATTGACAAGAGAGACCAAAATGTTATGGTCTCATGTAGCAATATTGGGTCGTGCATGACATCAATAATCGAGGACCGATTGTGATACATATCTTGACATGTATGAGTGTGTGTCTGAGTTACGATAGGTATCCAGTTTTCAGAATAGGTGATTATGGAAGTCATGCTGCCCATCTTAGAGCATTATGCTATGAGCATGAAGAGATAACTTTGTAACAAGCAACATATGTTGAACTTTGAACAGTGATAGACAACTTTGACAAGTTGACCAGAGGCAAACAGATCCTGGGTTATAATCAGTAGCAAAACAACCCTGATGCATTGTGTTATTGTTAAGAGACATGCGAATGGCAAACGAATCTCTGGTTGGTGCAAACAAACTAAGATTGTAGTAGTCTATAACAAACAGACCTTGAAGTCTTGTGCTGTTGTCAAGACAACAACGTACTGTGCAGATTCAAGATTCTGATGCAGACTAAACATACTGCACTGTTGTAATGTGGGAGTGTTTTGTATAAAAAGGTGGACCCTATGTCAGTGTGGAGAGGGGACATTTCCAGGGGGGGACATTTCCAAAAGCTGTCGTGGGTGCACGGTTTCTGTGATGACAAGACCAGAGCATTTCCTTCTCATTTGACACTGTGGTCCCTCCAGTGGAGAAGTGATGTTGCAATACTGCTTGGTAATGTATAGTATGGATACTTATTTCTCTATGTATTATAATTCATAATAATTGTATGATTCACATGAAATTAACAAGACAGGGTAATATTATATCTGCCATTCCATTAATTTGGTGTTTTATAGCCATTGTATAATAAAATTGTGTTATATCCAAGTAGTAGCCTTCTTTAAAGCCGTATCCGAACCTTATTGCTAAACAGTTGGCAATACAACCAGTGCACCCCATTGCGGACCCCGTATGGACCTCGCTCCCCGAAAATAATGAGCCACTGATTTCTGATTTTGTGACAGAATCAGGAGTCAAGTTTGACACCACTGGCCTCACAGAAATAGACTTTTTCAAAGTCTTTTCTCTGAGGATTTTTTTAACCTCATGGTGGAGCAAAATAATTTGTACGCTCGTCAATTTTTGGCACAAAACCCTGGATCTTCATATTCTAACTGGTCTCCTGTAGACGCAGTTAAAATTATGCCGTTTTGGGGCTTGGTCCTTCACATGGGGATCTAGAAGAAGCCAGAAATTCAGCAATATTGGAGTGTTGATATTTTATACAACACTCCAGTGTTCCAAATGGTCATGGCCCAGACGCGTTTTAAGGCCATCCACAAATTCCTGCATTATACCAATAATGCACAGTGTCCCCCATGAGATTACCCCGACTTTGACCGTCTGTTCAAAGTTCAGCTGGTCATCAAACACTTCAACAAAAATTTGCTTAAGTGTACGTGCCCCAAAGGGACATCTGCATGGATGAGTCCTTAGTTCATTTTAAGGGAAGGCTCAGATTCCCTCAGTATCTGCCCAGCAAGAGGACCAGGTACGGAATTAAACTCTACAAACTGTGTGAGAGTACCTCAGGGTTACACCCATAGGTTTAGCGTTTATGAAGGAAAGGACACCAGGATTGAACACCCTGAATGTCGTCCTCTCCTGGGAGTGAGTGGGAAAATTGTGTTGTGTTTGGTGCACCCACTGCTGGATAAAAGTTATCTCCTCTACACTGATAACTTTTAAACCAGCATCCCACTTTTCAAATCCCTCTCTACGCGAGGTACCGCAGCCTGCGGAACTGTCCATAAAAACCAGAGAGGCCTCCTGAAAATGCTACTCGGGAAGAAGTTCAGAAGGAGTGACAACAGAGTCCAATGTAGCGACCACCTGCTGGTGGTCAAGTACAAGGACAAGAGGGATGTCCTTCTCATGACCACTATACACGGTGATGGCAGCGCCCTCAGCACTGTACGAGGTACCTCTACACAGGTCAGCAAACTGGAAAGCGTACTGAGGTACAACAAAATCATGGGAGGGCGTTGATCTCTCCAATCAACTCTTCCATTCATACAGTGCTTTAAGAAAGGGCAGGGTGTGGTACAAAAAGCTGGCTGTGCACATTGTACAAATGGCAATGCTCAACGCTTTCCTGCTGACACGATGTGCACGCCACACCGATATGTCATACCTTCAGTTCCAGGAGGTAGTGATTAGGGCCCTGATATTTGGCACTCAGGAAGGAGCGGGCCCCAGTACTTCCGGAACTGAAGGTGCTCGTATTGTTAGAATCTGTTCAGTTTGTGACTATCCGCCATTTTTTTGTAGTGTTCTGGTGGCTGGTCTTTTTCTCCTGGCGCTGGGTTTGTCTTGGGTCAGGTGATTGTATCACCCTTTATTAACCTGCATCTGTCTCCCATTCCTTGCTGGCCAACAGTGTTAATCAGCTTGAAGTCTGACTTGGAGCCTTGCTTTGCCTTCTGAGTGTTTAATTAGTGCAGTGCTGGGACCTCTGGTTCTGCTATTCTTAGTTTCTGTTTTCAGTTTGTTTCTGCAGCCTTCTCTGTGTTTCTATTAGGAGGTGGCACGTTTTTGTACCAAGTCCTTAGATTTTTCAGAGACCCCTTCCCCCTGTCTATAGGTCTTCGCTTGAGATTAGCATAGGATCGTTGGTGGGTCTATTCATAAGGAATGGGTTGCCCACTCCATCGTAGGGCATCATCCTAGTCGCAGTGCAGGGTCAGTTTTCCCCCTCCTACCCTAGTTCAGTGCTGCAGAACCGTAACACGTATCGTACCAGGTCAGCATTTCCCGGGGGCGGTCCTGCAAACTGGAAAAAACATAAGGTGCAAAAAAGGTGCCGAGTGTGTCACAAAAGGGGAATACGCAAGGACACCATTTATCAATGCGACACCTGCCACAAAAAACCTGGCCTGTGTATGAAAGATTGCTTCAAATTGTACCACACCTCCATGCACTACTAATTTACTTAGATTTACAGGAAACAGTAGATTAGTTCCAAAAAGGGGGCATACATAGATAAGTTCCTTAGGGGGTCTAGTTTCCAAAATGGGGTCACTTGTGGGGGATTTCTACTGTTTAGGCACATCAGGGGTTCTGCAAATGCAACATGATGCAGAGCATTCCATCAAAGTCTGCATTCCAAAACATCACCACTTCCCTTCTGAGTCATGCTGTGCACCCAAACAGTAGTTTTCTCCCACATAATAGGTACCAGCATACTCAGGACAAATTGGACAATTTTTGGGGTCCAATTTCTCCTGTTACCCTTGGGAAAATAAAAAACTGGGGACTAAACAATCATGTTTGTGGATTTCTTTTTCCACGCTCGGGCATTATAAACTTTAGTGAAACACTTGGGGGTCCAAAGTGCTCACCACATATCTAGATAAGTTCCTTAGGGGGTCTAGGTTCCAAAATTGGGTCACTTGTGGGGGGTTTCCACTGTTTAGTCACATCAGGGGCTCTCCAAACGCGACATGGCGTCTGATCTCAATTCCAGCCAATTTTGGTTTGAAAAAGTCAAACGGCGCTCCTTCCCTTCCGAGCCATGCGGTGTGCCCAGTGTTTTTTCTCCAAATATGAGGTATCGGCGTTCTCAGGAGAAATTGAACAACATATTTATCTGTCCGTTTTCTCCTTTTATCCTTGTAAAAATAAAAAAATTGTTGCTAAAAGATCATTTTTGTGACTAAAAAGTTAAATGTTCATATTTTCCTTCCAAGTTGCTTCTGCTCCTGTGAAACATCTGAAGGGTTAATAAACTTCTTGAATGTGATTTTGATCAGCTTGAGGGGTGCAGTTTTTAGAATGGTGTCACTTTTGGGTATTTTCTGCCATATAGACCCCTCAAAGTGACTTCAAATGTGAGGTGGTCCCTAAAAAAATGGTTTTGTAAATTTTGTTTAAAAAATGAGAAATCACTGGTCAATTTTTAACCCTTATAACTTCTTAACAAAAAAAATTTTGCGTATGTAAAGTAGACATGTGGGAAATGTTATTTATTAACTATTTTGTGTGACATATTTCTCTGTTTTAAGGGCATAAAAATTCAAAGTTTGAAAATTGCAAAATTTTCGACATATTCCCGTTTTTTTCATAAGTAAAGTCATATTGAATAAATTTTACCACTATCGTGAAGTACATTACGAGTTATGTCACGAAAAAACATTCTTAGAATCACCAAGATCCATTGAAGATTTCCAGAGTTATTACCTCATAAAGGGACAGTGGTCAGATTTGTAAAAATTGGCCCGGTCATTAACGTGCAAATCACCCACGGGGGTAAAGGGGTTAAACACTCATCTTCTCATTAAAGATAATGTTACTCATACTCTCTCTGAGGAACTGGAGAATTATTTTAGTCTTAATGACAATGGTGAAACTTCTGGTGAAACTCTGTGGTTAGCACATAAGGCTTTCATAAGGGGTATCTTTATTAAAATTGCGTCCTTTGAAGAAAAAAAAACAAAACAAAAAGAAAAGGTCCTAGCTGACTTACTAGTGAGAAAAGGGGATTTGAAGGAGTGGATTAAGGCTTCCCCTTTGATTCATACCAGGAGATCATGAACTGCAGACTGCAGCTTTGTTCTCTCCTGGACTGCAGCGACCCATGTGTCGTAAGCAGTGCCTTCCCGCCTCCCACCAATCCCGCAATAACAAAAACACCGACAGGCATGGATGGGTTGATCAGGTCGGTCACAGTTTATTAATAAGCAGAGAGAGGCAAGTACAATTCACAACGGACTCATAGCTGGAAGCCCCGTCACTGACCTTTGGGCAAGGAAGCTGATGAGAGGTTACGAACCTAGCCCCCCTCTACACTACCACCACGGAAGATCATGTGTATGACCTACACAGGACTCCGACCCCCACACATCATCATTAGGCCTGTTCAACACCATCCTGCAAATTAGATAAAAATATATCGAGCCCGATATACGTGAGATGAATTCTGTCCGGTCTCAGCAAGTTTGAGTTGTCTTTCTCCAGGTCGTGATGGCGAACCACAATGCCGTAGTTTTCTGTGATGAATTTTGACATTTTCGAGTTGATCTTTTTCCTTGATTTGTTGATGGCTTTAGGATCTTTAGCTCCATGCCAGACCGCTCATGGTATAATCTCCGACCACACCACCACCATATCCGGTATGAAATAAACAAAGCGCTCTATGTCCGTTGACATTATTGTGTAGAGCTCGGCACCTGTTTTCTAGCCCAAATCGTTACCACCGGCATGTAACACCAATATCAGCGGCCCTTTGGCCATCTTAGCAATTTTGACCACCTCCGGGAACATCTGACGCCACTGGAGCCCTCTGATGCCTCTCCAGTTGACCTCTAGTTGTGGGAAATAAAAAAATTTTTCAGCGGGGCGTATTCCGGCTCTTTTGCACGCCCTATAAATATAAGAATATCCCAATACCCAAACTGTGGGCTTATGGCCGCCTGTAAAAGACAAGATGTGTTAGAGCAGGTCTGGTCTTATGTATCTTGCAAAACATGCGGATTTCCAACGGCCCAATCTCTGTACTTCGACTTCCACTACATCGGCCATAGCTGCTTCGGTGGCCGCTCCTATTCTGAACGAATGCGTTCCGTATTCTTTTGGGTTTACGCCGACCACTTCTAGACATTGTTTAAAAATTGCGTGAAATTGATATTTAGTAAGCGGGGACCTGTTGGTTTGCGAAAGACAGAATCAACTCGTGTGTCTTATACCGTATAGCGTCGTGACTATTTTTACTGGGCATATAGGGCCGTCTAGCGCCTTGACCAGAACCCACGTCCCTCTACAGGTGGGATCACATTTGGATTTCCGTACCCTAATGCGAAAAGCGTCGCTACATATAACGAGATCTTCGTTGATTAACCCGCCTACTGATGCTGACGCTAATGCGTAGCGCCCCAAAGAATGCAATTACAAATGCTGTAGATATTAGGGTTGACTCGTATTGTGACCTGCATACCGTTTCAGAGATTGCGATAATATCAACAGACTTAAAGAAACGGGGAGACAACATTCCTGACTAGGTTGAAGCCTTTTCCAGCCTTTAATGGCTTGCTTGATGAAAAAAAATTTAGTTACGTCCGCCCATCCCATTAGCTGGAAGGAAAAGGCTATTCCCGATAAATGCCGTTGCACCAATGTACCTGACGCACCTCTACGCTTGAGCTGATTCAAGAGTTCTACTACCACATCACATCTCGCCCGATCATACGTATTGACTGGTCTCCCTTTAATTAACGAGCACCATTCTTTCCATGCCTTACCAAAAACCTGCCAGGTAGCTGGTGTCACTGAGGCGCAGTTAGGGTCATCAGTGATTGGCCACCGTGTCCTAAAGAGAGGGAGGACACAGTAGGCCCGATGGCTGTGCGCTGTAAGACTTTGAAGGCCTGTCAATCGGAAGATAACAAAGAGTTAAGAATCTTATCATCCACCGTAGACGTAACTCTGGCACGGCACCAGATGTTCTAAGGCATAATAGTGCAAGGCGGCGCAACAGTGCGAGAACCGGCAGGGAAGAAGAGGACATGCTGTTTAATTTTTTTGCGGTTTCCGTGTTTTGGTTAAAAATCTCATGTTTCTATTTCTTAATTTGTCACCCCAAAGTTCGACTGAGGTAACAATAGAAAAAATCTCCAACAAAACCAGGTTGCGGCCCCAGGTGGCTGCGGTCCATAGGTCCGGCCAGCTGCTTTTTCACCATCGGTCCTTGTAGATTGCGACAAAACCGTTTGTGAAATCTTCACTCACTGCTAGACCTAGCTCCTTGCTTGGCGTTTCCTGTGACATGACACATGTATGCCCATTGTAGGATTCCAAGAATGTCTTCCAGACCAACAAATCCGCCTCCAGGGAGCAGTTGAGTCTAATTCTGTGGCCCAGCTGGGCAATGCCCTTTGTTGCCAATGATAATCTGCGTGAAAAAGCTCTGCCAACCGGCATTACTCGACAAGCAAAGTTGAGCAAACCTAGCAAGGACTGCATTTGCTGGAGGGTGATTTTTTTTTTTGCATTGAGGAAACGTTCAACCGTTTGCAGTGTTTTTTGTAATTTATCCGCTGGTAAACGAAAAATAATTTCATTGGTATCTATTTCAATACCGAGGAAAGGGAGCACATTACACGGACCGATTGTTTCTCCGGCGATAGTGGAACACCGAAACGCCGAGATATAAACTTAAACTTTTGGAGAAGGAAGGAACAGAGTTTAGAATCCCTGGGTCCGACGAACAAAAAATCATCAAGGTAGTGGATTGTTGAATTGCTGCCTGTTTCGTGATGCACTACCCAGTCTAGGAAGGTACTGAAAGCTCGAAATAGTGAAAGGAAATGGAGCAGCCCATTAGTAGGCACATGTCGAAAAAAAAACAGCTGGTCCACCTTACAGCCCAACAAATGGAAGCATTCAGGGTGCACAGGTAATCGACGGAAAGCAGACTCTATGTCGGATTTTGCTAGCAGGGCACCAGGCCCCGCTGCGCACGTGAGTTCAACTGCTCTGTCAAATGAAGCATAGGTTACGGACGAGTCTTCTGGGGGTATTGCGTCATTGACCAAATTGCCTTTTGGGTAGGAAAAGTGATTTATTAGCCGATATTTACCAGGTTCGTTTTTGGGGACAATTCCTAAAGGTGAAATTCTTAAATTTTTGAATGGCAGTGATTTAAATGGGCCCGCCATCCTGCCTAGTTCGACTTCTTTGCTGATTTTTTTATGTAAAATCTCGGGGAATTCTCGTGCTGTTTTTAGATTTTTTGCCGATGTTGGTGTTGGGTTAAATTTGAAGGGGATAAAAAAAGCCGTATTTAAAACCGTCATATAACTTCTGGGCAGCTACTTTATTGGGATAAAGGCTTAGCCAGGGGCCCATGGCGGCTACACATAACAGGATTTTGCCTTGTAGCCGCTCCGTTTGCATGGCGGGTACACCTTGAGGCAGGGTGGCCGCCACTGCAGGCTGAGCAATTGTGTCTATATCTACACAATGCCTGGAATCGGCAGTTTCCATCATTATATAACAGGCAGGCCCCTGGTCTTCGTACGACCACTGAGTTCTGGACTGCGGCTGTTGAGAAGCTAGTGGCCGTTGCTGAAAAGGGAGGATGTTTTTGTGTAAGCATTAGTCATAGCCAGACATCTGTGACTTTTACTTCCCATCCTAGATCTGGTTGCAGGGCTAACCGCCTGCAGAACTCGTCATAGCTCCTCCATGCAAGACCACCATGAGACTTATAAGAGTTGTATTTTAAATCCTGGTATATGAGTAACTCAGAGCAGCGCTCTGGGTGTTTTTGACCCATAATACAGCTGAGGACTGCGTAAACCTGTAGCCAGTTGCTCATTGTATGGGCTAATATACCTCTGTTTCTATCATATGACCATTTGCCAGTCCTCCTTTCCTTATCCACTGACTGTTGGTCTGCTGATAAGAGTGACCATATGTCTACATAGTCATTATTCCAGATTTTTTCTTTTGTCTCTAGGTCTGTGTGTGTACCTAGCGGGCTAATTCCGCAGAAAAAAGCGTCCTTGTGTAGGTTAGCTGATTGAGGTATAATCCTGGTGACGGTTTGACCTCCAGGCTGATTTAAGTGGTGAACTAGCACCCTGATGGCAGATGCCAGTTCGCTCTCTTCTGTGTTGTGTACTTTGTTAATCTCGTTGATTATACAAAACTCACCGCTGTCTGTCGCCGACAGTGTCTCCTGGTGATGGAGGTACCCCGGCTCCCGTGGTGGCGATGTTCTGCTCCTGGCTGGCGGCCCGAGATGGGTCAGAGAACCCCTGGCCAGCGGAACTTGGTGGAACTCCTGCTCCGGTTAAAGTGAAAGTACTGGGTCGATGTTGGCCGGTGGCCGTGAAGGATAGGGATGGGTCTCCCCAGCTGGCAGACAAAGATGGAGCACGTGGCAGCTGATGGCTTTTGTATGCCCGAGGCTGAGTGGCTGCCACTGATGGCAGCAGTCCAGCTCCTTCTTGAACGATGATCTGGCTGGAGGCCCTAAGTGGTGTAGAAGTGACCCTCCGGATGGCAGTCTGGGATGGAGATCTTGTGCGCCTTCTTCTGTTGGATGCCCAAGAACGTCTGCTGCGACCCTCGGATGCATCGGAGCATCCCGATGTGGAGGGTGAGCGCCATCTGGAGGACCATGACCTGTGGCGGCTCCTGTTTGAGCTGTGCCTTTGCCTGTAACGGGAACAGCGACAGCCAGAGGGACAGCGAGAATGGTGGTGGGAATCATCCGAGGAGGGGGTTGAGGATCTGCAGCGTATGTACCTACGACAGCCGTGGTTATGGGGTGTATGATGGTTGGTAGGCTCGAGTAATAGTAGAACAAAGTTATTTAGCAGGCTATGGGCGAGTACCGGCTGTGTACTGCGTAACGAGAGGGATGGCGTTCTATCCACCAAAGTAGTGTGCGACAAGCGTGACTGGATCATTGGGGGGGTTGGTGGTGTATAGTGTGATGTGATTGTGTTACATGTTTCATACTGTTTTTGCAGCAGAGCGTGTTGAACGGTCAGGTTGGACCGGACAGCGCGCTCGGCAGCGGCATAATTAATTCTGCAGCCTGATCTCACGTCATCCCACGTGGGTGGCAATGCTGCGCCCGCAGGGGAGACGCGGATGACCAGGTTTGGTTGACGGGCAGGGGAATTATGGTTGGAGGGCAGGATTTGGGGCTCCCGATTCAGTTACCGGGGGGCCAGTCGGATGTTCGGGGTTCCTGAAGCTAATTGGGCTTGGGGCTGGTGTGTCTGAGCCAGCTGCACAAGCCGCTGGTTAGCGGGTGGTGCAAGAAAAGGGCCGGCAGCGACGTCTGCTGCTGGAGCTGGGGCACAATTGCGAGTCTCCAGGGGCTGCGGTGTGGGCTCTGGCCTAGTTACTACGTGTATGGGAGTGGGCGGGACAACGGCCAGGGCGTCGGAAGTGGGTGGGGCCTGGGGCCGGCTTGGACGCCTGAGGCCTAGTGCTGGCGCCTGGGCGTGCGGCCTGCGCCTGGCGCAGTCGGCCGAAGTGCGCTGGGAAATGACTGGGACCGGAGCAGCGGCACGGGCGCGGCGGTGTGAAAACGTCAAGTCACCGCCCACATAAAGTCACTCCAGTGGGCGCGAGGACCGAGAGAAGCGCCTGCCTGAACGCCCCGCTGAATCAATAGAGGCGGGAGCGGCCCAAGTTAAGCCAGGTGGCTGGCCGTCAAGAGGCTGCTGTGAAGAGGACGGTGCAAGGAAGGTAGACGGGGAAGACCGTGCCACCAGATGGCCAGAGGAGGGTCCGGGTGAGGATGGGGTATCGAGGGATGCAGAGGCGGCATGCGGTATGGGCAGAGCTGGAGCTGCAGGGGGTGACAAAGAAGCCTGGGGCCCAGGAGAGGATTGAGCCCTGGGAGATAAAGGGGATGCCTGCGGTGAAGTCAGGGGGTTAAGAGAGGGCACAGGAGGGTGAGCATCCAGGCCAGATAAGAGGTTTTTAACCCATTGCTCACCTTGTGCTTCTGTCTGCCGCGATCAATGCTTAAGACATGGTTGTAGGAGAGATTCCTAGAGACACAAAAGCTTCTAAGGGTCAGCCGGGGAGAAAGAGGAAGTCCCCGACCCTAGCACCTGAATTTATCCCCTGAGGGTGTGGCCGGATGCCCCGTCCTCTTTCCTCCCCTTGGTCAGTTAGGCGTCCCAATTATGGCATCACCTGGGGGAGTAGTGGGAGGGGGAGGCACTGCACAGAGTTTCTTTCAAACTTAATTACATGGCGGCTCTGCAGTCACCTTCTTATGAGAAAAATCTCAAGAAAACCAGATCCCAGTTTTATACTATGGGTGACAGAGCAGGGAAAATCCTTGCAAGGAGAGTTAAAAAACAAACAAACAAGAATTTAAAAGCAAAATTGAATATCTTGATGGCCCCCCCCCTGAATTCCAAAATATGCAATCCAATATATATTGGATATTTCGGAAGAATTTGATAATTATTACTCAAAACTGTATAATTTGAAAGATGATCCCTATGTTATGCAACCAACATCTTCTTTAATTCAGAACTATCTGGATAGAGTGAAGCTACCCAGAGTTTCTGAAGAACAACTTGGCTTTCTTAAAGGCTCCTTCACCTTGCAGGAAATTCAAAACTCCATGTCCTCTAAATCTAATTCGGCCCCAGGTCCTGATAGCCTCCCAAATGAGTATTATAAGCTCTTTAATAATAAACTTTCCCTATATTTACTTAGATTCTTTAATTTTTGGCAGAGTTCTGAATGCATTGCCCCCATGGGCATGGAGGCTTTTATTAGTACTATCCCAAAACCTGGTAAACCGCCTTCTAGTAAAGCCAACTTTAGACTCATCTCCTTACTGAATTGTGATGTTAAACTATTTTCTAAACTCCTTGCTTTAAGAATTCATAAAATCATTCCCTCGTTGATCGCCCCCAGACAAGGTGGGTTTCTTTTCAGGGCGACAATCTAAAGCTGGAACAAGGAGACTAATAGAGTTGATCAAACCTGCTGACATGCCTGGAGATCCTAGTGTCCTCTTGTCGTTGGATGCTGAAAAGGCCTTCGACCAGGTACACTGGGGATCACATCAGAGGAGAAGTTAAATGGCAAATTGGACTTTTTTTTTTGTGGTCGCCAGTATACCGTTAATAACGGTGATCGCAACACCGGGTCGGTAAAAAACGACCCGAATCATGTTCTTTGGGGTCTCGGCTGGGGGGGGAGCGCTATAACCTTAAACCTCAGCGCCGTTAAAAAGCGGCGCTGTGGTTTAAGTACCCTTAGCTGCTGCCATCAAAAGGCATATCGGCTGTCGTTAAGGGGTTAAAAATTACGCAAAGATAGCCCAAGTAACCAAACTGCAGTTTTTAAATGAAGGTCTTTATTAAGGGAAAAAGAAATCTTAACCTACAGGGCCCCATGTGAAAAAGTGTTTGCTCCCCAAACCTAATACCTTGTTGGGCCACCCTAAGCAGCATCAATTGCAATCGAGCGTTTGCGATAATTGGCAAGGAGTTTTTTACAACGCTGTGGAGGAATTTTGGCCCACTCAAATATGCATAATTGTTGTAATTCCGCTACACTGGAGGGTTTTTGAGCATGGACCTCCTTTTTAAGGTCATGCCACAGCATCGCAGCTGGATTAAGGTCAGGACTTTGACTAGGCCACTCCAAAGTCTTAATTTTGCTTCTTTTAAGCCATTCGGAGGTGGACTTGCTGGTGTGTTTTGGATAATTGTCGTGCTGCATAACCCGAGTACACTTCAGCTTGAGGTCATGAACAGATGACCGGACATTATCCTTCAGGATTTTTGGTAGACAGCAGAATTTATGGTTCCAATTACCACAGCAAATTTTCCAGGTCCTTAAGTAGCAAAACAGCCCCAGACCATCACATTTTACTGTTGCTATAATGTTCCTTTTCTGAAATTCTGTGTTACTTTTACGCCAGATGTAATGGGACATACATCTTCCAAAAGGTTCAACTATTGTCTCATCAGCCCACAGAGTATTCTCCCATCAAGATGTTTTTTGGAAAACTGAGACAAGCCTTTATGTTCTTATTCCTCAGTGGTTTTCATTTTGGAGCTCTGCCATGCAGGTGATTTTTTGCCCAGTCTCTTTCTTATGGTGGAGCCATGAATACTGAACTTAACTGAGGCAGTTATGTGGATGTTGCTGTGGGGTATTTTGTGACATCTTGGATGAGTCGTCATTGTGCAATTGGGATAACTTATGGATGTTGTTGTGGGGTATTTTGTGACATCTTGGATGAGTCATCGGTGTGCTATTGGGATAATTTTGGTCGGCCGGCCACTCCTGAGAAGGTTCATCACTGTTCCATGCTTTTGCCAATTGTGGATAATGGCTCTCACTGTCGTTTGCTAGAGTCTCAAAGCTTTAGAAATGGCTTTATAACCTTTTCCAGATGAATAGATCTCAATGTTTCTCATTTGTTCCAGAATTCTTTGGATCACGGCATGATATCTTGCTTTTGAGGATCTTTTGGTCTACTTCACTTTGTAAAGGTACTGTCACACTTAGCGATGTACCAGCGATCCCGACCAGCGATATGACGCTGTCAGGATCGCTGGTACATCGCTAAGTGGTCGCTAGTGAGCTGCCACACAGGCAGATCTCACCAGCGACATCGCTGGGGATGGGGATCGCTACTTACCTGTCACACCAGGCGATCCTGCGTCCTCCCACCCGGCTCCACGCGTCGCTCGTCGTCACAGCAGGAAGCGCCGCAGGAAGCAGACGACGAGAAACAGTCCAGGACGTTCTCGCGCGACCAGCGATAACCAGCGGGGAAGCGGGTCGGAGGTAAGTATCAGACACAGCGATATCGCTAGCAATATCGCTATAACGTCATTAGTTATAGCGATATTGCTAGCGATATCTCTTAGTGTGACAGGCCCTTAAGGCAGGTCCTATTTAAGTGATTTATTGATTGAGAACAGGTGTGGCAGTAATCAGATCTGGATGTGGCTAGGGAATTTGAACTCAGCTTCACAAAGATACGATAAACCAAAGTTAATTTATGTTTTAAGGAGAAGGGGCAATCACTTTTTTACACAGGGCCCTGTAGGTTTGGAATTTTTTTCCATTAATAATAAAGAACTTCATTTAAAAACTGCAATTTGTGTTTACGTGTGTTGTGTTATCTTTGTCTTAAATATGTTTGGTGATCTGTGTGAGGCAGTGAGGGGGATCATATACGAGGGTTGATATGTATCCCCCAGGGTGCAGAAGGAGTCCTATTAGACCCGCTGAAGTACCTTGTATTCATAGCAGGATGTCTGAGAGTCACAAGGCAAAGTAAAAGTAAGTGTGGACCTGGTCAAGCTATTTGGCCAAGGCTGTGTTTAGGAAAGCCCAGGGTGGGCTTTTATTTTTGAAGCGGACTACAGGATGGTATTTGGGCGGTCCACTTCCTCCAAGCCGGGTCTTACAAGTGGCCCATGGCCACAGATTCCAGTTATAAATCTTGCAGTATAGGGTTTGGGTCTGTCTGTGTGGAGTTTGCAAAGCGCAGAGCAGACAGCTATGCAAAAGGTCAGCCTATGTGAGGGAACACAGCACCATGCAGAGCGAACTCCTGGAACCCTGCAGCATTATACGGTGGTGCAGTCTCGCTCGGCAACCACACGAATTTACGGACTGTTTTTGTTTCCCGGCTGCGATCCGGAGGATACTTTGTGTTTTGTTTGCAAGTTTTAGACATTAAACCTGTGTTTACTTTGAACTCTCCTGGGTCACTGCCTCTTCATGGCACAGTGAGGACACCGCTGCACTACATTTGATTGGAGAATGCGGGCAGTATGAAATGAGGCATACCCAAATGCCTGCTGTATGTCTGTCATTAGGCCTGCCACACTGCAACCCAGGCTTGTGGAGAAAATGGAAGAAATCTTGAGGCAGCTGGTCCTCACGCAGCTACAACAGCAACAAACCAATAACCTGATGCTGCAGCAAATTGCAGCCTTGTGTGAGGCACCTCCAGCGCCGACCCTGGAACATCGCGAGGCCCGAGACAAGGCCTGCTCCGCTTTGAGGGAACTGAGTCCAGAAGACGAAGTGGAAGCCTTCCTCACCATTTGAGTGCACGGCAGAGTGGGAGAACCTGCCAACTTCCCAGTGGTTCGAAGTGGTGGCTCTGTTCCTGAGGGGTGATGTGTTAAAGGTCTACTTTGACATCAGTCAGGAGGACGCCCTGGACTACGCCAAGCTAAAAGATGAGATCATTACCCGACTGTGGGTTAATACTTACGTGAGAGCGCAATCAGTGATTTCATGGACTTTTGTGGAGGTCCAGCCCGCCTGGTCTCAGGTGTATGACTTACTGCAGCTTGTGAAAAGGTGGCTCGAACTTAAGACTTTGACTCCGGCTCAGATGGTGGAGAGGGTGGTGGTCTACCGGCTGGTGAGAGCTCTGTCAGCAGCCATACAGCGTTGAGTGAGGAAAGGGGACACAGGCACTCTAGACCAGGTGGTGAGACTGACTGAGCGATACACAGCCACTCAGGACTTTATATGGGACACAGCTCCACTATGGCTGTCATGTCGGGCCCCACCAACCCAGGAGCCTGGGAAAAGTTCATAACCCTCTACTGCGGCCAATCAGGACCGAGCCCGTACCGAGGGGGTATCCTGAAGGGAGAGTGACAGCAGAGCCGTGTCCCCTAAGTCAACCCCAAGGTCCAGTCGCACCACAGCTATTAAGTGTTGGCAGACACAAGTCCAGGGCCCTGGCACCGCCAACTGGCCCGACAGCTGAACCCATGGACGGCGGTTATATTTGTCGTGTGTCTATGTATGCCCAGCCAGTGGGCACCGCCACTATAGGAACTACTGGCTGCAAACCCCAACTGGGCCAAGTACTTGACTATGGGTAGCAGAGGCTCTCTTGGACTCCGGGAGCTTTGTGACTCTGATCCATGGGTGTCTTGTTGCCGGGGACAACCCCAATGGATGGAAAGTGGGGGTGGTGTGTATACATGGGGAGCTCCGAGAATACTTGACCATGGAAGTTATGTTATACACACCATGTGGAGAAATAAAACATGTGGTTGGGAGTGGTGAAGATCCTTCCATATGGGACTGTGTTGGGAAGATACTTGCTCCTGTTCTGGTCCCTGTAGGAGACCAGGGTAAGCCCTCACAGAGTAAATGTTATTTCAGGAGCAGAACCTGAAGATCCCGAGCCAGGGATACCTGCTGTAGGGGTCTAGGTTTCCCCTAGAGGTATTGGCAGGGGTCGAGAAGACCCCACCAATCCCAAGCTGGAAGTGTCCCCTGATAAGTTCAGAACAGCTCAGCTCCAGGATACCACTCTGACCCGGGCACGGGAAAAAGTAATCGAGGTAAATGGGGTGGTGAGCAAGTGGGTAAGGAGACAATGTTCCCATGTATGGTGATCAACCAGGAGTTATTATACAGGGTTGATAAAATCCGGGATGAGGTGGTAGAACTGGTAGTGCCCCAATCCTGCCGTCGGGCCAAAAAGACACAGGAGCGCATCCTGTGGCTTTTCTTTGGCCTGGGGTCTACATTGAGGTCCAGAGGTACTGTGATACTTGTCCGGAATGCCACCTAACCTCACCAACCGTAAACTACCGGAGTCCATTGGTGCCTCTGCCGATTATAGAGGTAACTTTTGAGCGGATTGCAATGGATCTGGTAGGGCCAAAAGTAAAATCTGCCTGGGGTCACCAACACATATTAATAGCCGTAGATGACGACACCCGGTACCCAGAGGCCAATCAGAGTCAGCACACCTTGGCTAAGCTTATCATCCGGGAGTTGTTTGCCATGTTCTGTCGCCTTGGGCTCCCGAAGGAAATCCCTAACTGATCAGGGGACTCCATTCATGTCCAAGGTGATGAAGGAACTGTGCAGGCTCAAGATAAAGCAGTTGCGCACATCGGTGTACTACCCTCAGGCCGATGGACTAGTCCAGCGCTTCAACAAAACCCTCAAATCCATGTTAAAGAACGTAGTCTCCAAGGATGGAAGGGATGTTGTTGCCCTACTTGCTGTTCACCATTCGCGAGACACCGTAGGCTTCCACGGGATTTTCACCCTTTGTGCTACTGTATGCTAGGTATCCTAGGGGTCTGCTGGACGTAGCCAAAGAGACGTGGGAGCAGGAACCTACGCCACATAAGTGTTATTGAGCACATGGCTAATATGCAGGACCGAATTGCAGCAGTCATGCCTATTGTGAAAGAGCATTTGGTGGGGGCTCAGGCAGCGCAGGGTCACGTATATAACAAAAACGCCACGGCCCGCTCCTTTAAAGCAGGATTTCGGGTGTTGGTTTTGGTGCCCATCACCGGAAGCAAGGGCCGTATGAAGTTCAGGAAAAAGTGGGGGAAGTAAACTACCGAGTTAACCAGCCCGGGAAAAGGAAACCTGAATATTTGTATCACGTTAATTTGTTGAAAGCGTGGAAGGACTGGGAGTGTATGCTTATGGAGGTGACTCCTGACATGTCATCTGGGAACCCTTCGATGTCGGTCTGGACGGAGGCAAAGGGAGAGGTAAAGATAGGAGTCACCCTCTTGAAACAGCAGCGGCGAGAGGTACGGAAATTGGTATAGGAGAATACGGATGTATTCTCGGGATTACCCGGTCGTACATCTGTCATCCAGCATGACATTGTCACCGAGCCTCATATAAGGGTACAAATGAAACCGTACCGGAAACAAGCCATCGCGAGCGAGGTAAAACAAATGATCCAACTGGGAGTATTCGAGGAATCCCGGAGTAACTGGGTTAGCCCAGTTGTGCTAATTCTGAAGCCAGACATATAATTATGATTCTGTAATGACTAAATTAAATGAGGTGTCAAAGTTCGAACTGTACCCAATGACACGAGTGGACGAGCTGATCAAGCGACTGGCTCAGGCCCAATACTTTACCACGCTCGATCTGACCAAGGGTTATTGGCAGGTGCCTCTTAGAGTCAGCAAAGGAAAAGACCACCTTCATAACACCGGAGGGTCTATGTCATCCTGCCCTTTGGGCTACATGGGGCCCCAGCCACAGTCCAGAGGCTGATGGACATACTGCAGGAACCCCATCGGAAGTATGCGTCAGCGCACTTGAATGACATCATCTTTAGTACTGACTGGCATACCCACTTGTCCCAGGTGCAAGCGGTATTAGATTTGCTCAGAACTGCAGGCTTGATGGTGAATCCCAAGAAATGCACAGTAGGGCTCGAGAAAGCCTGGTACTTGGGTTACGTGATCAGCCGTGGTATTATTAAACTCCAAATAAATAAAATCAAGGCTATTCAGAATTGGCTCCGACCTGTTACCACCAAACAGGTGAGAGCTTTTTTAGTCATTGTGGGGCATTACCAGAGGTTTATACCTAATTTTTTGGGAGAACAACACCCCTAACCGATCTCAAGGGGATGAAATCGGTCATAGTTTGGTTGAACCCCCAGGAGGAGGAAGCATACCAATCCATGAAGGTGGTTCTGTGCAGACAGCCTGTCCTCATTAGCCCCAACTTCCAGAAATGCTTCATCGTACAGACGGATGCCTCTAACGTGAGCCTAGGAGCGGTCTTGTCGCAGGAGGTGAACAGGGAAAAACATCCAGTCACGTCACCTAAGTATGAAACTCACCTCGGCTGAGAAAAATTATAGCTTAGGGGAGGAATGCCTGGACATTAAGTGGGCCTTGGAGTCAGTACGCTTTTACTCGGTCATCCATTTTGCTTGGTGACAGATCATTCACCCTTGGTATGGATAAGGAATGCCAAGGAGAGGGGGGGTGGCTATGTGAGGAAGTGAGGGGGATCATAAGCGAGGGTTGATATGTATCCCCCAGGATGGGGACAGAGTCCTATTAGACCCGCTGGAGTGCCTTGTAATCACAGCAGGACGCCTGAGTCACAAGGCAAAGTAAAAGTAAGTGTGGACCTGGTCAAGCTATTTGGCCAAGGTAGGGTCCAGGAAAACCCGGTAAGGGCTTTTATTTTTGAAGCTGACTACAGGATGGTTGTGAGGCGGTCTGTTTCCTCCAAGCTGGGTCTTACGAGTGACCCATGGCCACAGATACCAGTTAAAAACTCTGCAGTATAGGGTTTGGGTGTGTCAGTGTAGAGTTTGCAAGGTGCAGAACAGACGGCTCTGCAAAAGGTCAGCCTGTGTGAGGGAACACAGCACCAAGCAGAGCGAACTCCTGGCACCCTGCAGCATTATACGGTAGTGCAGTCGCCCTAAGCAACCGGCCAAATTTACTGACTGTTTTTGTTTCCCAACTGCGATCTGGAAGACACCGTTTGTAAGTTTTGGACATTAAACCTGTGCTTACTTTGAACTCTCCTGGGTCAATGCCTCTTCACTGCACAGTGAGAACACAGCTGCACTACAGCTCCTACATTTGTGTTACAAACCTGCAAAAGAATAGGAAATCAGGAAGGGGGCAAACACCTTTTCACACAACTGTATGGGGCATTAGCATACTCAGGATATATTGCATAACAAATTTTGGGGTCCATTTGTTCCAGTTAACCTCGTGAAAATAAAAAATTTGGGGCTAAAGTAACATTTTTGTGAAAAATAATTAAATGTTCACTTTTTTCTTTCCACACTCCTTCAATTCCTGTGAAACACCTGAAAGGTTAACAAGCTTCTTGAATGTTGCTTTGAGCCTTGAGGGGTGCAGTTTTTACAATGGTGTCACTTTTGGGTATATTCTGTCATATGGGCCCTTCAAAGTCACTTCAAATGTGATGTAAGGTTAACATTGTGTTAGAGTTAAGGCTGGGGTTAGGCTGGTTTCACACTAGCATTTTATCTCGCAGCGCATCGTGCGCTATTGGTCGCATGTGCAATGGTCCCCTATCTTTAAAATGGCGGACGCAGGGTCTAGCGCTTGCACACGTTCATCAGCGTTTTCATGCGCTGCGCATTTTCCACGTGTGCGCCCAGACGTGCTAGACGCTACATGTTGCATTTTTTGTTCCGCCCAACCTCGTTAAAAAAGCACATGCGCACGGAATGCGAAAAAAATAACAATACAGTCTATGAGGGCGCTGGCGTGCGCATGGATGTGCTGGTCAGCGCATGCGATTTTTGAGTAAACAATGACTAGATACTTGTTTGAACCACCCCCTACACAAGCAACATTGTTTGAGAGGAGTCTAGATAAAAGGTGTCTGCAGTGGCTGACCACTACTCTACAGAGAGCCTGCAAGACACAGCCTCCAATCTGCATCACCAAGAATGTGAGTATTCTTATACCTAATGTCTGGCTGTCCTTTCAAATGTATTATGTAGTTTTTTGTTTTTTTTTTTTAAATTGCAGCATGTCTTCTGAGGATGAATACAACCCGTCCCACCAAGAACTGGACCAAGCAGATCGAGATATGAGTATCTTCCTGCCTTTGGGTAAGTATAGCTGCTGCATCTAAAAATGTGTAATAATTTTTGTTCTTTTTCAGACATCGGACACGGCAAGTGAGGCCAAACAGCGGGAGTAGCCTAGCCAAGTCCCGGCGAGGAGACGGATTGTAAGTATATAGTCTTTGAATGTCCTTTTTTTAAATTTATTTTTTCTCTTCCTTTTTTTCTGTCCTATTTTTCTCATCTTCTATCTTGCTTCTTTTCTTTCTATTTTTCTATCTTTTTCCTTCTAAAATATTTCCAAGATTATAATTAGTCCTGAGCAACATCGACAATGAGCACCTGATCCGCCTTGTTGAGGAGCGTGTCCAGTTGTGGGACAGCCGTTACCAGCAGTACAAGGACACAGTGATGACCCGGCAGCTCTGGAATGAGGTGACCGCAGCGTTGATGGATGTCTGGGACAGCGCCTCTCCAAGTTCAAAAAAGGCATTTAGTAAGTATTTCCATGCTCTGTGATGCCGCAGTGACTTTTTCCTGATGACACTGTTGTTTCCTGCTAGATATATTCTAACAGGAAACACAACCGTGTCATCAGGATCAACAGTGACTGCATTGTGTATTGTATTGCTGTATTGTTCCTGCTTTGACTCTTGTTCCTGTTGGCACTGTTGTGTTTCCTGCTAGATATATTCTAGCAGGAAACACAACAGTGTCATCAGGATCAACAGTGACTGCATTGTCTATTGAATTGTTTTGTGATACCGCATTGACTGTTTGCCATGTTCACTCAGGTGTGTGTGATGATACTGATGTTGCCATCAGTGCATTGCATAATGTTTTTTCTTTGTTTTCACAACAGTGAACAAAGTCCGAACACGTTGGCGCTCGATGAAGGACCGCTTCAACACTGATGTTTGTGCTGAGGGACAGGTTCGCAGTGGTTCAGCAGCTGACAACTTTATCTTCCAAAAGGTAGGGGAGAAAACAAGGGGAACTGCTACCTTGGATCTAATCCTTATAAACAGGGAGGAAATGGTTGAGGAGGTAAAAGTGGCTGGGACCCTAGGAGGTAGCGACCATGCTATTTTAGAATTTTGGATAACTAGAGGAGGAAGACCTGTGAAGACTCAGACGTCAAGGTTAGATTTCAGAAAGGCAGATTTTAAAGGATTCAGAAAGAGAATTGGAGGGATCCAATGGCTGGATATCCTTAAAGACAAAAATGTCCAGGAAGGATGGGAAATCTTGAAAAATGAAATTCTCAAAGCACAATTGTTAATAATTCCGAAAAGAGGGAAGAATAGGAAGCATTTAAGGAAACCAGGATGGATGAACACAGAACTTAAGCACATGCTAAAAAGGAAGAAAAAAAATGTTTATAAAATGGAAAGAGGGAGGCATATCTAAAGAAGAATATAATGCTGTCTGCAGAACCTGCAGGGCACAAATCAGATCTACTAAAGCTGACAATGAATTGAGGCTTGCAAGAGATGTCAAAAGCAATAATAAAGGATTTTGGGGATATGTCAAAAGTAAAAGAAAAGTCAAAGATGCTATAGGATTTTTACAGGATGAAAATGATGAAATGGTAAGACAGGATGTTGAGAAGGCCAAACTTTTAAATTTCTATTTTGCATCTGTTTTCTCTCAGAAAGGAAATGTAACATCAACTGTTCTTCACTGTCCTATTAAGGGAATAGAAGAATCCAGGATATCTATAAACAGAAAGATAGTGAGGAAACACTTAGCTAACCTAAATGAATTCAAGTCTCCAGGTCCTGATGAATTACACCCCAGAGTACTGAAGGAGATAGCAGAAGAAATTTTTGAACCCCTCTGCATAATCTTTGAAAATTCTTGGAGAACAGAAGTCCCAGAAGACTGGAGAAGAGCAAATGTTGTTCCTATCTTCAAAAAGGGGAAGAAGGTGGACCCAGGCAACTATAGGCCGGTGAGTCTGACTTCTATACCAGGAAAGATCTTTGAACAAATTATTAAACAACATGTATGTCAGTACCTGGATAAGAATGAAGTGATTAAACAGAGTCAGCATGGGTTTGTAACTAATAAGTCATGTCAGACTAACTTAATTTCCTTCTATGATGGAATCACTGATTGGGTGGATCAAGGAAATGCTGTAGATATAGTATATCTTGACTTCAGCAAAGCATTTGACAAAGTATCTCATACAATCCTTATTGAAAAAATGGCTAACTGCACATCCAGTTGGAAGAATGTCTCAAGTGGGGTACCACAGGGCTCTGTCCTGGGCCCTGTATTGTTCAACATCTTTATCAACGATTTAGATGAAGGAATTGAGGGTAAACTGATTAAATTTGCTGATGACACAAAGCTAGGAGGGATAGCTAATACTAGTGAAGAGAGAGAGAGGATTCAAAAAGATATAAATAAACTGGAGAAGTGGGCAGCAACTAACAGAATGGTTTTTAACAGGGAAAAATGCAAAGTACTACATCTGGGCAATAAAAATGAAAAAAGCATATACAGAATGGGAGGAATAGGGCTAAGCAACAGCACATGTGAAAAAGACTTGGGTATACTAATAGGTCACAGACTGAATATGAGTCAACAGTGTGATGCAGCAGCAAAAAAGGCAAATGCAATTCTAGGATGTATTAACAGAAGCATACAGTCTAGATCACGTGAAGTCATTATTTCCCTCTACTCCTCTTTGGTCAGACCTCATCTGGAATATTGTGTCCAGTTTTGGGCACCACATTTTAAAAAAGACATCAACAAACTGGAGCAAGTTCAGAAAAGAGCGACCAGAATGGTGACCGGTCTGCAAACCCGTCTTATGAGGAAAGGTTGCAGGATTTGGGAATGTTTAGCTTGCAAAAGAGAAGACTGAGAGGAGACTTAATAGCTGTCTACAAATATCTAAAGGGCTGTCACAATTTAGAAGGATCAACTTTATTCTCATATGCACAAGGAAAGACTAGAAGCAATGGGATGAAACTGAATGGGAGGAGACACAGATTAGATATTAGAAAAAACTTTTTGACAGTTAGAGTGATCAATGAGTGGAACAAGCTGCCACGAGAAGTGGTGAGTTCTCCTTCAATGGAAGTCTTCAAACAGAGGCTGGACAGACATCTGACTGGGATGATTTAGCGAATCCTGCTTTGAGCAGGGGGTTGGACCAGATGGCCCAGGAGGTCCCTTCCAACTCTACGATTCTATGATTCTATGAAAATATCGTTATTATCACAAGTTGGCGTTCCTGAGACCGGTCCTTGCCAGCAGAGAGTAAGTATTTAATTATTATTTTTTTTTTAACCTGTGCTTTTCTATTCCACAGCAGTTGGCACTTGTAAATGCATGATATTAATGTTTTTCTTTTCTTTCTACAGCACCTGGAGCAGCACCCTGCAACCTGTCTCTGGAGCGGTCCTTCATCGGATGACCTCGGACCCGTCCCAGCCATCCAACAGCCAGGAAGCAGCTTGCAGGTCAGCAGCACAGACAGCTGGTGACCAGGAAGCTGGCCAATCAGGTGTTCCCATCCCAGGTCTCTGCCACTAGTTATGCGGGCACTTCCCGCCAGTAGCAGAGGGCCTCGGACAGGAATGTCATGCCCGAGTTCATGCACTTGAGCGAGGCCTTCATGCCAGAGTGGAAAGCGTTTTTTCACTCATGGAACGCGGTTTTACCCACATGGAACACTGCTTCCACTCTGTCGACATTGGCCTTGACCGTCTGGAGGCCGACCTCAACAGACCAGTGCACCATTTTTTCAGTAAAACTGAATGGGGCATGGCGGAACACCTTAGTCCTGAGCAACAGCTGAGTGTGTTGCAGGCCTGCAATACTGCTTACTTGCAGGCTATGCAGCAGAATTGGTACGTGCAGCAGTCAGTGGTGTCATTTCCAACTATACCACCACTGACTCGCTTCACCTCACTACCGACTTGTGCTGCATACCACTGCACAGCCACCTGCATTTCGAGCCAAGCGGGACACCACTACACCACCCCAAGTCAGAGTGCTGCTGGACACTCCACAGCCGCCACCACCATGGCAAGCACTGCTCCTGTCTGGAGCACCACCACCGGTACACCATCTTGGGGCACCGCCACCGCAGCACCTAGTTGGACCACCGCCTATTCTCCTGTATGGAGCACCGCCACCACTCCTCATCATTCTAGGAGCACCGCCACCACTCATCATTGAAGGAGCACCGCCAGCACTTCTCCATCTAGGAGCACCACCACCACTTCTTCTAGGCGCAGTGCCACCACTTCTCCATCTAGGAGCACCGCCACCACCGAGCATCAGAGGGGTGACCTACATTCCCTCTTTTACCAATCAAGGGCACGGTCCACCAGCTCAAGGCGGTCAAGCACTGTAAGGCGGTTACACAGTGGCAGTAGTTCCAGGTAGGAGACTCCTGCACCCAAGAAGAAAAAAGACTTTGTTTTTCCCTCCCCCTCTCCTACTGTCTCACCCTGCCTCCAGTTCCATCCCTGATCTCCTTTCCCCGACTACTTTCGTCACCCCTTCCCCTATAACCCCTTCCTCGCCTTCCAGCCGTTCCTCATCTCTCCACACCCCCAAAGTAGCACAATCTTCCGCCAAACGACCTTCAAAATAAAATTATTATTTTTTTAATAAATTTGCAATTCTGCTTTCAACTAACTTGGTTTGATTAATGTGTCTTTTGCCGCCTACACAAACTGTGCCGTACACTTTGCGTTTTTGCCCACACATAGCTCCATTAGTGACACGTTTCTTGTGTCATTCCTGGAGATATGTGTAGTCAAAAACACAAATATATGACTTGTATTTTCACCACTATTAGTGTCCTCAGTCTGCTAATATTGCACAGACTGAATAGAGGGTGGTGTTGATTGCAAGGCATATCTATTGTTACCTTGCCAGGTATCATAAAAAGTTACTTGATGATGGTGTGTTTTTACCATCATCAATTCACTAACTGTGACACAAGGCCAGGGTATTCTAGATATACCTTATAATTAACCACATCCTCTATTCAGTGTGTGGTGAATAAACTGAGGAGATGATGGGGAAAATACACGTCATATGTACAATAACCTGGCCTTGTATCATAACTATTTATCACACCTGGGCAGGTGAATACACATGAGTTTTAACCTGCAGCGTCGCTTCAGTCTGAATATATTTCACGCAGACTGTAGCGATGCTGCAGTTTAACTCATATGTGTATTTACCTGCCCATGTGTGATAACATTCTGAAGTCAGGATGCGTTATTTTGTGCATCCTCACTTCAGCATGACACCAGGCCTGGGGATTGTAGAAGTTGTATAAACTTTATTATCTCTCCAGTCTGCGTTCAAACTCAAAGCCACAGTGGTGATCCTACAAATAATATTTATAGTTACATGGTTAGGTGTCATAAAGAGTGATGGATGCTAGTGCATCCCCAAATCACTATTTGTCACATCAGGCCACGTGGCACAAATATTATTTGTATTATCTCCACCGTCGCTGCAAATTGAACTCAAAATGTAGAGATGAAAAAGGTCATACAACTTGTGTGTATGTGTGTATAGTCACCTGGTCAGGAGTGCTAGTAAATTCATGATGCACAAAACACAGCATCATGAATTCACTGGTACAACTGGCTAGTTGATTATTGTATTGGAGTGTAAAAAGACAGACTGCACTCGGTACAGGTATCAAAACAGGTTTTTTTATTAACATACACACAAGGAAAATTTTTTACACCATTTGATCTTGCCATTCCACCTGTCCTACATCTTAGATGAAGTAGGCAGCAAATTGGTCCCTCATTTGGCCAACTTCAACGGATGACCTGAGAGGGTGCTGAGTGAATTCAGGCAATGGGTTAGGAGCTGCATCATCGAGTTCAAAGGTCGGGTGCTCTTTAGCCATCACAAAATTACCACACACGCCTTCACCACCTCATCCACTGTTTCCAGTTTCAGATTAATGGCTGTGCCGAGAATGCACCATCTGGAGACAAGAATACCAAAGGCACACTCTATAGTTCTTCTGGCCCTGGTCAGCCTGTAATTAAAAATCTTTTTTGTGTGGTCCAAGTCCCGCCTGGAGTAGGGTTTGAGCAGGTTTTGGCACATCTGGAATGCCTCATCCTCAACCATTACAAATGGCTGTGGCGGACCTTCGGTGTTGGGAAGAGGCCATGGCATGGGGAAATTGAAATGGTTGCTATACAACCTCCGGTCCATGTCCGAGTTCTTAAAAGCCTGGGAGTCATTTCCACGGCCAAATGCCCCAATGTCCGCTGCAACAAACATACAGTCTGCATCCGCAATGGCCATGAGTACTGTAGAAAAGTACGTTTTGTAGTTATAGTACTCAGAGCCTGTTCTTTTGGGTTTGATTATCTGGATGTGTTTCCCATCAACCGCTCCCAAACAGTTGGGGAAATTGCAGACAGTCCAGAATTTTTCGGCTATTTCAAACCACTTTTCCGCGGTGGGCAGGGGCATAAAATCTTGACAAAGAAGTTCCACAAAGCCCGGCAGGTGTCCGCAACAATTCCCGACAAGGTGGAGATTCCAATCCGGTACTGGAAGTGGAGTGAAGATAGGCTCTCTCCAGTAGCCAGGAATCTGCGAAACAGAGAAAGAACAAAAATAAAATTATTGTATATGGTTTTTTAAAACATTAAAAGAGAAAAGAAATATTAGTACATGGCATAAAAATAATTCTGCAGGTCTTTGTTTACTACATGGCAGAACAATAATTCTGCCAGCTTTGGAATAGTACATGTCACAACAAAGAATATTATGCAGACATTGGTTTAGCAATATTACATACTGTAATATGACCAGGAGCCGTTCCTCTGGAGGAATCGTACGACGGAGCTGTGTGTCCTGTCTCCGGATGGATTCTTGGACATGACCAAGCAAATCCCTGAAGCTTTCTCGTGACATCTGGGTATAATCCGTAAATTTCTCCGGGTTTGCCTGGAGCTCGCTGTAGAGGGTGTGGTACGCTCCACGGCCTTCCTGAAGTTCAATAATCGGATGTATCCACAAAAACCGCCGCTGCCGTCTTCGCTGTCTCTCTCTCTCCCTTTGTTGATGGCAAGCAACTGCATAAGCCTGTGCCATCGCGATGTCCAGATCCAAGTTGAAGTGAAAACTCTTCCAGCGCAGATCCATGTTGACAAAGGAAAATGCAAGAAAATGTGAAGAATTTGGCTGTAAACAGGGTCTATATAAAGAATTCCCATGACACACGCCCACTGGTGTCCCATTGGTGGAGTCTGTTGCAAGAATTTTTCAAGAATTTTCCTCCTGTGAAATGTGACACCGAGACAACCCATGCGCATAAAAAACGCTGCATTTTTTACGTAATGCGCATGCTGATGCGACTTAATATTGCAGCATTTACAAGCGTTTTTGCATGTGTTTTATGTGCGCTCAAAACGCTGCGCAAAACAGCGCAAGTGTGAAACTAGCCTTAGAATTGTTTTTTTTTTTTCAAAAGTAAAAAAATGACACTATCACAGCTAGTGTTGATGCAAGTGGTTGCTACTCAAGTTTGCATCAGGTGCTCGGGTACGCATGGAGTATCACAAATCCTCACTTTTTTTTGGATTGTCTAACAGCCACGAAACATACAGGGTGAGACTCGAGCATGCTGCTCGAGCACCGTGATATTTGGTGCCTACCCGAGCACCCGATGCAAACTCGAGTAGCGAGCATTTGCGCTCAACTCTAATAACGACATATTCAATATGACGACCTAATGTTATCAAATTTTGCATTGTACCTGTGGGTTCAAAATACTCGCTATACACCCTGGATAAAATCCTGGAGGGGAGTGGTTTCCAAAATGGGGTCACTTGGGGGGGGGGGTTTCCACTGTTTAGGCACATCAGGGGCTCTCCAAATGTAACATGGCGTCTGCTAAATGTTCCGGCAAATTTTACATTTAAGTCAAACGATGCTCCTTCCCTTCTGAGCCCTGTACCTGGAAGAAATCCCAGCCTCCGCTCTTCATTACAATGGCACCTCCCTCCCATAGACTTCACACTGACCTGTGATGTGCCATTGCGGCGCTGTAATCCAGAGCATGCGCTGTCCATTTGTGCGGTTATGTGAAACTTATCTGCTGCCCTTGTATGGGCAGAGTCTTCATCGATCGTCTGTGTACGAGTGTCTCTGAAGCGGCGCAGAAGATCGATGAAGACTCTGCCCATAGAAGGGTGGATAAGTTTCACATAACGGCGCGAGTGATCAGCGCATATGCGGGATTACAGTACAACTGCACATCACTGGTCAGTGTGACGTCTAAGGTAGGTGGGTGCCATTATAATGAAGAGCGGAGGCAGGGATTTTTTCCAGGTACTGCACGTCACGGAGCCTAGAACAAATCATTAACATATAACATTCAAACTGCTTTTCTCAACAGCTACCCCGCACCTATGAGGTATACAGGTAAGACTGATTTAACCATTGTATTACCTACCTGTATGCCCATAGTAAGAGCTTACATTCGTCCTTGGAGTGACAAAGTGACAGATTCCCTTTAAGGGTATAAAAATTAAAAGTTTGAAAACTATGAAAAAAACGTGTTTTGCTACCTCACAACCTGAAATTTCATTTTTGTAGGGTTTGCATCATTTCATGTAAAGAATATGCCTACAACTGTGATTTTTTGTGTGTGAAGCAAACAAGTAGGACAAAATAACTGAAAACTTCAGTGTCCATAGCTATTCACCCCTCTAAAGTCAGTACTTTGTAGAGCCTCCTTTTGCAGCAATTACAGCTGTAAGTCGCTGTGGATAAGTCTCTGAGTTTTCCACAGCTTGCCACTGAGATTTTTGCCCATTCCTCAAGGCAAAACTGCTCCAGCTCCTTCAAGTTAGATGGTTTCCTCTGGTGTACAGCAATCTTCAAGTTTGACCACAGATTCTCAATTGGTTAAGGTCTAGGCTTTGACTAGGCCACTCCAAAACATTTACTTGTTTCCCATTAAACCACTCGAGTGTTGCTTTAGCAGTGTGTTTTGGGTCATTGTCTTGCTGGAAGATGAACCTCTATCCAGTCTGAAATCACTGACAAACTGAAACAGGTTTTGATCAAGAATATTCCTGAATTTTGCACCAACTTGGAACATTTTCCCTGCTGTCAAAAAATATCCCCATAGCATGATGCTGCTACCACGTTTCACTGTGGGAATAGCAATTTTGGGATGGTAAATTGTGTTGGTTTGGTGCCATAGTGTTTACCTTAGTGGCCAAAAGTTCAATTTTGATCTCATCTGAGCACAGCACCTTCCTCAATACATTTGGAGAGTCTCCCACATGTCTTTTGGCAAACTCAAAACAAGCCTTACAATTTTTTGTAAGGCATTTTTCTGCCCACTCCTCCATGAAGGCCACCTCTATGGCATGTACAGTTTATTGTGGCCGTATGGACAGATACTCCAGTCTCTGCTAGGGAAATCTGCAGCTCCTTCCGGATCACCTTTGGTATCTTGGCTGCCTCTCTGATTAATGCCCTCCTTGTCCCGACTGAGAGTTTTGATGGGCAGCCCTCTCGTCGGGTTTGTTGTGGTACCTTATTCTTTCCATTTGATAGTGCTTTGGGAATCATCAGAGATTGTGATTTTTTTTTATGACTCAACCCTGACTTGTACTTGTCAACAACTTTGCTCCTGACTTGTTTGGAGATCTCCTTGGTCTTCATGGTGTTTGGTTAGTGAGGTCTCTTGTTAATGGTATTGCAGCCTCTGTGGCATTTCAGAAAAGGTAAAGTGTATATACTGACAGACATGTGACACTTAGATTGCACACAGGGGGATGTCCTGTCAATAAGCATGGGAGTTATGAAGGGAATTGCTTGCACAAAATTTTTTTAGGGGCTTCATAGCAAAAGGGGTGAATACATATGCACATGGCACTTTATTATTATCATTTATATAGCACCATTGGTTCCATGGTGCTGTACATGAGAAGGGGTTACACAATACATTTATCACTTACAGTAAACAAACTAACAATGACAGACTGGTAAAGAGGGGACAGGACCCTGCCCTTTCGGGCTTACATTCTACAGGATGGTGGGGAAGGAGACAGTAGGTTGGGGGATTGCAGCAGTTACAGTGTTGGTTGAGGCGATATCTCCAGTAGTGGTGAGAGAGGAGGCAGTGGGGTCATTGCAGGCTGTAAGCTTTCTTGAAGAGGTGGGTTTTCAGGTTCCATCTGAAGGATCCAAATGTGGTTGATCGTCGGACGTGTTGGGGCAAAGAATTCCAGAGGATGGGGAATATTCGGGAGAAGTATTGGAGGCGGTTGGATGAGGAGTGAATAAGTGTGGAGGAGAGAAGGAGGTCTTGGGAGGACCGGAGATTACGTGAGGGAAGATATCAGGAGATTAGTTCAGACACATATGGAGGAGACAGGTTATAGATGGCCTTGTAGGTATTAGTAATTTGAACTGGATACGCTGAGGGAATGGGAGCCAGTGAAGAGATTTGCAGAGGGGAGAAGCGGAGGAGTAGCGAGGAGAGAGATGAAATAGTCGGGCAGCGGAGTTAAGGATGGACTGGAGAGGTGCAAGGCTGTTAGCAGGGAGGTCACAGAAAAGGATGTTGCAGTAGTCAAGGCGGGAGATGATGAGGGCATGCATAAGCATTTTAGTACATTGAGGGTTGAGGAAAGGACGGATTCTGGAAATATTTAATTTATACCTATATTTTTCTCACTTCACCAACTTAGACTATTTAGTGCTGATGCGTCACACACACAAAGGATTACAAAAATATTTAAACACAGGTTGTAACGTAAAAAAATGGTAAAAAGCCAAAGGGGTGAATACTTTTGCCAACCACTGTAAGTTTTCTGGTTTTATTCACCAGCAACATTGCAAAACCCGTTTGGTGCATATTTGCAGGAAAAACTGCTGAAAGTAACATGCTGCAGATTTAAAAAACGCTGCAGTTCTCAAATGCGGTCAGGGAAAAAAAACCAACGCTTGTCCATGAGATTTCTAAGATCTCTCAGCTTTTGCTGGTACGGTAAAACACAGCTTATTTGCACACACAAAAAAAAAAATCGGCAAAAAATGCTGCGTGTGAACATAGCCCAAAACATGCAGAGCAGGAGTTTCATTATTTTTCTATTTGTTAGTACTGTATAAAGATATCTTTTTCTTTTGCAGTGCAGAAACCCTTAGGGCATATTCATACGTTGCGTTTTTGCCACTAAACCCCCCCCACAGCGTTTTACAGTACCAGCATAGTGAATGAGGTACCTGAAATCTCATGCACATGTTGCTTATTTTTTCTTTGAAGATTTGAACTTTCAAAACATTTTTTTTCTCAAATCTGTAGAATGTCAATTCTTATAGCATTTTTCATCCATACAAATGAATAAAGGAAAAAATGCAAAATGCATGAAAGAAAACACGCCTATAATATGCAGCATTTTTCCTTCCAACACTCTGCTTTTGCAGCAGATACATTTGCACATATCTTTAAAGATGTATTATGGTTTTAACAAATAAAACTTGCGTATCCATTACTCGTGGTTTCTGTGATTTGTGAGCAGCCTTTATATGGCAACCTTCATTATTTAAAAAAAAAAAAAAATAAGATCCCGGTTATAAGGTGATCCCACAGGTGCATACTAGTGATGAGCGATCGTGCTCGGATAAGGTGTTACCTGAGCATGCTCGGGTCCTAACCGAGTGTCTTCGGTGTGCTTGAAAAATATGTTTGAGTCCCCGCGGCTGCATATTTCATGGCTGTTCGACAGCTGCAACACATGCAGGGATAGCGTAACATACAAGCTGCGGGGTACCGAACATATTTTTTCGAGAACGCCGAAGACTCTGTTAGCACCCAAGCATGCTCAGATAACACCTTATCCCAGCATGCTCGCTCATCACTAGTGCATACCTATAAAACACCGAGACCCGAACAGGTTTTTATACTCTGAAACTGAACATAAAAAGTTGCAATTAAATAAGAAACGCAAACCGTGAGAAATTGAAAATATATATAAACAAATTGTATCTTTTAAAATAATGGGAAAAAAAGAAGTTTGCTTTTTGCTCAAACTGTTATATTTATTGAAATAAAGTAATAAATTGAGGGGATTGTAATCGCATAAATAAAACATTAAAAAATAAAGAAAAAAATTGTGTTTCATGCACACAATTTACTCAGAAAACAAAGCGTACAATTACCATTCACTGCCTGTTACACTCTTATCTAACAAGCAGTAAAGATGCAGAACATGAAACACCTATGACAATACAGCACTGTAGATAAAACATGTAATAAAGAATCAGAGTAACCCAAAACATTGTATATTATCAGCAAGAAAAGACAAATAAAACATAACACAACTTCTCGCTGTGCTCAGATCCATACTGACAGCAGGCTGCTGTGGGTGTCAGGTGACCACGACGGCCGCCGCGGTCAGGAGACTTGTATGGAGGGCATATCATAATGTACAGTCAGTGCTGTGACAGTGGAGAATTCCTACGATGAGCATGTTACGTCTACGGCTGCTATCAGACAATCCAAGGATAAATAACTGTCTGGAGTATGTTGTTGGATTTCTATTGACAGACTGGGTCATGAAGGAGAATTGGTCTTACCAATGTCATCCTGTAAAGACCCCTTTTGATGGCTCTGCAATACTTTGCGATGACCCGTCAATGTTCGGATTCTGCAAACAACCCCTCACATCTCAGCTTCCTATGTACATGTGGCGAGGGGACATATATTATAGTAACAGCTGAACTTTCGGATCTTGGCTTTTTTTTTTTTTTTTTTAAAGCTTCTATTACAGATGAACATTGCCACGTCGGGCCCACTAAGGTCTGGATCGTGAACGGGTGAAGGATCTGCCCGTCATTTAAACATGCAGCCGATTTTTGGGCGGATTTTCACTCCATTCAAAACTTTGTAGGGTAAATTACCAAAGGAGTTGTGTCCGAATCCACGGCAACATTTTTTTTGCATTGTGTGAACAAAGCCTAAGGGTCATACATAAGAAAATGTATGAACCGCCCCAGTCAGGTGTAAGTGCTACTATTATGAAGGAGCGAAGTAGTTATCCCCATAAACTTTTCAGACTGAGAACTGGGAGTTGGGATCTTCATCTAAGGCCTGTTTCACGCTTCAGTTTTTTCTGTCAGTCTAAATCCACCAAAATAGCGGAAAACGGATCTGCAGGCGGACTGACAGAAACGGGGGACTGCGGATCGGTGGATGTATGGATCCGCCGATGGTAAAAATTTAAAGGAACCGCGCCTGGCAAAAAGGAGAGAGATTCTTCCAGCAGCCAGAGAAGATTCTGGGTTAAAAAGGGAAAATGCTGATCCGTGAAGCAAAAAAACGTTACAGGCTCCGTTCGGCGATCTCAGCGGACGCCAAAATTCTCGCGGATCCGCACAAACACTGACGCAACAGACAATCATCAGTCAAAATCCGCCCACAATGCAAGTCAATGGGGAAAAAAACGGATCCGCCAAGGGAAATGGCGGATCCGTTTTTTTGCAAAACGACGGATTTTGACTGATGGTGACAAACGGAAGTGTGAAACAGGCCTAATGGGTTGCCGTCCGAGCAGCTGCACACAAGTCTAGGGTCACCATGCACAATGCCACGCGTCATCAGGCGCGTCTGACTATGGAGAAGTGCTCTGCAGTGGCCCGTCACGTTTCACTATGAGCCAGTCTGATGGATGCTGTAGCATTAAAATTACCCTTCACTTGAAAAAAGTGCGCAAAGCCTAAAAAAATAGGCCCTTTCCACTATCCCTCCCATATAGAATTGCACATAGGTATTATGCATTTCAGTAGGTAGTGCTATTCCCTTGAATAGAAGCTGTTCTGCAGTTCTCTGCAGCTGCAACTACACATTGAATAGGGAGATCTATACAATATGTACATCTGGCTGAAGCAAATTCCATCTGATCGTTAGGGTGCTGGGTCTCGGACCTAGGGTTCCTCACCTCCTGTGGCGATACGCGTGGAGTCCCCTTTCCCGTATGATGCCTTTTCTATGAGTCAGTTTACCTGGTGACCATGCACAGGGACTGCATTCATCTATTGCTTATTTTCTTTTACTCCATTATTTAAGGTCTGTGCATTGCACCTTTCTTCCTCACGGAATACCACTTGACTTCACTTTAGGGGTATTGTCCATTCATGCTTCTCTTGGATTTCCACCACAGTTACATGGGTCTACTGGTTATTACCATGCCTGGTATATGGGCTATTGCGCAGTGACAATTTTTGGCCTAAGAAACACGTACTGCCGCAATTGTAAATGTTTTTGTCTTGCCTAGGCTTTTGTTTCTCATTAAATGAATATTTTTATTGTTCAAATTTTGGAAGTTCAACCTGTTCTTTTGTACATCTTTTTCTGATATTTAGGTCATCAATGTTAGATGCCCGGAGTCGGACAACCCCCTTAAAATAAACCGGGCTAGTAAGAATTTGACTGGAAAACAAAGAGGGTTTGTGTGATAGGGCAAGATAAAACATCACCAAAAATCATATTATATTCATATGGAGATTACACTTGCAAGTGCAACAGCGGATGAATCAAAGTGGGGTTCTCTCCGCTCCTCCCTGCTGGTGCAGCCCTCCAACTTTTTGACTGACAGCGTAGACTGAACCTCTACTGCACAGCGTCACCTCTCTGGATTACTCAGGAAATTCTTAGTTTCCCTTCAAGCTCAAACCATTCTACATCTGTTCAAACTATTAAAACAACAGAGAATCCCTGTTATAATTGGAATTGCCTCATAATCTTGGTAAGAAATGGTCATGGAGCCGCAAAACTTGGACACTCCGCAAAGTTTACAGGGGTTGTCTGGTCAAAACCAATAAGTCTGCGGTCACTCTGTGTGCCTGTACGCTGGGGGGGATTCGTCGGTTTCAGACCAGTGTAGAAAACCCATTTACACACACCCCTTTAGGGTAATCTGAAATAATCGAAGGGAGGTCTTCGGTTCAGGATCATCGTCTGTTGACCAGAGTTGCATGGCATCTTTTTGCTCTGGAGGACTTGACTTGTCCTGAAGAGACACAAGGTATCTAGTTTACGCTAAAGAGAAATTAAGCACTTACTGCCATGTTTTCTTGCAAATTACAGCTGATCAGAGGGTCTCAACAGGAGGACACATTACGATGACTGTCGATCTCTGATCAAAGGCGGTCTCAACAGGAGGCCACGTTATGATGAGCGTCGATCAGCTCTATCTAATCATCGAGCTCACTGGCCGTGCCGAGGGAGACGGCACGAGCCACAGATTGACCGAAATGGTGATGCGTGATGACAACGTGACATCACCACTGCTGCCAAAACACAAGACAAGAGCAGCCCGGAGAGGGTAAGTACCTGCTGCTTATTTTACATCATTTAACGACTACTTTTAACTAAAAACGGACACCTCCTTCAATAGGATCTGGTCACAACTTTTAGACTTCAAGACATTTGTCAGTAATATGATAAACTATTTCTTTTAATGGGTTTACGCAAGTTGACGGCGGCCGTTTAATGACCTTTGTATGAGGTCGACCAGAATTCTATGTGCACAGAACAATCACTAATACGCCCGTCCTGTGCACATACATTATCATTGTTCTCAGTCGCACATATCCTATTTGCACGATTAAAGCGGCTAAAAAAAAAAAATCATTGTATCCAATGAACGAGTGCCCATTACCTAATTATCGGCCCGCCTAAATCCAGCATTAATATACTGATGTTATTATTACTGCAGCATCATGTAGAATTGAAATACTTCTTGATCATTGTGGTTTACCAAGGTGCTCAGTATTATGTAACATGAATGTACTGCTGCATCAAGAAAAGTCCCAAATGGAGCTGAAGCGCATATAGGGGAAATCTTCCAGTCCTAGATGCAAAAAAAACTTGGAAAGATCTCCGTCAGACCGATATGATGTCTGTAGTCGAATACTCGGGTGTTCATGCAGATACAAACAGTAACATCTTCACGCCAACCCAATAATGAACACTAACGGATATAAAAGTGACCCAGTGCAGATCCATGAGACACTGTATTATAGCAACTAACGATTTATTAGTTAAAACTCATAGAATGTGAATTAAAAAGTGCTTATTCATAAAACTCCTGCTATACTTCCAGAAGAAGCCATTTCTGTTGAAGCGAAACCCCAGGTTGGGCCCTAGATCAGCGTTTGCCAGGAGGTGGCTGAACTTACACACTTTAGGAATCTGCTTTTTTAAGCACTCTGTTGCTTTAATACCACATCTATATGATCTACACTGTAACTTTACTATCGGACAGATCACGGGTGGACACAGACAGAAGAGGGCCCCCCTGTGCGAGAACAGTTCATGGGCCCTATTCAGTCTCATAGCTCCTCATAATGCACAATCCCACCTGCTTTGGAGGTGATAGTGGCCCCTTTCCTCTTGGGCCCTTCTGTGACTGCACAGGTTGCACCAATGGTATGTCCGCCCGGGTCGGATGTTTGCTATTGATTTGGTGTGGAGATGTCCAACTGTGGACATCACTATGATCTGATAGACTTTTTACATCTAGTTCCTTCCCTTACCGATCGGTGGTGAATGACACCCTGTTTCGTTGACCCTCCGTTATCTTTTTTGTGCACAATATTATGTACGAGGATAATTCAGCAGAATGGCTTTCCTATGAAAGGCACGGTACTAGTGATAAAGGTTATCAGTCCCTTCTACGTCATCAGTAAATGTAACAAGTGATTCCTCCAGATTCAGATGAAGTGATCAATTGATCAAACACAGTCCCGTTTCCGAGACCCCAGAAGAAACAACAAACCGCAGCAGATGCAAAAGAGATGTGGAATTACCATGGGAACCATTGAGATGTCTCTGGCCTATAGAGGGGTCCTGGGCGAGTGACCCTCCGTCTGGAGGCTCACATGAATTATTTCATCCAAAAAGGATTGTTTGTCAAACAACGAGCGACCGTCATCTTTTCAAATGAAATCAGCCATGTTTGATGTTGTTGGCCATAAGTCAGAGAAAAGATCTCATGTTCAAAGATTGTTCGTCCATGAAATATCTTTCATTGAAATAATATCCCTATGAAATAATATAAGGATTGTTCGGTATCGTCGAGCAAATAAGTCCAGGATTAGCAACTCTAGCTAGCAACATTGTCTGCAATGTATATGGGTTAAACCATCGTTCATTACTTCAAATCATTATTTCTATCGACTAATCCGAGAGCAGCATCACGCTGGGGCCGAGATCCCGATTTCAGCGATGTATCACTTGCTGGGCTGCCTGCTGTTGCTTTGAAACAATCACAGTTTTCTCTGCTGCAGATTTTGCGGAGCTCAGAATACTGAGCTGTGTATAACCCCGCCCACTCCACTTATTGGCTGTTAATATGCAGTGTGCACAGAAAGCAGCCAATCAGTGGTGAGGGTGTGGTTGGACCAAGTCAGGAGGCAACTAGTCCTGGAGTGATAATCTCCTGCTGATAAAACACTGAAACAGCAACACACAGCCTAGTAAGTGACATCACTGGAATTAGAGTCTCTGCCCCTACATCAAGGTGCGCTCAAATTACATAGCAAATACCTGCTGACAGATTATCTTCAAGAGGTTATATATCATTTTATGGTGACTAGGGCATGACTAACCCTTTACAGCTTTAAAATCTAAATAGTAAGGGTCAGGATAGTTGTTATGCTATGGGACAGTGTACTCCAATCAGTACCTCTCTAGTTGCTTGAAAGCAACAACAAAAAAAACAAACAAAAACCACAGCCCCAGCATGTTTTATCAGCCCGAGGCCAGAGTATCACGGGAGTTGTAGTTCTGCATTAGATGTTGAGACCCTGGGTAAGGAACAGAACACGTCTTTAGAGTTTTGGATCAGGTCTTCTCTAAATCAGAATATTTTCCCCTAAAACACTTTGCAAGTCCAGTCCCGATAATGAAATAAAGAAAAGCCGTGACTACAGGAGTAAGGTGCCCCATACATTTTACATCTCGTAGTTTAAAGAAAGGTTTAGACCTACTTTTAATGCGATTGGCCATCTGGAAATTTCCATCCTTCCATCAGCAATAGCGAGGATTTCCACCAGACACATATTCCATATTATTAAAGAGTTTGTACCAAGTTATTTCATTTGGGCTTACTTACATAGCGCCATCCTATACCACAGCTCTTTACAGATATCATCATCATCTCTGTCCCCATTGGGGCTCACAATCTGCATTATGTCTATATGTACCAGTATGTGTGGGAGGAAACCAGAATACCCAAAGGAAACTCACGTGCAAACACAAACTCTTTGCAGATGTTGTCCTTGGTGGGATTTGAGCCCAGGACCCCAGCGCTGCAAGTCTGCAGTACTAACCACTGAGCCACCATGCTGCCCAGCAATGGGATATCGATAATTGATCGCTGGGGGCCTATAATATGGCAAGTTTTGAATTCTGGGTGGAAGTCCCCTTTCAAGATGCCATCTTTAGATCAGCCTTACATGTCCAAGGATATTTTAAGATGAAACATATAACTAAGGCCTCTTTCAGACGTCCGTTTTTCAAGCATGTAGTCTTTCCATGTTTTTCAAGGATGGAACAACTATCAATTATAATTTCGGGAGCTGTTCACATGTCAGTGGTTTTTTTTTTGCAGTATCTCTGCAAAAAAAATCATGGAGTCATATCCGTTTTTATTGGAATCAAGGATCAAAATTACCTATACAAGTCTATGGGTCCGTGTAAAAAAAAAAAAAAAAAAAAATCACTGACAGTGCACACTGCCATCTGTGTGCGGTCTGCTTTTAATGGGAGGAAAAGCTTGGCGACTATTTTTTTTTTTAAATATTCATAACATAACACCAAATACTAAAGAAAATAGTATAATTTTCAATTTTGCATTGTCGAAAAAAAATCACTGATGTCTGAATGAGGCCTAAATTTATAGTCCGCTTTCTTGCTGAATAGAACAAAGCGTCTATATTGGGACGGTCACAGCCGGGTGGTCTTTGTGAATCTGCTCCTCTTGTTATTGTGACTAGTCAAACAAGTAGCCTTAGTGATCAAAGGACACACCAACCAATACATTTATGATATAATGATGACCTCAGGCTACACATGAAGTGCTCTTGGGTCGCCCTCCCAGGGCTGTGGGGTACTCGGTACCGGGCTGGTCTCTCAGAGGGAGGTGTCACAGCAGCGGTGACCCGGTCCGTGGCACTGGGCGCCCATGTAAAAGGGAGTTGAGAGATGGGAATAAAGTTTGTGAGTGGATGATTCGTGACGCCACCTGTGGTGTTCGGCAAAGAAGGTGTCCTTGCCTTCTTCCTGCAAACTCTCCAGCACTGCTACATCTCTGTGCCAAACACTACACCCTCTTCCTCAACACCTACCCTCTTCATCTACTCTGCCCTGGGACTACAGCTCTGCCTGTGGAGGGCTACACCATCATTGCTGCACCCCACCATCTGTCCCAGAGGATCTGTCCGCAGCGTCGGCTTAACATCTTCATTGCCGAAACACCACAGGTGGCGTCACGAATCATTCACTCAAACTTTATTCCATCACTTTATCCCTTTTACATGGGCGCCCAGGGCCACGGACCGGGTCACCGCTGCTGTGACACTTCCCTCTGAGATACCGGCCCGGTACCGAGTACCCCACAGCCCTGGGAGGGCGACCCACTCTCACCACAATGTGCTGCTGTAGGGATAATAGGGCACCCACAGAAAGCCGAGGGATGGATAGTTATCCCCCCAGATGTGGCTATAACATGTCAGACCTTGACTCATAGTCTGGAGATGGCTCCTTTGACCTGATCTACAGCCTCATAGACTGTCAGTAGTGATGAGCGAGTATACTCGTTGCTCGGGTGTCCTCTGAGTATTTTGGCATGCTCGGAGATTTAGTTTTCGTCCTTCCGTCTTATCTGCATGATTTGCGACTTGTAGACAGCCTGAATACATGTGTGGAATGCCTGTTTGTTAGGGAATTCCCACAAGTATTCAGCCTGTCTACAAATCGCAAATCATGTAGATAAGACAACGAAAACTAAATCTCCGAGCACGCCAAAATACTCGGAGGACACCCGAGCAATGAGTATACTCGCTCACCACTAATTGTCAGCTCTTGTGTTGAACTACTGTATGTGATAAGCTGTGATGCTCTCTGTATGTGCCTCCTCTGTAATATAAAGTGCTGTTGAATATGTTGGCGCTATAGAAATAAAATAAGTATTATCAGGTGTCTGCTGACGTAATAGAAAACCAAAGCTTAAACGTGATCAACAGAGAGGGTCCAACGATTAATCAAGCAATGGAAAACTTTTCTGAAAGGCAACTGCATCCAAGGCATTACCCTGCACCCAGATTATGATTTGCAGGGGGACCCCGCTGCGGAGATATGTGGGTTTCTCTTCTTTCACTTCCAAGAAAGAAATAAAAGCTAGTTTGGCTTTGTTGGGACGCACGATGCTCTTGGACTCTTCTGCTGAAAGCAAGTCTTATCAGGTAGTGAAAGCTGGGATTAGAGTTATTACAGTTCCCCTATAAAGCCATACTTAGCACCGGACTCCAATCCGTGCTCCCACGCTGCTGCTTCGGAGGTCCCTGGTCATGCAGAGACCACTGAGAACAATCGGGAAAGGAGTGGTTTTGTGTTTAAGAGGACTTCCCACTGATATCTTTAATAAGTAGTGATGAGCGAGTATACTCGTTGCTCGGGTTTTCCCGAGCATGCTCTGGTGATCTCCGAGTATTTTGGCGTGATCGGAGATTTAGTGTTTGTCGACGTAGCTGCATGATTTGCGGCTTCTAGACATCCTGAATACACGTGTGGAATTCCTAACAAACAGGCAATCCCCACATGTATTCAGCCTGTCTAGCATCATGCAGCTACGTCGACAAACACAATCTCTGAGCACGCCAAAATACTCAGAGATCACCCGAGCATGCTCAGGAAAATCCGAACAATGAGTATACTCGCTCATCACTATTAATAAGTCACTGGAAAAACCCCCTATAAGAGACCCAGATACCTCGGAGGCAGGGTTGATGGGAAAAAAAAAATGATGAAAGTAGATTTTCCTACTTGTAGATATTCAATCCGTTTCTCCATTGAGGTGGCCAATACAGAGCTGTTGTAGGGGGCAGTAAATGATGGCAGGGTACTCTCCTCAATGGTCGGTGTCACACCTAGCCCCCTCGGGTCTTGCACCAGACATACACGGGGCAATCTTCTGTCGCGCCATCATTTTAGTAGATGAATTTTTGTTTTTACAATTTGACAGAAGTGGCTTTCTGGTCGCTCAGAATACAATCTGTGTACAGCGCTACAGATTATGTGAACACCGCATGAGCAAACGGAAAAAAAAAATATGAAGTAAATTGCTGACCTGCCCTCTGCACACTTTATTTTAACTAAAAGATATATTTTCTCGGTGGAGCTAAGACATTGGTGATTCGGAGATGCATGTGACGAGTTCAGGTTGTTGGTCTCCATCCTGTGGAAAACCACCTCCTGGTGTCAGAGCGTTCAAGCAGATTTGTTCTCACAACCCTGGTGTCACAGACCACCATCCTACCTAACGCTACAGTTATGTAGCCCCCCAAAAATGGCTGACAATGAACTGGGGTGAAGGCCACACAGCATCTGTAGGCGACTGGAGGAATAATATGTCCGGAGTGAACGTCACACACATCTCTTCTAACAGCAAAGAACAAGAAAAGAAATGAACAGTCATAAAATAGAAGGGGGTGAATGTTAAATCTTCAGACTCAGCATGTTCTTATGGGCAGGGAAATAAAAACCTAAAAGGGGTCAAAGTAATGAACATGGTGCGGGATCAATCATGTCCTTTTTTACAGAAAAAACAGTTTGTCCCACAACTGGATGGCTGGCTCGTGGTGGAGAAACTGTCCGGACAGGAAGGCCAGCTTGTGGGCATATTTGCAGGGGGCTGGCACCCGGATTGTGCCAGGCCAGTTCCAGTACATGTGGCACAGCTTGAAAGTCAACCTGAATAGGGAACAGACATAGCAAATATTACATGGCAGAACAATCATACAGTATAACACAATGATATCACAAAGTCAGGAATGAAGCTACTCGTAGTCCCAGGACCATTGATTGCCAAAAGAATGACCCTCAGAAAAAGCTGTCATACAGGTGATGTGCGGCGTGTGAATATGTCTGGAAGGAGAAGGTGGAGCCACTCATCTAAAAGAGTAATGAACAAGTATAGTCCAGAAGAAGACGGGTTATCGATCCCAAGTGTCAGGAGAGATGTTAGTCATGGGTGTCCGATTCCGGAGATAAGCCCGGTGGCTTGTTAGTAGGCGGCTGTGATAGAGAACACAGGAGCGTTTAGCCAAGCAATTGCTCCTGTGTATAGGAGTGTCGGCTGAGATAGCTGCCGACTGAAGCATTGTTTGTGGACAGCCTTCTCATGTGAATGGCCGGGCTAATAATGGAGGATTCAGGTTGTAGCTTTCACTGCCCAAACTCTGGTTAAATCCTGGCATGTCCAGGACTACAAATAAGGCTATGCAGTATTTAGGACACCTCTTCTCCTCCAGCCTGCACTCTTATCTAATCCTGTACCCCCCCCTGCCTTTAAGACAATCTTGGGTGTTTCCTAGATTTAGGCAGCAGAAGGATGCATACAACACTTTCAGATGTGTGCAGAGAATCTCTGTGTAAAGCGTGCGTTACCTCTGTAAATGATCAGGGCTAAGGTTGGGGGTGTTCATTACACATACATAGTGAGTAGGAATGCCACAGCCCTGTCTCACATGGTGAGACAGCAAGAAGAAATCCACCCTACACAACAAGAAACAACAGAATAAGTAAATGTATTAGTGCACGTTACCCCACGGCGTATGGCGAAGCTTATAGAAGATAGAAGAGGGGCTCACCATTCCCGGGAGGTGACCGTATGGTCCAACACTGTCCCTGGGGCCGGAGTGACGAATTCCCCGACATTACAGCAGTACATGTTGGTGCTAATTCTCTTCTGCACTACGATAACCACCATGCGGGGTGAATAATTTTCAAATGAGCTGAAACAGGACTGGAGCTGCGGGATCTCATAATTCTGCACTACGCTCAGCTGACCGTCCGAGACGCCATCACGGTACACCACGATCTTCTCTGGCAGGATGTGATTCACCTACACGGAGAACAGAGTCTTAAATTACTCTCTTCATGCAGTGGTTGGACATTGATATAGATAGTGGTCATCTAAGCAAGTGATTGGGGATCATACAGAGGGGGAAGCCCACCAGAACACACAAAGCATCCATTACTAGCCTCATGAAATTTCTCCAAGGCTCCCCAAAGACACAGCTTCAAGCCGTCCATGATTTCCTGATGAGGAAGCTGGAAAACCACACGCGAGTACCACTGGGTCAAGCAGCTGCAAGAAAATCACATTTACTAGTGTTATTCCTTTACTTCACATCACTAAAGTCTCCAAGAAAAACAAACAAAAACAAGACTTCCATACACTCACGTCAGGCCACTGCTGCTCCTCACAACTGCTGACCGTGTCCCCCACTGGTCTCCTTGCTTTCTTTCCCAATGCGGATGTTAATGGCTGCTTATTATTAGCAGTCACGTGCCGTCTGAGCTGGAAGAGAGAGCTAGGGGATGGTTTCTTCCACCAAAAAACAGCTGCAGTCAACCAGAGGCAGTTGATTGGCTGCAGCCACCACAATACGCCATCCGCCAAGAGAGAACCGCAAGGAGTCTGGCTGAGGACACGGGCAGCACTACTGAGGAAAGATGGGGGTTCAGTGAGTATTCTGGGGTTTTATTTTTTTTTTTTTTAAAGGCCACCATGGGCACATTCTTTAAATAATAATTAAAAAAAAAATAGTTGTCAACCTTTTTTAAGCACCTCCCTTACAAGAAAAAGGCACTTAAAGAAGGATTCCCATCTAATATAGTGATGGCATATTGCGCAGCTATACCACCACTTTATGACTGGTGGTGGTCCAATATCATAGACCAAAACCTGAGAATGGAGGGGCCACATTGCCGATTCTGCGCTGCACAGAGTTGCTCCGGGCCACCCCGCTTTACGGGGAGCTGTAGCTGCTCTCATCACTGGAATAGTCAGCCATATAGTTCAGCTAAAAGATTTGCAGGACCATGGTCCAAACACCTTGTCGGTAATCCATGGCCACCAGACTAGATCCCTGCAAACCTTCTCTTACCACCCGACAGCTCGGATCCCCTTCATGGCGTCGCACAGAGCTTACTAATCAGAAAGGCGCCAAGGAATGCCGGTAGGCAAAAAAAAGGTTCGTAGGGTTCTGGTCTGGCAGCCACAGATTACAGAAGAGGCTGCTGGACCAGGGTCCTGCCAATCTTTTTGCTCAACTCTGTCAGTCTGCAAATACCACAAGTGTTGATGGAGGGCGCCACAGAGCAGAGAAGACCAAGTCAAACATTACAAGCCAGTTTAAAGCCATAGCAGGCATTATATCTGGAGATACTCACCTGTTCATGCTGGCCACAAATCCAGTAACAGATCGTAAACCTCGACTGGGGTCATGGTAAACATCAATCCCGATGACCATCAGGTATTTCTAGGCAAAGAAGAGTTTATACAAAAGTTAAAAAAAGCAGCAAACAATGGCCGCTGACTGGCTGCAGTGGATCACGGCTGCGGCCAGTTATGGAGGCAGCAGCAAGCAATGATCAGCAGAGTCAGACAAAAGCAGTAGGCGATTGGTGAGATTAGTAACAGTTTAGTTTTTAATTTTCCTACCTTATTCTGAGCAGTCTGCAAGAATAAACAGCCCTTGCATGCATTTTGAAATATGGCAATACCAAAGTAAAAGATTATGTCTTTGTCGCTTTATTTCAAGAGGCCTCACATTTTTATTTTGGTAATACGGCATAATGAGGGCCTATAGGGGATTCTTAGACGCTTCATTGGGAACACAGGAACCATGGGTTATATGCTGCCCCCTGGAGGCTGACACTAAGAATACATCTTAGAAAAAAAGCTGACTCCTCCCCAACAACCTCCGCCTGGCTACCGACACCCGGCCATTCAGTTTAGCTTAGTGTCACGATGGAAGCAGACACGGCTATGAGTGTCAGACCTATCTTTGCCTTGGATTTTTTAGGTTATGAACTAACCTCCATCCCTTTTTCCCCTTTAGGATGGGTAACCGAGGGAATGGTGCCGCTCTGTCTCACCAAACAGCAACGGAGAGTAAAGCCCTGTAAGTAGTCAGCCTGTATCCTCTCTCGTTGGGAATGCAGGGCCTAATATCTCCACGGAGCTGGCAAACTGGTACCTTGGGCGGCAGGTTCTTTTGCCCTCTATAGCGTGACATGTAGAATGGAGCTGAAGATGGAGGCCGGACTTCCAGACACAGGATCAAGTCTCTTAAGGACAGTTAAGTATATTCTAACCTGCGGTCCTGCGTTGTGCTGGCTCCCTTGCAGCTTTCTGGTATTGGGTGGGTGCCCTCTTCTGAGTTTGCACATCTCACTGTGTCCTGATGCGGCCCTAGCCCTCCAATGGGTCTTCAGTGGGTCCTCATGATTGGTGGGCGGCTCCTTTCTCCTCCTGGGTGTTCCCTCAGGGTGCTGTGGCAGTTTCGGGGTTTCTGGCGGTGCTTGGACGCCAATTGGCCCCTTCCGCCAGCCAATTAGCACGACAGTCAAGCCTCCATCAGACAACTAATCAGTGCAACCATCGATCTCCTGCCCAATGGGTTATCAGCATGGCCTACAGGCTCTCATTGGCCAATCAGTTTGGCTGTTGATCTTCCTTGCTGCCGGCATCTTCACAGTCCGGCTGGTCCAAAGGCACTATCCTGGCCTATTCTCGGGCACCGACCGGCCCCACTAAGCACGGAGATGATATTGGTCTGCACTCAAAGACAGTTGGCTGGTTGAGTGGGATTCCGTCCCAACAAATCCAAGAAAAGGAGTCAGGGGAACCTTGCATGCCCTGCAGGATTTTATTCCATGATGGCGCAGTGTGTTACTAACAGTGATGTTTCAGACTGTGGTCCCAGCTCTCTTCAGGTTATTGACCAGGTCCTCCTGCGTACTTCTGGGCAAGAACAGTATATGGGCCTTTGTAGCCCAATATCTCATAATAATATATTTTAGATATATATTATATATATATAATAAATAATATTAAATATTAGTGTATATTCGAATCACCTCCATTTCCCCCTATTAAATATAACACAATAATTATAAAAAAAAAAAGTTGAACAAATTTGGTATCTCCACCACGTCCGTGAATGTCAGATCAATCAAAATATAAAATTAATCCGATGGGTAAACTGTGAAAATAAATTAATACGCCAGCAATGTGTGATTAGGTAACGTTTGTGACGAATTTCTACAATCCTGAGCCGAGAAATATTGCATCTAAATGTGTTTACAATCTAACAATGCCAACAAAGCAAGATGGCAGAACAATGTGAATGTGAAGATACCCACCAGTGGGATGTCCACGCCCCACAGCTCGCCCCCCAGCTTGCAATTTATCTGTAATAGGATTTTTTGAGCAATGCTTCTCAGTTTCTGAGGATTAGAGATGGTTCTGGAGTTCACCACCTTTCAAATAAAAACAGAACAAAACATATAGACCTACATTTATATAAATATGTACGTTGTATCCATCTATCTCCATACATGTTAGATATAGATAAAAACACAATATAGATAAATAGCATAGACTACACTGGAAGGGAAGAGGTGACATCTTGCAAGACCTTACGCTTGTGTGCAAGGAACAAAGAAGAATATGGAAAACTTTTGGTGAAAAGTATTTATTAGCATCTCTCAAATAATGTCAGGCACACTCTGCCACTAATCTCTATTCTGGTAGGGACCAATGGGGTCATCCTGTCACTATGAACTAATGACCCATCCACTGGATAGGTCATCAATATCAGATTGGTGGGGGGTCCAGCACCTCATGGTCAGTGATTATTTGATCAGTCAGCTGTGAACACCGTGCAGAGCTGCAAGGTGCAGCTCTATTCAATATGCCGGGGCTGCAATGGACACTGCGACCTACAGATCGGAGCTGCGCTTCTACCTTACAATATGTAAATGTTTCTGCATTACTCCACAGACACCAAAAAGAGAAACCTTTCTGGATCTTTTTACTTCATCAGACACGTGTTTGTCACCTGTCACAATCTTCTGTTCCAATATTTGTCACGGCAGAGCCCTCTACTGAATGCGACACGTTCATTATTGTGCAAATTTGGAGGTGCGGCCTCTATGGACCGGACTTGTTTTTCCAGCACACCCCATGCACCGCTCCTCCTGTCTATGACAGATAGGGTCAGTACATATAGAGCATCACTGCTTGCTGTGCTTGTGCCGTATAGTCACAGACCAGTCAGAGAGCCCATGCTGATCCCTTCCACCGCTGAAAACTCAACGTGCACATCGTAAATGGACCAAGGGAACAAGATGACCTGGTCGTCTGATCAATCACGTGTTGCATCCAGTGGACAGCTGGGTGCGTGTCATTCACTTACCTGGGGAGGAGACGGCACCAGTATCCACTATGGAAGAAGACAAGCTGTGAAGGCAAAGCGATGAGTAATGTTCTGCTGGGAAGCCTAACACCTACCTATACATGCTATAGACCAGTACCCCGTTTATGGCAGCGGTACTTCCTAATGGGAGTGCGTCTTACAGCAGGTTCAAGCTAAAAATTCCCTAGATCAGTATGATCCATTGCCCAGAGCATGTCACTGTCTCCGCCGCTTTTCTTCAGATAGCGCCTCTCGGTGCCATCTCTTCCCGGGTATGTGACGCACCCGACTGTCCACAGGGTGTAAAACGTGATTCATCAGACCCCATGTCTCGTGATTCATCAGACCCCATGTCTCGTGATTCATCAGACCCCATGCCTCATGATTCATCATATCCTGTGTCTCGTGATTCATCAGACCCTGTATCTCGTGATTCATCAGACCCTATGTCTCGTAATTCATCATACCCCATGCCTCGTGATTCATCAGACCCCATGCCTCGTGATTCGTCAGACCCCATGTCTCGTGATTCATCAGACCCTGTATCTCGTGATTCATTAGACCCCATGATTCGTGATTCATCAGACGCTGTCTCGTCATTCATCAGACCCCATGTCTCGTGATTCATCAGACCCTGTATCTCGTGATTCATCAGACCCTATGCCTCGTGATTCATTAGACCCCATGATTCGTGATTCATCAGACGCTGTCTCGTCATTCATCAGACCCCATGTCTCGTGATTGATCAGACCCTATGCCTCGTCATTCATCAGACCCCATGTCTCGTGATTCATCAGACCCCATGCCTCGTGATTCATGAGACACTATGTCTCGCGATTCATCAGACCCTATGTCTCGTAATTCATCAGACCCCATCCATGTCTTGCGATTCATCAGACCCTATGCCTCGTAATTCATCAGACTAGGTCTCGTAATTCATCAGACCCTGTGTCTCGTGATTCATCCGACTCTATGCCTCATGATTCATCAAACCCTGTGTCTCGTGATTCATCAGACCATGCGTCTCGTGATTCATCCGACCCTATGCCTCATGATTCATCCGACCCTATGCCTCATGATTCATCAAACCCTGTGTCTCGTGATTCATCAGACCCCATGCCTCGTGATTCATCAGACACTGTCTCATGATTCATCAGATCCTATGTCTCACGATTCATCAGACCTTATGTCTCTTGATTCATCAAATCCTATGTGTTGTGATTCATCAGACCCTATGATTTGTGATTCATCAGATGCTGTCTCATGATTCATCAGACTCCATGCATCGTGATTCAGACCTGGTGTCTTGTGATTCATCAGACACTGTGCCTCGCGATTCATCAGACCCCATGCCTCGTGATTCATCAGACCCTATGCCTCGTGATTCATCAGACCCCATGCCTCGTCATTCATCAGACCCCATGCCTCGTCATTCATCAGACACTGTCTCACGATTCATCAGACCTTATGTCTCTTGATTCATCAAATCCTATGTGTTGTGATTCATCAGACCCTATGATCTGTGATTCATCAAATGCTGTCTCAAGATTCATCAGACTCCATGCATCGTGATTCAGACCTGGTGTCTTGTGATTCATCAGACACTGTGCCTCGCGATTCATCAGACCCCATGCCTCGTGATTCATCAGACCCCATGCCTCGTGATTCATCAGACGCCATGCCTCGTGATTCATCAGACGCCATGCCTCATGATTCATCAGACCCCATGCCTCGTGAGTCATCATACCCCATGCCTCGTGATTCATCAGACCTTATATATCTCTTGATTCATCAAATCCTATGCGTTGTGATTCAGCAGACCCTATGATTTGTGATTCATCAGATGCTGCCTCATGATTCATCAGACTCCATGCAACGTGATTCAGACCTGGTGTGTTGTGAGTTCATTTTTCCCTTCACCATTGAGGTCTGATGAACTCCCTCCTCTAGTGAAAGAAGGTAGTGAGACTGATTACCAAACACCTAGGCAGCTAGAAGATGACTGGGTGGCTGGAATTGAGGACTGGATATAAGGCTGCCGACGCCCTTCTTCCTGGCTGGTGATTTTCCTGCTGGATTCTTGGAGACCAGTCTGATTCCTGCATCTCAAAGCTAAGTTTTTCTGCTCTGCTTTGTACTCTTCAGTTTTGTTTTTGTTTTGCCTTGTTTTTTGGGAGTTCTGCCATCCCCGGCCAGGGGTGAGCTGAATTCCATTTTTGTCTCTGATCTGTTGATATTATGCTCTGTCTTCAGAATATACCTGAGTGCTGATATAGTCTTTTGAAGCCTAGCGACTTCAGGGCCTGTTTTTCCTATCAGTCGGTTGGCTCATTTTGATAGGGTTTTTGCGGATGGCAGACAGCAGCTTTCCTATCCTGTCCTATGTAGTTAGCTTGGGCCCCATCATTTGCTCAACCTATCTTTCTATCTGTGTTAGTGTTTTCATCTTGCTTCACCGTCATTATATGTTGGGGGCTGCCTATTGCTTTGGGGTCTGCTCTGGGGCAGTTTAGTTTTTCCCCTTTCTGTCTTTAGGCTATATAGTTCTCCGGCTGTGATCGAGGGGTCTAGGGCACCGTAGGAACCCCCCACGGCTACTGCTAGTTGTTGTGGATAGGTTCAGGGGTCTGCAATCCGATAGCTGCCAACCTCTCTGGTTTTTCTGGACTTAGCTGGTATTTTGTTTTTTCCTCCTTCGGTGACTCATCATAACAGAATCACCAGCCAGGAAGAAGGGCGTCGGCAGCCTTATATCCAGTCCTCAATTCCAGCCACCCAGTCATCATCTAGCTGCCCAGGTGTTTGGTAATCAGTCTCACTACCTTCCTTCACTAGAGGAGGGAGTTCATCAGACCTCAATGGTGAAGGGAAAAATGAACTCACAACATGGTGTCTTGTGATTCATCAGACACTGTGCCTCGCGATTCATCAGACCCCATGCCTCGTGATTCATCAGACCCCATGCCTCGTGATTCATCAGACCCTATGTCTTGCGATTCATCAGACCCTATGCCTCGTAATTAATTAGACTAGGTCTCGTGATTCATCATACCCTGTGTCTCGTGATTCATCAGATGCTGTGTCTCGTGATTCATCAGACCCTATGTCATGATTCATCAGACCCTATGCCTCATGATTCATCAGATGCCGTCTCGTCATTCATCAGACCCTATGCCTCGTGATTCATCAGACCCTATGTCTCATGATTCATCAGACCCCATGCCTTGTGATTCATCAGACCCTATGTCTCTTGATTCATCAGACCTTATGTCTCCTGATTCATTGAATCCTATGCGTTGTGATTCATCAGACCCTATAATTTGTGATTCATGATGCTGTCTCATGATTCATCAGACCCCATGCCTTGTGATTCCTTAGACCTGGTGTCTTGTGATTCACCACACTCTATTCCTCGTAATTCATCAGATCCTATATCTTGTACTTCATCAGACCTTATGTCTCGTGATTCATCAGACCCCATGCCTTGTACTTCATCAGACGCTGTGCCTCGTGATTCATCAGACCCTATGTCTCGTGATTCATCAGACCTTAATGTCTTGTGATTCATCAGACCCTATGCCTCGTGATTCATTAAACCCCAAGTCTTGTGATTCATCAGACGCTATACCTCATGCTTCATCAGACCCCATGCCTTCTTCTCCATGGTCCAGTTCTGATGCAGCTTTCGTTGGTGACCAAGGATCAGCACGGGCTCTGTAGCCAGACTGTGACTCCACAGCCGCTATTCTCTGTGTGCACTGGCATCTTATCACAGTTGGGGGGAACATTTTCAGCAATTTGTGCTACAGATACCATCCAAATACACAAATATCTTTACTTGGGGTATGGTTATATGTATAGCCACTTATAGTCTCACTTCTTTAGCAGTAAAAAAAAAAAAAGACCTCATAGGCAACCCCCAAAATTGTGACACAGAGGGTGAAAACATATAGAAAAGTTCATTGGGAATAGATGACAGTAAATTATCATTTACATTGGCTGACGGTGCTTAAAAGTCTGCGTGTACAGGCCAATCACATCATATTCTACCTGTGCCATATGTTTTCACATATTCCAATAGCATTTTGCAGCGAACGGTATTTTTTTTTCTTCCTTGGAGTTTGTTAGAATTCCTCATTAAACTGATGTTAGGGGTATTCACTGTTGAGACATGTGCGTTATATACACTGCTCACAAAAATAAAGGGAACACTAAAATACTGCATCCTAGATAATACTAAATGAAATATTCCAGTTGCAAATCTTTATTCATTGCATAATGGGATGTGTTTAAAACAATAAAACATAAAAATGATCAACGTATATTAAACTTAATATCCCATGGAGATATCAATTTGGAATGATACTCAAAATTAAAGTGGAAAATCAAATTACAGACTGATTCAACGTCAGTGGAAATGCCTCAAGACAAGGAAATGATGCTCAGTAGCATGTGTGGCCTCTACGTGACTGTATGACCTCCTTACAACACCTGGGCATGGTACTGATGAGGTGGCGGATGTTCTCCTGAGGGATCTCCTCCCAGACCTGGACTAAAGCATCCGCCAACTCCTGGACAGCATGTGGTGCAACGTGACGTTGGTGGATGGAGCGAGACATGATGTCCCAGATGTGCTCAATCGGATTCAGGTCTGGGGAACAGGCGGGCCAGTCCATAGCTTCAATGCCTTCATCTTGCAGGAGCTGCTGACACACTCCAGACACATGAGATCTGGCATTGTCCTGCATTAGGAGGAACCCAGGCCTAACCGCACCAGCATATGGTCTCACAAGGGGTCTGAGGATCTCATCTCTGTACCTAATGGCAGTCAGGCTACCTCTGGCAAGCACATGGAGGGCTGTGCGGCCCTCCAAAGAAATGCCACCCCACACCATTACTGACCCACTGCCAAACCAGTCATGCTGAAGGATGTTGCAGGCAGCAGATCTCTCTCCATGGCGTCTCCAGACTCTGGCACATCTGTCACATGTGCTCAGTGTGAACCTGCTTTCATCTGTGAAGAGCACAGGGCGCCAGTGGTGAATTTGCCAATCCTGGTGTTCTGTGGCAAATGCCAAGCATCCTGCACGGTGTTGGGCTGTGAGCACAACCCCCATCTGTGGACGTCGGGCACTCAGACCATCCTCATGGAGTCAGTTTCTAATCGTTTGTGCAGACACATGCACGTTTGTAGCCTGCTGGAGGGTCACTTTGCAGAGCTCTGGCAGTGCTCCTCCTGTTCCTCCTTGAACAAAGGCGGAGGTAGCCGTCCTGCTGCTGGGTTGTTGCCCTCCTACGGCGCCCTCCACGTCTCCTGGTAGCGCCTCCAGCCTCTGGACACTACGCTGACAGACACAGCAAACCTTCTTGCCACAGCTTGCATTGATGTGCCATCCTGGATGAGCTGCACTAGCTGAGCCACTTGTGTGGGTTGCAGAGTCCGTCTCATGCTACCACGAGTGTGAAAACACAACCAACATTCAAAAGTGACCAAAACATCAGCCAGAAAGCATTGGTACTGAGATGTGGTCTGTGGTCCCCACCTGCAGTACCACTCCTTTATTGAGGGTGTCTTGATAATTGCCAATAATTTCCAACTGTTGTCTATTCCATTTGCACAACAGCATGTGAAGTTGATTGTCAATCAGTGTTGCTTCCTAAGTGGACAGTTTGATTTCACAGAAGTTTCATTTACTTGGAGTTATAGTCTGTTGTTTAAGTGTTCCCTTTATTTTTTTGAGCAGTGTATTTAATAACCAGCTCTATGAACACTTGTGCCATCACTATTGTGCCATTATGGAAAATTATAAACCACTCTCTGACGCTACACCTCAGCAGAAGACTGAGGCATGAGCCAGAAAGAGTTAAATACGTGACATTCCTACTTCTGGTTGTGCAGATGTCGCATCAGTGAGGTGTGCGGCTATTTCTGGGTATAAATCCTCCCTTTTCCTTAGGGCCGACCTGCTCAATGAATGTACAATTCATATTGTGTACAAACAGGATCGTGCATCACTAAAACAATGAAGGTATGTCAGCCAGACTCGTCGGGGTCACTGAGACGAGGGCAGGGGAGGCTGCATGTTTTATATAGTGAAGTAGTGAATCTGCCACCAGGTTTTGTGACCCCATCTGAGAGCAGCATGATGTAGCGACAGAGACAGTGATTCCAACGGTGTGTCACTTACTGGGCTGCTTGCTGCAGTTTTGCTAAAATCCCTGTTTTCTCTGCTGCAGATCTAGTAGTTCTCTGAATGCTGAGCTCTGTATAACCCCGCCCACATCCCTGATTGGCAACTGTCCGTGTACCCTTTGCATAGGCAGAAATTTGCCAATCAGTGTTGAAGGCGGAGTTATTCAGAGCTCATGAATAAGTGAGTGCTGTAATCCACATTCTGATACTGGGTGAATTAGTACAGGCACACTGGAAGACACAAACCACTGATAACCTTTTTTTTTTTTCTAATACTTTCTGTGGCTACAGTAAAAGACAGCACTAGGGGTTCTTAGACAGATCCTTGTCTCTGTTCCTAGAGGGTGTGGGCAGAAATCTCAGCCACACTCCCGCTCCTGTGCGCACTAATGCTGACCTTGCTCCAATCAGTGCTGTATAATAATGGAGCCGTGTGCTAATGGGTTAAACATCCACTCTTGCAAAATTATCTGTTTGTTACATCACGGCCATACAACAATGAATATAGACACAACATTTACATCACGGCCATACAATGAATATAGACACAACATTTATCTATTTTATGTTGAAAATGAGTCCTCAATCCAACCCCGGGAGGATGCGCACTCCTTTCTTGAAGCCCTTTCAGGTGTGGAGGTGCCGGGGAACCCAGCTGCATGCGCGACATCATGGGATGTTTCACAGCCAACGTTCGTAAGTAGAATTAAATTCATGTTGACCACATCAAGGACAACCTTTCCTTAACGTCAAATAAGAAATCCTTATTACAGTGTTACCATTGTACATCAACAGCCATAATAGTTTCTGATTGTAAACCATCTCCCACATATGGGAGATGATTTGTATGCAATTTATTAATATATTCTGCAAAGAGATCCAACAATTGAAAGATGGACCCTTACCTGAGACGGGACTGGGGTCTGGACACAGCACAACTTCTTTATGGCACCATAGAGGTCATCTCTAGTCCCAGATATTATACAGACTATGAGCTGAACTTTTGCCTGTTGAACAATGGACAGAGAAATGTTAAAGGGGAATTCCAGAACCAAACACCAAACCCTTCATCATTCTGAATGAGTAAAGAGGATGTCACATAGTGCTTACACTTATTCTCCATGGACACTCAGTGGATTGTCTACAATAGGGTAACAAATGTTCTCTCTGGAGATAACTCCTTTGGTATTTCCGGATGGTGCCAGTAGGATGAATCTGCAGGCTTGCTAACAAAGTAGGGGGCTGTGCTGGCATTTCTGGTGCTGGCTAAGATGCTGTGACAACACAGCAATTAATCTTAATTATCTAGACGTCTATTTTCAGTAGGCCAGGAGAAATAGGCTATTGTTGACTATTATAGGACTGTTGACTATGTGTTTTTCTTTGGTTGGTCAAGAAACCTAGACTATTGTTCATATGAGCCTAGATGTTGACTTTTGAGTTGCTGTTTGCTGCAGCTCAATGTCTGTTATCTTTGAGGGACAGGAACATAGGGTAATTGAACAATTGATGTTTGCTAATATGTTGATTACTAGAGTTCAATGAATATCTTCGGTTCCCCGCTTATTCGGCAAGCTATAGCTCTTGTCGTCACGTCCTTTCTGTGGGTGCCTTCCAAAAAGGGGGGTAGTCGGCCCTGGAAGCCCCAAAGTAGTAGCTGCACTAATCCTGGCGAGTCAGCGGATTTGAGAGGCTCAGTATTTTTGCACCATCTTGGGTATTTTGCTAGGACTGTTCAATAAATACTTTTCTGTTTGATGGTTCAATAAATGATTTCCACACTGTTTTTCCCTTTCACCCTGTGTTGTCAGAGTAGTATTTTGCCCACGAGAAAGGATATCAGGCATTCAGTGGGATGAGCCCTGGTCCATGCGGTCTCGGGCCTGCGGACTAGAGCACCCCCCCCCCCCCCGTGTTTCCACAGATGGACTTCGGGTGCTGGGTGTACTATGATCAGCACAAACAGCCTCAAAATGTAAACAGTAGAGTTGAGCGACTTTGGTCGGATCGGGTTTCGTGAAACCCGAATGAAACAAAATAAGTTTCAGATGAAACTCGTCCGACCAGAGCAAAAAAAGTCGGAGTTGCATTGGGGTCGGGTTTCGGACAAAACTCGGACTTTGTTTTGCTCTAGTCGGACGAGTTTCATCTGAAACTTATTTTGTTTCATTCGGGTTTCACGAAACCCGATCCGACCAAAGTCGCTCAACTCTAGTAAACAGTCCTCTCTTAGGGTCCCGTTACACTGAGCGACGCACCAGCGATCCTGACAACGATACGACCTGGTAAAGATCACTGGTGCATCGCTACATCTTCGCTAGTAAGCTGTCAAACAGGCAGATCTACTCAAAGACGCAGCAACGATCCAGCAATCCGTATAACGACCTCGGCGGTCGTTGGGACCTTGCCACACAGAAGCTATTCTGACGACTCAGACCTCGATAGCGTGAGTTCTGAGTCGCCAACGAGGTCGCTCGTCGTTGTTATGGTGTCAAACACAGCGATGCATGCTGGCCAGCGGGACACCAACGATGAAAAAAGGGCCTAGGACATTCGAGCACGATCAGCGATATCACAGCGGGGAGCCGGTCGCCGCTATGTGTCACACGTAGCGAGATCACTGGCGAGGTCGCTGTTGCGTCACAAAATCGGTGACGTTACAGCGATCTCGCTAAGTGTAACGGGGCCTTTAGGCTTCAACCATAAGAAGCCCTGTGATCATAGTGTTATCAGAAAGGTTAACAAACTTTGGAAAAGCTGTCACACCCTAAAATAGGGGTTATATGTTACAAAGCATTACGAGAATGCTTGAGAAATTTGCACCTGTAATCACAAAAACACAATAGGGGGATATTTATGCAGCACAATTCTGGTGCATTGGTCTATGTGACCACCATGACTGCAAATGTAGCTACAAGTAGAAAAATTATGGTGTATTCTCACTGATCTACACGATCATGCAACATTGGAGGGACCAGAAACCAAGGGAAACACAGAGCAGGAAACCAAGTATGTTCAGCATTGATAGAGCGACTTATATTTTGTAGACACTCTGCTTACATTATTAAAAGACGTCACAAGACGTCTCCTGACTTCACACCCAAGGTAAAAATTCTGCTGATTACTTCTTGGAATCTGCACACCGTATATCTGCATTTGTCAGTCATATTGACTGGTTGTCTAACAATCAATCAATGCATATGCAACTGTTCAACAGCCGTAAGACATGCAACTGCGAGGACTCGAACATATTATTTGAGCACGCCGAAGACACACGAGCATACTCTGATAACTCCTTATCCCAGCATTCTCGCTCATCACTAGTGGTAATTTGTAAAAACATTATACATTTGAGTATATAGACTATTTGACACCGAGGTGATTCCTAATATACTATATCATTTCTAGAAGTTTTAGTAAGATGATCCTAACTAAGGTGAACCTAAGTAGTTCAATGTGAAAACAACATGCTGTGAATATGTTCTGGCTTTTGTGACTTATTTTAACTGTTCTAGATGCACAAAACAATAAAGCAGCTAAGGCCTGTTTCACATTTCCATTTTTTTACGTCAGTCAAAATCCGCCACTTTTAGAAAAAAACGGATTCGCCCCTTTTTTGGCGGATCCGTTTTTTTCCCTCATAGATTTGCATTAGCGGCGGATTTTGACTGATGGCCTTCCGTCGCATCCGTTTTTTGACGGATCCATTTGAATTGTAGTGTCTCCCGGGCGGAGGAGACCGACTCAAACGTTTTTTTGAAGCGACGGACCGCTATTTTTAAGTACGCATGCCCGGCAGATTTGCTCTGCCAAGCATTTTAACCCTGAATAGCATTCTGGATACGGCCTGAAATCAATCTCTCTCTCTGACCGTAAATTTCATCCGCTTGCCGGCTACAACGGATCCAGTGGCATACGTTTGGCCCATGACGGAAACGGATCCGTTTTTTACTGCTCTGGCGGATTTTGACTGACATGAAAAGGCGGAAATGTGAAACAAGCCTAAAAGAAGTGACTGGTCCATTCTTCTGGCAGCTTCAGTTTGGAAGCTGCCACAATATTATACACAGAATTAAATTAACAAAATTAAAAAACGCCACAAGAGACTTCTGTGAAGACATCAGAATAGATGCTTTAGGGAAAACACTATTGGCGTTTTCTTGAAGCCCACATGAAGCTATTGGCGCCGACAAAGGAGAATCCTGACAGTGTGCGGTGTGCAAGCTGTGAGGATTCAGAAGTGGGCAGTAACAAAGTGACTGCAGACTTTCATACCAAACCTGCATAGCCCTATTTTTCAAATGTGACATGTGTCACTTTATGTGGAATGCTCAGTTATTCCGAGGGTGTTTTTCATGACACATTGTACTTTATGTTAGTTCTAAATTTATAAAGGCTGTCTACTACTAGGACAACTCTTTCTTGATCAAAATGTTTGGCCCCCATAAAATAATAAAACTTACACTCATCTTGCGTGCCCGCGCCGTTCCTGTGATGACGGCACTCACTCTCCTGGGGCTCCCGTGCTGTTGTTGTGACATGTGCAGCCGGTGGCCAATCAGCGCTGGCGTCACTGTCCCCACATTCGGACAAATCAAACATGAAGAGGAAGTCCGGGCTGCAGCTGATCTCTGACTTCCTCTTCATGATCAATTAAACAGGAGGCAGGGACAGTGACACCACCGCTGCTTGGGCGCCAGCTGCACATGTCCCAACAACAGCACGGGAGCCCCGGGGAGAGTGAGTGCCGATACCGCAGGAACGGCACCAGCATGGGAGGTAAGTATAAGCTTTATTATTTTATGGGGGCGAAGAGAGGGGTATGACAAGCGGTTGTCCAAATAGTGGACGTCTTTAAGTAAATATGTTTTGCGTTTGTTTTTGTTTTACAGAAATCTGACCAAATTAAAAAAATAGCAAATTTCAAAAGTTGAGTGCACATACCTTTAAACCAGTTACACCACACAAAAAGTAGTGGATAACGAACATTTCCCATATTTCCACTTTGTCAGGATAATTTTTCAAACAACCTTTTATTTTGTTATGTAAGAAGAAGGGTTAAAATTTTGCAGAAATTTTACATTGTTTTAAAGAAATTTTCAAATCCTGGGACTATATGTCAGAGACCCCCCCCCAATAAGTGATGCCATTTAAAAATCTGCACCTCTCAAATTATTAAAAACTGCTACCCTTCAGATGGTTCCACTGAATGCCGACTTTTATTCCCCACTGACTTGCATTGGGGTCGGGTTTTGGACGAAACTCCGACTTTTTTTGCCCTAGTCGGACCAGTTTCATCGGAAACAAATTTTGTTTCATGAAATCCGATCCGACCAAAGTCGCTCAACTCTAGTCGCCCCTTTAAGTTTTACCATTTTGGAAACTACGCTGCTCAAGGAATTTATCTAGGGGTGTAGTGAGTATTTTGAACATAAAGGTGCCCCACAGAATTTTAGAACATTGGGACATGAAAATATAAAGTACATTCTTACCACTAAAATGTTATAATACCTGCAAATATTTTCACAATTTGTGCGGTGATAACCCAAGTCATCGAAAACTACTATTTGGGCACACGGCATGGCTCGGAACGTACTCGAATCATTTGAATTTTTCTTTAAGGTGTTCACCATACGGGATAAATAATATGAGTTATATCGCTCAGATTATTCCGGACATACCAATTATGTGTAAGTTTGGAGGGTGGGTTTTCACAAAAGCTGTGTGGCAATTCATGTTTTTTTTTTTTTTTTAACATCTTATTGAAATTTTGTTTTTCTCTTACATTTTTCACTTAATCCCACTATGGTAATTTTCTATTTTTCACTGTATTGCAGTGCATGAGACCTTTCAGTTTCACACTGCCATAGCCCGTCAGACTCACTTTATGGCAGGGAATAACAGGCCATGCCATGAAAACTATTGGGAGTTACAAAACATTTAAAGTGGGATCCCTCTCTGTAGACTTGAAGCTTTAGACCAGATAATCTCTAAGGTTATGTGCACAAAAAACGCTTCTTGAGCAAATTGGTTTTTTTTTGTTTTTTTTTTAAACTTTCTTGACACCTGTCTTTCTTTAGGGCTTTGCCAATGTTTTTTGGCAGCTTTTTTTTTAAAACTTTATTCAACAAAGAAGAAACCACTAGTGATATTTCAAACAAAAAACATTGGCAAAATGCTCAAAAAGATGCCGGTTCTCTTTCGACTGACTTGAACTGTAAAGTACAGAGCTTCTCCAGAGTAGAAAACTTCTGAAGAGTGGACCGGTCCCTTCACATTGCCACATGAAGTCTTTGGAAACTGGAAGAGGTTAAAGGATGCTCAAAAGCCTGAACATAAGAACAGCGAGACTGTTTTACATAGACATCAATAAGCTCATTTCTTTGAGCATTTGTTAGCATTTTTTAGGTGGGTTTTGAAGAGGACATGATCCAAACACTGAAAAAAAACCTACAGTGTAAACATACCCCAATAAGCTTTCAGCCATGGTAAAATCTGGGACATATAGACACCTGCAATCTTTTTGTCTGTTGCTGAAGGGTAAGATGGGGTCAAAGAGTCAGCCCGTTACCTCTGGCCACTGTATTCCTTTATAGATCTACTGTCACAACGGTGTCACGTCCCCCTAGAAGACCTGGAGTCAGACGGTCACGCCGGGTTATGAATCGCAGGTCTTCTTTAGAGATGATGTGATTTGTGTCACATATTGAATGGATTTAGTTTCTTCTGGTGTTGAAGAGGTTAACGACCATTTCTATGCTGGTCAGAAACATGCAGCTCCATTTCAGCTGCTTCTGATCTGGTCATTACCTCTTCCTATATAAACTGGTAAGACCTTCTTGTCCCTGCTGGTGAAACATTTGTCTTTCTTTGCCGAGAGCTAAAGCTAAGTGGTTGGAGTAGAGATGTTGTAGTAGTGTTCTGTGGTTTGCTGTAGTACGCGTGTGTTTACCTCCTGGTCCCATTTAGTTTATTCCTCCCTGTCCCTATCCTCCTGCGTATTGTTGGTTAGTGCTTTTGTATGATAGAGGTTTTCTGTTATCCCTGTTTTGTCTTTGTGTCTTGTTTACCTTACATTTCTGTCCCATGCCTCAGAGTGGGGAAAGGGACAGATCAGAGTTTAACAGGAGCATAGTAAGGTCGGAGACTCGGCCCTCTCTACCTTCAAGAGTCCCAGTTCCGTGGACAGTTTGAGGTCCCCCTTCCTTACCGAAGACTGTCACAGGGTGACATCTACACTTGCAAGGAGTCATCTTTTTTTCTCAGATTAAAATAATCATTTTGCTACATAAAACTTTAAGAAAACTACATTTTAGATGATCTTTAAAGAGATGAAATATCAATGCAGACCGCATATGAAACACAGGTCCTGACTCTTGTCACATCATATAGCTACACAAATCCGTGAAACTCCCGATTCAGAGTTGTGTATACATAATCCTAATTATGCAGGTCAAATAACACATTCCTATGGACAGAAGGATTACCAGAGATTAGAGAATCTATTGTATGCTTAAGGTAACCATAAGGTCATATGTTATTAAATCTAAGTGAACTAGAACATAACAATTTTACTCAAAAGTAAAAAAATATATATTTTTTCTTTTTAACTAGAACTGTAATTTGGATGCTTTTTGTAATAGAGCTAATTACCCTATTTTGTTGCCATAATAGAGAAAATAAGTGCTAAACTGTGCTTTACCAAGGGCATGGAACTGAACTATGGGTGCGAGGGGAGCAGAGTCTTCATATTGTGCACACAGCCTCTATGTATATAGCGGTCTAAGTAAGAGGAGTGCAGCAGCCGGGTCTGCACAGCGCTATCACTACGACTGCAGCCCGTTTTTCTCTTTACGCTCTTGTACGGGAGAAAACACAATACAGTAGCGTTTGTCACCGACTGGGGGGCATCTGCATTCCTTTTGAGCGCACCTGAACTGCCTCATGCGCTCCTCTCACTGTGACTGCACCAATACAGAACAGTCTGCAGTCACAGTGAGCGCTGTGCAGACCCGGCTCCTGTGCTCCTCTCACTGTGACTGCTCCACTAAAGAACAGGCTACAGTCTCAGTGAGAGCGCTGTGCAGACCCGGCTCCTGTGCTCCTCTCACTGTGACTGCACCAATACAGAACAGGCTGCAGTCTCAGTGAGAGCGCTGTGCAGACCCGGCTCCTGTGCTCCTCTCACTGTGACTGCACCACTAAAGAACAGGCTACAGTCTCAGTGAGAGCGCTGTGCAGACCCGGCTCATGTGCTCCTCTCACTGTGACTGCACCAATACAGAACAGGCTGCAGTCTCAGTGAGAGCGCTGTGCAGACCCGGCTCCTGTGCTCCTCTCACTGTGACTGCTCCACTAAAGAACAGGCTACAGTCTCAGTGAGAGCGCTGTGCAGACCCGGCTCCTGTGCTCCTCTCACTGTGACTGCACCAATACAGAACAGGCTGCAGTCTCAGTGAGAGCGCTGTGCAGACCCGGCTCCTGTGCTCCTCTCACTGTGACTGCACCACTAAAGAACAGGCTACAGTCTCAGTGAGAGCGCTGTGCAGACCTGGCTCCTGTGCTCCTCTCACTGCGACTGCACCAATACAGAACAGGCTGCAGTGTCAGTGAGAGCGCTGTGCAGACCCGGCTCCAGTGCTCCTCTCACTGTGACTGCACCAATAGAGAACAGTCTGCAGTCTCAGTGAGAGCGCTGTGCAGACCCGGCTCATGTGCTCCTCTCACTGTGACTGCACCAATACAGAACAGTCTGCAGTCTCAGTGAGAGCACTGTGCAGACCTGGCTCCTGTGCTCCTCTCACTGTGACTGCACCACTAAAGAACAGGCTACAGTCTCAGTGAGAGCGCTGTGCAGACCCGGCTCATGTGCTCCTCTCACTGTGACTGCACCAATACAGAACAGGCTGCAGTCTCAGTGAGAGCGCTGTGCAGACCCGGCTCCTGTGCTCCTCTCACTGTGACTGCACCACTAAAGAACAGGCTACAGTCTCAGTGAGAGCGCTGTGCAGACCCGGCTCCTGTGCTCCTCTCACTGTGACTGCACCAATACAGAACAGTCTGCAGTCTCAGTGAGAGCACTGTGCAGACCCGGCTCCTGTGCTCCTCTCACTGTGACTGCACCAATACAGAACAGGCTGCAGTCTCAGTGAGAGCACTGTGCAGACCCCTGTGCTCCTCTCACTGTGACTGAACCAACACAGAACAGGCTGCAGTTTCTGTGAGAGCGCTGTGCAGACCCTGCTCCTGTGCTCCTCTCACTGTGACTGCACCAATACAGAACAGTCTGCAGTCTCAGTGAGAGCACTGTGCAGACCCGGCTCATGTGCTCCTCTCACTGTGACTGCACCACTAAAGAACAGGCTACAGTCTCAGTGAGAGCGCTGTGCAGACCCGGCTCCTGTGCTCCTCTCACTGTGACTGCACCAATACAGAACAGGCTGCAGTCTCTGTGAGAGCACTGTGCAGACCCGGCTCATGTGCTCCTCTCACTGTGACTGCACCACTAAAGAACAGGCTACAGTCTCAGTGAGAGCTCTGTGCAGACCCGGCTCCTGTGCTCCTCTCACTGTGACTGCACCAATACAGAACAGGCTGCAGTCTCTGTGAGAGCGCTGTGCAGACCCGGCTCATGTGCTCCTCTCACTGTGACTGCACCAATACAGAACAGTCTGCAGTCTCAGTGAGAGCACTGTGCAGACCCGGCTCCTGTGCTCCTCTCACTGTGACTGAACCAATACAGAACAGGCTGCAGTCTCTGTGAGAGAGCTGTGCAGACCCGGCTCCTGTGCTCCTCTCACTGTGACTGCACCAATACAGAACAGGCTGCAGTCTCAGTGAGAACGCTGTGCAGACCCGGCTCCTGTGCTCCTCTCACTGTGACTGCACCAATACAGAACAGGCTGCAGTCTCAGTGAGAGCGCTGTGCAGACTCGGCTCCTGTGCTCCTCTCACTGTGACTGCACCACTAAAGAACAGGCTACAGTCTCAGTGAGAGCGCTGTGCAGACCCGGCTCCTGTGCTCCTCTCACTGTGACTGCACCAATACAGAACAGGCTGCAGTCTCAGTGAGAGCGCTGTGCAGACCCGGCTCCTGTACTCCTCTCGCTGTGACTGCACCAATACAGAAAAGGCTGCAGTCACAGAGCGCTGTGCAAACCCGGCTCCTGTGCTCTTCTTACTGTGACCGTATCACTATAGAACAGGCTGCAGTCACAGTGAGAGCGTTCCAAACAGACAAGCAGTCATAAGGTCCAATACAAAATGTAAACTTTATTAACCCCTTCATGACCAAGCCTATTTTGACCTTAATGACCAGGCCATTTTTTACAATTCTGACCAGTGTCCCTTTATGAGGTAATAACTCAGGAACACTTCTCAACGGATCCTAGCAATTCTGAGACTGCTTTTTCGTGACATAGTGGGCTTCATGTTAGTGGTAAATTTAGGTCGATAATTTTTGCGTTTATTTGTGAAAAAAATCAGAAATTTGGCGGAAATTTCGCAATTTTCAAATTTTGAATTTTTATCCTGTTAAACCAGAGAGTTATGTGACACAAAATAGTTACTAAATAACATTTGCCACATGTCTACTTTACATCAGCACAATTTTGGAAACAAAATATTTTATAAGTTATGAGGGTTAAAAGTTGACCAGCGATTTCTCATTTTTACAAGAAAATTTACAAAACCATTTTTTTTTTTTTTAGGGACCACCTCACATTTGAAGTCACTTTGAGGGGTCTATATGGCAGAAAATACCCAAAAGTGACATCATTCTAAAAACTGCACCCCTTAAGCTACTCAAAACTACATTCAAGAAGATTATTAACCCTTCAGGTGTTTCACAGGAACTAAAGCAATGTGGAAAGAAAAAATGGACATTATAATTTTTCCAACAAAAATTTTCTTTTAGCCTCAGTTTTTTCATTTTCACATGGGCAACAGGATAAAATGGATCCTAAAATTTGTTGGGCAATTTCTCCTGAGTACACCGATACATCATATGTGGTCATAAACCACTGTTGGGTGCACAGCAGGGCTCAGAAGGGAAGGAGCGCCATTTGACTTTTTGAATGGAAAATATGCTGGAATATTTAGATGTTGCCATGTCGCGTTTGGAGAGCCCCTGTGTGCTTGAACACTGGAGCTTCCCCACAAGTGACCCCATTTTGGAAACTAGACCCCCCAAGAAACTTGTCTAGATGCATAATGAACACTTTGAACCCCCAGGTGCTTCACAAATTGATCTGTAAAAAAAAGTACTTTTTTTCACAGAAATTTTCTTTAAGCCTCAGTTTTTTCATTTGCACGTGGGCAACAGGATAAAATGGATCCTAAAATTTGTTGAGCAATTTCTCCTGAGTACACCGATACCTCATAGTCATAAACCACTGTTTGGGCGTACGGCAGGGTCCGGAAGGGAAGGAGCACCATTTGACTTTTTGAATGGAAAATTAGCTCCAATCGTTATCGGACACCATGTCGCGTTTGGAGAGCCCCTGTGTACCTAAACATTGGAGCTCCCCCACAAGTGACCCCATTTTGGAAACTAGACCCCTTATGGAACTTATCTAGATGTGTAGTGAGCACTTTGAACCCACAAGTGCTTCACAAAAGTTTATAACAGAGCAGTGAAAATAAAAAATAACTTTTTTTCCTCAAAAATGATTTTTTAGCACGCTATTTTTAATTTTCACAAGGCTAACAGGAGAAATTGGACCACAAATCTTGTTGTCCAGTTTGTACTGAGTACGCTGGTACCCCATATGTGGGGGGGAACCACTGTTTGGGCGCACGGCAGGGCTCTGAAGGAAAGGAACGCCATTTGACTTTTTGAAATGCAAATTACTTCTAATTGTTAGCGGACACCATGTCGTGTTTGGAGAGCCCCTGTGTGCCTAAACATTGGAGCTTCCCCACAAATAACCCCATTTTGGAAACTAGACCCCCTAAGGAACTTATCTAGATGCATAGTGAGCACTTTGAACCCCCAAGTGCTTCACAAAAGTTTGTAACGCAGAGCTGTGAAAATAAAAAATATTTTTTTTTTCCTCAAAAAATTATTTTTTAGTGAGCAATTTTTTATTTTCACAAGGGTACCAGGTTAAATTGGACCCCAAAAGTTGTTGTCCAGTTTGTCCTGAGTACGCTGGTACCCTATATGTGGGGGGAACCACTGTTTGGGCACACGTCGGGGCTCGGAAGGGAAGTAGTGACATTTTGAAATGCTGACTTTGATGGAAAGGTCTGCGGGCATCATGTTACATTTGCAGAACCCCTGATGTACCTAAACTGTGGAAACCCCCCACAAGTGACCCCATTTTGGAAACTAGACCCCCCCAAGGAACTTATCTAGATGTGTGGTGAGCACTTTGAACCCCCAAGTGCTTCACAGAAGTTTATAACGCAGAGCCGTGAAAATAAAAAATATTTTTTTTCCTCAAAAGAATGATTTTTAGCCAGCAATTTTTTTTCACAAGGGTACCAGGATAAATTGGACCCCAAAAGTTGTTGTCCAGTTTGTCCTGAGTACGCTGGTACCCCATATATGGGGGGGGGGGGAACCATTGTTTGGGCACACGTAAGGGCTCAGAATGGAAGTAGTGACGTTTTGATGGAATGGTCTGCGGTCGTCGTTACGTTTGCAGAGCCCCTGATGTGCCTAAACAATAGAAACCCCCCACAAGTGACCCCATTTTGGAAACTAGACCCACCAAGGAACTTATCTAGATGCCTGGTGAGCACTTTTAACCCCCAAGTGCTTCACAGACGTTTATAACGCAGAGACGTGAAAATAAACAAAACATTTTTTTCCACAAAAATAATTTTTTAACCCCCAATTTTTTATTTTCCCAAGGGTACCAGGAGAAATTAGACCACCAAAGTTGTTGTGCAATTTTTCCTGAGTACGCTGATACCTCATGTTGGGTTAAACCACTGTTTGGGTACATGTCAGGGCTTGGAAGGGAGGGAGCACCGTTTGACTTTTTGAACGCAAAATTGGCTGGAATCAATGGTTGTACCATGTCGCGTTTGGAGACCCGCTGATGTGCCTAAACAGTGGAAACCCCTGAATTCTAACTTCAACCCTAACCCCAAGACACCCCAAACCACAGCCCTAACCCCAACACATCTCTAACCCTAATCCCAACCCTAACCCTATTTCCAACCCTAACCCTAATGAAAAGTAAAAATAATTTCTTTATTTTATTAGTTGTTCCTGCCTATGGGGGTGATAAATGGGGGGTTTATTTACTTTTCATTCTATTTTGATCACTGTGAGAGTTTATCACAGTGATCAAAATGAATGAAAGGAAATTGCAGCCGGTGGGCGCACTGCGCATGCAATATGGCGGCGTCCATGGTCCAGGTACGCGGGACATCGGGAGCCATAGCGGCACTCGGTGAGTACCGGGGGGGGAGATCGGAAGGGGGGGGGAGCGGAGGGAAGGCGGGGGGGCAGATGACAGTGGCGGCACATCGCCGTTGTCATTCAGTGGCGGGGGCAGATCACCCTCGTTAACCGGTGGGGGGGGGGTCGGATCAGTGTCACCAGCCATGTCCGATGCTACAGCAGCGTCGGACGTGGCTGGATTGTAATATTTCATCAATTTTCATTGATGAAATATTACTAATCGCTCTGATTGGCTGTTGAAAGTGAAATAGCCAATCAGAGCGATCATAGCCACGTGGGGGCGAAGCCAAGCCCCCCCCGTGGTGAAGTACAAAGCCCCCTGTATCTGCGGGTCGGGTGACCTTTCAGTGACCTAGGTCACCCGACCCGCAGGGGGGCTTTAAAGTCATGATGCCACATAGGCGTCACTGGTCAGATTGGTACCAGTTTTCATGACGCCTATGTGGTGTCATTGCTCATGAAGGGATTAAATGTACAATACACAATAGTGGGTACAAGGGCAAGGAGGGGAAATATGCACACTCCAGAGACCACACAAGAAAAAGGGGCTAATGGACCCAACACCCCTGCATCAAAAATATTACAACATAGCTGATTCAGTTCCATAACGTAGACTAGCTATATACCTAAGCAAGTGCTTATACATCAAGTGTTAGTACTAATGAACACAGCCATGAGTAAAAAAGTAAAGGTGGAATACCTGATTGATGCACAAGGTGGAGGTCCGTAGCCCACCCCGACGCACGTTTCAGACAAACTCCTTCCTCAGCGAGAGCGCTGTGCAGACCCGGCTCCTGTGCTCTTCTCACTGTGACTGCACCACTAAAGAACATGCTGCAGTCACAGTGAGAGCGCTGTGCAGACCCAGCTCCTGTGCGCCTGTCACTGTGACTGCACCACTAAAAAAAAGGCTGCAGTTACAGTGAGAGTGCTGTGCAGACCTGGCTCCTGTGCGCCTCTCACTGTGACTGTATAGTTCCAGAAGAGGCTGCAGTCACAGTGAGAGCACTGTGGAGACCTGGCTCCTGCACTCCTCCTCTGCGCTGCAGACCCATGGCTTTATATGATAACTGGTGACCACTAATAATATAATGTATATGGTGGCAATCAGACTGTTCCCAGCATCCGGTGTAAGGAGAGATAACACGGAGATGGTAGATTTCAGTCTAACTTTGATCCTTTGTTCCCTGGCACACATTGGTACAGGTGGAGCCTGGCCGCAGTTTATCGTTCCTCTGTCTATTGAGGTGTGCCCTAAGCCAACCCAAACTTGTGTGTCTATGGTGTAGTCAGGTGTATTGTTAACATTGCACTAAGGATGCATTTACACTGAACGATTATCAGGAATGGTGCTTCTAGGAACGCTCTTTTCCAGATTAACGGGCAGCGTAAACAGGCTGTCAATCACCAAGCAAATGAGCAAAATGCACGTTCATTGGGTGAAATGATCTTTTAGTTTGGTTAAAAGATCATCGTTCTCAGCAGCGCATCGTCCTATGTAAACAGGTCCTGCACTGCAAAGGACAATGGCATCCTATGTGCACTGAACGAACGGCAAACAGGTTGGTGATCGGCACTCGTTTAGCACCGCGTATCGACAGGTGTAACTGCACCTTAAGGTTGTGTTCGCGTTCTCATAAAATCAGGTACGGGTACAATATTAAAAATATTTAAAAATTGCGCACACTCTAAAAAAAAATACACAATCTAGTACATGCTGTGAGCTGTTTTCAGTCTGTGTGGAAAATTGCTCATGCGCACACTGACTGTCATAGGTTACTGTGCTGGACATGTGCAGCTCACTTCTGAATACATCCAAAGCTTGGACTGGTGGGTGTCTGGGTGCCAAGCCCCCCTCAGATCGCTGAAGCTCCGGCTGAGCACTGTGTGCCAACATCCAGGTAAGATCGTGGCCAGAAACAAACCCTCACCGAACTATAAGTTGGCAACACACGAGGGTTAAAGATTAATTCAGTGTGGAAAACCGCCACGTACTGTAGTTTAGATCAGCTCTATCTGCCCCACCGCCCAGCCCTGCTCTCTCAGGTCATCCGGGCCGTAGTGAGCATTTTTTTGTTTAGTGCAGGTTTCAGCATCTACCGGAGCACACATGGTTTTGGCAAGGAGCTGATTTATAAGTAAGCTTTATTCTTTTTCACCAACCATGCAGAAACAGAACAAGAAAGACGCACATAATATGCAGAGCCATTATGGACATCTAAAGAAACTTTTTTTTCTGCAGATTTTTGGTAGATTTTATCAAGTAAATTATAGTGAATCTATTGCGATGGCCATGCACCTCATTAAGCTCCACCCTCGAGAAAGTTGGCAGTTTTGGCGTAAACACATGAAAAGTTGCCTATTTTTGGTGACATGGCATTGCGCAAAAATGTGCTAATTTTCTAAGCCAGTTTCCTGACAAGAGAACCTGAAGAAGCTGTTTAAAATCGAAACCTTTTTAATTACACTGACTTGAAAAAATATTCATTCCTCGTAAAATTTCCATTTTTTTCACTTTACACCCACAAACGTAAATGTATTTCATGTGATAATGCCAACACCAAGTAGCATGTATTTGTGAAGGGTAAAGGAAATGATACATGGCTTTCTAATTACTGTAAAAATATGAATCTGAAAATTGTGACGTGCAATTGTATTCAGCCCCCATGAGTTAATATTCTGTAGGAGCACCTTCTGCTGCAATTACTGCAGAGAGTCTTTTGGGGTCATCTACAGTAGAGGCCAATATTTTGCCCCTTCTTCTTGGTGCACTCGCTCTCACTCGGTGAGATTGGATGAAGACGTCTGTGATCAAAGTCTTGTCACGGATTCTTAATGGGATTTAGGTCTGGACTGTGACTGGGCCATTCATACACATTAATATGCTGTGTTCTAAACCATCCATTGTAGCTCTGGCAGTATGCTAAGAATCACTGTCCTGCTGGAAGGTGACCCTATGCCCCAGTCCCAAGTCTTTGACAGCCTCGATCAGGTTTTCTTCCAGGATTTACCTGCATTTATCTCCATCCACCTTTTCATCAATTCTGACCAGCTTCCCTGTCCCTGCTGAAGAAAAGCCACCACCATGTGTGACGGTGGGTTATTGAGTTTCAGGGTGATCTGCAGTGTTAGTTATCCGCCACACAGTGATTTGCATTTCGCCCAAAAAGTTCTACTTCTTCCACATGCTAGCCGAATCCCCTACATGGCTTTTTGCAAAACTGCAAATGGGATTTCTTATGGCTTTCAAAAATAGCTTTCTTCTTGCCACTTTTCTATAAAGGTCAGATTTAAGGAGAATACGACTAAAACAGCTGTCCTGTGGATAGGTTCTCTCACCTGAGCTGTGGATCTCTGTAGCTCCACCAGAAGAACCATGGGCGTACTGGCTGCTTCTCTAATTAGTGCTCTCCTCGGGATGTCCGTTTAAGTGGACGCTCATGTCTTGATAGGTTTACAGTTGTCACATACTCCTTGCATTTTTGAATGAAGGAATGAACAGTGTTCTGTGAGAATTTCAGAAATTGGCATATTATTTTTTTTTTTTATAACCTAAACCTGCTTTACTCTTCTCAACAATTTTATCCTTGACCTGTCTGGTGGGCTTCTTGGTTTTCATGATGCTGATAGATACTTAATGTTCTCACACAAACCTCTGAGGCTTTCAGAGAACAGCTGTAGTTATACTGAGAATAAATCACACACCGGTGAACTCAATTTAATAATTATGAGACTTCCAGAAACAATTGGTCCCTCAGGATTATATTTAGGGGTATCAGACTACATGAGGCTGAAGACAAATGCGTGTCACAATTTTCAGATTCATATTTTAACAATAATTAGAAAACCATGTAGCATTTCCTTTACACTTCACAAATACTTGCTACTATGTGTTAGTATATCACCCAAAAACCCAATCAAATGCATTTAAGTTAGTGGGTGTAACGTGAAAAAATGTAGAAAAGTTTAAAGGGAATCTGTCACCCCATTTTAGCCCTATCAGCTGCCGGCATCACCATCAGGGGCTTATCTACAGCATTCTGTAATGCTGTAGATAAGCCACTGATGTAACCTGAAAGAGAAGAAAAACAAGTTACATTATACTCACCGGGGGCGGTGGGTGTCGCGGTCCGATCTGGCACCTCCCATCTTCATACGATGCCGTCCTCCTTCTTACTTCTGCCGCGGCTCTGGCGCAGGCGTACCTTCTCTGCCCTGTTGACCTTTCCCTGCGCCTGCGCACTGCAGTACTTTACTCTGCTCTCAACAGGACAGAGAAAGTACGCCTGCGCTGGAGCCGCGGCAAAAGTAAGAAGGAGAACGGCATCGTATGAAGATGGGAGGCGCCGGACGGAACCGCGACACCCATCGGACCGGACACCAGGGTGAGTATAATCTAACTTGTTTTTCTTATCTTTTCAGGTTACATTGGGTCTTATCTACAGTATTACAGAATGCATTACAGAATGCTATAGATAAGCCCCTGATGGCGGTGCCGGCAGCTGATAGGGCTAAAATGGGGTGACAGATTCCCTTTAAGCTGTAGGAATACTTTTTCATGGCACTGTACATATGAGTTTGCTCTCAGCTGAGAAGTGGATACAACTGGATCATTTCAGTTTTTTACTATATATTTTCTGGAGTTTGAGGGTGCATTACTGAACGTATTTGCTAAATTAGATCACTTGTGCTTTATTTCATTGCATTTTTTGATGCTGTGCTTTAGTATTTATTTACCGAGAAGTACATTTTTCCTTGCGGAGAATGACATGCTTGTCGAGCTGAGGAGACTTAAAGCCACATTGCTCCTCTAGGAAATATGCTAATTATGCAAATTGTCTCTCTAGAGAGGAAGAGAACTATAATAATAATAATAATAATAAATTTTATTTTTATAGCGCCGACATATTCCGCAGCACTTTACATTTCACAGGGGATTTGTACAGACAATAGACATTACAGCATAACAATAATCACATACAGTAGATTATAACAAATACCAAGAGGAAAGAGGGCCCTGCTCGCAAGCTTACAGTCTATGAGGAAAGAGGTAGACACGAAAGGTGGGTGGTAACAGTTGCCCTGATTGTATGGACCAGCCATACATGAACTAGAACTCTAGTGCCACCTATTGGAAGTAGCAATCCTAAAAGTCAATGTCGACCGTTTAACGAGCCTTGTTACATGACTTAGGATAAAAGCAAAGCCAGAATCACTAGAGTTCTAGTCCTCTTCCTCTCTGAAGAGACAATTTGCATAATTAGTGTATATTTACTAAATGGTTAATGCAACTTGTAAAAACACTTGAATTGAAGCTGAAAGCCGGCAGTTCAATCACATCTTAATGGCTTGGTGTAGCATTCATAGTATATATTTATAGCGGAAACTTGTGCCTCATTATGAGACATGCCAAAAGATTGTAAAACCAAATTGGCATCATAAAGATAACTTTGTGGCCCAAACAAGAATCTGAGAGGAGGAGACACCTCCTTGTACAGTCATTTTGCTGTCTGTCACCTCTCCCCTTGCAGTGTGGGACCTGCCACCGGCCTAATAGCATTAATATGGATCAATCTCATGTAAAAGCTTCTAATCATTTAAAAAAAAAAAAAAAAAAGTAGTAATGAACTTTGTACCGAATAGGGAGATTATTCCTGCTATAATCACCCTGACCCCGTGGGTGACGGGTTGGTAAAGCACACTGTGTACTCCTCGCTGTTGTCACAAATGCAATCAGTCAATGCTGGGAAACTATGATGACATGTCATCCAGACATTGTGATGGAAAATGTTCTCCATAAACATGAATCAACATCAGATGGAGAAATAAGATTATTGGTATATATTCTTTTGCAAAAAAACCCCAAAAAACAGGCACAATATTTGGCATAAAAGGTTAAGTAATGATTCCACAGGGATTTTTACATAGACGAGACCTGCAAAACACCCCGCAGGTGTGCAGCCTGATCCGGCACTGCTGATGACGCCTGTCTTGTCAGCCCATGACACAGAGTCACAGCGCTCCCACCAGGCTGGAATCACACACGCAGTTTTATGAGACGAAGCCATGAGTGGATGCAAATGAAGGAAAGAAAGAGGTTTCTCCTCTTTTTCTCCATCCACTTTCGTTACTAAAGATATGTCCAAGGTTTCAAGTGTGATTCCAGGGCTCACTCGGAAATTTTCAACACCTCTTCATTCTACGAGAGCGTGAGCTGTAGCCCTGCATTGGATATACATTTGGGAACTGCATCTATCCTACAATTTATGGCATACTCTATGGCTGCACCATAAATGTGCCACGTGAGACAACGCCTTGGAAAGGGACGTCTTATGAAGAGAATGTTGTGGTCGGCTTAATGTTCATGTCTTGCTCCTAAAAAACCCCAGTGATCATCCACAGCGGAAATGTAGGATTAAAGGCCAACTATTCATCTCTATAGCACATGGATGACCCGGGTCCTCCGCAGTGAGGCCACTGTATGGTAGTCTCTTTGTTATGACTTATAGGACAGATGAGAAGGGGTTATCTCAATGAGAAATTTTGAGAATCTGTCACATCTAATCTAAAAGACAGCAGAATATCGTGGCAAATCATATTTATTATGACCGCTACAAGTCTATTACTCGTGAAGGGAATATGTCAGGTTTTTTTTTTCATATGTAATCTGAGAACAGCATGATGTAGGTGCAGAGACCCTGATTCCAAGGATGTGTCACTTACTGAGCTGCTTGGTGAGGTTTTGATAAAATCCCTGCTTTCTCTGCTGTAGATCTAACATAGCTCTGAATGCTAATCTGTGTATAACTCCGCCCACACCACTGATTGGTAGCTTGCTGCTAGTACACAGGACGTTGCCAATCAGTGGAAGGGGCGTGGTTACACATTAGCTGTACTGCCTTGCACACAACACCTAGTCCTGCAGTGATAATCTCCTGCTGATAAAACACCAATTGTACAAATGCTACAACAAGCAGCTCAGAAAGTGACACATCCCTGGAATCAGGGTCTCTGCCCCTACATTAGGCTGTTCTCTGACTACATAGCAAAAACCTGGTGAAAGATCCCCTTTAACCTACCCCCGCTTGCCCCCAAAAAAACATTGCTGCTGCAAAGACAGCAGTCAACAGGAAAAGCCAGACAGGACTCGAGCACACACAGGATACAAAGGTCACTAGTGCCACTGTATTACTTCCAGTAAACCTTGATTTGGACCAGGGAATTTGGAAATCTTGCATTGTCATTTCCATCTGTCTATTTAGGTTCATTCTCAGTGCACTGGATACTGGCTTCCTTACCTCCCCCTCCAGCAGGGACCTGATGGTTCGTGCATATGTATCTACACGGTCGTCTCGAAGTTCAATGGCTTTAGGCTGATTCACGCGCATGCCGATAGGACCTGCAATCTTTTCGAGTGCGCTAGCAAGATCCTTGACTTGGGTGAAGGCGCGTTTAGGATATATTACAGCCCAGTACTGCAGGGGAACCTAGGGGAGAAACAAAAAAACAATCTTATCTTGAATGGAACATGTCATTAGAAAGGGACTTACCATGTAAATCTGTTTTTTATGTTAAGTGCATTTCGTTTTATAGATTTTGTTTTTTTTAATTTTCCAAACATATTATCTATAATAAGAAAAAAGAAATCCTGTAATTTTTATACTGCCTGCCAAGCCTAATACTAGGCTCAATGGTGAAAATAACTTGGCCATGCTATCTCACCTAATACTAGGCTCACACTTCCTTGTTGTTTTGTTTTTTCATAGAAAACTTTTAAAGCATTCACATTATTATCACAGACAGGATTTAGACTGATAACACAATATACAACATTCACAATAGGTGATGTCACAGCTCACTTCCACCTCCTCCTGTACAATGACTGATAACACCTCTATATACAGTAGATAGCAAAGGATCCACCTGTCATGGGTTTACCGCGACAGAGAGGCGCCAGAAGACTGCAGCGTCTAATTTCTCCTACTTCTGCACTGAGTAGAAGCACTTAACATTTAATAAGAAGGTGAAGTGTAAATTTATTTTGGCAGTGCAGGGGTTAATCAGCTTTGTTAAGAGTTTCTGGAGTGTTATGGCTCTCAGCTCTGCACTGTAAGCCATTCCCATCTCCTATATAATCTGGGCCCTGGCTAGCACTCATTGTCAGAGTTCGCTAATGCTGCATGGCTGGAGATTGTTGTTGGTTATTATAGGAGGCTTTTGGTAGGTTTATCTGTGACGCACCACTGCATTCCTATGTTATATATGTGAGTATATTTGATTTGTATGTTTGGTATTTTTTTCGTTACCACTATTTGTATTACCCTTGTTAGTGTGGTTGGTGTGGATGAAGGGTACAGACTTAGGGAGGATTTAGGAGATAAGGAAAAGTACGTGGCCCTGGCATCTTCACCATCAGAAGTAATCTGGGGAACAGGGCGAGTTAGGGCACCCCTAGTGTTAGGGAAAGGGAATGAGCCCCTGTTCCCGAGGACACCCGGCCACAGAGTCGTGAAACAACCATTCACAATAGGTGATGTCACAGCTCACTTCCCCCTACTGAAAAATGACTGATAACACCTCTATATACACATTAGACAACACAGGATCCACCATTCACAATAGGTAATGTCAAAGCTCACCTCCTCCTCCTGTACAATTACTGAAATCACCTCTATATACAGTAGAAAACAAAGGATCCTTCATTCACAATAGGTGATGTCACAGCTCACCTCCTTCTTAATGACTGATAACACCTCTATGTACAGTTGGATCCACCATTCACAATAGGTAATGTCAAAGCTCACCTCCTCCTCCTGTACAATTACTGAAATCACCTCTATATACAGTAGAAAACAAAGGATCCTTCATTCACAATAGGTGAAGTCACAGCTCACCTCCTTCTTAATGACTGATAACACCTCTATGTACAGTTGATAACATAGGATCCTCTTTTCACAATAGGTGGTGCCAAATTTTGGCTCACCTCCTCCACCTTCCTTCACAGTGACCATAGCCCAAATCAAGGCATGCCTAGAAAATACTTCAATAAAATTCACAAGGATCTGGGTCAGTCTATTGCTGCCAAAGAAAAAGAAACAGGAGTCTAGTATTAAGACGTGGACAAGTGTGAAAATTGCAAGATTTTTTTTCATTTTTATTTTTAAGCCCTTCCCGGTTTGGCCAGTTATTGCTTTTGACTTTTTGTTTTTTCCTCCCCTTCTTCCAGGAGTTATAACTTTTTTATTTTTCAACACAGCTGAATGAGGACTTGTTTATTCATGTGGATTGGGATGTAGCTTGTTATGACACCGTACATTTTACCATATAATGTTTTAAAAAAACTGAAAATTATGCAAATAAGGTAAAATGCTAAAAACTAATGCAATTCCATCATTGTTTTTTTCCTTTTACGACATTAATTGTGCAGTAAAATAGCCTGCAAATGTAATTCTCCAGATCAGAATGATTAGTGATGCCAAACTTGGAAAGTTATTTTCAATCTTGGTAGCAAAAAAAAAAAAAAAAAAAATGGTTTGTTGCCATTTACTGAAACCTGTATCTTTATTTTTTACATTTTTACTTTTTATTTAAACTTTTGTATTATATCTGTTGATGAAGCCGTGTGAGGGCTTGTTGTGTGCGTAGAGAGCTGTCGATATTGTTGATGCATATGATGTTTAGATCGCTTTTAGTTACATTTTTTGGTGCAGGTCTAGCCAACAAAAATAGCAAATTCGTGCTTTTTTTATGGCGTTTATTGTACCAGTGAAATAATTTTATACCTAGATAGGACTTACACTAATGTGGTGATATCTAACATTCATATATATATATATATATAGGTTTTTTTCGCTTTTGTACATACGTACACACATATATATATATATATATATATATATATATATATATTTTATGTACAAAAGCAAAAAAAAAACCTCAGGACCCGTTGACGTGCAAGTGCATGAAACGGCCGTCGTCCACTCTCTGTACGTTCCTCCCGTGCCAATGCCTTTTAATCAATAAAGAATTTTCACGACAGAACGGTGAGTGCCATCACTTTTTTTGCTCTTTTGTACATAATCAGATTACATGTTTGCTTTCCTGGATTGAGCACCCGTTCGGACGGTAGTTTGGCGGCCGGTCCAGGTGTGTGATTTTGGTCTTGAATAGCAGTCATGGAACTGCTTAGGGGTTAAGGAGCAGCGCCAAATCTTCTGTCTCTCTCTCTCTCTCTCTCTCTCTCTATATAATGAAATTTTCTTTTACTTATATAGGCTTTATAAAGAGTACCAAGAAAGCAGCCATGGAGTCCTACAACTGCCATGACAACCCATCGACACACCTAATCGTGTTATGGAAGGGGGAAAATATGCCGTTTCCCTGACTTTGATGCATGCTCGCACTCCAAGCCCTCATCTTTCCCCTCACTTGATATAATCAGCCATCATCTGCCTCTAACAGCTGTGGGTGCTCCGCCAGCGGCTGTTAACCTGTTTAATTCCGCTGTCACTCTTGGACAGCGGCATTTAACACGCGCCGACAAGGGCGCGCGTCAGTCCTTGCTCCTATTGGTGCACCTGTGACGTGATCGTGGTGCGCCGATGGGTTGTCATGATAGCCAAGTGCCTGCTGAAGACCGCCGTGCCTGTCATTACGATCCTCCTGTGAATGCCGGCCCGTGTTCATATGAGATTGTGCTTTGCACTATACTGTAGTACAAGTGAGCAGATGATTGCAGCTTCAAGTCTCCTAAGAAGACTATTAAAGTAAAATATGAAGAAAAAAAATTTTTTAAAGAAAAAAAATGAAAAAGGAAAGACTGTGTCACTGTCACACAACATGCATGGGAGAGCCTGTGTGTTGGGCTCTCCATGCAAGTGCTGTGACACAGCCGCGACGCATGCAGCTGCGCTGCCGATTAGCTGTTCAGCCGGCGTGATCCAGGAAGCCGGGTTCCCGCTATAGCTTATTCGGCAAGCGCTATAACTTGCTGAATAAGTGGGGAACCAAAGATATTCACTCAACTTTACTCCTGACATCTAGTGTACGCAGGACCCTTTCTCCCTTGTTCTTGTGGTTGCTGCAAAAAGAAGGGAGGGAGATCTCCTGGGATCTATGGAATCGTGATGCCACTTTTAGTAGGTAGGCTGGGTTGGTTTTAAGAATAACTCAGTCCTCCAAAATTTGCGTGAAGGGAGGGCCAGCGGATAATGCCTGGAAGTCACTGACTCTACGAGCTGACGTGAGGGCTACTAAAAGTGATGTTTTAAGGGACAGGATTCTCAGTGAAGCATCTACCAGGGGTTCGAAAGGAAGTTTGGTTAGGGCAGTAAGGACCAAGTTCAAATCCCAAGCAGGAAGAGTCTGAGAGGGGATGGGTCTAGACCTAGCCGATGCCTTGATGAACCTGGATATCTACCGATTCCTGGCCAGGTCGCAATTATATACGGCCCCTAATGATGCAACCTGAAACGTCAAAGTGCTTGTAGCTAGGCCCTGTACGAACCCCTTCTGTAAAAACGCTAAGATTACCGTTAGTGGGACCCCTCCTTCTAACCTGGAACCTAAGGATAAAGTTTGGTGGTTACGGGTTTTCCTACCCTGTAGCAATGTGGATATTAAATTCGGGGAAAACCCTATATCCCTCAGCCCTCTAAAATTCCAGACTGTGATGTGTAAGTTTGCTACCTGAGGATAAAGAACTGGCCCCTGGAAAAGAAGGTCTGGAAGCTCCGGAAGTACCCAGGGGGTCGAAGATGGACATCATCATCAGCCAAGAAAACCATGACCTCTTTGGCCAAAAGGAGGCTACTAAGAATACTTTTGCAGTCTTCCCGGATTTTCCTCAGAGCCGCTAGAATCAGGGCAATAGGGGGGGAAAAGGATAGATTTGATGATGGTCCCATGGAAATCTGAAGGCATCTAACGCTACGGGGTTCCCTTTGGGGTCTATTGAGCAGAATGCGTCCACTTTCCTGTTTTGACTGTTGGCGAACAGATCTATGGAAGGACGTCCCCACCTTTCTGTGATCAGATTGAACACTGACTGACTCCGTTCTCACTCGCCGTCTCAGCTGGGTCCGACTCAAGAAATCCACCTGGTGGTTTAAGTATGCTACCACTGCCCGGTTGTCTGAGAATACTCTTACGTGGTGTCCCTAAAGAGTGTCCAAAAATTCTAAAAGAGCAAACTTCACTGCCAATAGTTCCTTCATATTTGAGGATACTGATCTGAGATCCTTTGTCCAGACCCCTTGAGCTACCTGGTCGTTCATGTGAGCCCCCCAACCCCTGAGACTTGCGTCTGTGGTCAGAACCTGAGAGACCGGAATCACCCATGGAATACCCAGGTTAAATTGTCTATCCTCATCGACCATTCTAAAGAAAGTGCTGATTTTGATGACAAGGTTAGCTGACCGTCTAAATCTCCTTTTAGAGAATTTTCGGCTGATAGGATTTCCCATTGTAAGTCTCTGGTGTGTGTCTGAGCCCAATGAACGGCCGGGATATAGGCAGTCATGGAACCTAGGAGGGACAATTGCTTTCTGCAAAGTTGTAGAGAGAAGATCCCTTATCTGGAATATCAGAGCTATGATCTTTTGAATGTACTCTGCCAGGAGGCGGACACTCCTGTTTTTTTTTTAAATCTAGTATGATACCTAGATATTCCTGCACTTGGTTCGGCATGGTTTTGGATTATTTCAGATTCAAAAATCCAGCCTAAATTTGTCAAGGAATCCATGACTTTCTCTAGCTGGTACTTGCAATGGTGGGGGGAGTTTCCTATTAAAAAATCGTCCAGGTATGGGACAATTAGGATATTCTGTTCCCTCAAGTGTGCCATGGCTGTCGGTGTAATGTCCCAGCGGTTACAGTCTGCACCTCATCGGCGTTCTGGCGGGAACACAGCTTCAGTTGCTGCGCAACCCATTTTACCTCACACTGACTGGCCACGCCCCCTTCACCCTGGTTACTGGCTCGCTCTGGCTGCAATTTTGTTCCCCCCAGGAACAGTAGATTCGGCCCCAGCAGTTCCAGACCCAACTCTTCAGTAGCCGTAGCAGCCCGGTCCTCCCTTCTACATCCCCTCCTTTCTTTAGCTCACCATTCCACGAGCGAGAGTTCCTTCAACAGTCGTTCACATTTCTCGATTTCTTGGATAACTCTCTACCAGATAAACTGATCTTGCTCGTAGCGGGCGGGAGGCACTCCAGCTGTGGTTCGCTCTGACCGGCGTAGTTCAGGCTGACTTATGGGCTGTAAAGGGATGCTCTAACCCTGTGGGTCTGCTGCTTTAGTGATGTCTAGCGTGGGCGACTCAATGTTCATCTCCCCAAGGGGGGTAGATGGCACATCATTGAGGCTTGGGCACGGAGCCGACATTCCCTCTTATTCATCAAAGTCAGCGACCAGAGCTAGTAGCACCTCCCTGTTTTTTTCAACTCTTTCCCACTTTTGGGTTCCTTGGACAAGCAGGGCAGCAACATGCTACGATGGACTACTCTAGTGGGTGCTTCCCCCTCCTGTTCAGGCTGATCTTCATTGACCATTGGGACCAACCCGCTGTATCACTCGGTGTGGAGTCCGCTCCCACTGACTTTCCAATTTTCCCAGGGGTGGCTTATTCTGGACCAAGACTCGGTCCCCGGGTTTCAGAACTGTCCCCCGAATAGGTGGTGCCTCATGGTACTTAAGTTCCTGAAACTTTGTCTGCACCAGTTGACGGAGAGTCTGCAATCGGTGCCGATGTTCCTTAACCCAAGAGGACACCCCCGTCTGCGGATAGTCCTCCTCTGGGTCCAGTTCCAGCTCTGTAATCTCTTGTCCTTTTCGCCCAAATAACAAGGTGTACAGTGTGAACCCGGTCGTGCTGTACACTCGGTTGTTGTACACCCACACCAACTCTGCCACAAACTCTGGCCACCATATCTTTCGGTCTTCCTCCAAAGTACGTAACATCTGGATTAATGTTTGATTAAGCGTTCACAGGCCCCATTCCTTTGAGGGTGATAGAGAGTAGTTCCGGATCTCCCAATCCGGTACAAACTGTGCAGTTCCTCCTTAACTCATCCTTGGAAGCAGGCGCCTTGATCAGAGTGGATCCTTTTCGGGCAGCCATACGCACGGATGAAATCTCGACATATAGCCTGTGTAGCTGATTCGGCAGTCTGATCTCTAGTTGGAGTTACCACAGCAAATTTGGTGAATTGGTTGGTCATCACCAGACAATGTTCGTAGCCAAGATGCGCTGGTCCAACAGTCACAGGTAGTCAATCATCAATACTTCCACAGGGGCGGAGGTCACAATGGTCTGTGTTGGGGCCCACTGTTCTAGGGGTTTAGCCAGCTCACAGCTTCTGCACTGTTGACATGCATCTTCCACCGCATTCCTCAGTCGTGGGTGATACACCAATTTCTGTAGCCAACGGAACGTTTTCTCTGCACCGAAGTGAGCCCCCTGCTCATGAGCCTCGGTAGCCAAAATCTTGATCGATTTCTCTGGGAGTACTACTTGACAAGTAACTCCCTCTTCTCGCAACAGCTGTTCTTTCCGATACAACAATCCATCTCTCAAGCAGAGTCTTTCCCATTATCCCAGAATCCGTAGGGTGCCTGAGGACAGCACATTCCTCTCCCTTGGACTAGGAAGTTGTTTCAATGCCATCCATTGTCGCAGCTGGGCAGTCTCTGTCCATTTGTTGGAGTTAGATCGAGGTAGACAGGTTTCGGAATCCAGGAATCTCTTCTGCTTCAAGCTCCTCATCTCGATCACGGTCAGGACGTTCATGTGTCACCCTGGAGAGTGCGTTGGCATGAGTATTCTCGGCCTTGGCCCGGTAGACAATCTTGTACTGATACTTCTCCATGCGGGCCATCCATCGTTGCTCCAGGGCCCCTAGATTTGCATTGTCAAGGTGGGCTAAGGGGCTGTTGTCCGTCCTCACCAGAACCTCTGATCCAGATATGTACACCGCTAACTTCTCAGTCATGGCCCATATCAGAGCCAGCAGCTTCAATTTGAAAGGGCTATAATTGTCCGGCTTTCGCTCTGAATCATGCAGGGACCAGCTCGCAAAGGCTATTACCCGTTCTTTCCCTCCTTGTACCTGCGACAGGACTGTTCCTAGGCCATGTAGGCTCCCGTCAGTGTGAAGGATGAATGGCTGAGAAAAATCAGCGTAATCAAGTATGGGAGCCTTGGTAAGGGCCATTTTCAAGGCTAGAAAGGCTTTCTCTTCCCGGTCTCCCCACTGGATGGTCCGGTTCTTCGAGTCGGCTGACACTCCCTTCAGCAGTTCCAGCAATGGGTTCGCTATACAGGTGAAGTTTTTCACAAATCGCCGGTTGTAGTCAGTAAGCCCTAGGAAAGCCCGTACATCTTTCACCGTCTTAGGAGTTGGGCGATTCTTGCACCGCCGCCACTTTCTCTCGTGCAGGTCTTACTCCTTCACTCAACACAAAATGCCCCAAATACTCAATTTGCTTAAGGAAAAGATGACATTTCTGTGGCTTCACCTTTAGGCCATGATTTTGTAACCGGCTCAACACTTGTTCTAGCCGCTGTAGTTGCTCCTTAAAGGTGGGCGCCTACTTGATGATGTCATAGGTAGCCTCAAAATTCAAGTCTCCCAAACATCGCTCCATTAAGCGCTGTAACGTCCCTGGTGCGTTAGACCAAAGGGCATGCAACTGAACTCGAACAATCCCATGGGCAGCACAAATGCTGTCTTCGGCCTGTCATGTTCTGCCATTGGCACCTGTCAGTACTCGCTGGCCAGATCAAGGGTGGAAAAATACTTTACTCATCCCAGGGCAGAGAGGCACTCCTCAATTCGGGGTAACGGATAAGAGTTCTCCCACACTGCAGGCGTCCAGCCGCCTATAATCGACAGAACCGCAGAATCCAGTCTTTTTTTCGGACTAGCACAATGGGATCCACCCACGGACTCTGATTTAACTCATATTACTCCACTTTGAAGCATATGAGCAAACATCTCCTTTACCTCCTTGTACATCTGGGGGGGTAATTGGCGATCTCTCTCCCTGATTGGTTGCACTCAGACCGTCGCTCATGAAATTCCGACAGGGAATGCCGCACCAAAGTCATCTTCATGGCAGGCAAAAACTTCCTGATAGCGCTCCAGTACATCCTCTACTTGCTGCACTTGTTGAGGTGATAGTCCCATCAATTCTGCCCACATACACTCAAATTCTACGATCTCCTTCTGGCTGCCTGGCAAAGACTCCGGTGTGGCTATAACTGCTAGAGTCCAGGGATCCCCTCGCACAGCAGCCAGTTGTACTACTTCGGGTGGCATTAGCTTCTCCGGCATGCCCAAGATTTGGGCCATCTCTCTCTTGGGTAAATGGGCGATAGTTTTGGTCCCCAGGTTGACACACCGCAATACAACGCTGCCGTCTTGAACTGTGGCTAGTGTTCGAGCGATGAGCAATCCAGGGGGTATTTGGTTCATCGCTCCTGGCTCAAACTGCACATCCACTCCCTCCAGAGGAGTACAAGCTTGCACTGGCAACGTGAGCACTGTCTGGCCAGTTGGTAATCTTTGCAGCCGCTGACACCATCACCTTCCCCAATACTCTTTCGTCTTTCGACGTTTCCTGGGCTTGGGCTGCTTGGATTAGCTTCTTTAAACACCTTTTGCTGGGGGTTTCGTGGCCTCCATTGGTTAAAGAAAGGTTCCTGCAGCGCTCTAATCAGTAGTTGTCCCATCTCCTTCAGCACGTTCATCTCCAGAGTCATTATGGGTCCACGACCGGCATCTCCTGTGACCAACACAACCCCCTTGCCGCATACTTTAACCTACATCCAGACCACTCCTGTGACCGGAATGGGCAACTGATTGGCCGCTGTTAGTTTTATTACTTGTCCCCACCCAGGCCTCCAGACCTCCAGAAAGTGTCGTCTGAAGTAGACTTCCGGCAGAGTAGTCACTTGGGACCCGGTGTCGATCAAGCAGTGAACAGCTCGCCAATTCACTTTGGCCCAGACTGTATGGCTTGCAGAAACTATATTTTCGTGACTTCCTTCCCCCTTCTTACGTCGTCCTGGCTCTGGGCAGCATACCTCAGCCAACGAGCCTACTAGTTTAACGGCTGTCTCGGTTGTGGCAGTCTCCAGCTCGCACAGCAACGAGTGTAATGTCCCGTCTTTCCACAACAGAAAAACATCGGCCCCCTTAAGCACCAAGAGGTTTCACTCCCTGAGGAGGCCTGGTAGAAAGGCAAGATCGTGTATCATTTCTGTCTTGGATTGTGTAATCTTCCCTCGGTGGCTCTTGAGCCGGAAGAGGGTCTCTCCTGAGACGGGTCCATTCTCTCTGCATCTCTTGGGCCCACTCCCGCTCTGCTGCAGGTGGAGTAGGTACTTCATAGCTACGGACCATTCCTGCCAAGGCAGTCACCCCCTGCTCTTGCTCTCTTACGCGCGCCTCTGCACCCACCTCTATGAAGGTCATACGTGGGCTAGCGAGCAAGCGTTCCCACAATGCCTGCTTCAACGGTGCATCCCTAAGACCCGACACAAACTGATCCCTCAAAATCCTATCAGGAGGCCCCACTCCCATGATTCCCACATCTTCCCTTTTTGTAATGTGCGCATATACCTCCTGCAACACGTTGATATATTGCGTCACCATCTCCCCTTCTCGCTGGACACAACCAAATAAACGCATGCGCAACTCTCCATGCATCTCCTCAAAACCTGGACCTCTTTTTCAAAGTATCCCGCTCATGTGAAGGGCGGAACACCACAGAACACCGAGCCTTTCCGTCTAGTGCCATTACGCTATCTCTGCCTGTAACGCAGGGGCCATGGGGTGCATTTGCAGAATGCTCCTGACCCATTCAGTCCAGTCCCATAACATCATGTTATCTCACGTGAACTTCGGGAGATTACTGAGCATTGCCCCAATGGCAAACTGGACCTGGGGGTACCCATAGTGGACTGGTCTGCAGCATCTGTATCCCCGGGCTGAATCCTGCTGACTACGCCAAATGTAATAAGCAGGTACTGGGATATAGTAATACAAATGCTGCAGAGCAAGTATCAACTATATTTAAAACTCACAGGGAGAAAGCAGGGTAAACAGAGTACACAGGGTAAAACTAAATAAAAGTCTGTTAACTAAACAGTCTCTTGTTAAAGGTTTCACGTATCGTGACTCTGCAGCCTGTCACTCTCTGAAGGCCCCATTGGGTAGCAGAATGTCGGCGGTGTTCGGTGTAATGTCTGCTGGCGTCCTTGCCTAGCACACAATCCTTCTGTTGGCAGCGGGCAGTCTCCGGTTTTGCCCACTGAGCCCCTAGTTCATATATTTGTGGAGTAATAGAGTAGAGCTCTCCACAAGATTCCTCTTGGCGCGGGTCTCCTTGAGCAGCCGCAGTGACCTGAAGGGTTGCACTGCAATGCTTTACCCCGCGTGCCCCTCTCTGGATATCATCCGACACCAGGACGTTCATACTGCGATGCTCCGTCGATCGCATGCTCCCCTGCGCACCCGCTGATTTCAGTGAGTCCCTCACTATGCCGCCCTTTCTCTTCACGCCGCGGCCTGTCGCTACCTAGCGGTTGCGGTCTACACCTCATCGGCGTTCTGGCAGGAACACCGCTTCAGTTGCCGTGCAACCCATTTTACACACTGACTGGCCATGCCCCTTTCACCCTGGTTACTGGATCGCTCTGGCTGCAATCTCGTCCCCCCCCCAAAGAACAGGAGGTTCTGCCCCAGAAGTTCCGGACCAGACGCTTCAGTAGCCAGTAGCAGCCCGATCCTCCCTTCTACAGTGCTGTCATGGGGGAAGGAGAAAAACCAAAAGCCCAAATAACATATAGTACTTAGTTAACATGCACACTAGTTTATATCCCAGTTTAACCTCTGGTTTTTCTTCTGTCTGTTTGCATTGTGTGCATATAAAGGTGTGGCCGCCTGTCCTTTGAGCTGGGCATTATTGATGTGGTCTCTCATGTCTGTGTCCACTTGTTGGGCCCAGTCCTTCTCAGCCCTTATCTACAAGCATGTAACATTACGAACGGTAAGGTTTTTAATATTAGAGTTAGGACAATTCCAATTACGGTCACCGTGGAGAGGTGGGATGGTCTTCGCAAGTTCGCATTTTTCTGAGCACAAAACATGTTAACTAAGTACGGTATAATATTTTCATGCACTTGGCTATTTATTTACTGCAAGGTATTTAATCATTATGTTTCAGTCTTTGTTTTTTCTGTATAATGAACATGGCAAATAAAATTAAAAAAAAAATGCAAAAACAATTGTGAAATTGCATTTTTTTTTTTGCTATATGAATGCACTTGAAATTTTTTTTCCCATTTTTCAGTACACTATATGGCAAAATCTACGATGTCGTTCAAAAGTATAGCTCGTCCCGCAAAGAACAAGCTCTCATATGGCTATATTAACAGAAAAATAAAAAAATTAAGAGAGCAAAAAACAAATACGGAAAGTGGCTACCTTTAATATGAATAAATGTATATTGTCGGGAACACTTATTTAATGTAGAATATAATTTCTGCATACCTATCACAGGATACGATATTTTCACAGTCAGCCATAATCCTGTGTTTATGCCATGTGCAGTAGATGAACGGTAGGACATAAGACAGGCGGAGAGTATGGGCGAGGCCGAAGGACAAACCTCACATACAACCCTCCTGATCACATTACACGTCCAGTCTCCCTATGACCAATCTTTGGTCACAGTAAGGCCGGTTTCACACTAGCGCATTTTCAGCGCGCGCACGGCCGGGGGTAGCTCCGCCCCAGATCCGGCTCTCTGCCCGGCGTGCCCGCCCCTTCCTTGTAGCGCCGCCTCCTAGCGGACAGCGGCGCCTGCGATCGGCGCACCCTATCTTTAGCATAGGGTGCGCCGATCGTGCGCAGGCCGTGCGCTAGTTGCGCTTTGACCTGCGCTGCGCACTTTTGACGGTGCGCCGTGCGCGCCAAAATCAAACTTTTCGGATTTTGGCGCGCACGGCGCACCGTCAAAAGTGCGCAGCGCAGGTCAAAGCGCAACTAGCGCACGGCCTGCGCACGATCGGCGCACCCTATGCTAAAGATAGGGTGCGCCGATCGCAGGCGCCGCTGTCCGCTAGGAGGCGGCGCTACAAGGAAGGGGCGGGCACGCCGGGCAGAGAGCCGGATCGGGGGCGGAGCTACCCCCGGCCGTGCGTGCGCTTAAAAAGCGCGAATGTGAAACCAGCGTACGGCTGAACTTTTCACAAGGTAAACTGTTGTGCTACATTTAGGACAATCAAAGTCCCAGCAATGTGTCTTGTAAATCGTACTTACAAGTCCTGTCATAAATATAATTATATCCCATCATACTCTGTGGCAGTGCTTGAGGAAAAAGAGAAGACCAGGAAAAACCCCAACAAATCTTTCATAAAAAGTCAAATTAACCCCTTCATGACCAAGCCTATTTTGACCTTAATGACCTGGCCATTTTTAGCAATTCTGACCAGTGTCCCTTTATGAGGTAATAACTCAGGAACGCTTCAACGCATCCTAGCGATTCTGAGATTGTTTTTTTTTTCCATGACATATTGGGCTTCATGTTAGTGGTAAATTTAGGTCAATTTTAGCGCTTATTTGTGGAAAAAAATCGGAAATTTGGTGAAAATTTTGAAACTTTCGCAATTTTCAAATTTTTAATTTTTATTCTGTTAAATCAGAGAGGCATGTGACACAAAATAGTTAATAAATAACATTTCCCACATGTCTACATTACATCAGCACAATTTTGGAAACAAAATTTTTTTTTGTTAGGAAGTTATAAGGGTTAAAAGTTGACCAGCGATTTCTTATTTTTACAACAAAATTTACAAAACCATTTTTTTTTAGGGACCACCTCACATTTGAAGTCACTTTGAGGGGTCTATATGGCAGAAAACACCCAAAAGTGACACCATTCTAAAAACTGCCCCCTTCAAGCTACTCAAAACTATATTCAAGATGATAATTAACTCTTCAGGTGCTTCCCAGGAACTAAAGCAACGTGGAAGGAAAAAATGGACATTTTAATTTTTCCAACAAATATTTTCTTTTAGCATCAATTTTTTCATTTTCACATGGGCAACAGGATAAAATGGATCCTAAAATTTGTTGGGCAATTTCTCCTGAGTACACTGATACCTCATATGTAGTCATAAACCACTGTTTGGGCGCACGGCAGGGCTCGGAAGGGAAGGAGTGCTATTTGACTTTTTGAATGGAAAATTAGCTCCAATCGTTAGCGGACGCCATGCCGTGTATGGAGAGCCCCTGTGTGCCTAAACATTGGAGCACCCCCACCAGTGACCCCATTTTGGAAACTAGACCCCCCAAGGAACTTATCTAGATGTATGGTGAGCACTTTGAACCCTCAACTGCTTCACAGAAGTCTATAACGTAGAGCCGTGAAAATAAAAAATCATTTTTTTCCTCAAAAAATGATTTTTTAGCCCGCAATTTTTTTATTTTCACAAGGGTAAAAGGAGAAACTGGACCCCAAAAGTTGTTGTCCAGTTTGTCCTGAGTACGCCGGTACCCCATATGTGGGGGGGAACCACTGTTTGGGCACACGTTGGGGCTTGGAAGGGAAGTAGTGACGTTTTGAAATGCAGACTTTGATGGAATGGTCTGCGGGCATCATGTTACGTTTGAAGGGGCCCTGATGTGCCTAAACAGTAGAAAACCCCCACAAGTGACCCCATTTTGGAAACTAGGCCCCTCATGGAACTTATCTAGGTGTGTGGTGAGCACTTTGAACCCCAAAGTGCTTCACAGCAGTTTTTAACGCAGAGCCGTGAAAATAAAAAATCATTTTTTTTTCCCCATAAAAATAATATTTTAGCCCCCAATTATTTATTTTCCCAAGGGTAACAGGAGAAGTTAGACCCCCAAAGTGGTTGTGCAATTTTTCCTGAGTACGCTGATACCCCATATGTTGGGGTAAACCACTGTTTGGGCACACGTTGGGTCTTGGAAGGGAGGGAGCACCGTTTGACTTTTTGAACGCAAAATTGTCTGGAATCAATGGTGGCACCATGTCGCGTTTGGAGACCCCTTGATGTGCCTAAACAGTGGAAACCCTTCATTTCTAACTACAACCCTAACCCCAACACACCCCCAACACACCCCTAACCCCAACACACCCCTAACCCTAATCCCAACCCTAACCCTAACTCCAACCTTAATTCTAACCCTAATTCTAACCCTAACAGAGAAATAAAAATATTTTATTTTATTATTTGTCCCTACCTATGGGGGTGATAGGGGGGATACTATATTTTTTATTTTGATCACTGTGATAGGATCTATCCTGCCATTTTGGAAGATGGCGGCGCCGATGATCCATGGCAGAGGGACAGCGGGACTTGGAGGGTACCGGGTGGGGGGGGTGATCGTAAGGCGGGGGGAGCAGGTTAAATATTACTATCGCTGTTATGATTCGGTCACCGAGGAGGATTATCGGGGAATTAGCTAAGCAACCAGGAAACCAGAAAGGTTGGTAACTTAGCAGATTGCAGACCCCTAAACCTAACAACACAACTAGCATTAGCCGTGGATCGTGCCTACGATGCCCTAGACGCCTCGGCACAGTCAAAGAGTTAACTAAGCCAAAAGCAAGACAGGGGAAAGCTAACTGCCCCAGAGTAGAACCCCAAAGGAATAAATAGCCCACAAACATATATTATCGGTGAGACAAGATGAGGCACAAACGCAGGCAGAAAATGAAGTGAGCAAACAATGGGGCCCAAACTTTCTAGATAGGACAGAAAAAATACTGTCTGCAATCACGCAAAAACCCTAAAAAAAAATCCAACACGTCTGATATACAAAAACACTGAGGCCACACGACCTCTCCCCCACTAGATCAGCATTCTGGTGTGAACTGGAAGCAAAGCAAAAGCTACTAATATAACAGGGGATTAGCAATACTGAACAGAATGACATAAGCTGTGACATATGAGCGGGGTCCAGCATAAATCCCAGCAGGGAATAATGCTGAACCCACACAGCAAAGCAGAGAAAGGCAAAAACTATATCAAATGCAAAAGATTCCAGCAAACAAATAACTTATCTGAATGATGAAAGACCAAGGAGGGGAAAAAGCAGACTTCACAATGCACAGGAAGGAACCAAATCACCAGCAGCAACTGAAGGACGCTTGCTCACTTAAATCCTCCCAGTCTGTAACCCCTGACTTCCAATCATCGTCTTCAGGTGATAGACTTCTGTCAACATGGCCAGCTCCACTACCCGCAACAACCACCAGAGGGAGCCCTGACTCAGAAGTCACATCAAAAAAAGTTCACAACATATTGCTCTGATTGGCTGCTGAAAGTGAAACAGCCAATCAGAGCGATATGTTGTGAACGCAATTTATACCATGACGCCTACGTAGGCGTTACTGGACGTATTGGCACAGCTTTTCATGACGCCTACGTAGGAGTCATTGGTCGGGAAGGGGTTAAATGCTTCAGTGGATCCCACAGATTGTTTTCTTGTGACATATTGTACTTCATGATAGCGGTAAAATTTGTTCGATATGACTCATGAAAAATCGGAAATTTGGCGAGAATTTCACAATTTCATTTTTATGTCCTTAAACTAGATAGAGATGTCATACAATATAGTTAATAAATAACATTTCACACATGTCTACTTTACATCAGCACAATTTTTTTTTTTTTTAAACACAATTTTTTTTGTTAGGAAGTTAGAAGGGTGAAAAGTTGACCAGCGATTTTCTCATTTTTGTAACAAAATTTACAAAAATCAATTTTGTAAGGACCACATCACATATGAAGTGACTTTGAGGGACCTGCATGACAGAAGATACCCAAAAGTGACACAATTTTAAAAACTGCACCCCTCAAGAACTTTATTAACTCTTCATGTGCTAAAGCAATGTGGAAGAAAAAAGTGAAAATTTTACTTTTTCCCACAAAAATGTTCTTTTAGCCCCAAATTTTGCATTTTCACAAGGGCAGCAGGAGAAAATGGATCTTGCAATTTCTCCTGAGTAGGCCAATGCCCAACATGTGAGGGAAAACTACTGTTTGGGCGCACAGCAAGGCTTGAAGGGAAGGAGCAACTTTTGTAGGGCAAAATTGTCTGCAATGCAGACCCCATTTCGCGTTTGCGGAGCCCTTGATGTGCCTAAATAGTGGAAACCCCCCCAAATAACCCCTTTTTTGGGGGAAAATAGACCCCCCTCAAATTTTTATTTACATTAACATTTTTACAATTCTTTTATTTTATTTTCTTACCTAGACCCTTTATGGGACTTGAACTTCATTACTCTGATCGCTAGTATAATGCACTGCAATAAACCAGAACTGCAATACATTATACCGGTCAGTGCTGCACTGACAGAAGCCTCTTAGACCATGCTCCTAGCATAGTTTAGACCCGGAGGTCATCATGACGACCATCAGGCCCTTGTGATGACATCACGGATGGGCCAATTCGAAGGCCTTTCCTAGACCTCCAAATGTTGCGATCAATAGCGATTGTCACGGGGTCCTTCTCCGATACCACACAATCAACAGAGCGAGGGAATGGTGAACAATCCCAAGACCTTTATTACAGGCAAAATTAGAAGGTCCATAAACAATCCACAACACTGAGGATACAATAGTCCAGAACAAGAATGTAGTCCAGTAACAGGATAAAATGTCCAGGGAGACGAGATTCCAAAACTCTAGCACCAGAAGATAAAATGGGTCCTTCTCTCTGAAGTGCAGTCTTTACACGATCCACTCCACACAGGAACTGACTTGACCAGCTCATGTTCTCCCCACCCCCTTCCTTGTGTCCAGGGGTAGTCAAACAGGTTGGGGCGGTTTACAGGCCTCCCAGAGGAGAACAAAGGAGCCTTGGGGATTAAAGAACTAAAAGGGGGTCATCAAGAGACAGATAGTCAGGCTATAGACATACAAGAAAAACACTATGAAAATAAGTGAAATAGAAATATACACAAAATGATATCCACATAGCCTATCACACCATCACAACCTCCCCCCCCCCATAATAAGTGAGCACGCTATGAGGTCTACACAGACCTCTCGCCTGCTCACTTTAGTCCACATTGCTCAACCATTTATAGTTCCTTGTACAGTGGCAGGGGTAGGTCGGCCTGGGGAGCCTATGGTTCTTCTTGTCGAGACAGACCATCAGCATTCTGGTGTTGGCTTCCCCGCTTGTATTGGATGGAGAAGCTGTAGGGTTGTAAGGACAAGCTTCACCGCAGCAATCTTCCATTGTCCCCTGATACGCGGTTCAGCCATGTGAGGGGTTTTGGTCTGTAACAATTGTAAAGTCTCTGCCATACAAGTATGGCAGCAATTTTTTAAGCGCCCATACCATGGCAAGGCACTCCTTTTCAATAGTGGCATAGGCAACTTCCCGATCCAGTAGTTCCCGACTGGCAAAAGCAACTGGATGTTCTTCTCCGGCGGCGTTCACTTGGCTAAGTACTGCCCCAATCCCAAGGGTGGATACATCTGTCTGCACGAGGAACCTGCACTTATAATCCAGGGCAGCCAAGACAGGAGCAGTGACGAGGGCAGTCTTTAACGCTGAAAAGGCATCCTCGCATGCAGTCGTCCACGTCACATTCCTAGGCATGTTCTTGCTGGTCAGGTCGGTTAGGGGCTTGGCCAAGGTGCTGAAGTTAGAAACAAATTTGCGATAGTAACCAGCAGTTCCTAAAAATGCAAGTACCTGCTTTTTAGTCTGAGGTCTACACCAGTTGCTAATGGCTTCCACCTTGGCAGGCTCAGGCCTTAGGGTCCCACCCCCTACTATATGCCTGAGGTACTGCACCTCAGCCATCCCTATTTGGCACTTATGAGGGCGAATGGTCAGTCCTGCAGTAAGGATACAGTCTAGCACTATGCCCAAGTGTTTAAGATGTTCCTCCCAGGTTGTGCTAAAAACGGAAATGTCGTCTAAGTAAGCACAGGCAAAGTCCTGACATTGTTGTAACAGTCAATCTACCAGTCTTTGGAACGTAGCGGGGGCTGTTTTCATCCCAAAGGGCATTCCCAGGAACTCAAAAAGCCCAAATGGGGTAATGAAGGCCGAGCGCTCCCGAGTGTCCTCCGTTAGGGGTATCTACCAGTACCCCTTGCTCAAGTCTAACGTGGTCACAAATTGGGCACTGGCCAGACGATCCAATAGATCATCAATCCTGGTCATGGGATAAGCATCACTCTTGGTGGCATCATTTAATCGTCTGTAATCAACGCAGAATTGTGTGGTACCATCCTTGGGGACCAGGACGACAGGAGAGGCCCAAGAACTGTAAGATGGCTGAATAACTCCCAGTCGTTTCATCTCCTCCAGTTCGTTCTTTATCATGCCTTGAATAGCCGCTGGAACCCGGTAGGCAGCCTGCTGGATGGGGCGTTGTCCGGGGGTTTCCACATGGTGGCTGGTGAGAGTAGTCTTCCCCGGCTTTGAGGAGAAAGCAGCAGCCCTCGGCCTTAGTACGGTGACAATATCGTCCTTTTGTATATCCGATAAATGGGAGCCCAGGGGCACTTGTTCCAGTGATCCTCCCGCTTGGGCAACCTGGAGGAGATCGGGGAGATACTCGTCGTCGGCGGTATCACTAAGGGGGGTGGCAGACAGCTAGAACAGGCAGAGATTGGTCGTGGTAGTCTTTCAGCATGTTAATGTGGACGGTTTTCTGTCGTCGACCACTAGAGTCCAGGGCAACAACATAGTTAGTGTCATTAATTTTCTTGACAACCTGATAAGGGCCTTCCCACACTGCTTGAAGCTTGTTGGCAGGGGAAGCAGTAATCATGAGCACTTGCTGTCCTTCCATAAATTCCCGGGTCCTGGCATTACGGTCATACCAGGTTTTTTGTCTGGACTGGGCCATTCGCTGATGTTCTTTAGCGAAGGTAGCTATAGCTGGGCAAGACGGTCTCAGAGCTCTAGAACATAGGGAACGATGGGCATTCCGGTATCTGAGATGTCTTCCTCCAAATGTTCTTTCAGAAGAGTGAGAGGCCCACGGACCTTCCGGCTAAACACTAGTTCGAAGGGAGAGAACCCTGTGGACTCTTGGGGAACCTCCCAATAGGCGAAGAGGAGATGTGGCAGGTATGTTTCCCAGTCTTTTTCAACGTCAACAAAAGCCCTCAGCATATTTTTTAGGGTTCCATTAAAGCATTCACATAGTCCGTTCGTCTGCGGGTGGTAAGGGGTGGTGCGAATGGCTCGAACACCACAGGTATGCCATAGTGACTGGACCAGATCTGACATGAACTGAGTGCCTTGATCCGATAATATTTCACTAGGAAACCCTACCCGGGTAACGATGGTAACAAGGGCCTCGTCTACCTTTACTGCTGTAATACTGGACAGGGCCACAGCTTCAGGCTACCTAGTGGCATAGCCCACCACGGTCAGGATATATTTTTTTCCCGACCGGCTGGGGTGGGCCAGAGGACCTATGATGTCGACAGCTACACGTTGAAATGGTTCCTCAATTATGGGCAGGGATTGCAGGGGTACCTTATGTCGAGCTCCTGGATGCCGCATTCGCTGGCACACATCGCAGGTGCGGCAATAATGGGCTACCGACTGCGAGATGCCAGGCCAGTAAAAACTTTGGGTGAGTCTCTTTTCAGTCCTTTTTCTCCCTTGATGCCCAGCCAGGGGGATGTCATGGGCCAGTTGAAGTAGCTGTGCCCTGTACTTCTGAGGGACAATGAGTTGCCTGGTCGTTGCGTCAGGGTTCTGTAAGCCTCCGCCATGCTTCCGTTCAGGAGCCCCACTAACAAACACATCCAGCTACAGTGGGGCACCTCCATCACAGCACACTGCTGCTCAAAGTCTTTGAAGAACCCCTCCACATCTCCGGAAGCCTCATCAAATGGCTTAAACTCTGTCCGGGTGATCCGTACAGGCTCCCGGATCGTTGGGGTTACACTCCACATTGCGTTACTCCCTCTTTCAAGCTCTATTGCTTCCTGTCTCCGCTGTGCCCGGCGGGCAGCCTCCTCCTTGTACTCCTGAGAGACGCCGGGGCCCAGAACCGCCATCTCTTCTTCGTACCACATCAACCACTGGCTTTTCTGGATGGGGATCCCTGTCTCCAGTGCTCGTCCTTCAGACATCTGGGAGGAGGTGGCCGGGCTAGCGCCCACCAGTAGATCGAAAAAGGCCTCTTTAGTAAGTCCCTGGTAGTTCAGGCCCAGGTCTCTGGCTCTCTCCTGTAAACTGGATACAGTCCAATTTCTGTACTCACTCTGTGGGTGGTTCTCCATTGGATACGCTCTGTTGATCCCACTGCTGCCACCAGTTGTCACGGGGTCCTTCTCCGATACCATACAATCAACCGAGCGAGGGAAGGGTGAACTATCCCAAGACCTTTATTACAGGCAAAATTAGAAGGTCCATAAACAATCCACCACACTGAGGATACAATAGTTCAGAACAAGAATGTAGTCCAGTAACAGGATAAAATGTCCAGGGAGACGAGATTCCAAAACTTTAGCACCAGAAGATAAAATGGGTCCTTCTCTCTGAAGTGCAGTCTATACATGATCCACTCCACACAGGAGCTGACTTGACCAGCTCCTGTTCTCCCCACCGCCTTCCTTGTGTCCAGGGGTAGTCAAACAGGTTGGGGCGGTTTCCAGGCCTCCCAGAGGAGAACAAAGGAGTCTTGGGGATTAAAGAACTACAGGGGGTCATTAAGAGACAGATACAGTCAGGCTATAGACATACAAGAAAAACACTATGAAAATAAGTGAAACAGAAATATACACAAAATGATATCCACATAGCCTATCACACCATCACAGCGATCATAGCATTTTGGGGTCAAACAGCTGTGGGGCGGTGCAGGGACCGCTTCTGGATCAGAGCAGGCACTGACTGACAGTGGGCACAAATACAGCTGCCGCTCACTGTATACTGAGAGGTGACTGAAGCTGCACCTCTATGACTGAAAGTTGGAGCCTTCAGAAGAAGGAAAGATCATTTACTCCCGATAGCAGGGCTTTTGGTGTGGCGGACACAAGAGTTTAGAACGCCATTAACCAGCAGATTAGCCCCATATGTCCAGGTTAATAGCGTTTGGGGACAGGAAAGGATCCCTTTATTTTTTATTGTCCATTGAAAATCAATTATCCAATAGATAGGTGATAGCTTACGGACTGTGAGGTTTGACCTCAACGAAAATGCGCTGCAGAATGGGTAACTTTTACCCCTGTTGCAATAGAGCAGTGTGCATACTGCACCATCCAGAGGATAAGCGATAACTTACCTACACTGGACAATCCCTTTAATTTAAGTTCAGGTGGTAAAAACAAAACCTTGTGATGAGTACAAAAATGTTTTATTATTAGGTAAATGTTTCATAAAATTTGAAGACCCTGAGGAAGTTCCATGGGCAGCGATATAAGTGGTGCTGCTTGTTTTTCTATTCCCGCCCTTACCCCATTTACCTGCGGATAAGAATACACATAGCCATGCAAGTTTGGTATGTTTATCTTTATAGCTCAGTCTACATGACAGGATTGTTGCTGCATTGCCGGATCCTATTAGTGGGGTCTTTGTGACTATATGGTGAGCAGTGTTATTGGGGTACAGGTTGGACACAAACTTATGGCTTGGATGTTTTGCAAGTTCAGCATATTTCATCTGTATATTATATCAGTACAGAATGTGACCTGCATTTGTCCGGGATTGGCATCCACACCGTCGCAGCTACAGCCACAAAATTTGGCACAGTCACACGTCTGGACCCCGAGAGCGTCCTAGGCTATGTTGCGAGGCGAAATTTTAACCCCGCGCGTTCCAATTCACCAAACAATTTTGCCCCTATCTACACAATGTGGAAAAACTGTGTGTGTATCAAGCCCCGCCCCTCATTATGATGTCATAATGGTTGCCATGGCGACGCTGTTGTCATCATAGGTTGCAAGCCCCGCCGCTCATTATGATGTCATAATGGTTGACTATGGGATGGAGGATGTGTGATGGGTATATGGGCACTGGATTATGGGGTGGAGGATATGTATGACGGGTATATGGGCACGGGACTATGGGATGGAGGATGTGTGATCGGTATATGGGCACTGGACTATGGGATGGAGGATATGTATGACGGGTATATGGGCACGGGACTATGGGATGGCGGATATGTATGATGGGTATATGGGCACGGGACTATGGGATGGAGGATATGTATGATGAGTATATGGGCATGGGACTATGAGATGAAGGATGTGTGATGGGTATATGGGCATGGGACTATGGGATGGAGGATGTGTGATGGGTATATGGGCATGGGACTATGGGATGGAGGATGTGTGATGGGTATATGGGCAAGGGCCATCATAGGTTGCAAGCCCCGCCGCTCATTATGATGTCATAATGGTTGACTATGGGATGGAGGATGTGTGATGGGTATATGGGCACTGGATTATGGGGTGGAGGATATGTATGACGGGTATATGGGCACTGGACTATGGGATGGAGGATATGTATAACGGGTATATGGGCACGGGACTATGGGATGGCGGATATGTATGATGGGTATATGGGCATGGGACTATGGGATGGAGGATATGTATGATGAGTATATGGGCATGGGACTATGAGATGAAGGATGTGTGATGGGTATATGGGCATGGGACTATGGGATGGAGGATGTGTGATGGGTATATGGGCATGGGACTATGGGATGGAGGATGTGTGATGGGTATATGGGCACTTGACTATGGGATGGAGGATATGTATGATGGGTATATGGGCACGGGCCTATGGGATTGTGGATATGTATGATGGGTATATGGGCATGGAACTATGGGATGAAGGATGTGTGATGGGTATATGGGCACTCGACTATGGGATCGTGGATATGTATGATGGGTATATGGGCATGGGACAATGGGATGGAGGATATGTATGATGGGTATATGGGCACGGGACTATGGGATGGAGGATAATTATAATTTGTTATAACTATCCACAGTTAGTTACTATGCCCGGGCAGCGCCGGGCTCTTCAGCTAGTATATTTATATATACAAACACACATATATACACATACACTGTATATACACATATTTATATATACATACACATACCACACACAGGGTGGTCCAAAAGTAGGTGGACAGTATGTGTAACAGGGTTATGAAGGGGGAGATTTATCAAACATAGTGTAAAGTGAAAGTGACTCAGTTGCCCTTAGCAACTAATCCGATTCCACTTTTCATTCTTTTCATTTCAGACTCTTTGGAAAATGAAAGGTGGAATCTGATTGGATGCTAAGGGCAACTGAGTCAGTTTCACAGATCCAGTTTTCACAGATAAAACTCCCCCAAATCTGTTTTCTTTTCAGATAATTCAGATAACCCATAATGGCAAATAATTTAAATACAGATCAAAGGAAATGGATTTTAAAAGAGTATTGGAAATCTCAAAATGCTGAAACAGTTAGAGCACATTGGGTTGAAACATTTGGTACTCAAGCCCCAAAGAGATAAACCATTTACCGCCTTTGTGACAAATTCGATGCCACTGGCTCAATCCTTAATGCTCCAAAAACTGGTCGACCCAAAACAGCCTGTACAGAAAATAGACAACTTGTTGCTGAAACATTTGTTCAGAGTCCAAAAAAGTCCACCAGAAGAGTCTCTTTAGAATTGGGAATTTCACGAGCTTCCATCATGCGCATCCTGAAATCTACTGGGTGGAAAGCTTATCGTCCACATCTAATTCATGGTTTATTGGAGGATGATCCAGACAGGCGGCTGCAGTTTAGTGAGATTATGCTTAACGAAATTGAAGAAAATCCAGTAATTTTAGATAACATTATGTGGAGTGATGAAGCTTCTTTCAAATTATCTGGCCATATCTACTATATAATCGTATAATTCTGTCTGTCTGTAACGGAAATCCCGCGGCCAATCAGCGACAAGCGCAGTGTGCAGGCGCAGTCCTGAATTTGAAGGACGTACGCCACCGCTACCGTCAGGAGATCAGTGGCGCTAGCCGCTGATCTCCCGAGGGTTGCCACGGGTCATCTCCGGCCGCACTGATGCCAGTGGCGATGCAGCTGGGAGATGACCGGCGCCAGCCGGTACCCAGAACCCGGAGGAGAGGAGACTCCTCCGGACCCTGGGTACCATAAACCTGTAAAAAAAAAAAAAAAAGTTATTCTCACCTTCTGACGGCCCCCGGACTGTTTCCTTTATCTCCACGCGCCCGGCATCTTCCGTTCCCAGTATTGCTTTGCGCGAAAGACTGCGGATGACGTCGCGCTCTCGCGAGACTGACATCATCTCCGGTCCTTCGCGCTAAGCATTACTGGGAACGGAAGATGCCGGGCGTGTGGAGAGAAAGGAAACAGTCAGGGGCCGTCGGAAGGTGAGAATAACCTTCTTTTATTTTTTTTTTTATTCTTTTTTTACATTCTATCTTTTACTATTGATGCTGCATCAATAGTAAAAATCCACACTTGCGGACAAAAAAAGAATATTACTCCTTCTCCAAAATGAAGCAAACTACAATTATATTAAAAACATGTAACTTTATTAATTATTAATAGGAATATTAATATTTGTTTTGGATGGTGATTTAATAAACTGCTATGTTATCAGGAGACAATGAATATGTAGCCAATTTTAAATGTCTTTATTTTAATAAAGTTACATGGTTTTAATATAATTGTGGTTCGCTTCATTTTGGATAAGAAATAGTAATAGTCATGCGAATTGGCCATATTCTAGAATACCCGATGCGTTAGAATCGGCCCACCATCTAGTTAACAGACATAATTGTATTTACTGGTATAAAGAGAACATGCATTTAACATTAGAGCAACAACTAAATGAACCTGGTGTTAATGTTTGGGGTGGTATTTCAAGTTTTGGTGTTTTTGTACCTTTTTTTTATGGAACCGTCACAGGAGATAAGTATCTCAAAATTCTTCCCCAGTTACAGCAACAGCCTAATTCAAATGACCTTTATTTCCAACAAGATGGGGCCCCTCCACATTATTCCAGAGTAGTTCGCGAGTATCTTGATGAAACAGTTCCTAATAAATGGATTGGCCGGCACGTTCACCAGACTTGACCCCAATGGATTTTTTCTTTTGGGGAGTACTCAAGGACAAAGTTTATAGTCGAAAACCAAAAAGTGTCAGTGATTTGAAAAATTACATAAGAGATGCATTTCAAGAAAATAATACCCAAAGAGACTTGTGCAAAAATGTTTGTCGAAGCGTAAGAGGCAGACTTCAAAGCTGTGCAAATTGTGATGGAAAACAGTTTGAGCACCTAAATATTTTCTGTCCACCTACTTTTGGACCACCCTGTGTGTAAAATATATATATATATATATATATATATATACACACACATACACACACACGCGCATATATAATGTGTGTTTTTTTCTCAGAAAAGCCGGGGAACAACAGAACCACGCCACAAATACAATGCCTCAAGTCATCCTACCAAAAAATAGGCACACTCACAGCTGAAATGGACGGCTCTCGAGTCACTTCTCTGGTCCAATTCAGGTCTTCACCTGGTGAGAACGAGTTACTCCTTAGGTTAATCTTCTCCATTGGTAGGATCCTTCCAGACGTCTACACAAAACAGTAAAAAGGGATTTGGTAAACCAGACCTCTTGGTTAACATTGAAAATCTCTGCTAAGAGTATTCTCTATACCAAGAGGGAACGCATGGCCAATAATTCCTTAATCTCCCTTTGAAGTGCATTTTTGTTTTTACTTGAATATAAGTGTATTTCAGGCTAAAAAAATAAATAGGTTTCAATTAAAAAAAAAAAAATTGTATCATTTGCCTTCTATAGCTTCTGTGTTGCACCTATTGCTGGCTGCATAATGAGCTAATTAAGAATCCATCAGTAAGCTCACTATGATGGTCTGGAAGGAGGGGAATTTGTAAATCTGTTATCTGCCTTTTTCTGAGCTCCTCTCAGATGATTTATGACCACAGATAATATCAAAGTTGAATTTGAAAGAAAAACTAAAAGAGACAAAATTATGCAATGTTTTTAATGAAACCCAATTGCAAAAGTGATTTTTAGACCCCAAATACATGCATTTACGTTAAAAAAAAAAAAAAAGTGTCCACAAACGTGGATGACCCCTTAAAATGGTATTTAAAAAATTAATGTGAAAAATATTACAAAAAAACTTGCTGTAAGCCTGTGATGCTGAAATACATACTTTGCTTTTCCTATACAAATGTTAATACTTGCAGAAGATGGTGTAATAGTGTAATGCAATAATCAAAAACCTACCAAATGGATATCGGAGTCGATTTGGAGGGCCCATCTTTGTAGCTCAACTTGTGCATCCTCGTTGTTCTGAATCCTTTTAATTAGTTTTCCCAGGGAAATGTAGTGCTGCTTGGGGCTCAGATGGATCTGCAGGCTCAAGTCCTGAAAACAGAGAAGAAAATAATGGCTGAACCGTGGTGTGGAAAGTCATGGGGAGAGAACCTTGCACCCCGCATCTACCATCATTCCCAACTTGGATACTTATGACTTAGGGCTGGATAACTCCCCAGAACCCGGCAGCAGAGGTCCCTTATTCAGGCAGACCCAAATGCCTGTGGACCACAGCTTGCCCAAGCCAAAAGCATGTTTGGGGGGCAAGCCTGACCCTTTTGGAAGATGTTTTTTTCTAAATCACGTTCAAGAGTTAATATTGGCTGCCCCTTTCCTTTTCCAGGGGTCGGGATGTGGGTTGAGTTGTGACTTTAGACGCTGGAGCACAATATTTGGCCACTTGTTCATTTCTCCCCTAGAACAACTCAAGAACAAGGTTTCAGTAGTCGGCTCCACGCTGAAGGAGTTGTCAGAGACGAGCCACCTACTGAACGTCTATGGGTAAGTACAGCACTCTGCATCACAAGTTGTACTGTTTGTTACCTTCATGGCTTTAAAGTCTTTCTTCATTTTGTCTGGAATGCCGGTCATGTAGGAAAGTTCTGGAAGGAGGAGGATCATAGACAACACCTGAAACGGAACCAGCAATGTAGACATTTAGAAATGTATAAAGGTATAGCTGTGTCCGCCATGACCCCAGCACGCTGCACACACACACACGGACGTCACCTTGGTACGATCATCCTTCCTCTCTTTGGGCTTGTGAACTAGGAGCGGCTGGTCCATTTCTTTCACTGTGATGCCGTAATTCTTACTGCAGGGTAATACACAACATGATGAGCGCAACGAGATCACGCACCGGACAATGCAGCCGCAGAAACGCGTCACACACACACAGCAGCGCTGCTCACTTTAACCCTCTAATGACTGGGGGCTTAGGGCCAAAAACTTCACCTTTTCAAATGCTGCATTGTTTAGGAGGATCTTTTTTCTTATAGTCTGCCCCAGACGTTTTTTTTTTTTTTTTCTTTTTTAAACACATGGGCTTTTCTTATTACGGAATATTGGAAAGAACTTTTTTTTAGGCTGTAATTGTAATATTTGCCTGAAAGCGATTGCTCTTGTGATGGTAAATATGTGTAAAGCATCAAGAGCTTATCATTATTTATGAAATTGATAAATATTTACATTTATTATCCAGGCCTCATTTGAGCTTTATATATGTCACCCTCACTCTGACCATGGGCCATAATTACCCAAGTACAAAAAGTACTTGGTAAAGAGATTACTGGACCCCGGGAGAGTGTGTACAGCATTAAGTATTTACGTTACCCCTCCACACACACACACACACACACACACACACACACACACACACACACAATGGTACCCGATACCAAGGGTAGTCTTTTTCTACTCTGGTCCTGCCTGATTTAAGCAATGTTAATCTTTTCCATTTTTTCTTCTCATTTTATGTACACTTTTTCTTTGTTTTGCAATTTACTCAGTTATTATGATTTTAATGGAGTCACAGGTTAGAAAGGAATACATTTTCCCCCATATACAGGACACTGATCGCAGTTATGGTGACATTCATATGGGAAGAATAATTTCCATTCCACTTGGGCTTGTGACATTTGATGTGCCACGGCCGGTGCCAAACTATCCGTCACCATGCTACACCATTATATATAGATGATGATGGAGAGCAGCGACTGAATAACATGGAGGGTGGGGACATCTATTGGCTAATGAGGAAAATACCGATTACACAAGTCACATTATTGGCACTGATGAATATACAATTTTTTTTTTTATTCTTTAAAAGGCAGAAAACATGATAAATGAACAATAAAACAAGCAGCGTTCACCCCCTCAGGCCCGGCCTCTGTTTTACTTCAGGGCATATGACCACATTGCCCATCCGACCAGTGTCGTGTCATTGGCGTGCGTGGTCACGGACACAGTAGCTCACCTGTAATAGTCTATAAAGCTGATGTTTGTGCCATCAGACATGGTGAAGACATCTTTAGGGCTTTTGTTCCAGTCGATATCATCGACGCGGTACGTCCGGTTGTTGTACCTGGTGATCACGATGCTTCCCAGCAGCTGCTTTGTCACCTCGTCTTGAAAGCTTTCACGGCTTTGCTGGTACAAGAGGTGCCTGTAATGTGACCAGATGCACACTAGGGAGACTGCGGAGAAACACCCTTCATATTCCTCCTGTCATTTAGCACTATTTCTGTGTAGCCCTTTCGTATACAGGTTCTGTGCGGACCAATGTGTATCCACGGTTACATTGCAGCTATGATTTATGCCTCTGGCCCCTTTTCTTACAGACAATAGATGAGGTTAAAAACACATGAGCCATGCACAAAAGTGAACAGGTCGGTTGGACAGTGTTCACACCACCCAAAGACTGAAACACAAAGAAAAACCACAGTATGATAAACGTGCAAAAATACTCTGTTGTAAAAAATATATAACAGTAGACAGCAAATGCTAGTAAAAAGATAACAAAAACAGGGTATTTGGTTGATACATTTTTTGCAAAAAATGTATACTAAGCCACTCCACCAACGTCACGGTATTCCCATCTCGGAGCAGTCCTATCTAATGTATTTAAAACCTGATCATGTGATGATCAGGTTTTAAATACATCGGTTAGAACTGCTCCGAGATGGGAATACCGTGACGTTGGTGGAGTGGCTTAGTATACATTTTTTGCAAAAAACGTATCAACCAAATACCCTGTTTTTGTTATCTTTTTACTAGCATTTGCTGTCTACTGTTAGATATTTTTTACAACAGAGTATTTTTGCACGTTTATCATACTGTGTTTTTTCTTTGAGTTTCAGACAATAGATGCGGGTAGATGGAACACAGTAACACATGACTGCAGAATTAACTACACAGGTTTATTTGTAGTAGCCATGTAGACACATAGGTTTGCATAGGAGCTGTATCCTGAAAAGCTTCTTACCTGAGACAATTAGTGAAGCTTACTTACAATGGTCTGTCCGAAACCCAGCACCCTCATTGACCAGCTGCAGCCAGATGTACACAGTGGAGATAGCACAGCTCCATGTAGTGGCTATTCCAAGTACTGCAGATCAGCTCCTGTTGAAGTGAATGTAATCAGAGCTGCAGTACCTGATAATGGCCACTACAGAAAACAAGGAGCTGTGCTACTCCGGTTCTGAACACTGTTGATATCCAACAGTGGAAACTGCAAACACCTGATCAGTGCTAGGTGCTGCCACCCCCAATATTATATTAAAGGTGTTCTCTGAGAATGTAATAAAATGGTTTTTCATTACCCAATTTACATGGCAAATTTTCCTATTCACTTGTCTGAAGAAAAACAGCTCCTGATATCTGTGTCTCAACTGACAGAGGAGCTGTATCATAAGCAGATGTACCTACAAGACGGAGAAGGGCTGTGACATCAGAAGAAATAAATATTCTCCACTGCAGACTGCACAGAAATGATTTTTCACCAGCCTCAATCCTTCATGTATATTCAGTCCAGGAAATGTATTTCTTATTCTGTCACACACTTTGAGTCGGCTCTTGGAGGCTTAAGATACAGCTCATGTCAGTGGAGTCACAGGTCTTGGGAGATGTATCTATTCCAACTGCAGCCAGTCTGGATAAATGACTAACACATGCTGCAGTTTGATTTACGTGATGGGGTCATGTAATTGTCTTAACTTGTATTGAATTTATTGTCTGTACATGTCCCCGCTTAATTGTAAAGTGCTGCGGAATATGTTGGCGCTATATAAATAAAAATTATTATTATTATTATTATTATTACTACATTCTTGGAGAAACCCCTTTAATGACCCATCCTAAGCAAGGACCATCAGTGTAGGAGTCCTGGACAACGCCTCCAATATGCCACCTAATGGTAAGTTTACACAGGCATCACAACTTTATGCTGTGAAAATGTGTCCGATTGACCTCCATCGATGGCCTGTCTGTTCTGTCAGAGACTGTGTCACTGTCTGTGAAAAGTGACAAAACTCCCATTGGAGGTAAGAAACAGCAGTGTGAGCAGAGACTAAAATTATTCTGAGGCCTGTTTATCATTATGAGTGTGGCAGGGTCCTGAAGAGTAACAAGACCAACCATGCGCTGTTTAATCATTAATATCAACTGAGCAAAACAGAACGTCTAGTACATTGGTGATCAGTCCTGGCATTTATGAGGGTTGGATGTCATATATAGCATTGGTATGGAATAATCACATGAAAAGAAAAGCTCCGTCATACAATGAACAGGCTCCATTCTCACTAATAAGCCACCACTTATCCACTGTCTTTTGAAAATATCAGATGTTAAAATCTGTGTTGTTCGTTAAGCAGAGCAGGAATCACTCATGTCTGTGTGTGCAGTATATGGAAGTCATCAAAGCAGAAAGGTTTCACCTAATTTTTCACATAAAACTGAAAATTAGATATACGATTTGTGATTAGATTTGCACAAGTCATCCACGAACAATGCCAGCTTATGTGATCTCAGGTGTAGCCGTGCAAGCCTCCCCAAAATACTCTACAGCGGTCACATCACAAGTTACAGCCAATCGGGAGAGAGACCATCATAGCCTGTATAAAAGCCAAGGCAGGGAATGCAGAAGCTATTTTAGGGTCATTCAGGATAGTGAGAAAATATCAGAGCACAGTAATAGAGGTTGGAAGAGAAAGCTCTAAAACAATAGACAAATACTCCAAACAGTAATGTGTCTGGGAATAATATAGAGATTGAATTCACTGGGTAGAGAGATAGAAATGTGGCAGTGCCAGACTTAGTGTGATTGATTACACAGCGAGAAAATGTAGCTGGCAGATGTCCTGCGGCATTTGAATTACACATTTTTTTCATGCTGAAGAAAGCAACAAGTCAACACAATATTTCATAAAGAACAAAAAAACAAACTAAAAACAGTGTCAGTCAGAGAACATTATCTTGTCAGAAGTGACCTATGCTGAGTTTTTGCTTTTCTCGTTTGATCCTTCTTGTGAAAAGGTGAATAATTATGTTAACTCGTTCCCTATAGGTCAATTTTCCATTTTTGGGCTTTCAACTTTTTTCTCCCTCATCTCCCAAGAGCAATAACATTTATATTTTATCTTCAATATAGGCGTATGAGGGCCTGTTCTTTGTAGGACACGTTGTACTTTTGAATTACACCGTCCATTTCTTCATGTTATGAATGTACTTTACTTCATTTTGAAGACCTAGGGAACTTGAACCTGCTTGTGCTAGTTACAATAATACCACAGAAATGCTGTACACAGGAAAAATCACTGTCTCCAATGAATGCCAGCAATGGGCTGTATTTTCTTTAAGGCCCGGGTCACACTTGCGAGTGTGATGCGAAAAACTCGCGCAAGTCTCTCGCATCAATACCTGGCGCTGCCACCGACACTCGGGACCGGAGTGTGAGGCTGCATGTATTTCTATGCAGCCGCATACTCCGGTCCCGAGTGCCGGTGGCAGCGCCGGGTATTGATGCGAGAGACTCACGCAAGTTTCTTTCTTCACACTCGCAAGTGTGAACCCGACCTAAGAGTACAATCAGGATACCCACAGGGAACTTTAGCAGACCCCAGCGGTGTCACAACAATTCCATTGAAACCATGTGACCACCTTGCGGGGCGGGGGGGTCAATGGTTAGTCAGAACATGATGTCCCCTGGCAGTTAACAGGTTAACAACTGAACGATACAGCCATTATCTGCCGATAAAGATGAGAACGCAGCTCCTGAGCCCGAATCATGGACAGGGAGCCGACATATGACATAGAAGTAAGGTGTTAACTATGGCTGTCTATTTAACAACCGTACACGCCACACAAATACTGTGGCCTGTAGCCACATTCTGTCTATCAGATATCTACCTCGCATTCCTTGTTCAGTACTTTTTGGAAGGGGAGAGAGTGTGGGGAATAATTGTGTTTAAAAAAGAAAATAAAAAATCCAGACTTTTTTTTTTTGCACACCTATTTTGGCAGTCAAATTTGACACCCATACACGCTACACCAATACTATCGTTATTGCCGCTGATGTCTTTTTTGGACATGTTCTTATCTAGCATTTCTTGCTCAGTCCTTTTTGGGAAAGTGTGAATGAGTGGGGTTGAAAACAATGACGAAAAGGTAATTATAGTGTAGTAAAAGTTGCAAAATAAAATAAAAAAGATTGTCAATGAACGGCATCTATAAAAGGAAAAAAACAAAAACAAAATGGGGGGCGTGGCTATGTAGCGCTGCGGAGAGGACGTGCTTCTAAGAGCTCCTGCCATCCTGAAAAGTACCCGGTCAGCAGACCCTTACCTCTGCTGATATCTGCTTGTCCTCTGGCCCCTCGGGGACACTCCTGGACCCCCGTGGGAGTGCGGGGCTGGATTTTTAAGAACCCGCGGCTGTAAGGATCCGGACAGCCGGCGGGGCCTGCATGGGGCGGCGGCCATATTGGAGGCGCTCGCTCAGCCTTTAAGAGACGCAGCGCCGGGCTCCCTCGCTGCAGCGCTGGAGGAGCAGCAGGAAAGTGAGAGCATTCTGACTGATCGAGGGGAGCAGGCGGTGTGTGCCCTGGAAGATTGGGCCCCGCGCTCCCCCCTCTGCTATATAGCTTGCCCTGCCAGCACCATCATTGCAGGGACTTGGATCCCTTTCTGTCCGGTGTCCCTGTGGGGTCTCTCCCTGGGCTATAGTGGCCCTTGTCTGCCGCCTGGATCTGGACACTGCCTCCCTGAGTAAAGCTGCGGGTCTGCGCTGCTCCTGAGACCCTGCAGCCACCATTCGACCATTATACCCGTCTGTAGCCCTGACTCAGGGGGCTTTGAGTGAACTGTTTCTGCTACCCGGCTGTGCCCTATCGTGCTGAAATAAGTCGTTCTAAGGGGTTTGAGAATATGGGAAGCAAGATGTGCCACAGTCCGCGCTGCTGAATCCACAAAATCACCTGGGATGCAAGATGTAGTAACAAAGTACTGCTTTATTCCTTCCTACGCGTTTCGGCGCCCTTCCTGGCACCTTCCTCAGGGATATATCCCTGAGGAAGGTGCCAGGAAGGGCGCCGAAACGTGTAGGAAGGAATAAAGCAGTACTTTGTTACTACATCTTGCATCCCAGGTGATTTTGTGGATTCAGCAGCGCGGACTGTGGCACATCTTGCTTCCCATATTCTCTGGCAGTTTTTCCACTTTGGAGTGGTCGGTGGAGGTCCTGCAGCAGCTGATACTGTGTTATGTCTTCAAGCCAGTTGTGGGTCACACAACCGGAATAGGTGAGTGGAACTGCATTACACCACTCACATCGTAGTGTCACTAGTGATAGGGCACTATTGCACCTCTTGTTCCCCCACCCTTTTTGTATTGATACAGTGAATCATCAGTTCTAAGGGGTTTGGAACAGCGGCCGAAAGGCTGAAGGAATATGCCAGATTAGACCACGCTGAGGGCTCAAGACCCAATAAAAATAATCCCCCACAAGCTCAGCGTAAGAGCCGCCCCTCTGAGGGTGGGGAGGAGAATGAGCAGGAGGAATTAACCCTTAAGCAGGCGTCTGAACAACTCATGCAGGCCATCTCCTTAACCAGGACGTCTCTGTCTGGGAAGATAGAGAACGTATACACTGAGGTGGGACGCCTCCGACAAGACGTGCAGGCCATGAAGGGTCGCATTACGGAGGTGGAGACGTGGGTATCCCAGGTAGAAGACACCATCACACCCATGGAAGCTAAACTAACGAAAGTGGCAGGCTCCATGAATGCGTGGAGGCAAAAAGCAGATGACCTGGAGAATAGAATACGTCGGAACAACATCCGAATTATTGGCCTGTCGGAGCGATCGGAAGGACAACATCCGGAGCAGTTCCTAGAAGACTGGCTTAAAACTTCTTTGGGCGATGAGTTCTCCTCAATCTATGAGGTGGAGAGGGCTCACAGGGTCCCCACTAGGCCTCTTCCTCCGGGAGCCCCACCTAGACCCTTTCTAGCGCGCATCCTCAACTGCAGGGATAGAGACGTGGCTCTACGACTGGCGCGGCAAAAGAGTCCTATCAAGTTCAACAATGCCACGATCTCGATTTTCCCAGATTTCTCTGCGGAACTCTAGAAACAACGGGCGCAGTTTACGGAGGTCAAAAGACATCTACGGGAGAGGAATATTGTGTACTCGATGATTTACCCGGCCCGGCTCCGGGTGGTCCAGGGAGGCTCTACTTTGTTTTTTACAGACCCGGCGGAGGCGACGGAGTGGCTACGATCCCATGGAGGGTCTGCTGAAAAAGAATCCTAATGCATCTATTGCTTGTTGGTATTTTTCTCTTAATTGGCTGATTGGAGCTTTACTCGAAGACGTCCAGGTCACCAACAATACCGGACACTGGGATCAGTGATGGTATCCCCATGTTTGTTTTGTGATGGGAGTACAGGACTCTGCTCCTATGTTGTTTGTTGTTTTTTCACTTTATTTTCTTTCCGTAGTGTTTTTGGTATTTTTTAGGCTATAATCGCAGTTGGCAACAATTTCAATCTCTAGGTGATGTCTCTAAACTTTGCCCGGGTAATCCTATGCACCATGTTGAGTGGAGTAAAATATGGGGTCGGAGTTAATATGTATGACATGGAATGTAAGGGGAATAAAAACTCCCCGGAAAAAGATCAAGGTCTTTTCACAGGTCAGACATTATCGCCCTCACATTGTGGTCTTGGTGGAGACGCACCTGACTAGGGATACGGCACGATGCGTGCAGAAACCCTGGGTACAATGGTCTGCCCATACATTTCATACCAGCTACTCGAGGGGGGTCTCGCTGTTGGTACATAAAGACGTCAGATGGGAAGCGAGGGAGACTCGGAGGGATCCTGAGGGTCGTTTTATTTTTGTCCACGCATTTAAAAACACCAGGAAGTATGTGGTCTTATGCATTTATAACCCCCTCCAGCTGGAATATCCCTCCTGCAGAAGGCAATGAGTTTTGCCCTTAACTTCCCAGACGCAGATGTTATTTGTATGGGCGACTTTAATATGGTCATGAACAACCGCCTGGATAAATTGAGGCTGGATGATGAAGCGACTGGGGGGTCCTCTCCAACGACCACAACCCCGTTGTCATCATTTATGGGGGGTGGTGGGTGGTTGGATTTGTGGAGGATGCGTCACCCTGAGTTAAGGGAATACATTTGCCACTCATCCACTAAACGCTCTCTATCATGCATAGACTATATATTTGGTTCTGGCGGTCTGGCAATGTGGGTGGCTGATATAGAGCATGGAAGTAGGGGAATTTCAGACCATAGTCCGATCATCCTTAAACTCAAATATGGGCAAGTAAACAGTGGGATAGCTTGGAAGTTAAATCCTTTCTGGTTAAAACTGATGGGGTCTCCCGACAGAACGATTGATCAGTTGAATTGCTTCATCGCGTCCCACCCGGAACCCCAAGATATTAATCTATTCTGGGACACCCTTAAGGTATACCTGAGGGGCTGTTTGTCCTCCACGATCTCTTATATTAAGCGGGTAACCGCGGGGAAGGATGACGAGGTGGAGCAACGACTGAAAGACGCAGAGGCAGCATATGTATCTACCCAAACTAGCGGGAACACGATTGAGTGGCTGGCGGCCCAAAGGTTATACACTCAACATGTGGATACTAAATCTAAATGCAAACTATTCTTCACCCGTCAATCCTATTTCGAATTGGGGAACCAGACAGGCAAATTCTTGGCCTATCTGGTACGCGAGCACAGCACCTCAAATACGATATTGCAGATTCGTAGGGTGGACGGTACACTGGTGTCTTCGACAGAGGATATTCTTGGCTGTTTTCAGGATTACTACAGGTCGCTATACGAATCTAAAAGTGACTTTGACACTTTGGAGTGTTTAGACTATTTGTCAGATATATCATTCCCCACATTAGATTTGGAGCAACGAGCCCGTATGGACGCTGTGTTCACTGCAGAAGAGATAGATAATGCTATGACAGACATGGCCTCTGGGAAGGCCCTTGGGCCTGATGGGTTCCCTATTGAACTATATAGGAAGTATCGGGATATATTGACGCCACTTTTGGTGAACGTATTTCGGGGAATATGGGAAGGGAATTCTATGCCTGAGTCCTTTTACGGGGCTAATATCAGTGCTTCGGAAGTAGGGGAAGAACCCTTTAGAATGTGGATCCTATTGTCCCATTTCACTAGTGAATGTGGACTATAAAATTTTTACCAAGATTCTAGCTACCAGATTGAATTCCATTATATTGAATCTCATACATCCTGATCAAACCGGTTTTATGCCTGGTAAAAGTACTTCCATTAACATCAGAAGAGTCCAGTCAATAGTCCAGTATAGCTCCCTGGTGCCAGATAACAAATGGGCATTGGCATCGTTAGATGATGCCAAGGCTTTTGACTCTCTTGAATGACCTTTCCTCTCCGCATGTTTGCAAAGATATGGCTTTGGTACTAAATTTATAACATGGATCAAAATATTATATATGAAACCTAAGGCCTGTATTATAATAAATAATTCTATATCTGAGTCTTTCGCATTGCATAGGGGAACCTGTTAGGGTTGCCCTCTTCGCCCTTGCGATAGAGGCACTAGCAATACGCATTAGATCCTTCCCTAATATCCGAGGTATAGATATAGCAGGTCGGGTGGATACCATAGGCCTATATGCTGATGATATTGTGATATTCTTGAGTGACGTGGAAGAAACTTTGCCGCAGGTGATATCCCTTATAGATTTAGTAAATATTCAGGTTTACATATAAATTGGGAAAAGTCTGCCCTGTTACCCCTTTCCCATACCCCGATGCCCCAGTTGGATGCTCTCTCCTCGCTGCCTATTGTGTCTAGTTTTAAATATGTGGGCATCCATATTTCTAACAATAGTACGTCTGATCTACAACTTAATGTCCACTCGTTGTTGGAACTAGTTAAAGCTATGTTTGCGTCTTGGAGTAGGCTCCCATTATCTGTGGCTGGACGCATTAACCTGATCTAAATGATATTACTCCCTAATTTTAGCTATTCGCTTCAGCACAGTGCGGTAGCGGTGCCCAAGCCCTTTTTTGTTACTCTTAATTCTCTAGTCACGTTCTTTATTTGGGGGAAAACTAGGCCCAAACTTAAATTGTCCACTCTACAAAGACCAAAGAGGGGAGGTGGGGAGGCGTTACCAGATTTTTTCCTATACTACTTAGCTGGGCAGGCTAAAGCTTTAAATAACTGGATGCCGGGTAATTGCCTCCCTAACTCTGAAAGCCACCTGCTTCACGCTGCACAAGCGGATTGGCCATTAGGTTTACTTGAGCTGGAATAAACTAATGTCCCACGTCTATTACCCCTGCTCCGGCTGGCTCGATTGATATGGAGACAAATCAAGAATGTAATAGGGTTTAAAGATGTTAAAGCTGAAATGCCCCTGTGGAGTAATAACTATTTTCCAGGGCTACTGAATCACCCGTCCGCTGTTTTTTGGACCCAGTGTGGCGTCTCTTCAGTGGGAGACTTGTATGACCAGGGGACCTTAAAGTTTTTTGAACAATTGCAGGCCACACATGATATTCCGAGATCTCAACTTTTTCGCTATCTGCAGCTGAGATCGGCTCTTCAGTCACGCATGAGGGATGGGGGTGTGGACCGTACTATTTCATCGTTACCTCTAATAGGAATTCTTAATTTGCAGGGTCCCCAGGGCCTCATATCCTCCTTGTACACATATATGCTGTCAGTAGGGGCAGAATCGGTCATAAGCTCTATTAAGGCGAAGTGGGAAAGACTCATTCCTGAAGTGCAAGGAGAGGAGTTGGAGGAGATTCTGGAATCTCCAATTGGAGTATCCCCATCTGTTAACAACAGAATGATACAACTGTATATAATTAATCAATCATATTTAACTCCGTTGCGACTTTTTAGGATGGGTCGGCTTCAGTCGTCAGAATGTATGCGATGTCACTCGCCAGATGCTGATTTTATTCATATGGTGTGGCAATGTCCCACTATCCTACGCTACTGGAAAGAAGAGATTACACTACTGACATCCCTGGTGCAGGCCCCTGTCCCTCTAGAGCCATTGGTCTGCTTGTTTGGGGTGTGGGAGGAGATTTGGGATCGCTATAGTGGGGTCTTCCTGTGCGAGACGCTGTTTATGGCACGAAAGGTGTTGGCACTGCGGTGGATGGGCGGCTCATGTCCTTCCCTTAGGTTTTGGATCAAGCTGGTGAACTCAATTGTCTCATATGAGCGCACGTTATACCAAAACAGGGGATGCCCGGGTAAATTCGAAAAGATCTGGGAGAGGTGGAATTCCTCTCACCTCACTTTGCAAGACTGAGAAATCACATGTGACATAATATGATATAGGAAACCAGGCTGCGGAAATAGTAGATATTAGATGATGTAGCGGTAGTTGTAGTTTAGGAGTTTTAGTTAATTCCTACGGTTGCATGATATGACAAGTTTTGTGAAATTGGATCGATACACATGTGGGAAAATACATAAACAATTGTCCTTTACATATGCTAGGAAGGAAACATACATGTTACCTTGTTTAATCTATAAGAATGTGCAAATTCTTTGTATTACATTTTATTATGGACGGAGACGTGTGCTTTATATAATGCCTGTTATCATTAGTCATTGTGTATGTTGTACATTCTTTGTATCCTGGTGCTTAATAAACGAATTTAAAAAAAAACAAAAAAAAAAACAAAATATGGTTAAAAATGTTGGAGCCGTAAGTAGCAACAGCACCACTACCTCTAGCACAGCCGTCCGGGAGTAGTACTACCAAACACAGGACCCAACTGGCCTCCGGCAAGCATGTTCGTGGGGAGGAAGTGAGGGGCGTTATGGAAAACATAGTACATTACTTTTTCACTTGTCTCAGTCAAAAAAGGATAATGTTAACTCTGACTGTGAAACCATCAGTTTGAGTCAGTATTCTGCAACGTTCTCTTCCTCCTCTGCAAAAGTTAAATCTTTTACATTGTGGACTTTCAATTGTGTCAATGACACCTCCATCTCTTTGCCCCTTAGTCCCCCCAAGTCACAGCACTCTGGGGGCGTTTTTAAACATTTCACAACAACTTCTTCCAGTTGATTTATTCGATGAGACGAACAGTCAGCATTTGTACTCTAATTGGATGGGTCCAGATGAAATGGACGGCACGGTTAAAACGTCTTAGCTGTGTTGCTGGCTCTATCAGCTTGTTGTGCACCTGTCCTGGCTAGACCAGGCTCTGCTCCCTTCCCCGATGGCCACCTTTGCTGTGGTACACTTCAGATTCTACAAATTGACTGGCGTGTCTTTGACATCATCTTCCTAGGTTTTCAAAGCTCAGTCAGAGAGACACCCATATGTCTTGGTATTGAGACTCGAGTTTAGTTGCTGTTTGGAGTGAACCACCATCCATTTACATTTTGTAGTCACTTGGCAATTCTTCTAAGATTACTGCATATCCTAAGTCCTGCAGGCTAACACTCTACTACTCACTTTCTCAATAAATCCATTGGTTGCAGTAAACAAAATGAACTTATCGGACTCCGTTCATATTGTACCCTTTCCTTGCAAAATCCTTGTGGTTCCTGTGCCTTGCTCTGTGCTGTTTTGGACTTGCTATCTCTCTCTGGTCTGTCTCCCTGGCCCTGTGGTAACCAGTGTGCCCAAGTCCTTGATCTTCCATGAGCCCTTCAGCCGATTTAACCGACACCCTCATTCAGTACGTCCACCCATGTCCTACAGGTATCTGAATCCACCTCACTAGGTAAGCCTAACAGAATACTAAGACCACAGATTCAAAAGGTGCAATAACTGCAAAACCATTTCCAGAAATACAGAAGAATTTATCTCAACTGGTTTTGCAACTTGCTTTTAGCCAACGTGAGTTTATCCAGCCTGTGCAATATCTCTCAGCCCATATGGACGCACTGCATCAGACTCCTGCCGCAGCCAAATAATTCTCCGACACATTCTGCTTGGGAAACATCTCACATTTGCTTTCTCTTTCTCATTTTTATGGCGATCCTAAGGACTACTGGGGCTTTGTGAAATAATGAAATGTACACATTGAGTTAGTGTCCCCAGTAATATTTTTCAGACCAGTTCAAAAAACATTGGCCTAAATTTTTTGTTAACTAGAGAAACGCTGGAGTTGGCTACATCACTTTGAAAGAGGGAAGTATACATGATGCATTCTCTATCGACCTTCCTGTCTGCCTTCCATAGAGCGTTTAGCGAGGTAGGTTGAGTTCAGTCACTGATTCCATACTATGCTTGAGCCAAGGGACTAACTCTGCAGTACATTACGATGTCTAGTTCCATACTCTGTTGAATAATGAAGTCCTCCTGGTCAACTTATAAGCCTAAACTGCAGGTTCAAACACTAACCTTATTGGTAGAGATTTGCAGTTTTATCTTGATTTTCCTAGTCACCAGATTGGACTTGCATTTTAAAGAAAAGTCTAATGAAAAATAAACCTAACTAGAGTTTGAGAATTCAATACGGTGACCTGTTTCTTCGTAATTTTGAGGATCATCTGTCTGTTGAGCCATTACTCTTTTCCTTCCCTATCAAAATGCTGATTGCTCCTTTCCAGGTGTTTTCCATTTTCCCATTTTGGTTTGCCCTCTCACGTTCTGGGTGGGGCTATATTATGCCTTCACTGCACTTTCTTGCTGGCTATATGTCAAGGTGGATTTGTGCTAAGGAGTTCCAGCCCTTTAGTGAAGGGATTCACCCTGCTAGACTTATACTGCTTATATTCTTGCTGTGTGTCTCTCTTCCTTCCCAGCACCTTTTCTTTTTACCACTATTAGGATTCTGGGAGGTTGTTCTAGTTTCATTTGTTGGTTCTCCTTACTATACTCTCTCACTCCTTTTATGAATGTACTTAAAGTTTCTCACCCTGAGTCTTTATATCCTCCTGCACACCTTCCTCTCTCTTCGTTGGCAGTGTGTTGTGGACTCCGCTTTGGTTCCTCAGAAGGCACGAGGAAACCCTCAGGGAGTCAGGTCAAAATGGTGTTTTTAGTTGTGCAGCTAGGGATTAACTAGTTTGTGCAGGAACCAGAAGGGTGTAGGTCCAGCTTCTCGCTATAGTAAGTCTTCCTTACTCCCTTTTCCCATGAGTGAGTCTAGTACATGCATAACAACTATATTCCCCTGTTGCAAATCCCAGAGAGGCTTCAGAATTTTCTCTCAATAGCGGCTGTAACGGAACCCATGGAAATTGGTCCAAAAAAAGATCATAGCTGAAAGATTACTTCGCCTTACTAAAGGACGCTGTCTAGATTATTATAATCGGGACCATTCTTACAAAATTGTTGTAAACTTGTTAGGAACGGCGGAACGCACTGTGAGGTAGCGCTGTCATTTACTTAGGGGATCCTCGCTAGGCAGCGAACAAAACCAGATACGGCACAGGTTTTCCATAAACTCAAAACATAGTCCTTGCGGTTTATTCACCATCATAGAGCCACAGCAGCACTATACAGTTCATATCCGTAGCATAATCCAAAGCAATCAACATAAAGTTCATCACGGCATAGCGTCCATTACAGAGCTTCCCTCTGTTAAGCCTGTGATCATGCAGGTTAAGCTTAGGAGGCTTTCTAGCCTCATTTATCTCACTCACGTCAGGGTCTCCACATGGTTCCTTCATTCAGGCTGCAGACGTCCCTATCCCTCCAGGGAACTCTCAGGCTCTGGCAGCCATTACACACAGCCACACACAGGCTGTTAGCCAGGAGACAATCCTGCGCACAGGACCTTCCGCTCTGGACCAACCAGGTCCCTGCATTCACACTTGTGACTCACCCTGGCCACATTATATCGTTCATAGCCACGCCCACTGGGTCACATGACTCTGACCTCATCACAGGTCCTTCAGGCATTTTCACTCTTTACAACCATGTTTTAAACACACCCCCTGGGTGGGTTTGTAGGTAACCAGGCCCCCCAACTCTCTAGTTGCCTGGAGACTTCTCCATCATATATTAACGCAGCACCTCAGCAATGTCCTTGCTGATCACACATACATAAGTCTCCATCTCAAAGCCACCCACTTTGAGATACATAACAGCCACTCAACACTCTGCCATTCATCTCTTCTCCTGGGACCTCCACACAGCGCCCCCTAGCGGACACAGTGGTTACTACACCACAGCACTAAATAAAATAAATAATAAAGTGTGTTCGTCGCTCGGGGTCCACCGTGCAGAAGGTGTTATAACTGCTGCTGAGTAATGGCAGACGTGCTATATGGCGGTATAATGCGCACGGGGTTAAACGTCACCCAGGTGCGCAGAGCAATCACTGTTTAATCACAGAGATGCCAGTAAGGGTAAACACAAAAAGGCTGAGCCTGTTAGCGTCACAGGTCTCAGATATATGCACACACGGTATCAGGTCACAGGTGCAGGACCAAAGGCAGAAGGAACTGCATCCGTCTAGACCTACCGTGTGTGCGCGTCGCTACTGTGGGCGCCAAAGAGAGTTGCAACTGCAGCGCGGCGTAGGACACTGCCGCGAGACGATAGTGCCGTGAGGAGTAGCACAATCGGACGCTAGTGTAGAGGCGCGGTGTGCACAGTGGCCTAAGGCTTGCCACTGACTGCCGCTGACTGCTGAACTAATTCCCTATCCACATGCGTAATATCAGAGGGAAGGGGTTTCAAATGAGTCAGTCACCAGAATCATACATCCGTCATCATTCACACATCTAGCAAGTAATGTCTATACTAGCGCATGGCCGAACAGCCATGCGGTCCTTTTATAGCCGTGCGCTGCCGGGACCTTCCAGATCTCTGAGATGGACCAATCAGATCAGGGGAAGGACCTGAGCACGTGACTCCTGAGCTCCAATGGGAGATCGTCTCATGAGCATGCTCAGTGGACTCCTGCTGTGTAGCTACAGGAATCCGACGCCTAACAAAACTAAAGACCAAAAAGGAAAGCTCTGACCTTAGGTGAAGAAGGAGGAATTAATTGCCTTGAGATTAGCATTATCCCCTATTAATCAATCTTCTACTCATGCTTCTAATTGGTTCCCCCTTTTTTGTTCACGGGGCAAGCGTTCATTTTTCCTGGGCAGCAGAGAATTTTATGCATTTCTCTTTGGCCAAAAGGCTGAAAATTCCTTTTGTTTTTTGAGAACATCTCTGAAGCTAACCTCTGCAAATGGCTCAGCAATTCATGGTGGTCATATCCAAAAATGGACATAAAGAGTGACTTCATATTGGTTAAAAACAAATTGAGAATATTTTTTTTTAAAATTTTGTCACTTTTTGACGTTTCGCTACTTTTGGGACTTCTGTGCTTTCAGCTACATGCTCCAGTTATTGACTGGTTGTCTGAAAAGAATGCGCAGAGGGAATCATATTGATTTTGTAACTGCCTCAAAGCTCTACCTCAACAACCTGCATCATTGCCTCCAATTTGCCTGCCTCAGATATCTTCTCTAGCAGAAGGCCAGGCCAAAAGATTACCTCCTCATCGGCTCTATGCCTGGACCTTTTCCTTTCTTCCAGGTACTGAACCACCCAGAAGGGAAAGTTTATATTCTCTCTCTCCCAGAAAATGAGATGATGGCTTCCTACATTAAAGAAAACACGGACCGGGAATCAATCCAAAAATCTTTATCCCCAGCTGAATTCATAAAATAGAAACACCGGTCTCTTAGGCTGTGCATTAGGGTGACCGGATCTCATATGGGGGTAAAAAATGTTGGAATCTTGTTCGTCTGGACCCCACAAAACGATTCCCCTTTCCAGATATTGAGATAGCCAAAATTTCAGCTCGATCAAACGACGTTAACCCATGCCGCTCGTCGCTCAAAGTTTGAAAAAATCCAAATTGAGGTATTTTAAGATTTAGGTATTTTGCATAGTCTGTTAGACTATAAAGAATGTGACAACAACATTGCAGAAATAGCCCTGACCAAATTTTCGAACCATTTGTGATATTTGAATGCAGAGTTGGTGGGATTATCGTTTTTTGATCCCACCATTACAGACAATGAAAAGTTGTTAATGGCTAATAAATTGCTCAGTAGCACAGATGAACCATCAGAGCACGCTAACCTACATGAGTTGATAATTTTACATAGTTATCTTATCTATTCTAGAGCTTTTGTTAAAGTAGTTTTTGAAACGTCAGAATATAATGCTCGGCATTTGCTTACAACTTGCAGGACATATTGCTTTGTTCTTCATCTTTTGTCAGAAGGTCGTTAAAGTCGGTTACTTCCTACCTCTTTTAATTTTTCTTTCCTAACTTTTGGATTTACAACCCTAGCGTGCTCTGATGGTTCATCTGTGCTACTGAGCAATTTATTAGCCATTAACAACTTTTCATTGTCTGTAATGGTGGGATCAAAAAACGATAATCCCACCAACTCTGCATTCAAATACCACAAATGGTTCGAAAATTTGGTCAGGGCTATTTCTGCAATGTTGTTGTCACATTCTTTATAGTCAGACTATGCAAAATACCTAAATCTTAAAATACCTCAATTTGGATTTTTTCAAACTTTGAGCGACGAGCGGCACGGGTTAACGTCGTTTGATCGAGCTAAAATTTTGGGTCTCTCAATATCTGGAAAGGGGAATCGTTTTGTGGGGTCCAGACGGACAAAATTCCGACATCGATTTTTTGCGGTCACCCTACTGTGCATAGACTACTTTAAGAGGTATTGAATAAAGAAAAAGTTTTTTAAAATCAAGAAGATGTGCTGGATAATTATGGATTAATTTTGCATACAGGCTTGAACGCCATTCCCTGCACCTTCGTGGATAACTGCACTTGCTGTGGATAATTTAAGGGTGACCTGATAAACTTTTCTTTATATTGCATAGACTATTGGTGCCTCCATAAAATCATGCTGAATGAAAGTTATCCATTGCCTCATCTCTGGGTTATTTGACAGGATTAGAGGTAGAACTGTCCTCACCAAATTAAACTTGCGCAGATCTTAAAATGTAATCTGCATTATTAAAGAGGGTGACAAATGTAATACAACATTCAATATCCGTGACGGTAATTATGAATATCTAGTTATGACTTTGGGTATTGTGAGGCAGTGAGCAGCGTCACAGGTAGGGGGTCGCTGTTTGTTTTTCCCGGGATGCGCACAGCGGCGTATTGAGGTCATGAGGGGGCATTGCGGTCGCAGGCGTAGCTATGATTGTAATGGTGAAGGAGTGACTGATGTCACAGGCAGGGGCCACCGTGTGTTCTCACCCTGGATATACACGGAGGCGTATGCCGGCCACAGGTGTGCATGGCAGTCAGTTAATAAAAATAAGTGTTGTCTTGGACATGCTAGTGTGCAAGGCAGATGTAGGGAAAACCTGCTCTGGAATGTGTGTGTTGAAACAGACTGCAGTATATTAGTGGTGCAGTCCATTTAATTTCCGGTCCAGGTTTTCCATGTGGTTGAAGGCCACAGTATTCTTTGTTAAAAATCCTGCAGGAAAGGGTATGGGTGTGTCAGGTCCAGAGTGAGTTGGTGCTTGTTACTGTGCAGAGCAGTTGGTGTTGCATAGCACAGCCTGTGTGAGGCAACACAGGACAGAGCGGAGCCAATAGGCCTGACACCCACAATGCACACAGTGGTGCTGCCATCCACGATAACTGGTCAGAGGAGGACTGGCATGCATAACGGCTGCAAACAGGTGGATATGGTGCCCGGCTGCGACCCAGAGGATATCAAGGACTGTTTATGACTGTGTGAGTAAAAAAGACATTAACACAGCGGTGCGGTCACCCGTGGTAACTGGTCTCGGATGTGGACAGGTCTTGTGCCCGGAGGTACCCTGTCTTGTGCCCGAAGGAAGACTTGCGTGTGTAGTGATTGCAAACAAAATGAGAAAAGCTGTGAGTAAAGAGACTTTAATACGGCGCTGCAGTCGCCCACTGTGATGAAGGAGTTAACTGCTCCTTCCCCCCCCCCCAGATACTGTAAGCATATTGAACAAAGCAGGAATTAGGGCTCCAATGTTGAATAGCAAGGTATTTTAGTATGTTAATGAGATAAGGCCCAAAACAGAACTTCAAAGCCAAGTAGGAGCCACGTCAGCATGGGGCAGGGAGGCGCCTGGGGCTTCAATTAGAATATAACTGTCAGCTAGACACAGAAATACACATCCATTGTCTCTCCCAGCCGCCCCGACTCCATCCTAGGATCATGGATTATGAGCACATCTTTCGAGTTATGGACTTATGAAAAATATCCGAGTGACCCTGAGGAAATCGTGCATCTGACAGTGCGACTACTGAGGAGGTGAGGGTTCTGGGACCTGAGATACATAGATTGGCCCTCCACAGCGACCCAATGGGGCCATGTTTGCTCTCCACACGACAGGCAAAACTAACCGCATTCACTGGTACCTCTCATGTCCTGATCTGATTATGCTGTTGAAAGTTACCCCCTTTCTTAGATATAGGGAATAAGTTCTGCAGGGAGCTAAAGGGTGGAGATTATTAGCCCACCCTCTGACACAGGGGGAGGGACCTAGCGTGCTTAAGAACTAGCAGCCCATGGCAGAGAGGCTCACTCACACAGAAGAACCAGACGATGATGATCTAAGAAGGAACTGGGGACAGATCTGCCAAGGGGAGCAGCGGCCCACACTTTGGGGTCTGTCCAGCAACTAAAATTCTTGTACCTGTGGACTGCAGAGCTCCCGGCACCCACATGCAACCTACAATCTGGTAAATTGACCTCCAGCTTAATATCTCTAATTCTTGTACCCTTATTGTTATATTTTACTCAGACTGCAAATCCACTGTAATTTCATTGTATAGGTTAATGTATATTTCTGTAATTATCTAGTGCGCCCTTAAGGCAATTAAACCATAAAATTAATCTTGGGCTGATGCTTTTAATCTGATTACGAATCTTAGAATACCCAGCAGGTAAACAGGACATCCTCCCCGGCGGCCATTTGCTCTAGGTGCAGTTCCCTTACTGACCTGAGAGTCAAAGGGGGCGCCGGAGAGCTGTGCCTGTGTAGTTACGTCACATTGGTGACGTGGGAGGAACGGGTCCGGTTTCCTCCACACCCACGGTTCAGGACAAAGGGAGGTCCAGCGTGTTTAGGGACTGCAATCTAAAGCCGTGTAGTATGTAGTGCTATGAAATGGACGCAAATATTATATGCACTTGTGTGAAGCAGACACTGAGTTGATATGCACTTGTGTGAATTGGACCTTAATGCTGTGAAGTAACATATTAAAGAGACTGTGTTTGAACTTTGTGGGTCACTGCTTCTTCACTGCATACGCCGCTACCGCTGCACTACAGTATATACAATTCCTTTATCTGTGTTTCAGGACTTTGTGAGATCTTTAGTGATGTCCTGTACCAGTATGTCCTAGTCTATCTGGATGAGAACTTAATCTCCTCCAGAGAGTTAGACTCTCATCATCTTCAGGTCCACTTCGTTCTGAAGAGACTGCAAGAAAACCCACTTTATGTTGGAGAAATGTCTGAGCGTCATGAATTTTTTTTCTCAGATACATCATATCATCTGAAGGTCTACAATGGATCCAGAAAAAACTTCTGCTATTTTGGATAGGCCACAACCTGTTGGCATCAAAGCCCTCCAAAGATTCCTTAGGTTTGCAAATTATTACCACCAGTTCATTAAAAACTACTTTTACATGGTTGCACTTCTTATAACCTTAACTCGGAAAGGCGCTAATTCTCAAAACTCTGTAAATTCTGCTATTCAAGACTTAAGAACGTAAATCTTGTTTTTCTACTGTTCCTGTCCAATACCATCATAATGTTGACAGACCGTTTTTCTTTGAAGTGGATGTCTCTTCTATTGGTGTAAGAGCAGTTCTCTGAAAAAAAAAAAATCCTCTAGAGATGTAATTATATTAAGCCATTTTGGAATTCTGTCTTTTCCACTTATCAAGCCATTAGCGGTCATTCAGTGACCAACTCCCCCTCAGGTGGCTTTATTATCTATCCTCCTGGGCTCGTTTCGGTTCCAGAAAGAGGCTCCTAAGATTTTGCTTAACTGCTGCGCGCACTGTGATCCCGAGGCATTGGAAATCCTCCCAATCTCCGAATATGTCTAAATGGGTTAAGGAGATGACCAGCCTTCAAAGTATGAAGGAATTGTCCATGGAGGTTAATGGTTCAATGGAGAAATATATGCAGGTTTGGAGGCCTTGGATTTTGTATACGGACTCTCGGATTTTCAATCCCTCTTTTCTAAGCCATAAGGAAGATAGATCGAACAATACGGGTTAGATGGACGTCATTTTAGGGGTGCAAGTTGCCCCCTTTTTATATCAGACTTCATTGTTCCTTCCCCCTCTTCCCCTCTTTTTCTCTCTCTCCTCCCCCCCACCTTTCGTGTTTACACTATTATTTGGCGTGATCTACCTTCTCTGGTTTGGGTCGTGCTCTTTCAGCGGATACTTCAAATGTATTGCCAAAGGTCATACAGTCTCCCTGGATAGAGGATTCCTACATTCGCCATGGATTTATTTTTCTTTTCAGATTTTGTTGGACTTGATTGGAAATGACTTTTGACCTGAAAGTTCTAAATTTCGGTACTTGTTGACTACAGGTCCTGATGTACAGTTGTAAATGAGATTTCTTTTTGTAGTCAGTAATCGTTATGATGTTGAATCCTTTGTTACTGGATTGTTCTAAATTTCTTTTCAATAAAAACCAGATTAAACATAAAAAAATCCTCTAGAGACAGAAATCATTGCTGTGCATTCTTCTCCAAAAAATTATTCATTCAGCGACAGTGAGCACTTAGCCAAACAATAAACCTTAGAGAAATAGCGACTTCAACTTGAACGAGCCAAGTTCCTGGTCATCCACGGGTTAAAAAAACTGAACTCTTTTCTCGTGGCCTAAAAGGAGAAAAAAAAAAAAAAAATATTTGCAGCATGTTGCTTCATTTTGCACAGTTCAAACCCTCCTGTCAAGCACATCTCAGTCTTTTTCAGCCTACTCCTATACCACAAGAATCCTGGACAAAGATTTCCATGGATTTTGCTTCTGATTTTCCTGAGGCGCGTGGGTTTCTCCAGGATGTGTTGTGTTATTAAATTTGCGGGACTTCCATCTGCAATAAAGTTAGCCTGTTTTCTGAAATTTGTAAGTTCTCCCAGCTCATATCGTCTCGGTCCATGGTGTGTCATTTATTTCCAGGTTCTGGAAGGTGCTCGAAAATAAATTAAAGATCTCCATGGACTGCTTCTCCACTTTTCACCCCAAAGGCAATGGGCAGAATGGGAGAATCAATTAGTCTATGGTGCAATATTTACAATTTTTTTCCAACTCCCATCAAGATACCTGGCCAGATTTGCTTCCTTGGACAGAATTTGCTCACAATTAAATTTCAGTCTTATGGAAAATATGTTTGTTACAGTGTACAGCCGAGAACCTGGTCCTTCCCCTTGCCAATTGTACTTAAAAGTCTACTTCCTGCTGTGAACGTCTTTCGGGCATGCAGAACATGTGGACTCCGGTATAATCTGATTTGGCTGTAGCTGCACCAAAAGCAAGGAGGGCTGATATCTCTTATCAACTTATTCCCAACATCGTTCTTGTAGATCAACAATGGCTCAACCCCAAAAATATCCAGCTAAAGACTAGTTGCCAAAAGTTGGTTCATGGCCAATTCCAAATAATTCAGAAAATTCATCTGGTCACTTTCCATCTAAACCTACCTCCTGCGTTAAAGATCCCTCAGCTTTTCATGTCTCTCTACTACACCCTCTGGTCCTCAAATTTTTTCCTGATCTCAATATAATTCCTTCTTCTGCCTCTTAAATACACAGACAAGACTACAAGAACAATTAAATTCTGGACAAAGAAGGTTCTTGGGAATGCCTTCTACTTGGTTGACTGGAAGGGATAAAATCCTAATCAGGCTAATGCTACAATCTTACTCAAGGGATGTTATACTTAAGGCCCTTATACATTTAGCGATGCACCAGCGATCCGACCAGCGATCCGACCCGGTCAGGATCGCTGGTGCATCGCTAAATGATCGCTAGTGAGCTTTCATACAGAAAGATCTCAGCGATGCAGGAGCGACGCAGCGCACGATACTCACCTTTCACACACAGCGATCCTGACGTCCTCCCGTCCGCGTCCAGCGTCGCTCGTCGTCACAGCAGGAAGCCCAGCAGGAAGCTGACGACGAGAAATGGAGCCGCCCAATCTCGCGCGATCAGCGATGGACAGCGGGGGAGCCGGTCGTTGGTAAGTATCACACATAGCGATATCGCTAGCAATATCGCTATAACGCCACAAAACCAGTGACGTTTTAGCGATATTGCTAGCGATATCGCTTAGTGTAAAACCCCCTTAAGCATCCTCATTTTTCTATTACTGACTCTTCTGGTCAGAGACCTAAAAGCGGGAGTAATTTTCTACACCTGTCCCAACTAGGTCAGCATCGGCACCCTCCTATATGGCCACTATTCTTTGCTGCCCCCCCAAGTCAGGTTTTAAAAGTTGCCCAATGTGTGTTTGTGACATCATATTCCTTTTAAGGCCCAGAGACACACCAGTATCTTAGTTTTGAGACTGTAGGGTTCAGTTGTTGCTTGGAGTACTCCACTACTGATTCACAATATCTTGCAGATCTCCTGTGATTTGTGCATACTTTCAGTTCTGCTGATTAAGTCTCTGCTAGTCACCTATCAGTTGCAGTAAGGATAAACTGTTATGTGACTTTGTTCATATAATTATTATATTTCGCATTCATCCTAAACACCTGTGATTCCTCTGTGTGTTGCTTCGGACTTGTCATTTCCCTCTGGTCTGTCCCCCTATGAAGCAGCACCACTTGCTCAAGTGGGAAAACCAAAGTAACCCTGCAAAATGAGCAAGGCTCAAGCTGTCCGCCTCTTTCTACATGTGATAATCTTTATGGTAGCCAGGCTGCATCCTTAATTAGTCCCTGGCTGTTGTCAACATCACCACTCTGAACTCCTGATTTCCATAATCTTCTTGTTGCGTCTTAAGTTAGCCATATGTGTGCCCAGGAAACATGCATTCAGTTGTCCGTTTTTGTGGAAACTCAACTTCCACATCACCAAGTTCACCACAACTGTTTCCATACCAGGTGGATTGTGCTGCCTTTTGCAAACTGTCTCGATGGAAAATATCTAACCGCAATTATGTCTTGAAGAAAGCATGCTTCTGCTCTGTATTTTCACATGGCGGAGACTGTGGACTGCTCCTTGGAACTGACATTGTAATGCAAGGTGAAAGTCACCATGACAGCAGAAATTACAACCCGGGACTTTATCTTTCATGGTTTATTGAGCCAATGTTGTGCAAACGGTCCAGGTGTTTACTAGTGACATCTCCACACCAGGCACCGCTTTTGCAGCTCCTCCACATCCTCCTTAATGGATATTGCAGCGTCGGTGTTCCTGCATGCTGCCCCTCTTCCCCGGCAGGCATGCCGGTTTACTCACTCCTGTGACCCCCTTTTCTCGCAGTTCCTCCCTCCTCCATGCCGACTGTTGCCCAGGGTGCGCACAGATCCCCAAACACACACACTCCCTCTTTCTTAAAAGAGGCACAGTCCTAAAGTGTCCTCAGCTAATAGCTGGGGGACACCTATTTAAGGCATCTCCTCTAGCATGGCGGTGCCTAAGCAATGAGGTTCATTGGCCCTTAGCCCGCTTGCTAGTTGTCAGGTCCCCAGTACCTGTCAGTCTACCTGTCTGTCAGTAGTTGCTTGTCTATCTCAGCTTTAGCATTTAGCAGGTCCAGTACGCACCTGCCAGTGATCATCTGTACATCAGCTGGTCCGGCCAGCACCTGCCAGTGCTCATCTGTACATCAGCCAATCCAGCCTGCACCTGCCAGTGCTCATCTGTACATCAGCCAGTCCAGCCTGCACCTGCCATGGCTCATCTGTACATCAGCCAGTCCACCCTGCACTTGCCACGGCTCATCTGTACATCAGCCAATCCAGCCTGCACCTGCCAGTGCTTCTGCATTCCAGTTGGATCAGCCTGCACCTGCCAGTGTCTATCTGTATATCACTGGACCTATCTGTATCTGTGGTCCCTGTTTTCCTTCAGTGCCTTCGTGCATCAGCTGTCCCTCCCTCTGGTCCGTTCCTGCTACCAGTCCCTTGGGGGTCAGCTGCCATGCGTCCGTGGTCCTAGAGTAGCACCTGGTGTTCATCGGGAGCCAAGCCTAATCCCACAATCAAAGACTCTTGTGAAGAGTCAGGAGCTCATCTAGCCATGCCCGCCCAGGCTCTCTTTGGACCACGGCACAGTTCACCATTCTTGTTACAGACATCTCCCTGTCCCCAACAGTAATAGAACAGCATTATATAACAAATGTTACATCGGATGGCTCCTCATCAACTACAACTGGTGAATTCAGTAAGCAACAATGCCAGAGACATCATGCCATGGGTTTAGGTAATGTAACACATGCTAGTAGAATCGCAGGCACTCAATTTCTTTATGCATAAAAAGCAAAGCATTTAAAAAAAATGTATGGGTTTCCATGACTACAATTTTCCTCATTATCATTTTCAAAAGGGTTCTCCAAGACGGAGATAAAATGGAGTCCCAGATCTAAATCAAACTGTAGTCCTAGTTACGTGACACTACAGGCTGTACTGAAGACATATAGCTCCCGAGACCCACGTCTCAACTGACAAGAGCTGTATTACACATAACTCAGGACCATTGATGTGATGTGTGAAGAAATATGTCTTAACTCATGTTGTGATAGGCAAGGAGATCTCCAGCTTCATCATCCTCCTCCTTCTGACAACTTCCTAGCAGTACACAAAGACTGACTGCATCCAACTGGAAAACAAACATTGAGGAAGATGAACCCTAGGTACTCAGCAAGGATAAGATATATTTCTTCACATATGACAGCCGTACTCCCAACTGCGGTATGTGTGATTCAGCTTTGGTCAGAAGAAACACAGGTTTTGAGAGCTGTATGTATTCAGTTTACAGCCTGTCCTGACACCTGACTAAGACGGTCTCGTATTAGGAATTATATCAGGGGCGCCATTTTATCTAATTCATGGAGAACCCATTTAATGTATACAATGAGTTTTTGGGCAACAATTGATATGAATTCGCTCAGTAAGTCCCTGCACAGGGCTAGGCACAAAAGGCATGACTGCAACTTTCTTTACCATTTTCTTCCTTTTTGGTAAAAGAGTTTCACACGACAATGATAGCTACCTTTAACAGCTTCTGTGGTAACCTTTAGCTGGCATCAACATCTAACTGCGACCGATGCATGTTCCAATCCTTGCAGTTTAACAATTTAAATGGTACGCAGAGATATACAAAGGCATTTAAATGGTTAAACTGCAGCAATTAGAGCAAACAATGGTCGATACACTTACAGTCAGAAACTGGTATCTACCCGGTATGAAGTAGGCTCAGCTCCTCAGCCGGCTTCATATTCTCTTTACCAACCTCTGTGAAAACGTACGATATAAGGAGTTAAAACTGATTTGCGAAAAAGATCATCAAACACATTGTCACAACTCTGTTGCCGGGTGTCCTGGGACCAGGGGTATGGGCACCCTAGCTCACCCTGTTCCTCCAATTACTTCTGATGGTGAAGACGCCTGGGTCACGTACCTTGCCTTAGCTCCAGAATTCGCCCTCAGTTTGTACCCTTTTCCCACCCAGGGAAGAGGGGAGTAGTAGTGCACCGTAATAAACCAACCAGACTAACATGATAATACAAACAGGGATAAAGGTAAATACCAATCATACAAATATAACACAAATATAGCAACAGAGGAATTCAACGAGGAGTGGAGGATGGGGTTAAACCAAAGTAGGAGGAGAAAGGGAATTATCACACACCCAAAACCTAGCAACTGTTTCAGATAAATTCACCAAACGCCTTCTCATACAATAGCCACCAACAACCTCCAGCCATGCAGCTAAAGTTCTCTGACAATGAGTGCTAGCCAGGACTCAGACCAGACAGGAGATGGGAGTGGCTAACAGAGAACAGCTGAGCCTTAATACAGGAAAGCTTCCAGGATCTCTCAACTGAGATTAACCCCTGCACTGCTAAAAGAAACCTGCACCATTTAATATGAAGGTGTAGTGCTTCTAATCAGGGCAGGAGTAGAAGATATCAGACGCTGTGGTTTTCTGGCTCCTCTCTGTCGCCGTAAACCCGTGACACAAGTTTTAATATATATAGGGAGAGAGCAGGCAATTGCACAGTTGGGTTAGAAAGGATAGAAAAATTGGCATCTCTGGATGCTGCTGAGGCATTTGATTTGGCTGAGTGGGCCTTCTTTGAGAGGGATTTGGCTTTGGACCAGGCTTCAGAAGATGGATTGTCAACTTGTATCAATCTCTAAAGCCAAAGTCCTGATTAAATGGTTTTAGGTCTTCATCAATTCCCTTTGGGAGAAGAACCAGAACGGGTGCCCTTTGTCCCTCCTTTTGTTTTAGATTGCCATGGAACCGCCAGCTGTCAGGATCTGTAATACTGCAGCTTATCAACGGAACAAAGTGAGTTCCTGAAAGAACCGCTTGGGGTTACAAGCAGATGATTTAATCCCGTTTACGCACAGGCCAAGAGTTACATTGCCTTTGATAATGGATCGGATTGATGAATTTGGCCGGTTCTTGGATCTAAAAATAAACTGGAAGAAATCCATGTTATTACCCCTAAGCACTATAAGATGGAAAGTAGGGGATAAATTCTGCAGGCTACAAATAGTATCTCTTTTTAAATATCTAGGTATACACATAGCAAGAAATCACACACAACTTCATAATTTAAATATATGCCCTTTCTTGTTTTTCCTGCAGGAAAGAAAAAAATCAGAATATGGTGAGCCCTCCCTCTGTTAATAGCTTGTAGAATAGATGTACCGTCTATACTCGTGTATAAGCTGACCCGTGTATAAGCCGACCCCCTTAATTTTGCCACAAAAAACTGGGAAAACTTATTGACTCGCATATGAGCCTAGAGTGGAAAATGCAGCATCTACTGGTAAATGAAAAAAATATAAGTAGATACCAATAAATGTAAAATTAATTGAGACATCAGTAGGTTAAATGTTTTTGAATATCCATATTGAATCAGGAGCCCCATATAATGCTCCATACAGTTCATGATGGCCCCATAAGATGCTCCATACAAAATACGCCCCATATAATGCTGCACAAAGAATATTAATGGCCCCATAAGTATGCTCCATACAAAATACACCCCATATAATGCTGCACAAAGAATAATAATGGGCCCATAAGATGCTCCATAGAATAATATGCCCTGGCCCCATAAGATGCTCCATAGAATATGCCCCCATATGCTACCCCCATAAGATGCTCCATAGAATATGCCTCCATATGCTGCCTCAATAAGATGCTCCATTGAATGTCCCCATATGCTGCCCCCATAAGATGCTCCATTAAATATGCCCCTACATGCTGCCCCCATAAGATGCTCCAATGAATATGCCCCCATATGCTGCCCCCTATAAGATGCTCCATTAAATATGCCCCTATAAGATGCTCCATTAAATATGCCCCCATAAGATGCTCCTTTGAATATGCCCCCATATGCAATCCTCCATAAGATGCCCCCATATATTGCTGCTGCCTCTACTGAAGGTATAAAAAAAAACAAAAAAACAACATACTGACCTCTTGTCCCTGGGGGCCAGGTGCCGGTGGGCTGAGCAGGCGGACACCGGCGCGCTATGGGGGACAGGTGTCGCCGCTGGCTCAGGACCCGGCACCTGAGATATTCACCTGTCCCGGTTCCAACGCTGCTCACTGCTGTCTGCGACGTCAGGCAGCAGAGGGTGCGCACTGACTATGTCACCGCACCCTCTGCTGACTGAATGTCAGACAGAGGATGCAGCAGACAGCGGCGAGCAGCGTTGGAACCGAGACAGATGAATATCGCTATACTTACCCCTTCCTGGCAGTCTCTACAGCCCCGTTCTCCCACGGTCTCCCTTCCTTCCTTCAGCGGACACGTGGTAACGCTCCTTAAAGTCATAAATATGCGCATATTCATGACTTTAATGAGCGGTACCATGTGACCGCTGTAGGAAGTAAAGGAGACCGTGGGACAAGCAGGGGGGCTGCAGAGACACGCCAGTGGGGGTCAGTATGATGTGACACCCCCGCTCCCCCTCCCCACCTACCCCCTGGCTATATGACTCGCATATAAGCAGAGAGGGGGACTTTCAGCCCAATAAAATGGGCTGAAAATCTTGGCTTATATGCGAGTATATACGGTAATTAAAATTATAGTCCTCCCTTAATTCCTATATGTTCTGGAACATTCAGCCTCCATACTCCCACAGAAGTCTTTATCATGATGAACTCCCATTTAGCATCCTTCATATGGGGATCAAACAGACACAAACTGAATCTGACCACTCTTCGCAGGCCCAGGGATGAGGCAGGGGCGGTACTCCAAGACTTCTTCGTATCCTACTTAGTGTGACGCTAGTCACTTCTCGTGAGTCAGAAGGGTCAAGGAGTCCAAAGTCAGAAGTCAGGAGGGTACGTCATAAACAGAAGGAAGAGACAAAAGCATAGTCAGGTAACGTTCCAAGGTAAGAATATCAGGAGGATAACGGATCAGAGCAGAAGGGGTTAAACAGACAGATGGTAAGAACGAAGTCCAAGGTCAAGCAAGAAAGATCTAGCATACAAAACTCAAGACACAAGGAGTACAAACCTCACTAGCTGAATGTACATCTGGCAGATTTCTGGGAGGAACAGCTCAGTTAAGTGGCGTGGCAATCACCCAGAATAATGAACACTTGAAGACAGTCGACGGGTCCAAGTCTTAGATTGGATGGTCGAGCTGTCAATCAACACACTGACAGCTCAGCACGCCCCTATACCAGATTGAATGGCCGAGTTGTCAGAAACTGCATCCCAGACACATTGAGGGGTGGAACCGTGACACTTAGCTGGCCAACTTTGCTTTCTACAACACTGGATAGCAGATAATCATTTGCCTAATTCTGACCACCACCTTGCGCACTGTTTGAGCCTTTGGGATCTGTAGGGGGTCCTGGAGGCACCAGAGCAATACTCATGCTCCTTCTTGCCAATTCACAGACTTGTATAAGAGGAGAAAATTTGGCGCAACACTGTCCCAAAAATATTTAAAAAGGTATAGATTTATTCAGTTAAACACTTTTCAGTACAAACATGTATATCCATATTACAAAATACATATAAATCAATACAAGAGACTATTCTAGCAAGGAGATCAGGTAGAGAATGGCTAATGCATCCTGACTGCAACAAGCAATTATATAACAAAGTGCATAGTGAAATTTGAACGGGACAGGTGCAGACCAATAGGATGAACATTGCCATGTAGCCAATAGCACTACAGTGCGCAGGCACTGGGAAAGGTCAGAGAGGCCCAGCGCCTGTGCAATGCAGTATTTTACTCTGCCCTCAACAGGACAAATAAGTACGCCTGCGCAGGAGTGCGATGCCGGGGAGAGATGAAGCAACAGGAGAGCGGCATCGCAAGAAGATGGGAGCTGCCGGACCCGGACCTGTGACACCCATCGGACCGGACCGCCCCCTCCAGGTGAGTATAAAAAAAACCTTATTTTTCTAATCTTTCAGGTCAGACCGGGGGCTTATCTACAGCATTATAGAATGCTGTATATCAGCCCTGAAAGGCAGTGGCCGTATCTTATATCGGCCAAAACTGCTGACAGGTTACCTTTAAGGGTACCATCATTTCTGTCCAGGCCTATTTCATGAGTTTTATTTTTAAAAACAATTCCGTGGAAGCATGTTGATAAGCAATGTCTGACTTTCATTTGTTCATTCTCATACATTTTTTATTTATTACTTTTGTCAGATTCAAGTTATTTCTGTGACCACTGTGGGTTTTTCTGTCATTAAACGAGGGGTACCAACAATTTTGACCACGTATGTATCAATTCACAGACTTGTGATTCAAGTGTGAAGTGCCATCAAAAAAATTTTCAATTCAAGGACACAGTGGCCAAGTCCCCCTCATGACATAACATAACAGTGCTCTTCCTGAATTGCTACATTCCCAAGATGCTCAGTTTTGGTCAAACTCAGGGGTCAAGACAGTGAAACAGGTATATTTTCAGGGTGTTCTTGTTTCTTTCACACAATGTCAACAGCTCTAGTTAGTCCCCAGACACTGTCACGGGTGTGTCAGATTCAACAGACTGTCACACTGAATCTGGCTGCAGAAGGTTTGGCATTACAGACGCCGCCTTAATCCTTCTGTCTCTTGGGGACAACCTCCCTACGGCTCTAGCTGACACACCTGGACCTAGGTGTTCATAAATCCCCAGTCTGATGCTGAGTGTCGCCGGTGTTATTCACATTTTCCCTTGTGAAGGCAAGGAGAAATAGCAGTTGGCTAACTTCCTCTCTGGAGCTGTTTGAGGACGTTTGGTGTCACCTGAAGCTAAGTTCATTTCCCTTGTCTGTCTACCTTTTTTGTCTTTAATTTACAGTGGGGACTGACCAGTCATTATCCCCTTCCCCTCTCCCTATCCAGGGCCTGGCTCTAGGGAGATACAGGGCTTAGGTTTCCTGCTCGGCGATTGGTGAGGAACCTATTTAGGGACGGCAGGGCAGGTAGTGTGTTATCAGATCTCACCCTTTCCCTAGTGTCTGAGCTTTCTTCCATTTCTCCCGCACTGTCTTCCCACACTATGCGTGACAGACACTTTCTTTAGGTATCTGTAACTAAGGCATGCATTAAATACCCAGTTCCCAGACATTGGAAATATTCTCATATCCTCATACCCCCAGATTTGGATTGTAAGGAGCCAAGGACTCAAGGGGTATGTCTCCTTTTCATACACCCAGATCCACCACTGAAAATTGCCATAGGTGTGAGGAGGAGGCGGCAGATATTTACACCTGATATGGTATTGTCCTCTTATTGCATACTTTTGGAAAGCGGTCATAGCTATCCTCATCGAGATCATACAATCCCCTGCATCACTGCCCTAATGTGTGTTTATTAGGAATCCTTGCTGAGGAGACGAGACCTCACTACCCTCGCACTCTTCTTAGGGAAATATTGTTTTTAGCTCACAAGGATATCGCAATGAGATGGATGAATTTCACACTAGGTAATATGGTTCCTGCAGCTTCCTATGAGCGAGTGGACTACAAAAACAGACAATGTCATCAAAAATTTGCTATGGTTTGAAAACCTTGGTTTGATACCTTTTTGACTCACATTAGTCCCCAACGAGAATTATTGTCTCATAATTAAAGTATATGATACCTGGCGCCCGACTTGTGTCTTATGCTTTTGGTATACATTATTATTATAGCACCATTGATTCCATGGTGCTGTGCATGAGAAGGGGTTACATACAAATTACAAAAATCACTTATAGTAAATAAACTAACTAACAATGACAGACTGATACAGAGGGAGAGAGGACCCTGCCCTTGCAGACTTACATTCTACAGGATAAAGGGATAGGAGACAGTAAGTTGGGGGTTGCAGTAAGCTCAGGTGGTGTTGAGGTAGCAGTGTGGTCATTGCAGGTTGCAAGCTTTCTTGAAGAGATGGGTTTTCCGGTTCCGTCTGATGGATCCGAATGTGGTGGATAATTGGACGTGTTGGGGAACAGATTTTCAGAGGCGGAATGATATTTGGTAGAAGTCTTGGAGGCGATTGGGTAAGGAATGAATAAGTGTGGAGGAGAGAATGAGTCCTTGGGAAGACTGGGGATTACGTGAGGGAAGATAACTGGAGATTAGTTCGATTAGTTCGAAGATGTATGGAGGAGAAAGGTTATGGATGGCTTTGTAGGTCAGTGTTAGTAGTTTGAACTAGATACACTGGAAAATTGGGAGCCAATGAAGGCATTTGCAAAGGGGGAGAAGCAGACGAATCGCGAGGAGAGAGAAGAACTAGTTGGGCAACAAAGTTAAGGACAAACTGGAGACATGTGAGTGTTAGAAGGTAAGCCACATAGAAAGATATTGCAGTAGATGAGGCGGGAGAGGATGAGGGTAAGCACAAACATTTCAGTAGAGCGGGGATTGAGGAAAGGACATTCTGGAAATATTTTTGAACTGGAGGTAACAGGAGGTGGAGAGAGCTTAGATGTGTGGTTGAAAGAACAAGGCATAGTCAAGGGTTACTAAGAGGCAGCAGATTTCCGCTGCAGAGAAAAGTGTGAAGTTGTTTATTTTGATAGAAAGATCCAGATAGGGAAGATACGCGAGATAGAGGAAAGATAATGAGTTCAGATTTGTACAAATGAAGCTTCAGCAAACAAGAAGAGAAGGAGGAGGATATGGCTGATAGACACTCCATGATTTTGGATAGAAGAGAGCAGATGTCTGGGCCCGAGAAGTAGATCTGAGTATCATCAGCGTACAGATTGTACTGGAAGCCATGGGACTTTATGAGTAGTCTCAGGCCAAGGGTATAGATGAAGAAGAGTCCTAGGACAGCGCCTTGATGGACTCCAACAGAGAGAGGGCAGGATGAGGAGGTAGTAAGGGAGTGCGAGACGCTAAATGTTAGAAAGGTATGAGGAGATTCGGGATAGGGCAAGATTTTTGACGCCAAAGGGAAAGAGGATGTGTAGTAGGAGGCAGTGGTCAACTGCGTTGAAGGCAGAGGACAGGTATAGAAGGAGGATAATGGAGAATTGTCTGTTGGCTTTGGCTGCAAGTAAGTCCTTAATAATTTTGGTTGGGGCAGTTTCAGTGGAATGGTGGGGGCGGAATCCTGATTGCAGGTTTTAAAGAGTGAATCAGTTGAGAGGTGGGAGGAAAGTTCAGTGTGCACATGCTGCTCAAGGAGTTTGGAAGTAAATGAGAGCAGTGACAGCTGGATATAGCGGTTGGGTTGAGGGATGGCTTTTTGGGGATAGGTGTCATTGTGGCATGTTTGAAAGAGGAAAGGAATATACCAGAAGTTAGCGATAGGTTGAAAAGATGGGTTATGGATGGGATAAGTGTGGTGGTGAGATTCGGGAGAGATGGGGTCGAGTGGACAAGTGGTGAGGTGTGATTTGGAGAGGAGACGAGTAAGGCCTCTTTCACACATCAGGTTTTCGGCGTCAGGCGCGATCCGGCGCTTTTGACTAAAAACGGATCCGGCGAAATGCAATGCCGGATCCGGTTTCCCCCCCATTGACTTGCATTAGAGCCGGATTGAGCCGGATGGCCATGCGTTTCATCCGATTTTCGCCGGATCCGGCAATGTGACGCGATCCGGCGTCTGGAAAAAACGGCTACTGTAACGTTTTTTGTCTCCGGCGAAAAAGCCGGACACGCCGGATCCGGCGTGTCCGGCTTTTTCATACAATGAAAGCCTATCCGGTTTCTTTGGTCTGAGCATGCTCAGTAGCTCTGCCCACAGGACACATATAAAAGCAAGACAATGGGACCCTCAGCCACACCCAACATGCCACCCAAGCCAAGAACCAGGAGCAGGAGAAGGCAGCAGACATCTGCAGCAGCAGCACCATCAGCACCACCCCAAATGGAGCAGCATGCTGAACAACGGGAGGGGAGTCCAGCAGCAGATGAGAGACGGTAATTATCAAATCCCCCATTCCTCCAAACTAGGGCTATGGAATATCAAGATATTCATTGGCCCTTTGTTTCTTTTTATTCAACAGCCGCCCAATAGATGCAGCAGCAGCAGCAGCAGCAGCAATGGCAGCAGCAGAAACACCACCCACAGCCATGGAGTCTGGCCATGAGGAAGACAGCACATCTTCTGGGAGCCCTCCCTCGCATCGTCAGCGTTTGACGGTAAGTTTTTATTTCCAAAATCCATCATCTCTGTAATATATGTGTATTCATTGCCTTTTATTTCAAAACAGGAATCACAAGATGAAGAGGAGCTCCCAGAAGAAGAAGGAAGGGGTGGACAGACACTTGGAGTGGGCTCACAATTGGTAAGTTTTTTGCATCAAACGCAGAAACACAACATCACACTACACACAACACATAGAAAACAATGTTCTGCAGACCACACACAGCAAACAAATGCCTACATCCAAAGACATAACATTTTTTGTTTTCTTCTCTAGTCTTCCCAATCTGGTGCTCGGCCAAGAGGTCCTCGCAGTGCCTCCCAGGGTCGTCGGCGACAGCAACGCGGCGGTCACCAGCGTGTAAGTATAAATATTTTTGCTTTGTTTTTTTTGCACTTTTTATTTCATTTCTTTTGTGGAGGCTAATTATGTTATTTTTGTCTTTTTCTTTAACAGCCTTCACAGCGTGCTCCCGACTCTGACGGTGAGGATGGAGGGATTGATGTGGACCGCCTCATCGATCTCGTCAGAGAAAGGGAGCCGCTCTGGAATATGGCTGACCGCCGCCACGCTGACCTGATCGTTACCCGACGACTCTGGGAGGAAATCTGTTCGCTCCTTGTGGACCGCTGGGAGGACCTCGAAGCTCGGGCCCAGATTAAAGAGCGTAAGTATATACAGTACCGGTTGCTTGATTTAAACCAGTGTTTCCCGAACTCCAGTCCTCGTGGTCCCCACGGATCATGTGTTCAGGATTTCTATTTACTTTGGAAATCCTGAAAACATGACCCCTGGGGACCATGAGGACTGGAGTTTGGGAAACACTGATGTTGTATACTAACCACTTTGTCCTTTCTCGTTTCAGGGGAGAGAATTGTGAAGCGGTGGCGGTCTGTGAGGGATCGTTTCAAGAAGGAGTTCAATAAAGAGATGCGGGCCCCGAGTGGATCTGGAGGACGCAGGAGCAAGTACAAGTACGCACGAGCCCTGTCGTTCCTCCGGGAGACAATGCTCACCAGAAGGTAAATATTACACACCACATGTGACAAAAAAATGTTTAGATGTAACTTTTTTTTTTCAGGCAGGGCCATACCATGTCACTATTTTAATTGTTTTTTTTTCTCTTTATTCCACAGCACGGTGAGCAGCACTCGGGAGCCTGCACGATTGGACCCTTCTGAGGCGATCCCTGAGGAGACCGGCACCGAGGGACACTTCGACCGCCCCGGTACATCTGCACCTTCCCAGCCTTCCCACACATTCGACCCATCTGTCCCATCCACCAGCACAGGAGCATCGTGGCCGCCTACATTACATGAAGCTGCTGGTGAGGAGATCGCTTTCCCTTTACCCCACCCTTCTGCCCCTGCCACCTCTAGTACACCTGCGGGTACTGGGCGGCAGCGGCAGAGGGGTCAGGAAAAGACTTATGCGCCAGAGTTCTTGCATCTGAATGCATCTTTCCAGAACTGTCTAAAAGTCTTGTCAGAGCAAATCTCCGCAGGCTATCAGCAGATCAACTCCAGCATTCTGGAGGTGAAGACACTTCTGCAAACCATGCATTCAGAAGCAAGATCTTCGCCAAACCACACCTTTTTCAGGTCTGTTGTGGAGCGCATGGAAACGCTCTCTCCTGCCCAGCAGATGCATGTAATGCATTCATGCCACGCTGCTCTCCAGCAAGTTACCTCCCAACCTCCTCCTCCCACCACAGTAGTTCCTCCACCTGCACCCCCTCCAGCCACTTTCCATCCTCCCCCTCCTATTACATCTACACCCCCTCCAGCCACTTTCCATCCTCCCCCTCCTATTACATCTACACCCCCTCCAGCCACTTTCCATCCTCCCCCTCCTATTACATACCATCCACCTCCCCAGCACCATCCACCTCCCCAGCACCAGCAACCTCCCCAGCACCAGCAACCTCCCCAGCACCAGCAACCTCCCCAGTACCAGCAACCTCCCCAGTACCAGCAACCTCCCCAGTACCAGCAACCTCCCCAGTACCAGCAACCTCCCCAGTACCTGCAAACTCCCCAGTACCAGCAAACTCCCCAGTACCAGCAAACTCCCCAGTACCAGCAAACTCCCCAGTACCAGACATCTCCCCACTTCCAGCAACCTGCCCCGTACCAGGCATCTCCCCACTTCCAGCAACCTGCCCCGTACCAGACATCTCCCCACTTCCAGCAACCTGCCCCGTACCAGACATCTCCCCACTTCCAGCAACCTGCCCCGTACCAGACATCTCCCCACTTCCAGCAACCTGCCCCGTACCAAACTCCTTCCCCATACAACTTGCCATCAACATCATCTGCTCCTACAGTCCCTGCCCAACCCTCCACTCCACCACCCACCACCTCTTCTGCTTCCCACATGTCCACCCATTCTGTAGTTTTTTCCACACCTTCACCTCTAACTGTTCCTTCCCCACCACGATCCCAGTCCTCTCTCCACACTCCCAGTGTCGAAGTGTCCCGCAGCCCCTCCAGCAGTATTTCCACCACACACTACACAGATTTATAATGTGTGTATTTAAATAAAAATGACCAGTTTTATGGTTTCAAAGCTTTATTAAACAAGTTTATTAAAATTTTAAAAAGTTTACTAAAAAAAACATTTTTCAATAAAAGTTAAATTATTTTACACTGGTTGTCTGTCATTTCTTTCTGCGGCGAAAAAGGTTAAATACAGGGTATTTAAAAGGTGAAATGGTATTCAAAACTAGGTATATAACTGTGGGTAAATTTTAGCTTTTTGCCACAGTTGTGTTCCTGGTTGTGTTTGAAGCAAAGTATTTCACCTAAAAAGTTGTGTTTATTGTTGGTGATTTCCTAACAATGTACACAACTTTTGTTAAAAGGTGAAATACTTTGCATAAAACACAACCAGGTACACACCTGTGGCCTAAAGCTAAAAATAGAGACCATGACAAGATAGCCAACTTTGGTTGGCAAAGGTATATACTGTTGGTACAGAAGGTACACAAGTTTGGTTAGGGCACAAATCTTTCACACTCTGTCATCCTGCCAGTGGTGTACTCTGCCTTGAGGTGACAAAGTATAGTGCAAAATTGTCCCTCATTACTGAAACCGTCACAGAACTTCTAGTGGTAATGTCCTGGTAATCTTGCAAGGTGGTTTCTTCAGAGGTGTCCTCAATGGAAATGGGTTCCTTGCAGATAACAAAATTGTGGAGTACCACGCACGCTTTGATCACCTCGTCCACAGTTTCTGTCTTGAGGTTGATCGCAGTCAATAGGACCCGCCATTTGGCTGTCAGAATACCAAAGGTACATTCAACCATTCTTCTTGCTCTTGTGAGGCGGTAATTAAAAATGCGTTTTGGTCTTGTCAATCCTCTGCTAGAGTACGGTTTCAAAAGGTGTTCTGACAGCTGGAAGGCTTCATCCCCTACACAGACAAATGGCATAGGTGGACCAGATGTTTCCGGCAGCGGTCTAGGTGGTGGGAACTGGAAGGTGTTTCCATACAGTTTACGCCCCATGGCAGACAGTTTGAAAACTTGAGAGTCATTGGAGCGGCCATAGGCCCCAATATCAACCGCAATAAATTTGTATTCCGCGTCAGCGATGGCCATGAGGACAATTGAAAAATATTTCTTGTAATTGAAATATTCCGATCCCGATCCAGCTGGCTTTACAATGCGGATATGTTTCCCGTCCACAGCGCCCAAGCAGTTGGGAAACTGACATATCTGTTGAAACTTGTCAGCAATTTCAATCCACCTCTCTGTTGTGGGCTCTGGTAAAAACTCTTCAGCTAAGGAGTCCCACAGTGCACGGCATGTGTACTTCACTATTCCAGATATGGTGGAAATCCCGAGTCTGTACTGGAAATGCAGTGACGAAAGGGATTCTCCAGTTGCAAGAAATCTGTGGGGAATTAAAAAAACAATAAATTAGTTTTAAATCACAGCATTACATACCAAAACTGAGCTATAACACTTGGAGATACAAACTACCACCAACAAGATTGCAGTGAAAGTGTGCTCTGACGCGATCACATCCAATAAATGTGGCTTACCTTAAAGTCACCATCAGACGCTCTGCAGGTGAAACAGAGAAGCGGCAATAGGTGTCCGCTTTTCTTATGAGGTGTGCAATGCGCTCCACCAAGTAATCAAAATTCTCCATTTTCATCCGAACATATCCAAAAAATTTATCCGGGTTTCGTCGAAGGTCCATGCAGAGTGTAGAATAGACCCCAAGCGTCATTCTCTTGGCTGTGATGGGGTGGATCCACAAACGTCGTCTACGATGCCTGATGCGCTGCTGTCTCGCTCTCTCCTTCTCCAGAACAATCACCCTCAAACGATTCTCCTCCGCTATAAAATCCGCCAAATTCTTCAAAATATTTCCAATGACAACATCCATCTTCGCCAGTAACTTGCTCTTCTCTCCAACCTGCACTTTCTCCTCGACAACCTGTCAAAGAAGGGCTGTAGGAACACTCTATATATAGTTTTCCAGTAGCCAATCCCGTTCGGAAGGCCACAAGGGTCAATTTTAAAAACCGGATCCGGCATAATCCGTCGAAAAACGGATAGAAAAACGGATGAACCGGATGAGACGGATCCGGTTTTGTCTGTCAAGAAAAAGACGGATCCGGCAGAAAACCAGATCCGTCACATCCGGTTTTACTAAACATTTGCCGGATCCGGCGTTCCGGCACGACGCCGGATCGCGCCTGACGCCGAAAACCTGATGTGTGAAAGTAGCCTAAGCTCTCCTGTGGGTTAGGGCATTGGTCTGGTTTTTCAAAGGGGATGTGGTGGTCGAACAATAAAGACTTGCATGGTATGGTCGATCGCATTTTTGAAGTGTATGGCAAAGTCCTCAGAGGAGATTAGGTAGGTGGGAGGGGGCAGTGAAGGGTGGAGGACGGAGTTAAAAGTTAGGAATAACAGGGGTTGTAGGATAAAGAAGATACAAGGGTTGTGAAGTGTTGCCTCTTTGAATGCGGTGAAATCATCTTGCGAATGTGTTTTCTGACACATGACAAAGCTTTTTAGAGTGGTCATTGTGCCAGGATTGTCTAGTCCCATGGTATGTCAAGGGCAAGGTTAAAGTTGCCTGACAGTATTAATAAGAAATGTTTGTTCTTTTGTTCTATGATGTAACCTTGTTATGTTGTATAACCTTCAATAAAATGAGTTGTATTTTCCTTGGGTTTCCTTTAGGATATTTCCACGTTATAGATTTTCCACAGCAGATGTCATAGGAGAGTGTTAGAACTTTTGATTGAGGGTCCAGGTGCTGAGAATTCCTATAAATCAAAATTTCTGACACACCAGAAAGTCATGTCAAAAGTTTTCTAAAAATACAGATACAGCTTTATTCCAAATTATGAAGACATACTAAAATGTTAGTAGTCTTCCAATGAAATTGACATAAGTGAAATCATGTGATATACATATTTGCTCCACTGGGATTGGTGTTATTGACAAACTCTCAAGGCCAAAGTTGATAAGAATTTACATGACATATCAGAAATTAAAGAAAGCATATTTTATCATAGTATAATGACTACATAAATGAACGGAACTTACATGATGTCCAGCACAGAATCATTACGGATAACCTTATGGGTGACGTCCGCTAGAAGGAATAGGCCTCCGTCTGTTCTGCGTATACTAGCTGCATATCCAGGCCACACCTGCAACCTAAAATACCCAGCACATTACAGCAGTTCTGCTAATCAATGTCAATGTATTGGCATGTTCAGACAAATTATTCTAATCTTACACGGCATAAACGGGATATCCTTTTTCAGCTTTTCACTATAATGCAACCCTATAAATACTCAACGGCCACACGGTCGCCACCAGCTGACTGGACTGAGGATTTAGAAAAATGGATTTTATGATAAGGAAGAAAAAAAATTCTCCCTCACATCACAGGAAAGATAGTAGGATGGCCAAAAACTTCTCATAGGGAAAAGAAAGGTAGCAACAGTACGCTAGATGCCTTATTAAAAGAGGTACATTCCTAAACCTCAATTTATTTGAAACTGAAAAATCCACTTCTTGTTCATTGGGGGGGACACAGCACCTACCCAACATAATGTAATTATTTTCATTTATTTTGCTTTGCTGACATATCACATCATATTCCGCAGTGCTAATGCTGTAGATAAGTCCCCCCATGTAACCTGAAAGAGAAGAAAAACAAGTTACATTATACTCACCCAGGGGCGGTCCGGGTCCGGTTTTGGTCCGATGGGTGTCGCGGTCCAATCCGGCGCCTCCCATCTTCTAACGATGACGTCCTCTTCTTTGCTTCATCGCGGCTCCTGCGCAGGCGCACTGCTCTGCCCTGTTGAGGGCAGTGCAAAGTCCTGCAGTGCGCAGGCGCCAGACCTTTCTGACCTTTCCCGACGCCTGCGCACTGGAGTACTCTGCTCTGCCCTAAAAAAACACTGCCTACTTTTCTGGATTAAATATATAAAATTGAATAGCTCTGCTCCTCTTGCTCTGTATACCGCACCCCTGAATCCATACACTACCTGTATCAGGTGTCCAATGAGCCAGTATAAACAATTGGTGGTGGCAGTTAGGAGGTCCTATTATTATTGAGGGGTTGGCAGTGACCGTACCAGGGGTATATACAGTCATGGCCAAAAGTGTTTGCACCGTCAAAATTTTTCCAGAAAATTAAGTATTTCTCCCAGAAAATTTTTGCAATTACACGTTTTGTTATACACGTTTATGTCCTTTGTGTGTATTGGAACAACACAAACTGAGAAAAAAGGCAAATTGATCAAAATTTCATAGAAATCCCCAAAAATGGGCTGCACAAAATTGTTGGCATCTTTCCAACATTGGGGGTGAACAGCTTTGTTTCAAGCATGTGATGCTCGTTCAAGTTAGGGTATGGTCCCACGATCAGTGTTTGTTTAGGTTTTCTCGCAGTCGTATTTTCGCATCATTCCTGCACCTCAGCTCAATTGCATTTTTTTATGCCTTTTTGTAGTATGCGTTAATTAAATAGATAGAGATAGATAAAATAGATAGAGATCATGCAGATACTAGTGTCACAACCAACCCCGACATATTATAAACTTGCACCCTTTAAGTGCCTTTCACCTTAAACTAATAAATTATTCAAAAAAACAATGTGGGGTATCCCTATTTTCGATAACCAGCAAACAAAGGAGACAGATTTCTCTGTGCTGAGCGCAGAGTAAAAAACGACAGAGGGCATGCGATTTCTATTATTCCCATCCACTGTGCTTGTATTATATAATGCATTGCTTTGGACACAGCGAAAATACGCTGCGCTCAGAATGCTAGTAATACTGATTGTGGGCAAGCAGCCTAACGGGTGTGGGCAACATGGAAATCACACCAGAAACCAGATAAAAAGGGGAGAAGTTGACTCAATCTTTGTGTTGACTAAATCTGTGAGAACAGAAGAAGAGAACTGTTCAAGGACTTGAGAACAAAAATTTACAAGAGATTACAAGTCCATCTCCAGAGAACTTATTTTTCCTTTGTCCACAGTGCACAACATAATCAAGAAGTTTACAAGAAGTGCCATAGTTTTACAACCTATGGCACTGTAGGTAATCTCCCTAGACGTAAACGGCAGAAAATAATTGATGAAAGGTAGTTCCAAAGTAATTCAAGCTGTCTTGCAGGCTCAGGGTGCACAGGTGTCAGCGCGAACTAGCCATCAACATTTGAATGAAATGAAACACTATGGCAGGAGACTCAGGAGGATCCCACTGCTGACACAGAGACGTAAAACAGCTAGACTGCAGTTTGCCAAAATGTATACAAGTAAGCCAAAATCGTTCAGGGAAAGCTAAAACTGAATGAGGCCTACAAAGGAAAGAACAGTACCTATAGTCAAATATGATGGAGGTTCAAAGATGGTTTGGGGTTGTTTTGCTGTTTCTAGCATTGAGTGCCTTCACAATGTGCAAGGCATCATGAAATCTGAAGGTTACCAAAGGATTTTGGGTTGCCAAGTAGTGCCTGGTGTCAAAAAGCTGGGTTTGTGTTCTAGATTATGGGTCTTCCAGCAGGCCAATGACTACAAACATACTTCAAGAAACACCCATAAATGGATAGAAACAAGAGCTGGACAGTTCTGAAATAAGCAGCAATGAGTCCGGATCTAAATCCCATTGAACACCTGTGGAGAGATCCTAAAATGTGAGAGACATGGAGTAGTTTGCAGAAGAGGAGTGGTCTAAAATTCCAGTTGAGAGGTGTAAGGAGATTGTTGCTGGTTATAGGAAGCAAGTGATTGTAGTTAGTTATTCCAAAGGGTGGGCAATCAAATATTAAGTTGAGGGTGCCAACAATTTTGTCCGGCCCATTTTTGGAGCTTTGTGTGAAATTATGTCCAATTTGCCATTTTCCCTCTTTTTTGTGCTGTTCCAATACACACAAAGAAAATAATGTGTATACAAAACATGAGTAATTGCAATAATTTTCGGGGAGAAATGCTACATTTTCTGGAACAAATTTCAAGGTTGCCAACACTTTCAAATATAACTGTATATATATATTCCACGTGTAGGAATCGGAGGTGCATATACTATATGCTTAAAAGTCTTCCAAAAACAGGCATAGTAGTTGAAGCATCCGCGGATTCGTGCATCACTTGTCAGTCAATTGTGTAATTGTCCTGATGATTGGAGGCAGCGGAGTTGCGTCCGGTGAAAAACTGGTGGCAGCGTTTCGATCTGTTATCTTTCCAGTGTCCTCTCCTGACAAACTGGTGGCAGAGGTGGGATCTGCGCGATTCCCCGAAGTTATCTCTGCTTTTGTTTCATGCAATAAAATATTAATAAGTGACATTAAACTGATGGGTGCACTTCATTATCATATCTACTCATATTTTCACTTTCTTGTACACTCTTCTTGAGAAAGCCATAGTGAAAGTGCAGATCAAGTTCCCCGGTCTCTGGGACACAGGATAATTACTTTAACACCTTAATTGTGGCAGTTATGGGTACTTATTCCTCAGCGCTACAATCATATACCGTATGGGAATAAACATGCTAGAAATAGGAGGAAACCACTATGGCTAGAGCTGTAAGGGGCGCAATAAGTGACAAAAATAAAGTATTTAGAGAATTAAAGCAAGTAGGTAGTGATGAGGCATTAAATAAATACAGAAAATTAAATTCTGTAAAAAGCAAAATCAAGACAGCAAAGATTGAGACAGAGAGACTCATTGCCAGAGAAAATAAAAATATTCCCAAAATATTCTATAACTACATAAACAGTAAAAATGATAGTGTTGGCCCCCTTTAAAAATAGTCTGGTTGAAATGGTGGATGGGGGATGAGGAAAAAGCCAATATGCTAAATGACGTTTTTTTCAACAGTATTTACTCAAGAAAATCCCATGACGGATAACATGATTAGGGATAAAAATTCTCCATTGAATGTCACCTGCTTAACCCCTTAACGACCAGGGGTATTTTTGGTTTTGCATTTTCATTTTTCCCTCCCCTTCTTTACAGAGCCATAACTTTTTTAGTTTTCCATCTATATGGCCATGTGAGGGCTTATTTTTGGAAGGACGAGTTGTACTTTTAAATGACACCATTGGTTTTACCATGCTGTGTACTCGAAAACGGGAAAAAAATTCCAAGTGCGGTGAAATTGCAAAAAAAGTGCAATCCTACACTTGTTTTTTGCTTGGCTTTTTTGCTAGGTTCACTAGATGCTAAATCTGACCTGCCATTATGATTCTCCAGGTCAATACGAGTTCATAGACACCAAACGTGTCTATGTCCTCTTTTATCTAAGCGGTGAAAAAAAAATTCCAAAGTTTGCTAAAAAAAAAAAAAAAAAAAAAATTGCGTAATTTTCTGAGACCCGTAGCGTCTCCATTTTTCATGATCTGGGGTCGGGTGAGGGCTTATTTTTTCCATGCCGGGCTGACGTTTTTTATGATACCACTTTTGTGCAGATAAGTTCTTTTGATCGCCCGTTATTACATTTTAATGCAATGTCTTGGCGACCAAAAAAATGTAATTCTGGCGTTTTTAATTTTTTTCTCGCTACGCCGTTTAGCGATCAGGTTAATGCTTTTTTTATATTGATAGATTGGGCGATTCTGAACGCGGTGTTACCTAACATGTGTATGTGGGATTTTTTTTTTTACCGTTTTATTTTGATTGGGGCGAAAGGGGGGTGATTTCAACTTTTAGGTTGTGATTTGAACTTTTAGTTTTTTTTAATTTTTTTTATTTTTAAACTTTTTTTTTTTTTTCTTTTTTACTTTTGGCATGCTTCAATAGGCTCCATAGGAGGCTAGAAGCATGCGCATCCCGATCGGCTCTGCTACATATGGGCGATGAGCAGATCGCCCATATGTAGATTTACTGCTGTGCTTTCAGCGCCGACCACCGGCTGACATGTCCCGGCTTTCATGCGGGCTCAGCGCCGGAGCCCTCATCAAAGCAGGGGAGATGTCTGATGACGGACTGTATCCGTCATTGGACATTAAGGGGTTAACCCAACAGAAGTACGGCGGCGTCTAAAAATCACTAAAGTTGACAAATCCCAGGGCCCAGATGGGATACACCTCCGAGTACTGTAGGAAATAAGTACAGTCATAGATAGACCATTATTTTTAATCTTTTTTTTTTAAATTCGTTTATTAAACCATAAACAGGGTGTACAACATACATACTGGTACATAATGTTAAGCATAGTACAAAGTATACATATGTTTCACATGACATTAAAATGTAAGGTAAAATGGGCATACCAGTTGTATACAAGATAAAGCAAAAACAATGTCAATTAAATCACAATGGGTCTTATGTTATTGCTTGAGTGACGAGATCTACCTAACTTCTAAACCGTACCTACATCTAGAAAAACAAAAGCTATTCCACAGCCTACTTCCACACAATTATCTATTTATTATGTGACATCTCCACTCTACAAAGTGAGGTGAGAGGAATTCCACCTCTCCCAAATCTTCTCTAATTTACCTGGGCACCCTCTGTTTTGATATAACGTGCATTCATATGGGATAATCAAATTCACTATATTGATCCAGGACCCGAGAGAGGGAGATGAACCTCCCATCCACCGCAATGCCAGTACCTTTCGTGCCATAAACAGCGTCTTCCGTAAGAAAATCCCAATATATTGACCCCATGTCTCCTCATCCCATACTCCAAACAGACAGACCAGTGGTTCAAGGAGAACAGGAATTTGTACCAGAGATGATGATAATGATGTCACCTCCTTCCAATATTGTGCAATGATAGGACAGTACCAGATCATATCAATAAAGTCTGCGTCTATTGAATTGCATCTCAAACATTCCGATGATTGGTATTGGCCCATCTTAAAGAGTTGAGTTGGAGTCAAATATGATTTATAATATATAATTGTATCATCCTGTTATTAACAGACGGAGATACCCTGATTGGGGACTCCAAGATTTCTTCCACTCCGCTCCCCGTATATCTGGGAAGAGCCTTTCCCATTTCTTCTTAACAGAGTCTATGGTGGATTCTGTCCCCACTGATAGCATATATGTATACAGAGAGGAGAGGAGACCTTGGGGGCCTTGTGATTTAAGGATCCCTATCAAGGGTAAAGACGAGATAGCATTGTTTATACCTACGCATCTCATGTGCGATTGAAATGCTGACCTAAAGGCCCTTTTACATTTAGCGATGCACCAGCGATCCGACCAGCGATATGACCCGTCAGGATCGCTGGTGCATCGCTAAATGATCGCTAGTGAGCTGCCACACATGCAGATCTCACAGCGATGCAGCAGCAATACAGTGGACGATACTTACCTTTCACACACCGCGATCCTGACGTCCTCCCGCCCGCGTCCACGCGTCGCTCGTTGGCGCCAGCAGCAAGCGCTCGACGAGAAATGGAGCCGGACATTCTCACGCGATCAGCGATGGACAGAGAGGGAGCCGGTCGCTGGTATCACAAATAGCGATATCGCTATAACGTCACAAAATGTGTAAAACCCCCTTTTAGTTGTAAATAACGAAAGAACTGGGATCTCGGGACACTGCGATCAACCTGTAATTGTTCAAAAGACATCAAAGTTCCACGATCATATAGATCACCTATCGTAAAAACATTATACTGAGCCCAGAACTCGGCGGATGGGTGTTCAAGTAATGCTGGAAGGTAACCATTATTCCATAGGGGCATTTCAGCTATATCATCCTCAAATCCAACCACCCTTATAATCTGCTTCCATACTGATCGTTCCAGACGAAGCAGGGGTAACAGCCGAGGGACATTTATTTTCCTCATTACCAAAAATCCTAGCGGGCAACTAGTTTGTGCGGCATGAAGCAGATGATCTTCAGAATTAGGGAGGTGACCGCCGAGCATCCATGTACTTATAGCTTTGGCCTGTCCAGCCAGATAATACAGAAAGAAATCTGTTAACGCTGCCCCCCCTCCCTTTTTGGGTCTCTGCAGAGTGGATAGTTTAAGTTTGGGCCTGGTTTTCCCACCATATAAAGCAGGGGTGGGGAACCTCAGGCCCCAGGGCCATTTACGGCCCTCGATGACCTTTTATCAGGCCCCCGAGCAGATCCTCAGGGACCGCATTCTTGGGCAGGGAGCTGTATTTTGATTGCCACAAGCTGATTAATTTCTTCTTGCTCTGTTAGCACACACACGCAGTGTTCACTACTGAACACTGAAGGGCATGCAATGAAAGATTAAGTCATGAAACCAGTGCCAGAGTCGGGATGTCATTTGTGGGCGGAGTTTGTACGGCCCCCGAAGGATGGCATAAATATCCAAATGGCCCTTGGCAGAAAAAAAGATTCCCCACCCCTGATAGAAAGGATGTGATCTGGGAATTCAGATTAGCAAAAAAGGATCTTGGCACCACTACAGCACTGTGTTGGCGAGAATAGCTAAGCTTGGGGAGTAATATCATTTTAATTAAATTAATACGTCCGGCTACAGTGGAAATTTACCCCAGATCGTAACTTTGGCTTTGACCATCTCCAGCAGTGGATGTATGTTAAGTTGCAAATCAAACTTACTGCCTTGAGAAATATGGACACCCAGATATTTGAAACTGGTTACAATGGGTAGTGAGGAGAGAGTCTCAAGTTGTGGCATTGGAGCATGGGAAAGAGGCATCAAAGCAGACTTCTCCCAATTTATATATAGGCCAGAATATTTACTGAATTTATTTATAGTAGTGATCACTCTTGTCAGGGTTTCCTCCGCTTTGTCCATAAATATCACGATATCGTCAGCATATAGGCCTATGGTGTCTGTCCGACCCGCTATTTCTATACCAGCAATATTAGGGGAAGATCTCACGCAAACTGCTAGTGCCTCAATCGCAAGAGCAAAAAGGGTCGGGGAAAGGGGACACCCCTGTCGAGTCCCCCTATGTAATGAAAGGGCTCAGATATGGAAATATTTACAATGACCCGGGCCCTGGGCTTCCCGTATAATATACTGACCCATTTTTGGAATCTATCACCGAATCCATATTTCTGCAAACACGCACGGAGAAAAGGCCATTCAAGATGCCAATGCCCATTCATTGTCCGGCACCAGGGAGCTATATTGGACCACCCACTGGACTCATTATTTTTAATCTTTAAAGACTCCATAATAACAGGGTCTGTACCACAGGGCTGGCGTATGGCAAATGTGGTGCCAATATTCAAAAACGGGACAAAGACTGAACTTGGAAATTATAGGCCAGTGAACTTAACATCTACTATGCGTAAAATCCTGGAGGGTTTTCTAAGAGATACTATACTGGAGTATCTGAAGAAGAATAACCTCATGACCCAATATCAACATGGGTTTACAAGGGACCGTTCCTGTCAGACTAATCTGATAAGCTTTTATGAAGAGGTAAGTTCTGGACTGGACCAAGGAAATGCAGTGGACGTGGTGTACATGGACTTTTCAAAGGCTTTTGATACGGTGCCAAACAAAAGGTTGATACGTAAAATGAGAACAATGGGGATAGGGGAAAATATGTGTAAGGCTAATTTCACATTAGCGTATTTTTGTGCATCGTGCGCAATAGAAACACATGCAAAAAAGCATCATGCGTTTTTGCATGCGTTTGCGTTTTTTATGCGTATGCGTTTTAACCAGTTTCTAGCCATGTTTACTCTTAAACACATGCGTACGCGAACGCAGGCGTACGCATGTCCATGCGCACGCCTGCGTTCCCATAGATTGTAATGCGTTGTTATGACGCATTCCGTGTGCAAGTGAACGCATGCTTTTTTTGACGCCTTTGAACGGACCCCAAAAATGCAGCAGGTTGCGTCTGGCGCGTCTAGACGCACACCTTGAAAAAACGAATGGGCACAAAAACGCAGACGAACGCATGCAAAAGCAAGACCATGCGTACGCCATGTTAAACATAGGTACACATGACACATGCGCACGATGCGCTGTGCAAAAAACGCTAATGTGAAACCAGCCTACGTGGGTTAAGAGCTGGCTCAGGGATAGGAAACATAGGGTGGTTATTAATGGAGCACACTCGGACTGGGTCACGGTTAGCAGTGGGGTACCACAGGGGTCAGTTTTGGGCCCGCTTCTTAACATATTTATTAATGACCTTGTAGGGGGCATAGAGAATAGAATTTCAATATTTGCAGATGACACTAAACTCTGCAGGGTAATCAATACAGAGAAGGACAATTTTATATTACCGGAGTATTTATGTAAACTAGAAGCTTGGGCTGATAAATGGCAAATGAGCTTTAATGGGGATAAATGTAAGGTCATGCATTTGGGTAGAACAAACAAGATGTATAATTATGTGCTTAATTGTAAAACACTGGGCAAAACGGTCACTGAAAAGGACCTGGGTGTATGGGTGGATGACAAACTCACATTTAGTGGCAAGTGTCAGGCAGTGCGGCAAAGGCAAATAAAATAATGGGATGCATTAAAAGAGGCACAGATGCTCATGAGGAGAACATAATTTTACCTCTATATAAGTCACTAGTGCGACCACACTTAGAATACTGTGTACAGTTCTGGTCACCAATGTATAAGAAAGACATAGCTGAACTGGAGCGGGTGCAGAGAAGAGCGACCAAGGTTAATAATAATAATTTTATTTATATAGTGCCGACATATTCCACAGCAATTTACATTTTAAAGGGGACTTGTACAGACGATAGACATAACAGCATAACCGTAATCACATAGATCATAACAGATACCAAGAGGAATGAGGGCCCTGCTCACAAGCTTACAATCTATGAGGAAAAAAGGGAGACACGAAAGGTGGGTGGTAACAGTTGCCTTCATTGTTCAGACCAGCCATAGTGTTAAGTATGTAACAGTACGGACACAGAGGAAAAATAGATGCATAAAGCATGTGGGAACATGATGCGGGGAACCTGGTTATGGTTAAACTTTTGACTGGGCCACCCAGGGATAGTTAGGTTAATGTGTTGAGCTGGTAGGCCAGTCTGAATAAATGCGTTTTTAGGGCACGCTTAAAATTGTAGGGATTGGGGACTAATCGTATTGACCTGGGTAGTGCATTCCAAAGAATTGGCGCAGCACGTATAAAGTCTTGGAGATGGGAGTGGAAGGTTCTGATTATCGAGGATGCTAACCTCAGGTCATCAGCAGAATGGAGGGCACGGGTAGGATGGTAGACTGAGACGAGGGAGGAGATGTAGGGTGGTGCTGAGCCGTGGAGTGCTTTGTGGGTGAGAGTAATAAGTTTGTACTGGATTCTGCAATGGATGGGTAACCAGTGTAATGACTGGCACAAGGTAGAGGCATCAGTGTAACGACTGGTGAGGAATATGATCCTGGCTGCAGCATTTAAGAAAGATTGGAGGGGGGAGAGTTTGGTAAAAGGGAGACCGATTAGTAGAGAGTTACAATAGTCCACACGAGAATGAATAAGAGAAACAGTAAGAGTTTTTCCAGAATCAAAAGTAAGAAAAGATCGAATTCTGGAAATATTTTTAAGATGTAGATAACAAGTGCGAACCAGTGATCGGATGTGGGGGGTGAATGAATGCTCCGAGTCAAGTATGACCCCAAGACAGGAGGGCATGTTGCTGGGGAGCAATAGTGGAACCACACACCGAAATGGCAATGACGGGAATAGGTACATTAGTAGAGGGAGGTTATTATTAGTATTAGTAGAGAGAGTGCAGGTTATTACACTTGGAGTTCAGTCTTTGACAGGCTCAGTTTCCAGTAGAGAGAGGACATGATGTTAGAGACAGTGTTTAGACAATCACTGGTGTTTTCTAAAAAAGCAGGCGTGATGTCAGGAGAAGAAGCGTATAATTGGGTGTCATCAGCATAGAGATGGTACTGGAAACCAAATCTACTGATTGTTTGACCAATAGGGGCGGTATACAAAGAGAATAGAAGGGGGCCTAGAACCGATCCTTGAGGAACCTCAACAGTAAGTGGAAGATGAGAGGAGGAGGAGCCAGCAAAAGATACAGTGAAGGAGCGGTCAGAGAGATAGGGGGAGAACCTGGAGAGAACGGTGTCCTTGAGGCCGATGGAGCGGAGCATAGTGAGGAGGAGCTGATGATCCAATGTCGAATGCTGCGGAGAGATCCAGGAGAATTAGCATGGAGTAGTGACCATTAGATTTAGCTGTTAGTAGATCATTAGAGACTTTAGTGAGGGTAGTTTCAGTAGAGTGTAAAGAGCGGAAACTGGATTGTAGAGGATCGAGAGTTATCAGAGAGATAGCGGATAAGACGGGAGTGGACCAGGGGTTCCAGGAGTTTAGAGATGAAGGGAAGATTAGAGACAGGTCTATAGTCAGCGGCACAGTTTTGGTCGAGAGATTTTTTTTTAAGTAATGGATGTATGATAGCATGCTTAAATGAGGAGGGAAAGATACCAGAAGAGAGAGAGAGGTTAAATATTTTTGTTAGGTGGGCGGTGACTGCAGGGGAAAGGTACTGGAAGAGATGTGACATTGGGGCACTGATGCAAGTGGTTGGGCGAGAAGATGCAAGGAGCCTGATTACTACTTCTTCTGTGACTGGTTCAAAATCAGAGAGTGAGCTGGATGCAGTGGGGGAGGGGGGGACAGTGCATGGTATGAGGGGATTGGGAGATAATTTCTTGCCGGATATGGTAAATTTTTTCTTTGAAGCAATTGGCCAGATCGTCGGCTCAAAGATCCGTGGTTGGGGCCTGCACTATTGGGTTGAGTAGGGAATGAAAAGTGTCAAAGAGACGTTTAGGGTTCTTGGACAGTGAGGTAATGAGGGTGTTGAAATAGGTTTGTTTGGAGAGGTGAAGTGCTGTATGTTCTAAGCATAAACTTATAATGGATGAAATCTTCGTGTAGGTTGGATTTTCTCCACAGTTGTTCGGCGCACCTGGAGCACTGCTGCAGAAAACGTGTTTGCAGGGTGTGCCAGGGTTGTCGCCGTCTATGTCGTGTTGTTCTATGTATAGGAGGTGAAATTTCATCCAGGGCACTTTGAAGTGTTTCATTATAATGCTTCAGTGCAGAGTCAGGACATGAGAGGTAGGAGATAGGGGCCAATGATGACTGCAAGTTCTTCATGAGTTTCTGAGTGTTAATGGCCTGTATGTTTCTATAAGTATGGAAAGTGGGGGTGACCAGAACGGGGTGGCAGTTCTTGATAGAGAATGAGAGACGGTTGTGGTCAGAGAGAGGGAGAGGGGAGTTTGTGAAATCATCCACTGAGCAAAGCCAAGAGAAGACCAAGTCGAGGGAGTTTCCGTCTTCATGCGTTGGAGAGTTCATAAGCTGCAAAAGGCCAAAAGAGGAGGTTAGCGATAAAAGGTTAGTAGCAGATGGGGAGAGGGGAAGAGCGATGGGGATGTTGAAATCACCCATGATGAGTGTGGGGATGTCACAGGAGAGAAAATGTGTCAGCCAGATGGCAAAGTGATCCAGGAACTGATGGGAGATGCCGGGAGGACGATACACCACCGCCACTCGCATGGAGAAGGGGGAGTAGAGTCTGATGGCATGAACCTCAAAGGAAGGCGAAGACAAGTGGGAAAACTTGAGGGATAACCTGAAAGGTACATTTTGGTGATAGGAGCAGACCAACGCCTCCACCTACTCTATTGTCTGCTCTTGAGGTATTTGAAAAGTGTAGTCCCCGGATGGGGGGAGGTGGGTGGGGCGGATTTGTACGGAGATGGGGGTTTTCATGCTGTTTGACCGGGTATGATTGGGACCACAATGTAATGATGTTACTTGATGATGATGGATTGTTCTTTCTAATGCACAATGAGTAACCGTACTGTTCGGATGTTAAGTTGGAATGTACGTGGTATATCTGATAAGGTTAAGAGGGCGGCTGTTCTGAATCATATCAAATCCTGTGAACCTATGATCACGTGCTTGCAGGAGACACATCTCACTAGAGGCACTATGCACTGGTTGTCAAGAGCCTGGATGCTAAAGACATATCGTTCTACTTATTCCTCGTACTCCAGGGGTGTGTCAGTCCTAATACACAAAAACACACATTATGAAGAGCTGGAAGTGCATGTAGACAGTGAAGGGCAGTATGTATGGATTGCTTGCAGATTGTTCGGGCACAAAATGATTTTAGTGGCTTTATATATCCCTCCACCTTACTCTAAAAAGAAACTACAAGCAGTACTGGAACTGACGGGCAGATGGGGGGAGACTCCGTTGTTGATTATGGGAGATGTTAACAACACTATGAATGATTATTGGGATAAAGTAAGACCGGCAGGTACGGAAGCTGGACAGGACAGGATGACTGCCTTTGGCAAGTATGTAGGGGAACTTGGGCTGGTAGATCTGTGGAGAGTACGAAATGAGGGTAAGAGGACTTTTTCATGTCATTCGGCAACACATGGAACACTGTCGAGGATAGACCTGGCTTTGGGGGATACAGCTATGGACGGGATGGTGGGGGAGGTGGAATACATACAGAGGACTCTCTCGGATCATGGTCCTATGGTGGTCACGCTTCTGGTGAGATCTGCTCAGGGTCAGAGGGGAGGTTGGCGTCTTCACCCGACGTGGCTTAAAGTGGTGGACATGGGTGGCATAACCAAAGAGCTAGAGCACTTCTTCCAAATGAACGAAGAGGCCACAATGGTATGGGATGCCATGAAGGCGTTTACGAGGGGACTTTTTATAAGTGAGATTGTGAGGTGTAAGACCAAAACTAAATTGGCAGATCAACAAATAAAGGATGACCTGACAAGAGCGGAGGCAGACATGATTTTGGCGCCAACGAGTGAAGCTCACAATAGACTAAAATTGGCTCAGGAGGCAGTTGATAAACTGCACATGATGCAAGCTGAGAGGAAAAGGGCATTTCAGCAAGCCCAATTCTTTGAAGGAGAGAGAGTAGGTCACTTGTTGGCGGTGATATCTGCGGCACAGAGGGAGTCTTCCAGGGTGTATAAACTGAGAGATCAAACAGGGGCGACTCTGACAGACACAAAGGACATACTGGAGGTCTTCAAGACATATTACATGGCACTGTACACTTCGAGAGCACGGGACACAGAGGGGGATGTGGAGAATTTTTTGGAAGGCATTTCACTACCTAAATTGTCTGAGGAAGATAGGTTGAGGTTGGAAGAACCTGTGAGTGTGGAGGAGCTGGAATGTGCAATACTGTCTATGCCCAATAACAAATCACCGGGAGCTGATGGTCTACCTGGGGAGGTGTACAGGGAGTTAGTGGAACTGCTGGCTACGAAATTGAAATCTGTGTTTGATGAGGCTTTAGTGACGGGGGCACTGCCGAGATCAATGGAGGAAGCGGTGATAGTAGTTCTGCCGAAGCAGGGAAAAGATCCCATGGATGCGGAGTCGTACAGGCCCATTTCGTTGTTGACAACGGATGTCAAAATACTCGCTAAGATCCTGGCCACCTGGCTCACCGGGGTTGCGCATACCATTATACACGAGGACCAGTCGGGCTTTATGCCTAACAGCTCCACGGCTGTTAACTTAAGAAGATTATTTCTTAATATGCAACTGCCTGCTGATAATGGTGGCAGGAGAATAGTGATGTCATTGGACACTAGGAAAGCATTTGATAGCGTGGAATGGCAATACTTATGGAAAATCATGGAACTGATGGGATTCGGCACCGCGTTCATGGCCTGGGTGAAGTTATTGTACTGATCCACAAAGGCGGTAGTTAAGGTGAATGGAGAACAGTCCGGGATGTTTGACTTGCATAGGGGCACAAGGCAGGGGTGTCCGCTGTCCCCGCTATTGTTCGCGGTGGCAGTGGAGCCCCTGGCGGCCAAGATCAGAGCTGAGAGGGGAGTGGTCGGATTTAAATTTGGGAAGCTGGAAGAAAAAATATCATTGTATGCAGAAGACATCCTGTTGTTTTTGGAAAGTGCAGGAGAGACACTGGGGTGCGCGATGGATGTAATTAAACAATTTGGGAGCATTTCGGGACTGGAGATAAATTGGCACAAGTCTTATGTCATGGCTGTGGATAGAGCAATAGAAGCGGAGGAGATAGATGAGAGGGGGAAACAACTCCAGCTAGTTTCACAGTTTAAATACCTAGGGATATGGGTAGCTCTTCCACTGTCCCGATTCACGGGTCTGAATTTGGTTCCTCTGCTAGAGAAATTTAAAGGGAAAATAGGTGCATGGTGCAAATTAGCTTTAACGGTAACGGGTAGAACTAACCTGATTAAGATGGTCCTTATGCCACAACTAATGTACGTTTTGCACAATTCGCCGATATGGCTACCAAAAAAAACGGTTTCGGGGCATTGATTCTATCTTCAGATCCTTGATATGGGGCAAGAAGCAGGCACGAATTAAATTTGGAACTCTGCAAAAAGGAAAGGAAGAGGGAGGACTGGCCGCACCAAATCCATGGGTCTATTTCTTGGCAGTACAGGGCCAGCAAGTCAGGGGGTGGAGAGAGCTCGATTGTGGAGGAGCAGCTCACCGGGTGCTGGTACATGTGACGGGGAGACGCCCACTTATCCAGGGTCTAGAGGATGGTACCTTTAAGAAACTGGGAGCACCATACCCTACCATAGGCATGATTCAGAAGGTATGGGACACCATTAAAAGGATCAGAGGGGTGGATGAGCTGACTAGGTACTCACCGGTGTGGGACAATGAGCATCTGCCGGAACTTAATAAGCTGCGTCAAATGGGCAATTGGAAGGCGAAAGGAGATATGTGTGCCAGCTGCAGAGTGGAACGGACCTGAAGACCTTTGAGACATTGAGAGAGGAATTTGATTTGCCTTCGGTATGGGGGTTTCAATGCTATATGCTTCGACATGCTTGGAGGGCACAGTGTAGATTGGGAGCCATGACGGTTCAGGGCGACATTGTACTAGACTGTGTGTATGAAGGGAGGGACGAGGGGAGTTATATCGAGCATATATCATGATCTACTACACTCCTATCTGGTGGAAAATCACCTCACTGCAAAGAGTAAATGGGAAAGGGAGATGGGTACCCTCACAACAGAACAATGGGAGGCTATTCTTGAATAAGGACCCGAAGATCTCTCTAAGCGAGCAGGCACGGCTCTCCCAATTATATGTAATACATAGAACATACAAAACACCGCTGGTCCTATTCAAGGCGGGCTTGAGGGGAGACTCTAGCTGCCCTAGATGTGGCACAGACCAGGCCGGACTGTTACACATGCTATGGTCGTGTCCGCGGCTGGTGGCATACTGGCTGGTCGTTATCAACAAAATTGAGAGAGCTTATGCATGTACGCTCGACAGGAATCCAGTGCTGTGTTTTGGGGGAGGTGGATGGGATACCTGTCTCAGAACATTACAAAGTGGCAATAGCGAGGTTGCTGTATGTGGCACGCAAACTAATAGCACGAAAATGGAAGGATTCGGAACCCCCCACTAGGAGGGAATTTATTGCTCAGACACGTACGGTAATGCATTTAGAGGAAAGCATTTACAGACGAAGGCATGGTGAAGGAACTTTCGAAAAAATATGGTCCGCCTGGATGGCGGTGATATGATTGCTAAGACTCTCAAGTATACCCGGTACAAGGAGTATTGAGGGAGGGGGGGGGGGGGGATGGCTTTGATTGTATTACTACAGGATATGTGAATTGTTACATGTATATTGATATCCACTGTTTATTGTTTAAAATCTTTTGAAACCTAAATAAAAATAACTGGTTTAAAAAAAGAAAAGTGTAGTCCCCCGTATGAAAGAGCAGCAGCAGCGGTAGTGTCTGACTGCTGGATCCAGGTTTCAGTAAGAGCCAGAAGGTTAAGAGAATCAGAAAGGAAGAAGTCACGGATGAAGGAGAGTTTATTACATACTGAGCGATAATTCCAAAGGGCACAATTAAATGAGACAGAAGGCATGCAGGGAATATTAAATAAGATTAGAGGGGTTTCTGAGTTATTAGGGAACTGGGGGGTCTGCAATACCAAAGCAGGTTATTACACTTGGGGTTATTTAGTTTGGAAAAACGAAGGCTAGGGGTGGTCTTATTACAACATATAAATATATGTGGGGACAATACAAAGACCTTTCTAATGATCTTTTTACTGTTAGACCTGTGACGGGGACAAGGGGGAATCCTCTACGTCTGGAGGAAAGAAGGTTTCATCATAATCACAGACGCGGATTCTTTACTGTAAGAGCAGTGAGACTATGGAACTCTCTTTTGTATGATGTTGTAATGAGTGATTCCCTACTAAAATTTAAGAAGGGCCTGGATGCCTTTCTTGAAAAGTATAATATCACAGATTATATACACTAGTTTCCTTGATATTGCGTTGATCCAGGGAGCTAGTCTGATTGCCGTATGTGATGCTGAGAAGGAATTTTTTTCCCCAATGTGAAGCTTACTGTTCGCCACATGGTTTTTTTCTTTGCCTTCCTCTGGATCAACATGTTAGGGCAGGTTAGGTTAGGGGTTGAACTAGATGGACTTAAAGTCTTCCTTCAACCTTAATAACTATGTTAATAACTATTTTAAAGCACCCCCAGAGTCTCTTAAATGATCTAGCATATCAGAGGAGATTGAAATGGGGTCCCCCGAGCCCCCCCCCCCCCCGGTTCCTCCGCCATTCCCAGACTCTCCTGCTCCACCAGCCCTGGATGAAAATGGAGGGAGCACACGCAGTGCGCCTGCCGAGATCTGCTGATCATTACCTGGCAACAATAGGAGATTCTTCCTTTTGGTTCATTTTGATCACTGTCGGAGTGATCAAAATTTAAGAAAAAAAAATAGTATATCAAACCCCCATTTGTCACCGCCTTAGTTAGGTAAAAATGGGGGTTAGAGTTGGGGCTAGGGTTGTGATGTCGGGGTTAGGGTTACGGTTGTGGTTAGGGTTGGAGTTAGAATTGGGGGGCACATCAGGAGGTCTCCAAACACAACAATGTGCCCGCCATCGATTCCAGCCAATTGTGCGTTCAAAACGTCAAACAGTGCTCCCTCCCTTCTGAGCCCTGCCATGCGCCCAAACAGCGGCTTTCCCCCACATATATGGGGTATCAGCATACTCAGGAGAAATTGCGCAACAAATTTTGTGGTCCATTTTCTCCTGATAACCTTGTGAAAATAGCAACAAGTTTGTTTCTAAAGTAAATTAAAAAAAAATAATAATACATTTTATTTCTATAGCGCCGACATATTCCGCAGCACTTTATATTTCAGAGGGGACTTGTACAGACGATAGACATTACAGCATAACAATAATCACATAGATCATAACAGATACCAAGAGGAATGAGGGCCCTGCGCGCAAGCTTACAATCTATGAGGAAAAAAAGGGGAGACACGAAAGGTGGGTGGTAACAGTTGCCCTGATTGTATGGACCAGCCATAATGTTAAGTGTGTAACAGTACAGATGCACAGGGCTAATGGATGCATAAAGCATGTGGGAACATGATGCGGGGAACCTGGTTATGGTAAAACTTTTGACTGTGCCACATAGAGATAGATTAGGTTAATGTGTTGAGGCTGTAGGCCAGTCTGAATAAATGCGTTTTCAGGGCACGCTTAAAATTGTGGGGATTGGGGACTAATCATACTGACCTGGGAAATGCATTCCAAAGAATTGGCGCAGCACGTGTATAGTCTTGGAGACGGGAGTGGGAGGTTCTGATTATTGAGGATGCTAACCTCAGGTCATCAGCAGAACGGAGGGCGCGGGTAGGATGGTATACTGAAACAAGGGAGGAGATGTAGGGTGGTGCTGAGCCATGCAGATAACAAGAGCGAGCCAGTGATCGTATGTGGGGGACAAAGGAAAGCTCGGCCTCAAGTATGACCCCAAGACAGCGGGCATGTTGCTGGGGAGTAATAGTGGAACCACACACGGAAATGGCAATGTCGGGTATAGGTACATTAGTAGCGGGAGGAAACACAAGGAGTTCAGTCTTTGACAGGTTCAGTTTCAGATATAGTGAGGACATGATGTTAGACACAGCGTTTAGACAATCGCCGGTGTTTTCTAGAAAGGCTGGCGTGATGTCAGGAGAAGAAGTGTATAATTGGGTGCCGTCAGTATAGAGATGGTAGTGGAAACCAAATCTCCTGATTGTTTGACCAATAGGGGCAGTATACAAAGAGAAGAGGAGGGGGCCTAGGACTGATCCTTGAGGAACCCCAACAGTAAGGGGAAGATGAGAGTAGGAGGAGCCAGCAAAAGATACAGTAAAGGAGCGGTCAGAGAGATAGGAGGAGAACCAGGAGAGAACGGTGTCCTTGAGGCCAATGAAATGGAGCTAAGTGAGGAGGAGCTGATGATCCACAGTGTCGAATGCTGCAGAGAGATCCAAGAGAATTAGCATGGAGTAATGACCATTTGATTTAGCTGTTAGAAGATCATTAGAGACTTAAGTGAAGGCAGTTTCAGTAGAGTGTAAAGAGCGGAAACTGGATTGGAGAGGGTCGAGAAGAGAGTTATCAGAGAGATAGCGGATAAGACGGGAGTGGACCAGGCGTTCCAGGAGTTTAGAGATGAAGGGAAGATTAGAGACAGGTCTATAGTTAGCGGCACAGTTTTGGTCGAGGGATGGTTTTTTAAGTAGTGGATGTATGACGGCATGCTTAAATGAGGAGGGAAAGATACCAGAAGAGAGAGAGAGGTTAAATATTTTAGTTAGGTGAGGGGTGACAGCAGGGGAAAGGGGCTGGAGTAGGTGTGACGGAAATGGGTCACTGGTGCAAGTGGTTGGGCGAGAAGATGCAAGGAGCCTGATTACTACTTCTTTTGTGACTGGTTCAAAATCAGATAGTGAGCTAGATGCAGTGGGGGGAGGGTGGACAGTGCATGGTATGAGGTGATTGGCAGATAATTTCCTGTCGGATCTGGTCAATTTTTTCTTTGAAGTAATTGGCCAGATCGTCAGCTCGAAGCTCCGTGGTTGGGGCCTGTACTCTTGGGTTGAGTAGAGAATGAAAAGTGTCAGAGACATTTAGGGTTATTGGACAATGAAGCGATGTGGGTGTTGAAATAGGTTTGTTTTGAGAGGTGAAGGGCAGTGTTGTATGTTTTAAGCATAAACTTATAATGGATGAAAAAAAAAGTTAAAATATTAATTTTTTTCTTTCCACGTTGCTTAAGTTCTCATAAAGCACGTGAAGGGTTAATAAACTTCTTGAATGTGGTTTTGTGCACATTGAGGGGTGCAATTTTTAGAATAGTGTCACTTTTAGGTATTTTCTGTCATATTGACCCCCCAAAGTCAATTCAAATGTGAGGTGGTCCCTAAAAAATGGTTGTAAAAATTGGCCTGGTCATTAAGGTCAATACTGGCTCGGTCAGTATGGGGTAATAAGATGATTACACTTTTTGCAACATTCTTTAACACAATGCTTTGCTGGGATATTATTCTTATGCAATCATGCAGGTATTTAGTGCAATAAAATACTTCAACATAATTTTCATAGAACAAACGAATATAAGAAACTTTTTACTATATCTTATTCTTTCTTCAGCGCCTCCTGAAATACTTTTATACCATCTATACTCGAGTATAAGCCGATCTGAGTATAAGCCGAGGCACCTAATTTCACCTAAAAAAAACTAGGAAACCTTATTGACTCGAATATAAGCCGGATATGCATTGTCCCCTCATCCCTATCCTTGTTTGCGTGGCCCCATCCCTATCCCTGTATGCAAGACTCCTCAGCCCTATCCTTGTATGCGTGGCCCCATTCCTATCCCTGTATGCGTGGCTCCATCCCTATCCCTGTATGCATGGCTCCATCCCATCCCTATCCTTGTATGCGTGACCCTATTCTTGTATGCATGGCACCATCCCATCCCTGTATGCGTGGCCCCATTCCTATCCTTGCATGCGTGGCCCCATCCCTATCCTTGCATGCCTGGCTCCATCCCTATCCCTGTATGCGTGGCTCCATCGCTATCCTTGTATGCGTGGCTCCATCCCTATCCTTGTATGCGTGGCCCCATTCCTTTCGCTGTATGCGTGGCTCCATCCCTATCCCTGTATGCGTGGCTCCATCCCTATCCCTGTATGCGTGGCTCCATCCCATCCCTGTATGCTTGGCCCCATCCCTATCCTTGTATGCGTGACCCTATCCCTGTATGCGTGGATCCATCCCATCCCTCTATGCGGGGCCCCATCCCTATCCTTGTATGCGTGGCTCCATCCCTATCCCTGTATGCGTGGCTCCATCCCTATCCCTGTATGCGTGGCTCCATCCCTATCCCTGTATGCGTGGCTCCATCCCTGTATGCGTGGCCCTATCCTTGAATGCGTGGCTCCATCCCTATCCTTGTATGCATGGCTCCATCCCTATCCCTGTATGCGTGGCCCCATCCCTATCCTTGCATGCATGGCTCCATCCCTATCCCTGTATGCGTGGCCCCATCAGTATCCCTGTATGCGTGGCCCCATCCCTATCCCTGTATACGTGGTCCATCCCTATCCCTGAATGCATGGCTCCATCCCTATCCTTGTATGCATGGCTCCATCCCTATCCTTGTATGCATGGCTCCATCCCTATCCTTGTATGCAAGACCCCATTTTTATCCTGGTATGATTGGTCCCCATGAAGAAAAATTAAACCATTACACTTACCTTCCTGGCAGCGTCTTGTTCCAGTGCCAGCCGCTGCTTTGCTTTATGCTTGTAAGCAGCGAATGGCAGGGACATCATGCGCTGCTCACAAGCAGAGCACAGCTGCCGGAATACTCACCGCTCCCCATTCCGGAACTATACGAGTGGAGGGCAGTGAGTATTAAGTAGCACGCACATTGTCAGCCGCTGGGCGGTCACGTGTGCCGCTACTTAAGAGAGGTGAATATTCATTTCTCTTAAGTAGTGGCACACATGATGCAGCTGACACTGTGCGTGCTATTACAGAGAAATGAATATTCTTTGCCAGTGCAGTGAATATTCATTTCTCTTTAGCAAAGAGCACAGGAGTTTGCTGCAGCAGCCGGCTTCTACATCTCGTGACCCGCTGCTCCGCAGCTGCCCCTCCTCTTCCATATTCTGGAGGGGCAGTGGCGAGTATAAGCTCGAGTATAAGCCAAGGGGGGTGTTTTCAGCACAAAAAATATGCTGAAAAACTCAGCTTATACTCAAGTATACACGGTAATTCATTTTAGTACAAATAAGGCTAGTTTCACATTTGCGTTTCAGGGCGCAGCGACGGCCTGCGCACGGCCGCTGCTAAGCCCCGCCCCCTGCTGCGCCCCCTCCAATAGCTCCGCCTCCGGGTGCATGACGCTGCATGCGTCCCCTATCTTTATCACTGAGGACGCAGGCTGTGCGCAGTATGCGTTTTGGTGGCGCCTGCGTCCTTTTGACGGTGCGCCGACCAGCGCCAAACGCAACCTGTTGCAATTTGGTTGCACTCAGCGCACCATCAAAAGGACGCAGGCGCCGCCAAACGCATACTGCACACGGCCTGCGTCCTCAGTGATAAAGATGGGAGACGCATGACGCATGCAGCGGAGGCGGAGCTATCGGAGGTGGCGCGACAGGGGGCGGGCCGTCACTGCGCCCTGAAACGCAAATGTGAAACTAGCCTAAGGCAATGAGGTGCTTTTGCAACACTTTTTTTTCTGCAGGTAAACCTGTCCACTTGGCAGCAAAAAACGCTGTGTTCAAAATGCAGGTTTTGCTGCGTTTTCCAGTTGCGTAATACAGGTGTGATTTGTGTACACTCTGTATGTTTAATAAAGTTAAATTCACCAAAAACACAACTTTTGCTGCTACTTCTGAACATAAACTACATAAAGACTCGAGAGCAGAAAAACTTTTTGTCTGTGTACTGCGTTATTTTGTTGCAAGTATGAATTACCTGTAGTAACTGTTTTGGTTTGTATGTTTGAGGGTACTTGGTAAAAAAAATTTCTTTGGTTTCAGACTATTTGGTTTGAAAATTCTGAGAAACAATTGTCTTTAAACCAGTAAGGGTATGTGCACACGCTGCGGATTTGGCGGCGCGGATTTTGTAAAATCCGCAGGTAAATCTGTAGGTCAAAAGACCTGCGGTTTTACCTGCGGATTAGCCTGCGGTTTTTCATCTCCACAATGGAGGAGATGGCAAACCGCAGCGGAATCTGCAGAAAGAATTGACATGTCAATCCTTTCTGCGGTTTAGAACGTCTGCTCTGCGGTTTTTAATATCCACAGGATATTATGGTACTGTACACCGCAGCAAAAACTGCTGCGGATCCGCAGCGGCCAAATCCGCTGCAGAACCGCAGCAGAATCCGCAGCGTGTGCACACACCCTAAATGGGGGAGAGATGTGATTTGCTGCCAGAGCGAAATGTCCAAAATGAACATGGAACTAAAAGGCAGAGGCCGATCAATTAATAATACTCGCACAGCATTATCCCTTCGCAACCAGACTTAACAATGCAGTCAAGCAGGTAACGTTCTCCTGGAATCACCAAACCCACTCGTCCATCAGACGCTAGACAGAGAAGTGTGATGCGTCACTGCACAGACCATGTTTCCTCCCGAGTCCAGTGGTAGCGGCTTTACACCACTTTATTAGACACTCAGTATTGTGCTTGGTGATGTACGGCTGCATGCAGCTGCTCGGCCATGGAGTTCACAGCGGGGGAGCAGTATTTGTGCCGATGTTAATACCACCAGAGGAGGTCTTGACTCTGCAGTTATGGAGTGAGCAGAGTGTCGGTGACTTTACTGTCCTCTCCTCCTCAGCACTCGTCCCCCCGCTCTGTAACGTTATGAGGTCTTCACTTTGTGGCTGAGTTGCTGTGGTTCCTTCTACTTCTCAATAATATCACTCACAGGAGAAAGAAATGTCATGACCTGACTTGTTACCCCGGTGGCTCCTATTATAGAACCACATTGGTATCAGTGAGCTCTGCATCACCGGCAATTGTGTCACATATTAGTAAAAGCGTCGCAATAATTTTCTCCATATAGTTTGTGTACATAAATTCTACATACAGTGGGTACGGAAATTATTCAGACCCTTTTAAATTATTCACTCTATTTCATTGCAGCCATTTGGTAAATTCAAAAAAGTTCTTTTTTTTTCTCATTAATGTACACTCTGCACCCCATCTTGACTGAAAAAAACAGAAATGTAGAAAATTTTGCAAATTTATTAAAAAAGAAAAACTGAAATATCACATGGGCATAAGTATTCAGACCCTTTGCTCAGACACTCATATTTAAGTCACATGCTGTCCATTTCCTTGTGATCCTCCTTGAGATGTTTCTACTCCTTCATTGGAGTCCAGCTGTGTTTAATTAAACTGATAGGACTTGATTTGTAAAGGCACAGACCTGTCTATAGAAGACCTCACAGCTCACAGTGCATGTCAGACCAAATGAGAATCATGAGGTCAAAGGAACTGGCCAAGGAGCTCAGAGACAGGATTGTGGCAAGGCACAGATCTGGCCAAATTTCCAAAAGAATTTCTGTAGTACTCAAGGTTCCTAAGAGCACAGTGGCCTCCATAATCCTTAAATGGAAGAAGTTTGGGACCACCAGAGTCTTCCTAGACCTGGCCTTCCAGCCAAAATGATCAATCGTGGGAGAAGAGCCTTGTGAGAGAAATAAAGAAGAACCCACAAGATCACTGTGGCTGAGCTCCACAGATGCAGTAGGGAGATGGGAAAAAGTTCCACAAAGTCAACTATCACTGTAGCCCTCCACCAGTCAAGCCTTTATGGCAGAGTGGCCCGACGGAAGCCTCTCCTCAGTGCCAGACATATGAAAGCCCGTGATAGGGAGAGAGTCTTTGAATCATAAGACTAACAGTATCTGATCCTTCACACAATTCCAAACTTTTCTTTTTCTTCCACAGAAACATAATTCTCTCCTTTAGAGCCAAACATCCTGACTTAAATTGTGCACAGATCTGGCGGCCATTTCAGTCTCTGTTCCACCGGGTCAATAATCCCCCTCTGGGATTGCCCAAAATTCGCAGTACTCAGTGAAAGGAGGAGGGCGTCTTAGACTATCCCTCCGGACACCTCTGGTTATATATATCTATCTATATATACCTGAGTTACGTATCCTACCCAGTCTTCGATCACTCACCACGCCCAATACTAATAATGATTGGGAATTTCAGGATATTTTGACTATAAAGAGAGTCACAATCACTGGTCAATCCGGGGTGTCCGTCCCTTATGAGGTACGGTTCAAGCACTGGGCCCCCAACGGGACAACACCTCTATATCATTCCACCCATGAATCACCCCACCACGGGGACAAACCTCAGATCCTCTTTGCAGCAACAAGCACAGGAAAACCACACCAACGGTCAGTCTGAACAGTATAACTGCCAACTTACCGTGGTTGCCGTGGGGGATGATCAGTCCCAATTTTCCAACACCTGTGTTCGCTCCGAGGGTCCTTTGTCTTGTTATCCTCCGGGGGCAGAGGCGTCCCTGTTCGGGGGCCCCACGTTGTGAACCAGCTTGATAGGGAGAGAGTTAAATTAACCCTTCACGGTTGAGCCAGTGATTTCCAAATTATTCCACAGTGTTGCTAGCAACTCAAATGACCACACGGAGACTGGGGTCTCTGTACGGGAGGATCGAGGCAGATCACTAAGCCCCTTTATTTTAGTCACTTCTTTTATAACATTTTGCTTAATTATTCAAAGTTCTCATCTACCAATAAAATCATTTCACTTTGTAAGCCAATAATATTGCAAGAAAACCGGAAACTACATATATGTCCGTATCCAAATAGAAAGTAGTATAATGACATATTCTTCAGAGTTTTACACTCCCGCCTCCCTTATCTTTGTACCTGATGAGAACAGTCTGGTTTCATGACGGCCCATGCCAATTATAAAAATTTATCTTACAGCAACAAAAACGGAGAAACGAAACCTTCAGAGAATGGATAAAATGAAACTTCAACTCTGATTTTAGTATTAACCCTTCACACCTGCATAGAGTTTGCTAAAAAACACTTGAAGGACTCCCAAACTATGAGAAATAAGATTCTCTGGTCTGATGAGACAAAGATAGAACTTTTTGTTGATAATTCTGAGTGGTATGTGTGGAGAAAACCAGGCACTGCTCATCACCTGCCCAATACAATCCCAACAGTGAAACATGGTGGTGGCAGCATCATGCTATGGGGGTGTTTTTCAGTTGCAGAGACAGGACGACTGGTTGCCACTGAAGGAAACATGAATGTGGCCAAGTATAGAGATATCCTGGATGAAAACCTCTTCCAGAGTGCTCTGAACCTCAGACTTGGCTGAAGGTTCACCATCCAACAAGACAATGACCCTAAGCAGACAGCTAAAACAACAAACGAGTGGCTTCAGAACAACTCTGTGACCATTCTTGACTGGCCCAGCCAGAGCCCTGACCTAAACCCAATTCAGCTTCTCTGGAGAGACCTAAAAATGGCTGTCCACCAACGTTCACCATCCAACCTGACGGAACTGGAGAGGATCTGCAAGGAAGAATGGCAGAGGATCCCCAAATGCAGGTGTGAAAAACTTATATTTGTGATATAATAATAATAAATTTTATTTCTACAGCGCCTACATATTCCGCAGCACTGATATGAAAATATTCATATTTGCAAAAATTTCTACATTTCTGTTGTTTTTTGGGGTGCAGAGTGTACAATAATGAGAAAAAATGAACTTTTTTGAATTTACTAAATGGCTGCAATGAAACAAAGAGTGAAAAATTTAAAGGGGTCTGAATACTTTCTGTACCCACTTTATATATCTATACATACACACATATATACACACACATTTTATACTTTTATATAATCTTCATTGTCATATTTAACGCATGTAGTTAAAGGGGGGGAAAATTAGGCAACCTATAAGGACAATATCAGAGAATATCGTAAGTAGAACTTCAAAGAACTGGAAATATACAGAAGATTCAGTGAATACAACACTAAACCATCAGTCATATAAGGTTTTAGAAAGAACTTAAGGCTAAGATAGTAAACCAATAGAAAGAGATTTCAGAGTGCTGACACACTTATAGGGTAAAACAAAGCCATCAGGAGTACCAAAGTTTTAACTTAAAATAAACTCATAGATTTTGGATCAATTTGCATGTCATTATGTATATGCAAAAGAGAGTAAGTCTATGAGCAAGGAGCTAGTGAGGCGAGGCTTTATACACAGCAGTGGCTTACCTGTACTGCTGCAGGACGGTGGCACTTGTGGGGTCATAGAAATTTCTACCAACCAGCTTCATATCCAGAATTTTCATTACTCTTGAACAGAATGCACATATATTATCCAAGTGTAATTAAGAGGACAGCGCAATGTGCCTCTACCACCACCAAGCCCCCAAACTTAATATGCATGTGTTGTATTATGCACAAAACGTCATCTGAAATAGAACACCAAACATCTCCTAACGACCTCCTTAGTAAAATCAGAAAGACAGCTCTTTCTTTTCCCACTGCAGCGCTGACTGTCCGCTGCTGCCTCGGTCTGTACGGACATGGCTGCAGTGGTGACCTCATGGCTACAATATGTGACCGCTGAAGCCAACCCTTGGCACAGAGGTGATAACAAGATAGATGGTGTGAGACAGACGAGTCCAGTGATTATATGTGGTGGTCAAGTGCTGTAGTCGTAAGGTCACCAGTGTATCTATGACATTGACAACAGAGACTGGCGCAGTGGCAGAGAGGCAGCACTCTCCAGAAATACTGGCTAAAAGGATGTGACAGAAAACTAGGTGCAACTAATAAAACACAGTAACAGTAGCGCAGCGCGTTTCTCACCTCCTGATTACCACGTTATACAATGGGATACAAAGGTCAGAACTGGGCTCCAGGATCTTGGTCATTTGTATGGTGAGTTTTATCTTCTGTCCATCTGTCCGGCGCTCACTCTCCAGCTCTACTGTCTGCAAAGTGCAAAGAACAGAAACATCTACATTGAATTTATATTTCAAAGGCTTTAGGAATCAATGCCTTCCTCTAGATTAACAAAGTTAGGTGATAAGTCCATCAAGTTCAACCTATTTCCACGAGACAATTCTAGATTGAGTATGTTCTGTACATGGTATCTTAGAGGGCGAGAATGAATAAAACCGTATAGGCTTCCGGTACCTGGGCAAGCTTCACAGGAAGGTAGAGGATGGAGCCATCAAAGGCTGTCACTTGCCCGGTCACAGAACGATGGTCTCGTAACATGCCATAGCGCATACTTCGACACTCCACTATGGGTCTAGGCAAAAGGGGAGAAAAGGGTCTACATGCAACTTCAACACATTAATCAGACAATTTACCAACTTTAAATTATTATTTATTTTTTTTTTTTTTTAAAACCAGCCCGTACATTGTAAGGGCATTGACTCATTCCAGTACTACACCCGCTTCTTCAGTCAAGGGTGTATGCAAACAGGGAACAGCCTGTACATGAAGAGTGCCGGCAGAAATCATGAGTGGCTTGGGTGTTTGCTCATCCACATACAGCTACTCTGGAGAGATGCTGCAATCCCTGATTACAGAACAGTGGGCACCATTACTGTTGTGCACGGGATAATCATCCACAGATGAGATCTTCACTTCATTATAGTTTATGGAAATTTGGCTCCTTTGTTGAAACCAATGCAATATAATCTCTGTCTATCACCGTCCCCAAGCTACCCATTTTGCACACTAACATAATTTATAATTCGAACCACACACCTCTGTTTCCAAGACTTCTCTCATGCTGCGCCAATTTTCTAGAATGCACTACCCCAGACAGTCTGATTAATACCTAGCCCCCACATTTTTAAGCATGGTCTAGAAACAAATCTCTTTGCATCTGTCAGCAGCCTTTTACTGTGAAATATAAAGTCCACATTTTCCAGAAAAGTGGGGTCCCAAAGATGGATAATTGGAATTTTATATCAACATAAAATCCCTTGAATTTACTGGGTGGCACAGCAGCGTGGGTATTTGTCTTGCCACGAGTAGGGTGATACTAGGTGAAAAAAAGTGCTGGTGCAGGCCTGGTGGGGTATACCTTCTTCCCAGATACTCGATTTTGTGCCAAAAGCAGTAAGAGAGGATGAAAAAGAAATGTAACACGTAAGAATTAGGAACCAACATGACGTGAATCCAGATTAAAGCAGCCAAAAGATTAAGTGTCCCCAGAAAAAAAAAAAGCTAAAAGGCTGTATATGTATCCCTCGATGAATTCAACAAAAAAAAGGGATTTTTCAAGTACAAAAATCCAATTTTCTCTTAATTCTCACTGGGGGATAAAGCACTATGGGACGTAGTAGAGCTATCCCAGAGGGTAAGAGTAAAAAGAGTTCACCATGCAGATTGCTTAACACATGGCGGTTTTAGTGCCTTATGCCCCCAGCTGATGCTGGCAGAGGCCAGGATTTGGATCATCTAAAACTGGGCGAAGATGTGCAAGGAGGCCCAGGTTGCGTCATAACAACCAGAGAGGCTCCAACCACTTTCATGGAGTGAGCAGAGGCGTAAACAGAAGAGTCATACCCGAAGACCTGTGGATTTCTGGATTGGAAACTGACTAGACTATGAGGTGGTAGATATAACGTCTGCCATAACCTAGGCTCATGGGGATTCACAAAAAAGGAATTCAAAAGCTCTCCCTGATGCAGAAAGCATGAGGAGTACTTTGAAGGTTGAAAGTGTAGGACAAGTAAGGGAGAACAATGTGGTCATCCATGAGAAACCAAGATGATCTTTGGTAGGATGGACTTAAACAGGATTAGGAAGACTGTGACCAATAATTATGTAAGAAACACCAGTTAGCACAAAGTTGTATGAACTTGAGAACATAATCATCGAGCAGATCAGTGTAGAGTCCTACAAGGCGTCCAAGATGAGGTTACGATGACAGAGATCAACAGGATAGATCTATGGGGATGGGGTGGTTCACAACAAGACATGCTAATGGAAGGCTAGAATGAGCAAAAAGAGAACCAGAAACTTACATACAAAACACCAAACGGAGACCTCAATCCAAACCCAACTGGACAAAGAAATGGAGCAGAAGAGTATGGGAGTTATGAAGTTCACACTATGACAAGGAAGGAGGATGTCAAGGTGTGATGGCAAAATTTTAGGAGACCAAGACTGATTGGACTTGATCATGGACTGTCATGGACCTCAACTTCAAAACCATGACATAAAGAAGCCCTCCCATTACATTTGTATTCATTAAATGAGTGTGTACATGCATGTAGTGTATGCATGCATGTATACTCACCTACTACTGCTTTCTTCAGGATCCAGCACCGTTCTTCTGCTTTTCTGAGTGGTGTAATCGCTCTGCGAGACCCTGAAGTGACTTTGGAGCATCAGAACAAGACTTAATAGGCTTACATTGTAAGAGAGACTTACGGCTCACGCATAGGGCATAGAGTGAGCTAGCTCGTCGCAATTGCGGTGATGTCACTCAGAAGGGGAATGGAACGGTGCTGGACACCAGAGAGAGCAGCGATAGGCGAGTATATTAATACACTCATACTACATGCACATATACACTGATTTAATGACTAGAAAACTTAATGGGAGTGCTGCTTTAAAGAAAGCTGAAATTATTTGGGGTGGAAAAGTTAAACAGTCTAGGCTGCACTCCCATCCGAGCCAAACCGTGCACAACCTTACTCAGCTGATAAGCATGTGCAGGTTGCATCAGGATGGTGCAGCTGCCTACTAGACATTGAAAATAGAGAGAGGGAAGAGAAAAAAAAAAAAAAAAGGAGAGGGACATCTTTGTTGCCTGCAGTGTCAATATTACATGACAGTGGGGGTAACAGGACTCTGCCGCTCAAGCAACTATGGGGAGAGAAGACCTCTGCTACAGGAGTTGTCCTCGACAAGGAACGAATAGTGTGGTAGTGTGTGGACTAGTGTGGATCTCCCCGTGTTAAGGTAAAAGGTGCATGTTTAAAACATCCACACCACTAGAGAAAAGGAAAAAAAAAAATAAACCTGATAGAGGTTGCATCTGCCTTCTATGGACACAAGACAAAAGCTACAAACCCCAATTTCCAAAAAGTTGGTATGTTGTGTCAAATATAATGAGAATGCAATCATATGGAAATGTTTTCTTGCCATAGTTTACTCACAACAGAACATATAAAGTTGCAAAAGGTGAACATTAGACAATTTTCTATTTCATTTGATAAAAATCAATGTATTTAGAAAATAATCGCAGCAAGACATCTTAACCCCTTAAGCCCCAAGGGTGGTTTGCACATTCATGACCGGGCCAATTTTTACAATTCTGACCACTGTCCCTTTATGAGGTAATAACTCTGAAACGCTTCCATGGATCCCGGTGATTCTGACATTGTTTTCTCGTGACATATTGTACTTCATGTTAGTGGTAAAATTTCATTCAAATAACTTGCGTTTATTTGTGAAAAAAAAACAGACATTTGGCGAAAATTTCGCAATTTTCCAACTTTGAATTTTTATGCCCTTAAATCACAGAGATACGGCACACAAAAAACTTGATAAGTAACATTTCCCACATGTTTACTTTACATCAGCACAATTTTGGAACCAAAATTTTTTTTTTGTTAGGAAGTTATAAGGGTTAAAAATTGACCAGCGATTTCTCATTTTTGCAACACCATTTTATTTTTACAGACCACATCACATTTGAAGCCACTTTGAGGGGTCTATATGATAGAAAATACCCAAAAGTGACACCATTCTAAAAACTGTACCCCTTAAGGTGCTCAAAACCACATTCAAAAAGTTTATTAACCCTTTAGGTGCGCCACAGGAATTTTTTGAATATTTAAAAAAAAAAATGAACATTTAACTTTTTTCACAAAAAAAATACTTCAGGTTCGATTTTTTTTATTTTACCAAGGGTAACAGTAGAAATTAGACTGCAAAAGTTATTGTGCAATTTGTTCTGAGTACGCTGATACCTGATATGTGGGGGGAAACCACTGTTTCGGCGCATGACAGAGCTCAGAAGGGAAGGAGCGCAGTTTGACTTTTTCAGTGCAAAATTGGCTGGAATTCAGATCGGACGCCATGTCACGTTTGGAGAGCCCCTGATGTACCTAATCAGTGGAAATCCTCCACAAGTGACCCCATTTTGGAAACTAGACCCCCTAAGAAACTTATCTAGATATGTGGTGAGAACTTTGAACCCACAAGGGCTTCAGAGAAGTTTATAACGTACAGCGGTACAATTAAAAAATCATTTTTTCCACAAAAATGATCTTTTCACCCCCAATTTTTATTTTCCCAAGGGTAACAGGACCCTAAAAGTTATTGTGCAATTTGTCCTGAGTACGCTGATACCCCACAAGTGGGGGTAAACCACTATTTGGGCGCATGGCAGAGCTCGGAAGGGAAGCAGCGCCATTTGACGTTTTTGGCTGGAATTGAGATCGGACACCATGTCGCGATTGGAAAACCCCTGATGTATCAAAACAGTGGAAACCCCCCACAAATGACCCCATTTTGGAAACTAGACCCCCCACGGAACTTATCTAGATGTGTGGTGAGCACTTTGAACCCCCAAGTGCTTCACAGAAGTTTATAACGCCTGGGCGTGAAAATAAAAAAATCATTTTTTTCCACAAAAATAATATTTTTGCCCCCAATTTTTTATTTTCCTAAGGGTAACAGGAGAAATTGGACCCCAAAAGTTGTTTTGCAATTTGTCCTGAGTAGGCTGATACCCTATATGTGGGGGTAAAACACTGTTTGGGCGCATGGCAGAGCTTGGAAGGGAAGGACCACCATTTGACTTTTTCAACTCAGAATTGGCTGGAATTGAGATCAGACGCCATGTTGCATTTGGAGAGCACCTGATGTGCCCAAACAGTGGAAACCCCCAATTCTAACTCCAACCCTAACCCCAACACACCCCTAACCCTAATCTCAGCCCTAACCCTAGCCCTAACCATAGCCCTAACCCTAATGGGAAAATGGAAAAAAATACATTTTCCTTTAATTTTATTATTTTTCCCTAACTAAGGGGGTGATAACGGGGGGTTTGATTTACTATTTATGGCGGTTTTTATGTTTGGCAGCTGTCACACGCTAAAAGACGCTTTTTATTAAAAATAGTTTTTGCATCACCACATATTGAGAGCTATAATTTTTCCGCATTTTGACCCACCGAGTCATGTGAGGTCTTATTTCTTGCAGGACGAGTTCACGTTTTTATTGATACCATTTTCGGGCACGTGACATCTTTTGATCACTTTTTATTCCGATTTTTGGGACGCAGAATGAACAAAAACCAGCGTTTCATGAATTTCTTTTGGGGGGGTGCGTTTACACCATTCCACGTGCGATAAAATTGATAAAGCGGTTTTATTCTTCGGGTCAGTACGGTTACAGCGATACCTCATTTAGGTCTTTTTTTATGTTTTGTCGGTTTTATGCAATGAAAACTATTTTATATAAAAAATAATTATTTTTGTATCGCTTTATTCTGCAAGCTATAACTTTTTTATTTTTTCGCTGATGATGCTATATGGCGGCTTGATTTTTGCGGGACAAGATGACGTTTTCAGCGGTACCATGAATATTTATATGCGTCTTTTTGATCGCGCGTTATTGCACTTTTTGTTCGGCGGTATGATAAATCATTTTTTGCTTCGTTTTTTATTTTTTAAGGGGTTCGCTAAAGGGGTTAACTAATGGGACAGTTTTATAGGGCAGGTCGCTACGGACGCGGCGATACCAAATATGTGTACTTTGTTTTTTTTTCAAAAAATGAATTTATTGGGGGAATATATATATTTTTTTTCTAATTTGGCGATTTTTTAAAATTATTTTAACACTTTTTTTTTTAACTTTATTACCTTGTAATATTACGCTGATCTGTCACATCACAGATCACTGTGACTGATCAGCGATCTGTCACAGGCACTACACATGGCTTCCTCCTTGCCTGCGCTTTGCAGGCATGAGGAAGCCAGCTCCCTGCAGGCCCCCGAAGGTCACCGTCGCCATCTTGGATTCGGGGGCCTGCAGGGAAGGAGCCCCCCGAGGCAGCGCTGCACACTGCGCTGCCGTGGGGGGTTCAGGGAAGCACGGAGGGAGCCCCCTCCCTGCCGATGCTTCCTTTAACCCCTGGTACACCGCGATCGTGTTTGATCGCGGTGTGCAAGGGGTTAACGTGTCGGGGGCGGTCCATGACCGCCCCTGACACATTGTGCCGGGTGTCAGCTGTGATAATCAGCTGACACCCGGCCGCGATCAGCGGCGCTCACCACGTGGGCGCCGCTGATCGCTATGACGTACTATCCCGTCCACGGGATAGTACGTCATATGGGATTAAGGGGTTAAAATCATGGAGCAGGGACAAAGTCTGGAAAAATAAGTGTTACTAGTAAAAAAATAGTAGAAGGGTCAATTTTCCACAAAGTTACATGACTGTGTATAAAAAAGATTTTTGTGTACTCACCGTAAAATCTCTTTCTCTTAGCCTTTAATTGGGGGACACAGAACCGTGGGTGTTATGCTGCTGTCCACTAGAAGGCGACACTATGCATAATCTGAAAAAGATTAACTTTGGCTCCTCCTCTGCAGTATACACCCCTGGACGGCGTCAGCCTTCTCCAGTTTTGTGCAAAAGCATTAGGAGCAATATACCAGAAACATAACCATGCCTGTAAAAAAAGGCTACTATAAAACAGGCTCAAACAACAATATGAGAACCCAACCATAACAATGGCCCGCAAGGGCAATAGGGTGGGAGCTGTGTCCCCCAATTAAAGGCTAAGAGATTTTACGGTGAGCACACAAAAATCTCCTTTACTCTGTCGCCTTATTGGGGGACACAGAACCGTGGGACGTCCTAAAGCAGTCCCTGGGTGGGAAGCAGTGGACGAATATTGTGCTGACAGTCCCCTAGACTTGGGGTACTGCCGCCTGCAGGACCCGTCTACCCAGGCTCGCATCCGCTGAGGACTGGGTATGCCCTCTGTAGTGTTTTGTAAATGTGTGCAGGCTAGTCCAAGTGGCTGCCTTACACACTTGATGTGCCGAGGCTTGATGCCGAATGGCCCAAGAGGCCCCTACCGCCCGCGTAGAGTGTGCCGTGATACCGGCCGGAAGGAGAGAATTGTTGAGGCGGTAAGCCTCTTGAATGGTGGACTTAATCCACCTAGCAAGGGTGGCTTTGGAAGCTGGTAGGCCCTTCCGATCGCCTTCTGGAAGAAGGAAAAGTGAATCAGACTTCCGGAAGGGAGCAGTCCTAAACACGTAAATACGCAATGCCCTGACAAGGTCAAGCGTATGCAGAGCCTTCTCTACCCTATGAACGGGAGCCGGGCAAAGAGACGGTAGTGATATTTCCTCATTGAGGTGGAAGCTGGACACGACCTTCGGAAGGAAGGATGGTACTGTACGGAGAACCACCTTGTCCTGATGAAAAACCAGGAAGGGTTGTCTGCAGGAAAGAGCTGAAAGTTCAGACACCCTGCGTAGCGAGGTGATTGCCACCAGGAAAACCACTTTCTGTGATAGAAAGCGGAGTGAGATCACCCTAAGGGGTTCAAAAGGAGGTGACTGTAGTGCTGGTCAAGACCAGGTTGAGGTCCCACGTCTCCAACGGCCGTTTGTAGGGGGGAACCAATCAGGAAACCCCTTGGAGAAAAGTCTTCACTTGCGGCTTGTTAGCAATACGCCTCTGAAAGAGCACTGAAAGCGCTGACACCTGGCTCTTCAGTGAGCCCAGGGATAGCCCGGCGTCCAGGCCTGACTGAAGGAAACCGAGGACCTTTGGAAGAGAATAGGGAAGTGGGATCTGCCCACGAGATTCACACCATGTGAAGAAAACCTTCCAGGTACGATAGTAAATCCTGGCTGAAGTTGGCTTTCGAGCCCTGATCATGGTTTTAACAACGTCCGGTGAAAAACCTGCTTGGGTCAAAACCCAGGTCTCAATGGCCACGCCGTCAAATTGAGAGCCCCTGAGTTCTGGTGGAAGAACGGGCCTTGTGACAGGAGGTCGGGACGTGTGGGGAGACACCAGGGAGCGTCTGCTGTGAGTTGCACGACGTCGGCGTACCATGTACGCCTGGGCCAGTCTGGAGCGATCAGAAGGGTGGGAACAACATCTTGTTTGATCTTCCTCAGGACTCTGGAGATCAGGGGGAGGGGTGGAAAAATGTACAGAAGCTGGAACTGGGTCCAGTCCTGAACCAGGGCATCTGCTCTGAGCGACTGCGGATCGCGCGTCCTGGCCATGAATTTGGGAACCTTGGCATTGAGATGGGATGCCATCAGATCCACGTCCGGGGTCCCCCAACAATGACAGATCTGACAGAAGACTTCTGGACGGAGAGACCATTCCCCCCCCGAGTCCATTCCTTGTCGGCTGAGATAGTCGGCTTCCCAGTTGTCCACACCCGGAATGTGGACCGCGGAGAGTACAGACCTTGCAGCCTCTGCCCATTGTAGGATACGTGTTACTTCGGTCATCGCCTGGATGCTGCGGGTGCCGCCTTGATGGTTCACGTATGCCACTGCCGTGGCATTGTCCGACTGTACTCTGATATGAGAGTCTGCTAGCAAGTGATGGAAGGCTTTCAACGCCAGGAAGATGGCCCGAATTTCCAGGATGTTGATGGGCATGGTCGATTCCCTTGGTGACCACCTGCCTTGCGCTCTGTGATGTAGGTGCACCGCGCCCCAACCCATAAGGCTTGCGTCGGTGGTCAAAACCTTCCATTGACCGGAGAGAAAGGATTTTCCCCTTGCAAGCGAGGTTGGCTTGAGCCACCAGTGCAGGGACCTCCTGGTGTTTGCTGATAACCGGAACTCCCTGTCGAGGGAGAACGGATTCCTGTCCCAGGACTTGAGGATGGCCAGTTGAAGGGGTCTGAGGTGAAACTGGGCAAAAGGTACCGCCTCCATTGCTGCTGCCATCCTGCCAAGTACTCTCATGGCATACCGGAGAGATCTGGGGGACTTGCGGAGGTGTGTGTGAACTCCCAGATGGAGAGCCAGTGCCTTGTCCCTGGGGAGGATCACCAGACCCTTGGAGGTGTCGAATAGTATCCCCAGGAAGGTCAGAGACTGACTCGGGGTAGTCGAGGACTTCTGTAAATTGACTAACCATCCCAGGCGCCTCAGAGATTTTCGATCGTGATCGAGACGTTGACCTCGCAGTACTTGAGGGTGGGGGCCTTGATGAGAAGGTCGTCCAGATATGGAACGACTACTATGCCTCTGGAGTGCAGAACGTCCATGGTAGCTGCCATGACCTTTGTAAATGTTCTGGGAGCCGTGGCGAGACCGAACGGGAGGGCCACAAACTGGTAATGGTCTTGGTTGATTGTGAATCTGAGAAACCTCTGATGGGTGGGAGCAATCGGTATATGCAGGTATGCGTCCTGTATGTCTATGGAGGCAAGATATTCTCCTTTTTCCATAGACGCAACGATTGACCGGAGGGATTCCATGCGGAAGTGACGAACTCGAACGTACTTGTTGAGTTGCTTGAGGTCTAGTATGGGTCGGACGCTGCCTCCCTTCCTGGGCACCACGAACAGGTTGGAGTAGAAACCTCGGAAGCGCTCTTCTGCTGGGACTGGCACTATGACTCCTGCTCGCAGAAGGGAAGAAACCGCTTGACGGAAGGCCTGAGCTTTGAGCGGGGATTTTGGAGGGACAGAGGGAAAAAACCTGTGCGGTGGGCTGGTAGTAAACTCGATTTTGTATCCTGAAGACACTATTTCCTTGACCCACTTGTCTTCTGTAATAGGCAGCCAGACCTGCTTAAAGAGTAGCAGTCATCCGCCTACAAGTGGGGTGTCTTCCAGAGGGCATGAGTCAGGATGAGGGAAAAGTCTGAGGTTTTCCTCCTTTAGGTTTTGCCTGGCTTGCCTTTGATTGCCAGTTCCTGTCCGGCCTCTGTGCCGCACGTGTGTTGTCCCTGCAGGGGGAACGATTACGGTTTTGTGCTGGGCGTGAGACGGACCAGCCTGAAAAATTCCGAAAGGAACGGAAACGAGATTGATTACGCCTTTTAAACGTGCGTTTTGGTCTTAGTTGAGGGAGGGAAGTACTTTTGCCCCCGGTAGCATTGGATATCATTGTATCCAGCTTTTCACCGAAAAGACGGCCACTGAAGTACGGGAGATTTGTTAGGGACTTTTTTGAGGCCGCATCCGCTTTCCATTCTCTTAGCCAGAGAATACGCCGGATTGTGATGGCGTTTGATGATATTCCCGCTATTCCTCTTGCAGAGTCCAACGCTGCATGGACCATGTAATCTGCCACCACTGCAATTTGCACCGCCTGGTCCGCCAGCTGAGGATTTGAAGCTTGAAGGCCCTTTTGCAATAGATCAGCCCAAGCCATGATGGCCTTGGCTGCCCAAACTGAAGCAAATGCGGGAGCCAAAGAGGCACCTGCCGCTTCAAAGATTGAACGAGCCATGCGTTCTACTTGTCTGTCTGCTGTGTCCTTGAGGGTTGAACTGTCCGGAAGCGAGAGAAGCGTTTGTGCTGCCAGCCTAGAGACTGGAGGGTCCACTTCAGGCGGATCTGTCCCATCCTTAGTGTCTTTCTGTGGAAAGGGGTATTTTCCTTCCAAATACTTGCGATTGGCAAATTTTTTCTCAGGCTGCGAAAAATGCTTAGAAAGGATTTTTTGAAATTCCGGGTGATTAGGGAAGACCTTCGATGGTTTCTGAACACTTTCAAAGGAAATCTTGTGTTCTGGCGCTTCCGGGGTTGGATCTGAAATGTCCAGCACCCGAAGGATGGAAGAGACGATATCCTCAACTATCGCAGTATTGCTAGGGGGACAAGGGAGCAAAGCGTTCTCTGTTTCGTTATCTGAATTGGAGTCACATATGCCCTCTGAGTCCTGCACATCGCTAAGGAGCTCCCTAGCTGGCGAACTAGAGTGGAGGTTTCCTGTGGTCTGGGATCGTTGTGGAGATCCGCATTGTCCTTCTCTATCAGGGGACGGCCTCGGTGACCTGAGGCCACTGTGTCTTTCCCCGGAGGGGGAAGACCTATTGCTATGTGAGGATGCAGATGAACGCGACCTGTGGGTCCGCTTACGCCTCAAACTGTCAGAAGCACCCTGATCATGAGACCGGACGTCCCTTTGCTGGGTAACGTTCATAGCCGAGACATGACCCTGCAGTAATGTGGAGGTCAGGTTATCTATAGATTGTGTCATAGACTGCGACATCTGAGTCGCCCATTCCGGCGCAGTAGCGGTCGCAGAAGCGTTGGTAGGGACTTCTTGGGGTTCTGATCCTGTTTTTTGGGTACAATCCCGGCAGTGCGGGTACGTGCTGCCGCTGGGGAGAGTGGCCTTGCAGGCTGTGCAGACTGCATAAAAGCAGTCTTGCCTGGTTCTTTTCCTTGAGCCCGACATAGTACCTAGGCTGATTAGTGGAGGCCCTACAGGGGTATCTACGCAGAGGAAAGGAGTAGAAGAGCGCTATAGGGTATAGGAATTCACAGCTGGGTACCAAGGACCCAACTGTGATCTTACCCCACCGGTGCGCCCCCTTAGGTCCAGCGCTGATAAGTCCCACGTCCTGTGCCCCCCGGAGACTGCTGTGCTGCGTTCTTCCAGGTGCAGCAAGATGGCCACTGGATTCTGAGGTGGAGAGGGAAGGGGGCGGAGAGCTGGAGAAGGGAGCGCTGGGCCATGTAAAAGCGCGCCCCTCCTGCCTCGATCCGCCCCTTCTATGACACTACAGTGTCATTTTCGTCATCCGGGGGGCGGGCCGGGGGGCGGAAATGGGGCGGCGACTTCGGCTAGGCCGAAGCCGCGGCATAAATTTGATGTCTCCTGCCCAGCAGGGCTCCAGGACGCGTGCTCTCGTCCACGCGGGGGGGGGGGTCGGATTTAAACCAGACCCCCCCAGAATGAAAGGAGGGCTGGCGGTGGGGCCATGTATGTGACTGGGGCCCTGTGGAGGGTCCCTTGGGGCGCCATTGCTGCAGAGACCGCGGAGCAGGGAGCCCGGTCTCTGATAAGTGCCGTGCCTCGCTGCACCTCCCCCGGTCCCAAAAGGAGCCCACAGGTGGACTGGGGTCCCTGATGCCTGGTACAGGCCCTACCTGCAGTGTCTCAACCTAATACCCCCAGAGGGGGATTAGGGAGGGTGCTGCTGTCACCGTCAGGGGGCTTCATCGTCGCCTCAACCTCGACCCAGAGCCGGACGGAACTGAGGAAGGAGGGGGGTCTCTACCTCGAACCAGTACCCGAGGGACTGGTGAGGGAGCGACATGGGGAATAGCCACCTCAACCGGGTACCCCTAATGGGGGACCGAGGAGGGAGCCATGCCGGGAGTCTCGCTGGAGACCCTCTTTTCTTCATCTGTAGTCCTTTGGAAAAAAATCCAGTAAAAAAAAAAAAAATCTTAGGTGTGCCTCCTGCGACACTAAGCAAAAACTGGAGAAGGCTGACGCCGTCCAGGGGTGTATACTGCAGAGGAGGAGCCAAAGTTTATCTTTTTCAGATTATGCATAGTGTCGCCTCCTAGTGGACAGCAGCATAACACCCACGGTTCTGTGTCCCCCAATAAGGCGACAGAGTTAAGAGCATGGTAGAGAGGCAGAGTCTCTCAGAAGAAATGATGGTCAGAGGATCAACAATCTGTGAACTGCATTTAAAATTTGTGCAACAATTTAAAAAAAAAAGTTTCTAACATAAAATTACAAAGACTTTGAATATCCTCCATCTATAATATATAATGTCATCAAAAGGTTCAGAGATTCTGGAGAAATCCATGTGCACAAGGAACAAGACTGACAGACAATTCTGGATGCTCATGATCTCCAGAAACGCAGGCAGTACTGCATTAAATACAGGCAATATTCATATTGCAAATCACTGTCTGGGCTCAGGAATACTTCCAGAAATCATTGTCTGTAAACACAGGGAGGGAGAACCGGGGGGATACGGATACACAGTCGCAGCTCTCTGGCGCCCCCCCTCACCCTCAGATCAGTCAGGAAACTGCACCTAGGATAAGTAGTCGCCGTAGAGGCAGGCCTGTCACGTACTGGTTAGCGTGGCACTCTGCAGTGAGGGAGGTATACATATCACCATTCCTAGGTCGGGAGTATATATATATATATATATATATATATATATATATATACACACACACACACCCCTCTGGTCCGTCACTGCCAGGATCCCCCAGTAACACCAGAACGGTATGCTGCCACCAGTTCCTCGTTAGATATAAGCCCGGTCCATTAACAAGCATATAAGCATATATCAGGTCAGAAACCAACCCCAGGTAGCGTAAAAGTACTAGCTAGACTCACAGACGTGGGAAATTGGGTTTCAAGCTAAAAGACCAGCCCAAAATTAATTGATATTTTAATTGCCGAAAGGCGCACTAGATAATAGATATTACAGCCAGAAGTACAGATAAAGTAGGGTACAGGTTGAGGATAACAGTTAGCTGTATGTGTCACGTTACCATTTCTTATCACATGTGGATGAAGCTCTCGTATCCACAGGCACGTTCTTAGAAATGTAGCTAGCTTTTAACCCCTAGCTCGCCGCCTCCCATATTTGCCACCGCCCCTCTGGGTTGGACTGAATTCTCCTCCCTTGACCCCTTAGCTGAAATAATTCCCAATATCTAGTATGGGTGATAACTTCCTAGCGGGAGGTCCAAACGGGACGACTAACGTCTCAACGGGTTCATTGGGGCTGGACCGATATAGAAAGTCCAAACTTGCATCGGCTAAGTGGTTCTAGAGAGCCAGTCTCGATAGATCGGCATCTGGGTCAGCTAGAAAAATATTACACGCAGGAGTGTATGCGGAGGGCTCCCAGGGTCCTGATGGTATGACGCAAATCTTCCTGTGATAGCAAGTATGGCTGTGCCATCCTGTAGGAGCTGGGCTACCTGAATGGCCTGCAAGTACCGCCTTGTGCTACCAGTAGTGACAAGGGCAAGAGCAAAATGCAAAACTAGAAAAGAATCAGTCAGGAAGGATAAGAGGAGAGTAATGGCCACCACTTGAAAAAACATTCCCTTTCTGGGGGTTGTCTTGCTGTTCCTCTCCGGTTCACCCACTGTCAATTTCATTTGCAGCAAACGAGGTGAAATAAATTCCTAATCACTCATGCTTTTTAAGGATGTGGGCACATGTTTTGGCTGACAGCAAAAATTAATTTTTTTTAGCAATAAACAGATAATGCGTTTTGAAAGAAACAAAAAATATGTGGATTATAAATGCTAAAAAAAAGTATATACTTACGTAAATGTGACATGGTACTGATAAACAGCTTCATTCTTACAAAGGATCTTAATTAGGTTAAGGCCAAGTGGAGTGGAGGTTCCCTTGGAGCCCTGTTTTATCAGAGGTTCTCTGTGGAAAAGAAAACGTATTAGTCTCTCTCATCCCGCGAGATGCCCGCTCTCGACTTCCCGGATCCCGCGAGATGCCCGCTCTCGACCTCCCGGATCCCCGCAAGATGCCCGCTCTCGACCTCCCGGATCCCCGCAAGATGCCCGCTCTCGGTTCCCGCCACATCGGCGGTATTTATTTATTTCAGAGCGGGTCCTTCAACATTCCCATATCGGCGGATCCCAGGGCACCGACGGTCCGGTAGCTCCCGTTAGTGTTTCATCGACCACGGATCTGTTCTCTGCCTTTTTGGCGGCTGCCAACTGACATGATAAACGTAAGTGTGAAACAGGCCTTACCATAAAATCTGTTTCTCGGAGCCTTCATTGGGGGACACAGGAACCATGGGTGTATGCTGCGGCCCCTAGGAGGCTGACACTATGCAAATAAAAAAGTTAGCTCCTCCTCCGCAGTATACACCCCACCGACAGGAAGTAAGATATCCAGTTAGTGAGAAAACAGTAGGAGAAGCAACAGAATAGAGAACAGACAACTCAACTGTACCCATAAGACACAGAACAAATAATAGGAGTTGTAGAACACGGGAGGGTGCTGTGTCCTCCAATGAAGGCTCCGAGAAACAGATTTTACAGTAAACAACCCTAAAATCCGGTTTTCTCCATCGCTTCATTGGGGGACACAGGAACCATGGGACTTCCCAAAGCAGTCCGCGGGGAGGGAAAAGCAAACGTCCATTAGGTCGGCAAACTCACCACCGCCGCCTGCAAGATCCTTCTGCCTAGGCTGGCATCCGCCGAAGCGTAGGTGTGGACCCTGTAGAATTTCGCAAACGTGTGGACAGAAGACCAGGTTGCAGCCTTGGAAAGCTGCAGCGTGGAAGCCCTGTAGTGCACAGCCCAGGAGGCGCCCATTGCCTGGGTGGAGTGAGCCTTAACCCCAGGAGGGGCACTCTGTTATTGACCCGGTTAAGCCTCCAAGATTGCCGATCTGATCCAACGATCAATAGTCGGCTTGGAGGCCAGCAGGCCTTTTCGCGCACCATCTGGAATGACGAATACGAGAGTCTGTCTACCGGAACAAAGCAATTCTAGCCAAAAAGACCCACGTTGCCCTGACCAGGTCTACCTTGCTCAAGGAGCTTTCCCGGGGATGAATTGGAGGAGGGCAAAAGGAAGATAGAACAATGTCTTCATTTAGGTGGAAAACGGACACCACCTTGGGAAGGAAGGCGGAATCACCAAGAAAGGAGGGCGACAAGACAGGGCCGCCAACTCAGACGCGCCGGATAGAAGTGATGGCCACGAAAAAGGCCACTTTCCAAGAGAGAAAGGATAGGGAAACTTCCTTGAGAGGCTCAAAGGGGGACCCTTGTGGGGCCTCTAGGACTAGATTGAGATCCCAGGGATCCACGGGAGCCCGATACGGCGGTGCTGCATGAGCTGCCACCTGCAGAAAAGTTTTGACCTGCGAACGAGAGGATAACGTCTTCTGGAAAAGAATGGAAAGCGCCGATACTTGGCCCTTTACAAAACTAAGGGCAAGACCAGCATCCAGGCCCACCTGGAGGAAAGCCAGAACAGAAGGGAGCGAAAAAAGACATAGGCGGGATGTGACTGGATTCGCACTGACCAAAATAGGCCTTCCACGTTCGATAGTATAATCTGGAAGACGACGGCTTCCTAGCCCGGATCATGGTGTGAATTACCTGATCTGAAAAACCCGACCCCTTAAGAACAGCGATCTAAAAAAGGCCACGCCGTCAAATTGAGCGACCGAGAATTGGGGTGGTAGATCAGACCCTGAGGCAGCAGATCTGATCTGTCTGGAAGCCTCCAGGGAGCGTCCACGAGAAGGTTGATGATGTCCGCGAACCAAGAGCTTCTGGGCCAATCCGGCACGATGAGGATGACTGACACCCCTTCTGCCTTGAACTTCTTCAACCGCTTGGGGAGAAGAGGAAGGGGAGGGAACAGACATAGAAGCATGAACTGTGACCAAGGAATGGTCACAGCATCGGCGCCCTCCGTGAGAGGATCGCGGTCCCTGGGAACGAACCATGGAATTTTCCTGTTCAGACGGGACGCCATGAGGTCCACATCCGGGGTCCCCCATCAAAGGCAAATTTGATGGAAGACCTACTGATGCAGGGACCATTCCCCTGCCACGAGGCCCTCGCGGCTGAGAAAGTCGGCGGCCCCGTTGTCCACGCCGGGAATGTGTACCGCGGATATCGCTGGAATTGACACATCTGCCCAATGAAGGATTTGGAGACTTCGGCCAAGGAACTCCGAGTCCCTCCCTGGTGGTTGACGTATGCCACCGCTGCGGCATTGTCCGTCTGGATCCAAATTGGTCGACCCTTGAGCAGTTTGCCCCAATGAAGTAGGGACAGAAAAATTGCCTGTACCTCTAGGACATTGATCGGCAGAGCAGCCTCCTGCGCCGACCAACGACCCTGGACGGTCAGATGGCAAAACACCACGCCTCAGCCGAGAAGGCTGGCATCCGTCGACCCCACTTGCCAGTGTACCGGAAGGAAAGACCGGTCCTGGGAGATGACAGGTGATGACAGCCACCAATTGAGGGACAGTTTGTCCCGAAACGAGCGTCTAATTGGACGATCCAGGGAGGAGGCAGACGTGTTCTGACTGAATGGCCTGCTGAAGCGGTCTTGAGTGGAATTGGGCGAAAGGAATCGCTTCCGACGTCGCCATCATCCTTCCTAGGACTCTCATGGCTGATCGGAGGGAAGTGAGCCGGGGGCCCTAAAGCGAGCGAACATCCCGCCGAAGAGTTACTCTCTTTTCCTCGGGGAGGAAGACCTTTTCCTGACAGGTGTCGAAAAGTATGCCTAGAAACGCAAGACGTTATGTTGGAACAAGGCAGGACTATTTCCTGTTGATGATCCACCCAAATCGGTAAAGGGTGTCGAGGACATTGGACAGACTTTCGGGAGCCTGGGGCAAGGACGGAACTTTGATGAGGATGTCATCGAGGTACGGAAAGAGCACAAGACCTCTGATCCTCAAGATGGCCATTAACGCTGCCACGATTTTTGTAAAAACCCTGGGAGCGGTGGCGAGACCGAATGGCAGGGCGACAAACTGGAAATGCTCCTGATGTGTCGCGAAGCGCAGGACTTTCTGATGTCTCGGGAAGATGGGGACATGTAGATAGGCGTCCTGAATGTCTATGGAGCACAGGAATTCCTGCGCCTCCATGGAAGCAATTACTGAACGAAGGGACTCCATCCTGAAATGTCGCAGACGAACCCTTTTGTTCAGTAATTTTAGATCCAGAATGGGCCGAATCGTATCCCCTTTTTTCGGCACTACAAACAGGTTTGAGTAGAAACCTGTGAAGCGTTCTTTTTCTGGTATGGGAACAATCACCCTCGAGCTGAGGAGAGAGGCGATGAATGTAAAGAAACCCGGAACCAAGGCGGGGTCTCTCGGGTGAGGTCGGAATTCGAATAATCGATCCCGAGGGCAGGAAACGAATTCTATCTTGTATCCTGAGGATACAACTGCCCTGACCCCAGCTTCTTCCACCGAGGTGAGCCAAACATCCCTGAAGGCAAGAAGGCGGCCGCCCATCTGGGGGGGATGCACCGCGACGGGGTTTGGACTGGGGGAGAGGAGAGCTTGTGCCCACAGTGGCGTCCATAATAATCTGGTCCAGCCTGGCGCCGAAGAGGCGCGATCCCTGAAAAGGTAGGCTGGTCAGGGACCTTTTCGATGATAAGTCCACCTGCCAGGCCTTAAGCCAAACTGTGCGCCAAATGCAACAACATTGCTAGATGCACAAGACGCAGCATCCAGAGAGGCAGAGACCAAATACTCGCCTGCGTGAGAAAACTGGTTGGCGAGCTCCGCCAGCTGCTCTGGCTGGGCTCCAGACAGAATGCCTTGGCGGAGATCCTTAGCCCATTTGGCTATGGCCTTTGAAACCCAAGTGGAAGCAAAGGCCGGACTTAGAGCAGATGCAGCCGCTTCGAAAGCAGACTTCGCAAGAGATTCTGTCATTAGAATCTCTCAAAGATGCTCCACCAAAAATCGTAAGGACCGTGTTGTTAGATAGTCTAGAGGTCCACGGAGGGAGAAGCTGACCAGTCGGCGGTGAGCACCGGAGAAAAAGGATATAATAACACGCCAAGGTGCTTTCCTCTTAGAAAACGCCTGGTTGGATCCTCCCTTTCCCTGGTCAGAATCTTCTGGAACTCAGAATGGGGAGCGAAGACCTTGGAAGGTGGTTTAGACCATCTGAACGAAACCCCCTGATTTGCGGGTTCCGCAGGAGTGTCTTTGATGTTGAAGGTCTGGTTGATCGCTCCAATGAGGCTCTGGACCATATCCATCATGTCAGCGATTTGGTCCGAATCCAGCTCCAAAGCATCCTCAGAGGGCACATCCGAGAAAACCTCGCCTGGCTCAGGAGAGGAGGACCGGGAAGAAGGAGGTCCCAGGGGGCGAGATGGAATGGGAAGAGGATTCAGACCGGTGTTCCTGTCTGGATCTTTTGCGGCTAATGCTGGCAGGCTCAGATGGAGCTTCTTGTGACCTGCTGTTTCCTGCGGAAGTCTGCAGGGTCAATTTATCAAGTATGGACACCAGGGTCTGAGACACTAGTGAGATCTGCCACAGATTGTGACAGAGAGGAAGCCCACCCTGGGATAGGGGTCTCACTCTCACTTGGGTCAACCGGGGGCTCCTGGGTGGTGGGTTCAATGGGGTTGCTACAGTCCTGACAGAGGGGAGAGGACTGACCTGATTGAAACAGGAAGCCGGCTCTCAGGGCTGAGAGGAGTGGGCGGAGCAAGGCTCACACACCTGGAGGAGGATACCGCCGACGTCATCCTGCACTGAGGCTGGGAACAGTAGGCGGAGCCAGGCGCCAGGAAAAAGAGGGGGGGCGGAGTTAAACCTAGGGTCTGGAGGAGCAATATGGCTGTGGCTCCAGCACAGTGGCGTGCTGAGTAGTGGGCGGAGCCACGCGCCGCACCAAGAAGAGAGACAAGTGGGAGAAAAGCCCGCCCGAAAAGGCAGCGGAAGGGGGCGGAGCCAATGCCGTAACTAGGCCCGATATGGAGCTGGGGCCTAAATTACAGGTGACATCCGCCGAAGCAGGGGGGAAAGGGGGAAGTGCCGCCGGGGCCACTGAAGCGGCGCCAAATGCCCCCACAGCGACGGAGAGCTTCCTGCGACGGCGCAAAAACGCGCAAGCAGGAAAAAAAAGAGGGGCCCCCCCCCCCCCGAGTGAAGAGGCCCCAGATCTCCTGAGGGACACTGGATTCCGTGCCCCGTGCAGCGGCGCCGACGTCCAACGCTGCAAAAATAAGGTATGCCCGTGAAATAAGGGGGGGAAATAGTCTCAAAATGTTTTTGTTTTTTTTTCCCTCCTTTTCTTTTGGCGGTGGCTCCAGCTGCCATGTCCTCCGGTCTTCCAATCTTCTTTCTGGGCTGGGGAAGGAAGAACATACCTTGCAATACCTTTAAGGTCGAACGTCCGGGATCCGCTTGAGGGACCTCCGTGGGACGTCCAAGTCTCCTCACACCGACAGGCTCTGGTGGGCGAGTGGGTAGGGGGACGAGGGGCAGGACTGGATCCGGGCCCCCTGAACACTCTTCTGTGTTAGGGCTCTTGGTCCTGCCGGCTAGGCATATCAGGATACGGGGTGGCAGTACACGCCGTACTCACAGTCTCTTTGTGGGAGTACAGTTGTGACTATTCACACTGTATCCCTCTGGAAACCTGAAAGGGAACGACGCACACTGAGGTAGATAAGGGTCTAATGAAAGACCCGTGTCCACCTCCTACTGACACTAAGCTAAACTGGATATCTTACTTCCTGTCGGTGGGGTGTATACTGTTAGGAGGAGCTAACTTTTTTATTTGCATAGTGTCAGCCTCCTAGTGGCAGCAGCATACACCCAAGGTTCCCGAGTCCCCCAATGAAGCGATGGAGAAATCTAGATTACAAAATAAAAATGTTTTATTACGCCCCCCAATATCTAGGTATTTTCTAAAAGATAATATCTGACACATGGTCAAAATGACACTCGGCTATAATATTCGATTGGCGAGACTCTGGTCCATCGGTCAGGTCAGTAGTCTCTGGCCATTGGACGAGAGCTCTGTGAACCTGTCACTTTCCAAGATCACCAAAATGACTTTTGATTAGGCGGCCGGGTACAAGGTAATGTGTGATTACATCGCACCTACTTAATAGTCATGCTAGGGCCCTGGGAAGGCAGGAGATTCACAGAGTTCCCATCATGGGATATGGATCCAAGAATCCATCCGCCCATCTCTACTCAGCAATTCATTCAAATATCTTCACGCAAATTTTGCGACAAATTGAATTTTTTTTGCAAAAACAAAATGCATACAAACGTACATCATGTCACTATGGCCTTTGTCGCTAACATCTCTGCTGTAAGACCAAACAACAGCTATAGCTGTCTGCTAATCCAGCACTACCTGCTAAAACACAGTAACATACACACCTCATCCCAATTTTAGTTCTTACCTCTTTTCCTCTATTTTGACAGCAGTCTCAGTGGGCGGGCTCCCTCTGCCAGGAGGTGCAGCGCTTGCAGCTATAGGCATTTCCTGCCTTCCTACTCCCCTACCAAGAAAGCTTGGCAGTGACTGTCCTGCAGCAAGAGAGAACACTGGAGAACTGTGAAAGGAGAGACATCATTATATAAATTATTCACATTTACCTGTATGATCAGTCAACTTTCTTACAGGTTATAGTCTCAGATCTCATATGTGGGGGGCCGTGGCTTCAGGGAGTGCAAATAAGCTTCACAAAGTGGCACGACTCTTTCTGTTTTCTAATCAAGAAAAAAACCTATTATACTTAAAGTTTTCCAGATTGCAATCCTGCTGACCTTTCCTAAGTCACTAAAGGACCACTTCAGGGATTTTTATTAGCTTATTTGATAGGTGTTTGGCAAGTCACAAATGTAGTCACGTGGTGCTGCAAAGCACCGGAGCACTGCTGAAACCGGGAGACGACAGCAACTGGTGAGAATGTTACCAGCTTCATGACGCTTACACACACAATCCCAAACAAAGGGACAACAAAAAATCCCTGAATTGGTCCTTTAATACCACTGAAACTATGACTTTCGCCCCCCATCCAGCTTATAAGCGGTTAGAAAGCGCTGCGGCAGTCGAGTGACCAATGTGGCCCCTTAATGTGATTCCATTGGTCCGTACCCCTGCATATATGGAGACAATGATGCGATGCCCTGTGCTACCACTACAAAAGGTACCGCGTGCTGAGAGTAAGGACCAATGTAATAATGAAGAGGCTGCAGAGCAGGAACTTCCCCCAATCAGATATTGATGGTCTATCCTAAAGACCCGACATACACATTAGACTAACAGCGGTCGAACTCACCACTATTGATAGGTTCGGCCAACAGTCTAATGTGTATGAGGAGATAAGGATCCGGCGTGTCCGATTTCGATGTCCAACAGCGGCTCTTTCATAGAGATCATTGGAGTGTCTGGCAAGATAGAACTGATGGCCAAACTACAGGCCTAACCATCATTCAGCCAACGGTTATCTAAAGTGTATGAAAGGCTCCCTGTGCCCCCAGAACCACCAGCAGTTATATGTAGACACACTGCCTAACAGTCCCTGTGTTATATTACATACATAAACAGATCTTTAAAAAAAAAAGTATTTCTAAAGTCTGTTTATGATATGTAAGTGAGGGCTTTGACTAGTGCAGGGGGCATTACTGTCCCCAGACTAGGCGTTCCACGAAGCATGTTATCACGCGGGCGACATTGCTAACGTCATACTTAACATGTGCACGGCTTCTTCCCTGCTCATCAGTGATCCTCTGAAGCTGGATGTACGCGTCCCGCCTTCAGAGAGGCGCACTGTGCGTGATTGGAAGTCTTCTTCACTTCAGATCACGGGCAGTGGGCCGACTCGTCTGGGGACACTAACGCCACCACGACAAACAGATCTTTAGAAAATGTAATATAACACAGGGACTGTTAAGCAGTGGTTCTACATATACAGAAGCAGCTTCTGGTGGTTCTGGGGACCAGCGATCATGGAAAAAAGCTTTAATGACACATAATAGTGCATGAAAATCATGTGTAAAAGGGTTTTAAACTGTTAAAGTGTTGATGACTTCTCTATAGGAGGGTCATCAATAACAGCTCTGTGGGGGTCCGATACCCCGTTGATAAAATAGTATCACTTCTGACAGCTTCGGGATGTGAATAATGTAAGGAACAGAACACCACCGCTCCGTCACGCTGCCTAGTGGCTGTGGCTGGGTACTGCTCATCAGCTCTTATTCAAATTATCAGCTCATGGGTTGGGGTGCTGGATGTTGGATCCCCACCAATCTGATATTGATGACTAACTATCGGGTGTACACAATAATCTGACAACCCTTCTAAGATATGATTTTTTTTCTCTTGATTCTTCACCTCCTTTCTTCAGGCTTTATTGATGTCTCGGTAGATGAGCCTCCTACTTTAGGAGCGGTGCTGCTTGGGATGGTGGACACCAGTTGTCTTCCTAGACCTCTACCAGGTAAGCTTGACAGGGACTGCTCCCGAGCCACAGGGCTCATTGGAAATCTGTAAGATGACAGAGATTAATGCTATAAAAGCAATAATACTCGAGTAATTCTGCTGAGAGAACAGTAGCAATGATCGAATATTACACATAGACAGGGTTCTACTGTGTAACCACTAATTATCCTCCAATTCAGATATGCTAAATAGAGAATTAAAGTGGCTTGCGAAAGTATTCACACTCCGTTAACACTGAACATTTGGTTTTCTTTTTTCTTTGAAGCAAACAACAAATAGGACACAATAACTGACCACTTCAGGGCGCATAACTATTCAACCTGCTAAAGTCAGTACTTTGTAGAGCCTCCTTTTGCAACAAATAGGGGTGCAAGTCGCTTTGGATAAGTCTCTATGAGCTTTCCACATCTTGACACTGGGATTTTTGCTCAATCCTCTAGGCATAACTGCTCCAGCAGTGTGCTTTGGGTTATTGTCTTATTGGAAGGTAAACCTCCGTTCCAATCTCAAATCACTGACAGACAAACAGGTTTTGCACAATCCATCTTCCCTTCTACTTGGACCATTTTCCATGTCCCTTCTCCTGAAAAACATCCCCACAGCATGATACTGCCACCACCGTGTTTCACTGTGAGGATGGTGTTCTTGGGGTGATGAGCTGTGTTGGATTGGCACTAGACATAGCGTTTACCATGGTGGCCAAAAAGTCGAATTTTGGTCTCATCTGACCAAAGCACCTTCATACATACATTTGGGGAGTCTCCAACATGTCTTTTGGCAAACACAAAATGAGCCTTACACACAAAAATTGTAAATAAAGGCCTTTTTTCTGCCCACTCTTCAATAAAGGCCACCTCTATGGTGGGTACGGCTTATTGTGGTTGTGTGGATAGATATTCCAAACTCTGCAGCTCCTTCAGGGTTACACATGATCTCTGTGCTGGATTCCTGATTACTGCCATCCTTACCTGGGCTGAGAGTTTTGGTTGGCGACCCTCTCTTGGCAGGTTTGTTGTGGTACCATGTTCTTCCCATTTGATGGTGCTCCGGAAGATCATCAGAGTTTAGGATTTTTTTTTTTTTTTTACAACCCAACCCTTACTTCTCAACAAATTTGTCCCTGACTTGTTTGGAGATCTCCTTGGTCTTCATGGTGTTTGGTTAGTGGTATCTCTTGTTAATGGTGTTGCAGCCTCTGTGGCCTTTCAGGAAGACATTTGACACTACGATTGCACACAGGGGGACGTCCTGTCACTAAGCATGGGACTTATGAAGGAAAATGCTTGCACCAGAATTATTTATGGGCTTCATAGCAAAAGGGGTTTAAACATATGCACATGCCAATTTTTAGTTATTTGATACCATAAATGTAACTTATGCATCTATTTTTCTAACTTCACCAACTGAGACTATTTTGTGCTGATACGAGTACATCACACACAAATGAGACTACAAAAATATTTAAACACAGGTTGTAATATAACAAAATAGGTTAAAATTCAAGGGGGTGTGTGAATACTTTCGCAAATCACTGTATATACAATGGCAACAAAAAGGAGACCCTACTGTTATATATCATTATGAAGGTATAAGACTTAGCATTCAGACAGGGTATGTGTTACATGTTCACTTACCCTGATCTTAGTGTAAAGTGTCTCTTACAGGATTACTGAAGTTTTATCAAGTATTCATCCTCACTCACCTAGCTCTTCCCAATGGTACAGCTGAATCACCTCTGCCTAAAGGCACCGTCCCGGGCATCCCCCTGCCTACAAGAAAGGCAACGTATTATCAAGAAGAAAATATTTAACAATATTGGTAACAGTGCACAAGCCAATATCCCACCTCTATGCTGGTACTGTGTGTAAAATGATACCCTCCAAGCTATAATAGTGGCTACGTTGTCACAAACCTATTAGTGCCACAGTGAAGGACCATGTAGTGCACACTACGACTCCAAAAAACAGAGGAGGGGCTACGTCTCACGACAGGAATCATTTCACTTTGCACACAAATGAATCCATGATATCACACAGGACTTACCGAAAAAGGGTCTCGCTGGATCGAGAGGCTTAGGGGACTGTGGTTCGAAGCCCAAACCTCGGAACATGGAAGGCAGCACATTTCTGGAATCTTGTATGTCCTATACAGAGAATTTTATATTACATATATATCAAACTAGGGCGGAGTCAACATTTCCCAAAATGGACTCCGCTTATACACGTATCATAGCAAGGTGGGAGGTTAAGGATGTGGTGCTTCAGTGGCCGGGATTACCAAAACCACATCCCTGGATTGGCCAGGATGCGGACATTACTATAAGATGGGGCCAGGATGGGGACATTACTATAAGATGGGGCCAGGATGGGGATATTACTATAAGATGGGGCCAGGATGGGGCTATTATTACAGGACATCATTTCAGGCCGGGGGACATCATTACAGGATGGGGGACATTATTACTGAACAGGGGACATTATGGCAGGACAGGAGACATTATTACAGGATTGGGGACATTGTTACAGAACAGGGAACATTATAAGATGGAGGCCAGAATTGCTATATGAGACTAACTGTAAAACAATCATTACTGTATGGGGCTGATTGGGGATCAAAAAAAGGAAAAACATTTAAATAAATAAATAATAAAGATTGAAAACATTTGTGGAATAATATTTGGCCACTAAAAGTGCTGTATTATGTAAAAATTGCAGTAAAAGAAAAGACCTGTACCATAACGCATATGATAAACACCATTAAAAAGAATACAAATCATGCAAAAAAAAATGATCAAAAAATCATATAAAAATAGTGGTATAATTGAAAACAATCTCTCGGAAAGAACACGACCATTCATAATAAATTTTTTCTATGTGCGGCCCATTTACCCGGCTGAGTATGAGACTCCTGCTTTAACCCCTTTCCGACATATACAGTTACGTCATATGTTTCCCTGCAGATGAGGCTGAATAATATTCAGCCATCACGTGCATCTGTACGCCGCTGTCAATTCATTGCATGCCGCAAGGGGGAGAGTCTACTGAACACCACTGTGCTTGTCATGACAATTCTGTGAAAGCCAGTATTGAGTTGGGAGTTCATAGGAGACATCATTTTAGCTATACATAGCAGTGCTGATTCACTGCAATGTATAGCACAAACAATAGGATGATTGCAATCATCCTAAGTGGACTAACAAATACAGTAAGAAAAAAAAAAAAAAAAAAAAAAAGGAAAGTTTATTTTTTAAAAATCTAAACAAAAATTACAAAACAAAAATTAAAATTAAAATCGCCCTCCTTTTGCCCTATTAAAAATACGGCAATTAAAAAAAAAAGAAAAACATGCATATTTTGTATCAATGTGTTTGCAAAAGCCTAATATATTAAAATAGAAAATAAATTAATCTGATTAGTAAACAACGTAACAAAAAAAAACAAAAAAACATTTTAAATGCCAGAATTACAATTTGCAGCAGCATTTCAATAAAATGTACTAAGAGGCAATCAAAAAATCATATCTAGGCCAAAATAGTATCAAGGTGTGAAAAACTAGGCCAAAATAGTATCAGGGTGTGAAAAATAGACCCTCACACAGCCCCAGATCCCAAAAATTGAAAACGTTACAGGTCTTGGAAAATGGCAACATTGTTTTTTTTGTTTTACAACTTAACCGCTTTCCGATGTCAGGCGTAATAGTACGCCGATGTCGGATTCCCTCCCTTTGATGAGGACTTTGGTGGTGAGCCCACATCTTTCCCAGGACATGTCAGCTGTTTTGAATGCGCCCCCAATAGCCGTGTGTAGAATCGCGATCCACCCGCGGCTATTAACCAGTTAAATGCCGCTGTCAAACGCTGTCAGCGGCATTTAACTTGCGCTTCTGGCCATCGGGCCGGAAATCCGCCAGTGACCCCTGTCATGTGACCGCTGGTCACCGGGTTCGTAGACATCACAAACAGAGGTCTCCTGGAGACCTCTATGACTGTCACTGTTGGAATGCTGTGACCGCCACCCAGTGGTCAGCGCTGATAACAAGTGAGTAATTCTTACAGGCGATGTGATCATCGCCTCTATGTAGGAGAGCCGATCGAGTTGTGGCAGCTTCTATTCTCCCATGGAGACTATTGAAGCATGCCAAAAGTAAAAAAAAAAAAAAAAAAAAAAAGTCTTTAAAAATATTAAAAAAATATAGAAGTTCAAATCACCCCCTTTTGCCTCATTCAAAATAAAACAATATCGTAATCTTGGGTCGGGTGAGGGCTGAAGTTTTTAACGATCCCATTTTTGTGCAGATACGATCTTTTGATCGACTGTTATTGCATTTTAATGCAGTGTTGCGGCGACCTAAAAAAACTTAATTCTGGCGTTTTGATTTTTTTTCTCACTACGCCATTTAGCGATCAGGTTAACCTTTTTTTTTTATTGATGGATCGGGCGATTCTGAACGTGGCGACACCAAATATGTGTATGTTTGATTTTTTTTTTTTTATTTTGAATGGGGTGATTTGAACTTATGGTTTTTTTTTCATATTTTTAAAAACATTTTTTTTTTTTTTTTTTTTACTTTTGGCGTGCTTCAATAGTCTCCATGGGAGGCTAGAAGCTGCCAAAGTCTGATCGGCTCTGCTACATAGAGGTGATGATCAGATCAGTTTTTAGCTATACGACGAGACTCAAGAAGGACGGAGCGCTTTTTGCCTCCTGGAGCACAAATTTTCCTACAATAGTTTGTGGACTCCATATACAGAGCCCTCTAAGTGCTAGAAAAGCAGAACCCCATTTCAAGTGACTCCAATTTGGAAATTATACCCCTCTGGGAATTTCTTTACAGTTGTAGTGCCGATTTTGACTCCATGGGTGTTTCACAGAAACAAGCAGCAGTGGATGTTGCTGAGTGAAAATTGCAAACTGCCGCTGTAGTGACCAGTACGTGGCAGTGCCCAGCTCATGCTTCTGGAGACAGGCACCCATAAATTAGGTGAGCTTTCATCACTACAGAAATGACAAACATGTGGACACTAACTGCGATTTAGGTATACTGGGGCGTTTGGATTTGAGAGCACAACATTTTCAGAACTTCTTTTGGGGGGAGGAGCCATTTGACTTTTCCAAAGTCTTTATAGAAGCAGTAACGTGAAAGCCCCCTATATTTCAGCTAACAGATAACAGACCTGGGTGGAGACTTACTTTTTTGTGGATTGATTTGAAGCTTTAATTGGGAACATTTTACATCTCATTTGTGATCACATTTATGCTGCGCTCTACGCTGAGCATTTACATCGGGGTTTCCTTCTAAATCTCTGAATAAAGCTTTTCAGATGAACCCCCCCCGGGACCCATTCACTATAATGAGGCAGCAGAGTTACTCTGGACTCCATCTGGCCTCTGTTCAGCGGTGTTCTTCTTTTCAAAAGTGAACAAAATTATAACAGAAAGTGCTTTGATGCACGCCTAAAAAGATGGACACCACCGGATCATGGGCCAGACGACATCCACAGTGCCTCCATCTGCCTCATTATGAAGGATCTTCTGCTGGGGGTTCCATCTGAATCACGCATTTCAGAGATTTACATGGATACCCTTATGTAAGCGCCAAGCCTTACTGCGATCTTTGGGAGGCAGAATGAACTAATCTACAACAGGTGGAAAATTAGGTTTATTTATTTTTTATGCTGTTCCTTGTGTGATATAAGTGTCACGAGGGTGTCACAATCCCCTGGAAAACCATATCAGGTAATGAATAGCAAGTTTTCTTTAGAGATGGTGTCCCATATCAAATGGATTTAGTTTCTTCTGGGGCTGAAGAGGTTAATGACCCTTTTTATGCTGGTCAGAAACATGCAGCTCCATTTCAGCTGCTTCTCATCTGCTCATTACTTCTTCCTACATAAACTGGGTAGATCTTTTCCCTGCTGGTGAAAGATTTGTCTTCCTGGGGGCTAAAGCTAAGTGGTTTGAGTAGCGTTTTTGTAGTAGTGGTTTGCTGTAGTATGAGTGTATTTATCTCCTAGTCCCTGTTCCCATTTAGTTTATTCCTCCCTGTCCCTATCCTCCACCCTATTATTGGTTAGTGTTTTTGTACGATAGTGGTTTTCTGGTATCCCTGTTTTGTCTTTGTGTCTTGCTTACCTTACATTCCTGCTATATGCCTCATGGGGTTGATGAGGGGACAGATCACGGTCTAACAGGAGCATAGTAAGGTTGAAGGCTCTGACCTCTACCTACAAGAGTGCCTCCAGGACAGGGATAGTTAGGGTCCCAGTTCCAGGGACAGTTTGAGGCCCTCCTTCCTTACCAAAGATTGTCACAGAATGACAATAAGTGATTAGATGACTTTATTCTTCGGGTCGGTGCGATACTGTGATTACAGCCATACCAGATTTGGATTGCTTTTTTACGTTTAGCTGCTGTCACACAATAAAAGACGCTTTTTATTACGCATCCCCATATTTTGAGAGCAAGAATTTTTCATTTCAGCCGACAGTCATGTTACAGCTTGTTTTTGGAGACACGAGATGACTTTTTAATTGGTACATTTCTGGTCACATGACATTTTGTTATCGCTTTCTATTCCAATTTTTTGGGAGGCAGAATGAACAAAAACGAGCAATTCTGAAAATGTTTTTGGAGCTTTTTTTTATGCCGTTCCACCTTTGGTAAAATTGATAAGGCAGCTTTATTCTTCGGGTCAGTACGATTGCAGCAATACCACATTTATATATTTTTTTTTTTTTATGTTTTGGCGCTTTTACACAACTTTTATAAAAAAAAATATATATTTTTGCATCGCTTTATTCTGAGAACTATACCATTTTTATTTTTTCCGTTGATAAGCCGCCATACAGCTGTTTTTTTGCAGGACAAGATGACGTTTTTAGAGATGCCTTTTTAATTTAAAAGCAAAAAGTGCACTGCGCTAGAGTTGCTGCTAAACAGGTGAAAAAATGCCTGCTTGCAATAATTGGTGACTGAAGAGATGTAGATAATATGGCATGTAAGTGGTAGAAAACCTGCCTACCTTAAGATGAACCAGTACTCCAACCAGGAGTACCAGAATGATGACAAAATGAAATGGGGGTCTAGGTGACGTCACCCAGACCATGCCCCCTATCCACTCCGACACAGGCAGTGGCGTCTCCCGGCCGGCGCACGCCGCGTGCATCAAGCCCTCGGTGAGGGATAGGTGGGTTCCATCAAGGGGAGGACGCTCTCCGGTCCCAGGGCTGTGGAGTCGGTAAGCCAAACCTGCGACTCCGACTCCTCAATTTCCCTTACACCGACTCCTACTCCAACTCCGACTCCACGACTCCGACTCCCACACATATTGCTTATATTTAAGTGAAAAATTTATTGTAGTACAATGTGAACCTCAGACATTTAATCATTTTTATGATCCAATAATCAAGATATTTAGATAGAACAGAATATATATTGGTGTACTACCCGGTTTTCATTCTTTTTGGTACAGATACGATATGGATAGACAGATATGGTTAAATGGATAGATAGAGCAGATTTCTAATCTGCTTTTGCTATTGAAAACATTATCTATGAGCTCAAAAACCTTTCAGGTGATGCAGTTTTTTAAAAAGATGATCAGCTTTTGCAGCTGAAAAACGTATCCTCAAAAAACACAGGAAAAACGCTGTGTGTGAATGTAGCCTTAGATCAGGAATATAACAGCCATTTATAGGACATTTCATAACTTTCCCAAACTCCTATGAAAAAATATTCAGCACATCCTGCATTGAATTACTGTACCCAATTTATTATATATTTTAGGAGTCGGATTCGGTCCATTTTATACCGACTCCAACTCCGACTCCACCAAAATGAGCACCGACTCCGACTCCACGACTCCGACTCCACAGCCCTGTCCGGTCCCCAGCCTTCCTTCACCCGATGCACCCATCCCATGTGTCACTGTGATCCTGTGCAACCACCAATGTACGGCTCAGTTTACACCTCCCTGCTCCGGCGCCCAGGACCTCCCCGTTGCAGCCATCTATGGGGATCAGCTATTAAGTGTTTTTACTTCACATGACCCTCATTTCATTTTGTCATCATTCCCGGGGTTAAAAAAAAAAGTAGTTTCATTTTACCTTAACTGGTGGGTCCAAGCTTGCAGCTATCTCCAATCCACGACCTCTGGAGAGAGAAGCTGCTCTGCCAATCGCTCTGTCTGTGGACTCTGATGATGGTAACCTCACGCCAAAGGGTGGTGGAAACCGAGAGCCCCCAGATGGCTGTCTGCTAGGATCCATTCTATAAATCAAATATAGAACATCACTAAAAACAATTCTCCATGGCACCACAGGGCAGATAACGAAGGAAGGACTCAATTATCACCGTGCCCAGCTATTCTCTACTGTGGTATGATTAAATGATCAGACTTAATGTAGAATTTTCTCAGGGTTTCTGAAACAAAATCTGCATCTTGATGTTTGCAGTTAAAGGGGTTGTCGGGGACTTTTGCATTGATGGCTATGCTTGGGATAGGTCATCAATATTTGATCAGTGGGGTTGGGACACACAGCTCCCCTGCCAATCGGCTGTGCCAATGCTGGCCGAAGCTGCTCAGTGCAGAGCTGCACAGCGCTATCAACTGCATAGTGGTCCCAGCTGGGTACTGCACATCAGCTGCCTATTCCAAGCAGTAGGGGCGAATGTGAAGTCCCAGGGCAGGAACAGAATTTTTCCCAAAGAACTAACTTGTGGCAGGATAAAAATCCGCACTTCGAGCCAGTTCACACCCAGAAAATTTCGACCACGTGTAAGGTTATGTGCACACGTATCCAGAAAATTTCTGCATACAAACCGGACTCCTTCCCAGAAAACGTGCGTTTTTTGCCGGGTGTCCCCAGACACATAGAAAATAGATAGAAATGTGGAATTTTCCGTGAAATTAATGAGCATGCTGCGTTTTTTTTACTGCGAAGCGTTTTTTTCGCTGAAAAAAACGCATCAGTATGAACAAAGTGCAAAATTCATTAAAATAAATGGGAAGCTTCATAAGAGTTTTTGCGCGGATTTTTTGGTAAGTCTGCAGGAAAAACGCGAAAAAAAAAAACGCTGTGTGTGAACACAGCCTAAATGAGAATTTTGAATAAATTACAGTTAAGGCAGGTGCACATGACTGTATTTTTGGTCTGAGTGCAAGCCAATAAAACATCAGATCCACACTCAAACTAATGTTAGTCTATGGGGCTAGCGCAGCATGCCCATGTTTCATCCGATATTTGGATCGCACTCAGCCATGGAAGCCTGAGTGTGTGGAAACCATCAGACTGCACTCGGATGACATTTGAGTGTAGTCCGATTTCCACAGACTGACAGAATGGAGAAGATGGAGACATTTTGTTCTGTCTTCTCCTCATCTGAGCGAATCGGATCACACTCAGAGCAGTGTAAATCGGCCCAATTCTCTCGGATGAGAGAAAATACGGTTGTGTGACCCTGCCCTAACAATCATAAGAACACACCATGCGGTAATATCTCTAGATTACTATTTATATGCTTTACCTTTGCAGAAACAGCAACAATACAACAAATACATTTGCAACATAAATATAAATGTGTTACTGTACATTCACCCAGAGTGTGAATTGATCAGAGTCTCTGTTACGTGGCCGGTACTGTATCACCCTACGGGTTTTCTGAATGTAAATTCCCAGCAGGCGCGTACATCCAGAGGGAAAGATCCCAAGCTGCTCATTTTGATCACCTGAATGGGGTAGTTTTTTGAATGGAACCGTTACATCAAAACCTGCAGTGTGTGAATTCACACAGAAACGTTCATGGAAAAACACCAACGCCTTAGCCATATGAAGAAAAAAAGGATATGGAAGCAAATCCTGGTTCCAGGAGCATGAAAGGGCCATGAATATAAACGGTAAGTGCAACATTTGTGAATAACTTGTGTTTTTGAGCATTACATACTTTTTGTATAAAAATACGACAAAACCCTATTGATTTCTAAGTAGTATGTGCGGTAACACACGGCCCATCTTTATTGTACGTTTATAGACTCCCAGCGCCATTGTGTAGTATAACCTGGTGCACGCGGTCACGTGACTGCACGTATTGTAGAGCAGCAATGTCCACGCTATGGTGGGGCAGTGACCCAGCAAAGTTCAAAGCAAAACATATTTTCAATGTCCAAACTCACAGAAAATACACAGCACACAGTATCCTCTGGATCGCAGCCGGGAAAAAAGGCAGTCCATATCCGAGACCAGTTACCGTGGGCGACTGCACTGCCGTGTACGCTGAGGGGTGCCAAGCCTTTTGGCTCTGCTTGGCTCTGTTACCTCATATCGGTGGAGCTTTCTGCTCTGCACGCTTGCAAAACCAAACTGACACACCCAACCCTCTGCTTCGGGGTTTTTTTTTTTCCTTCACAAGGAACCTGTGGCCGTAGGTCACATGGAAATCCCGGCCAGGAAGGAAACGGACCACCCCATTTACCATCCTGTAGTCCTTTTCAAAAATAAAACCCAGTCGATCTCTATATAACCCCAAAGTGATGCTCCGGCAGCAAGAAATCGTATATTTTGAAATTGGGTCTGGAAGTGCATCGGGCCATGACCATACTTCCAGCTGTAGCTAACAGCGAACTGCACTTGTGGCATGACAGATCAGTGAGCGAGTGCCAGAGCAAAGGAGCTGTCAATCAGCCAGTGTGGCATGACAGATCGGCGAGCGCGTGCCAGAGCAAAGAAGCTGTCAGCCAGCGTGGCATGACAAATCGGCGAGCGCGTGCCAGAGCAAAGAAGCTGTCAGCCAGCGTGGCATGACAAATCGGCGAGCGCGTGCCAGAGCAAAGAAGCTGTCAGCCAGCGTGGCATGACAGATCAGCGACCGAGTGCCAGAGCAAAGGAGCTGTTAATCAGCCACTGTGGCATGACAGATCAGCGAGTGAGTACCAGAGCAAAGGAGCTGTCAATCAGCCAGCGTGGCATGACGGATCAGCGAGCGAGTGCCAGAGCAAAGGAGCTGTCAATCAGCCAGTGTGGCATGACGGATCAGCGAGCGAGTGCCAGAGCAAAGGAGCTGTCAATCAGCCAGTGTGGCATGACGGATCAGCGAGCGAGTGCCAGAGCAAAGGAGCTGTCAATCAGCCAGTGTGGCATGACAGATCGGCGAGCGCGTGCCAGAGCAAAGAAGCTGTCAGCCAGCGTGGCATGACAGATCAGCGACCGAGTGCCAGAGCAAAGGAGCTGTTAATCAGCCAGTGTGGCATGACAGATCGGCGAGCGCGTGCCAGAGCAAAGGAGCTGTCAATCAGCCAGCGCAGCATGACTGATCGGCAAGCGCATGCCAGAGCAAAGAAGCTGTTAATCAGCCAGCGTGGCATGACTGATCGGCAAGCGCATGCCAGAGCAAAGAAGCTGTTAATCAGCCAGCGTGGCATGACAGATCAGCGAGCGAGTGCCAGAGCAAAGGATCTGTCAATCAGCCAGCGTGGCATGACAGATCAGCAAGCGAGTGAGTGCCACAACTCTGCTTTCTTGCTGCTGGAGCAGTGCTCGGAGGTAATAGAGGGATGGACTGACTTTCATAGGGCTTCACAATCATATTAATGGTTTGGGGTTTCCCTATATGTCTACAGTCATATTTTATTGCACCAAATAAGACTATGGTTGTCTTAAAGGGGTTGTCGAGGCTTAGGGGTCAAGTCTTCAGACTTGTAAATCGCTTCACGTGCCAGGAGCGAGTGGTCATGTGACTGCCAGTATACCATATACATCCTCCCCGCCACATTACGACTAGACGTGCCCGGCCTCACTCTGCTCACTTTGTGCTGCGCACGTCTCGTCGGCAGGTGGCCGCATGTATGCAAATCACATACTTGAGGTCATGCTTCTTGGCCTCGGAAAATACAGCATAACTGCAGACTCGATCCCCACCCCTTTAACATTTGTTAGGCCTGGAACCACCCCATTAAGAGTTCTCCGTGTAATCAGTAACACAGCGCAGAGACCCTCCCCAAAGTAGCACAATGACGTCACTAGCAAACTGCACAATGACGTCATCACATCAAGCTGCAACAAGATTCTGTACTGTGACGCGTCCACAGCACTGCCTCATCACGCGTGGGCGGCCACCTCAGGCCGCTAATGGCGGCGTACGGGAACATTTTACCTCAGAAGTCCCCGCTCTTGGACGCCGGCGTCACGTCGTCCAACGGAAGCTCGTTGGCATGGTCACGTGATACGACTGTCTTTCCTCCTATTGGCCAGCGAAGCCTTCACTCACGAAGAGCACGTTCCTCATTGGTCCGCGGGGGCGTTGAATTGTGTGGGCGATGGATAGAAAGAGCTAGAATAATGGCTCGGTGCGTGAGCTCTGCCACACAAACACCAGGGGGCGCTCAGTGATGACAGGCTGGTGTTCAAATGCGGCTGCGCTCCCCCTGGTGGTGTCTGCTGGCAGCCTGGATTTTATAACACGGGGCATGCTGGGAGTTGTAGTTCTCGAACAGTTGGGGGGGGTCACAGACTAGTAGTAGCGCAGCCCTGTAGCGTCAGATTTTTTTCTTTGTGCAGCAGCCAGTGTCTTCTCTTTTCTTTCTTTGTTCTTCCCTCCCTTCACCCAAGAGTCATAACTTTATTATTTTTCGTTTATTTGCGAGACATTTTGCATGACGCCACCATGGTGGGGGCAATAGGCATCTAACATGGCAGGCTGCTGCATTCACTTAAAGGGGTTGTGTCGCTGTGAGTAAATCTTCATCCTCGGCTCCGTTTCCTCACCCTCCCCCGGTCCAGCGAGGAGTCTGTGCCGCCCGCTGCTCCCAAGTGTCTGGTATTGGCTGCAGCCAATCAGCTGCTCTGTGGGTGGCATCCCATCTGAGCTCACTGATTGGCTGCAGCACTGTCGACGTCAACCCTGCTGCCAATACCGATCAGCGGCAGGGACTCGGCGTTGGACCCCGAGACAGTAACTGAAGAGAGGTTTGATATTTTAAGATTTTCTGAAAGGGGACAACCCCTTTAAATGACCTCAGTCAGAGATTGACAGCAGCATGTAAGTGGTTAAACAGCAGTGGCAGGGGATGACTGTATAAGTCCGCCTGTATCTGTCTGGGATGGCGCAGGCTCACCTCCTGAGCCTGTATGCTATGGGATCATCCCAGGAATAGCGCCATATATCTTGTAGTGGCCATCCCTGGTATTGCATCATTTTTCGATATGGGACTGAGGTGTAGTACCAATCACCGCCACAGCAGATTGTATGGCGCTAATCCTGGTGCTTGTGACTTGGAGCAACGTCAGCACACACTAAAAATAAGGGGGTGAGAGATATATATATATATACATATATAGTAAAATGTGTTGCATAGCGACGAGATTAACCTTTATATGCAATTCTAAAATAATGTCTGAAATGTCACGGAAGCGTTGCCAGGATCTAGTAGGCGGTTTTTGAAACGAGATCTAGAAAGTGCTGGGAATAGTCAGCAAACCTTCCACGCTGAGCTTTTCAGCAGATCATCACATATACAACAGACGGTGGGCTCATCAGGCTGGTGGTCTCCAACTACAACTCCCAATGTACAATACCACACTGACCTTTTACAGATCAAGGCATGCTGGGAGTTGTAGTTTCAGAACAGGGGAAGACTGCTGTATATCTGTAACTACATCCAGACCAACCACAGACTTTAAATGTCCGGGCGGTCCGCGATCTGCTCTGCAGCGATGATCGAAAGCATCACGCATAGTGGAGCTGCTGCGGCAGTCAGGAGCAGTCTGTCAGGCACAGACGGACTCCCCATAGAGAAAGCAGAGAGGGTTTGTTACCGCCTCTGCTTTCCCGATCATTGGATAGACAGCACTGAGCTAGTACTGTGTCTACAGAGTAGGGATCACTGGGGCATTAGGAGACCTAGTCAGCTCTGCTATGGAGTCTGGAGGCTGAATTTCCACTGTAACTGGGGCTAATATACCAGCCCTAGTTACAGGGAAAATCAGATAAAAATTCTTTAAATGCCTCCAAAAGGTGTGAAATTATGGAGGGCGAGGAAGGTGTGAAATAAATTTACTGTTACTAACCGCCATAAAAAGAAAAAGGGTCCACTAAAACAGAAAAAATAACACAATTTTAAATGTATTTTAATGGTCCTTTGAGGTCATAAAATTTAACAAAATAAATATTTCCTTCATTGTCTGATCGATATCGCCCTAAATTGGAAAAAATATATATGGAAATAACATTAAATGCATCACAAAATAAAAATACAAAAATCACTTAAATATCTGAATGAGAATGATGTCGGACTCCCTCCCTTTAATGAGGGCTCCGGTGGTGAGCCCACATCTTTCCCGGCACATATCAGCTGTTTTGAGCAGCTAACATGTGCCCAGAACAGCCGCAGGTGGAACCGTGATCCACCCGTGGCTATTAACCCGTTAAATACTGCTGTCAAACGCTGACAGCAGCATTTAACATGCGCTTGCGTCAATAACGCCGGAAATCTGCCCACCGGTGACCCACATCACGTGATCGCGGGTCACCGATGGGTTGGCATGACAACTGGAGGTCTCCTGGAGACTTCTATGGTTGTCAGTGGCGGATTGCTATGGGCACAGCCTGGTGGTCAGCACTCATAGCATGTGAGATATTCTGCTATATAGAGGCAATCTGATCATCACCTGTATGTAGCTGAGCTGATCAGGCTATGGAGGCCATTGAAGCATGCCAAAAGTAAAAAAAAAAAGTTTTAAAAAATATAAAAATAAAAGTTTAATTCACCCCCCTTTCGCCCCATTCAAAATAAAACAAAAAAATCAAACCTACACATATTAGGTATCGCCGCATTCAGAATCCCCCAATCTATAAGGCTGGAGTCACACTGCCAATTTCTCCTGCGATAATCGCATAGCATGGACTGGCCGGCACCTCTCCTGACCTGAGCATGACAGCGTGATGGATTACTATGCAGCTGTCAATCTCAGGTCAGGAGAGCAGACAGCCAGTGTGAGGTTTACGATGCGATTCTCGGATGAAAAATTCGCCAGTGTGACTCTGCCCTAAATGGGGAAAAAAAGGATTAACCCGATCGCTAAACGGCGTAGCGAGAAAAAAAGTCAAAATGCGAGAATTACATTCTTTTTGGTTGCCGCAACATTGCATTAAAATGCAATAACGGGCGATCAAAAGAATGTATCTGCACATAAATGGTACCTTTAAAAATGTCAGCTCGGCACGCAAAAAAATAAGCCCTCACCCAACCCGAGATCACGAAAAATGGAGACGCTACGGGTATCGGAAAATGACACTTTTTTTTTTTTTTTTTACCAAAGTTTGGATTTTTTTTCACCACTTAGATAAAAAAGAACCTAGACAAGTTTGGTGTCTATGAACTCGTAATGACCTGGAGAATCATAATGGCAGGGCAGTTTTAGCATTTAGTGAACCTAGCAAAAAAGCCAAACACTTTTTTATTTGCAATTTCACCACACTTGGAATTTTTTTCCCGGTTTCTTGTACACGACATGAAAAAGGTGTAGTTCAAAAGTACAACTCGTCCCCCCAAAAAATAAGCCCTCACATGGCCATATTGACTGATAGGTAAAAAAGTTATGGCTCTGGGAAGAAGGGGAACGAAAAACGAAAATCAAAATACCTCCAGAGGTTAAACTACATTGTATGAAAAAGAAAAAAAAAAAAAATCTGTGCTCAGAGGGAAAATGTACAGGTCTTGAATGGTCAGATTTTGGCTCTGTGCACAATGCTTCTTTTAGATGCTGGATCAGCCGCTGAGGTTTCCCAGGTGAAACACGCCAGGGGTCAGTTTTGCAGCTGTTTTAGTGGAGTCTCTGCGCTGTGAATTAGGACTCGTGCACACAACTGATTTGGACAGACAAGCGCTATCTTTGGCTTTGATGGATCGCACTCATACATGTTATTTTATGGGGCCGTGCACATGTCCAATTTTTCTCCACATCCAAGAAAATCAGAACAGTTATGTTTGATCAGTAGGATCCAATTTTCTAGGATTTGAAGAATAACATTTCTCCACCTTCTCTAGGTCAGTCCCTGATTTCATCCGAGTGCAGTCTGATTTTTTTGCACAGACCCAACGACATGAATGGGCGAGCGCCATCCGATCCTCAGAGGCAGCTCGATCGTACTGTGATTTTTTTCGATCCGAGGGAAGAATCAGATGTGCAGAGCCCCGAGTCCTACAGTTGTCTGCACGAGCCCTTGTGTTGCGTCCTGCTTCCGAGGAATGAATGTGTCACTTCTTTGTGCCGCTCCAGTGTCCGATCCCTGATGTCGGCGCGTGGGCTGCACAATGTCGCTTTTGCGTCTGCCGCTTTGGCTGTTGGATTCCAGGCAGAACCTGCCTGTAAAAGCTGTTGTGTGCGTATGAATAAAAATAATAATAATGGAGGTTTCTGAAGCTTCTCCTCTTATAGATTGACATCCGAGTCCGGTACGATTTTTTTCACAGACCCATAGACTTGCATTGGCGAGTTTAGGTCTTGACGGGCAGCACGGTGGCTCAGTGGTTAACATTGCAGCCTTGCAGCTCTGGGGTCCTGGGGTAAAATCCACCAAGGACATCTGCTAGGAGTTTGTATGTCCCCCCCGTGTTTGAGTGGGTTTCCTCTGGGTACTCCGATTTCCTCCCACACTCCAAATACACACTGATAGGGAATCTAGCCCCAATGGGGACAGTGATGATGTCTGTAAAGCGCTGTGGAATTAATGGCCTTATATGAGTAAAATAAATAAATTACAAACACCTTTAAAAAGCTTCAATTCCCATCCAGTTTCTCCATCCACCCCGACAGCGCCATGTATATTACAGATGCCTATCCTCTACATCTATCGAACCTGTGACCAGGCCAAGCAGCAGATGTGACTTACCTAATGACACGGAAAGTATCAGATACAAGGCTACATGGTGACACAGCGACACCTTTTACATATAGATGTACCGTACCATGTGGTTCCACTATTACTCCCCAGCAACATGACCGTTGTCTTGGGGTCATACTTGACTCCGAGCTTTCCTTTGCACCCCACATCCGATCACTGGCTCGCTCTTGTCATCTGCACCTCACAAACATTTCTAGAATTCGACCTTTTCTTACTTTTGACTCCTCAAAAACTCTTACTGTTTCTCTTATTCATTCTCGTCTCGACTATTGTAACTCTCTTCTAATCGGTCTCCCTCTTACCAAACTCTCCCCTCTCCAATCTGTCTTGAATGCTGCAGCCAGGATCATATTCCTCGCCAATCGTTACACCGATGCCTCTACCTTGTGCCAGTCATTACACTGGCTACCCATCCACTCCAGAATCCAGTACAAACTTATTACCCTCACCCACAAAGCCCTCCATAGCTCAGCACCACCCTACATCTCCTCCCTTGTTTCAGTATACCATCCTACCCGCGCCCTCCGTTCTGCTGATGACCTGAGGTTAGCATCCTCAATAATCAGAACCTCCCACTCCTGTCTCCAAGACTTTACACGTGTTGCGCCAATTCTTTGGAATGCACTTCCCAGGTCAATACGATTAGCCCCCAATCCCCACAATTTTAAGCGTGCCCTGAAAACGCATTTATTCAGACTGGCCTACCGCCTCAACACATTAACCTAATCTATCCCTGTGTGGCACAGCCAAAAGTTTTACCATAACCAGGTTCCCAGCATCATGTTCCCACATGCTTTATGCATCCATTAGCCCTCTGTGTCTGTACTGTTACACACTTAACATTATGGCTGGTCCGTACAATCAGGGCAACTGTTACCATCCACCTTTCGTGTTTACCTCTTTCCTCATAGACTGTAAGCTTGCGAGCAGGGCCCTCATTCCTCTTGGTATCTGTTATAATCTGCTGTATGTGATTATTGTTATGCTGTAATGTCTATTGTCTGCACAAGTCCCCTCTGAAATGTAAAGTGCTGCGGAATATGTCGGCGCTATAGAAATAAATTTTATTATTATACCATGACTTTACAAGGGTCAGGTGTCAATGTCAATCAGATCCATTAGCAGATTTCACAACAGAAACTGTAAACATTGCTAAATAGATTTCTTTTCCAAACAATTTTATTAACATTTTATAACAGAGCATACATAAATGTAATATCATGAGGCATTCATGACACATGAAAGAAAAAATAAAAAAAACACAACCAGACTATAAATAATAAGAACTCATGGAAACATTTCCAGCCACCGAGACAATTTCTTTATAAAGGAAGGAAGACAGCCATTCAGCAGTGCCAATTTTTGCTCATATGACTTATGTAAAGTCAGCTTTGCAATAATATCGATTGAAGAGGGCACTCGAGTGGATTTCCAATAAAACACAATTTCATTTTTAGAAACCAAAAGTAAATGAATAACCAATTTCCTGACAGAAGGATTCAAACGACTTGCTTCCAACGAGAGCAGGGCGAACTGAGGAGTCAGTGAAAAATCTGATTGATTTAAAATATGAGAAATAAGAGAGGAGATGTCGTCCCAAAAATGCCAAAGACGTGGACAAAACCAAAATAAAAGGGAAAGGCTACCATGATGCTCGCAATCCCTCCAACAGAGAGGGGAGGTGGAAGGGTTGATAAAAGCTAGACGAGATGGCGAATAGTACCATCTCTATTTTAAAGTAGGACTCATGGAGAGCCACAGACATGGTAGCAGAATAGGTTAGAGACATGGTCAGTTCCTAAACCTCTGGAGTAACAGAAAAATTCAAAACCGATTCCCATTTTTCATATATGGGGATTTTATAAATGCAGAATCGTTGTTGAACCACTGGTAGATATAACGAGTGGACCGAAAAATATTATGGCCTGAGTTGCATAAAATATTGATCGCTGGCTCCGATAGTGGAGGGCAGCGAGTCACCAGTGGAGACAAAAATTCTTTCAACATAGTAAAGTGTAGAAAAGCAGAGGAGGGAACCCCAAACCTACTCTTAAGATGAGAAAGATACAAATTTATGACCATCAAAGATGTCATTTAAATTTAGAAATACCCCAGTCAGCCCAAGTAGAATGCAAATCGAATGAATAAACAGAGGCCAGAAAAGAGAGAGGAAGCCTCAACAGGAGTTGAATCCTAGAAAAACAACTCTTAAATTTAAAAAACTTCCTCCAAGCCACAATAGCAGCCATAAAAATTGGATGATTAGACTGAGATAAATGCTTAGATGTCAATAGATTCAAAATAAAAGAACAAGGAGGGCAATTTTTATTAAAATAAATTCCAAGTCCGCCCATGAAGGTATATGGCCAGTTGACCACCAACATAGACTTAGCTTAATAAGATTAGAGTAATAATAAGCTGAGATGTTAGGGTACCGTTACACCTAGCGATGCACCAGCGATCCCAACTAGCGATATGACGCGATCAGGATCGCTGGTGCATCGCTAGGTGGTCGCTAGTGAGCCGCCACACAGGCAGATCTCTCCAGCGACATAGCGGGGATCGCTACTTACCTGCCAGATGCGGCGATCCTGCGTCCTCCCGCCCGGCTCCACGCGTCGCTCGTCGGCGCCACAGAAAGCGCAGCAGGAAGTGGCCGACGAGGAATGGTCCAGGAGCTTCTCGCGCGATCAGCGATAACCAGCGGGGGAGCCGGTCGGAGGTAAGTATCACATGCAGCGATATCGCTGCAACGTCACAAAATCGGTGACTTTACAGCGATATTGCTAGCGATATCGCAGTGTGTAACGGGGGCTTTAGGGAGTCCCATACCTCCACGTAACTTATGTTTGTATAACTGATTCAAGGCAATACAGGCCTTTTTATTTCCCCAAATAAATTAAGGCATGTCTGCAGACTAGTTAAATAAGAAGTGGAAACAAGCAGGGGAAGGGATCTGAAAACAAAGGATTTTGGGAAGGAATATTGATTTGGCTACTAGACATTTTCCCCACCAGGAAAATTCTTTGTCCGCGTAAAAATTAAGGCCTTTAGAAATGGCGGCAATTAGGGAATCTAGGTTAGTGGAAATCGGAGATCCAAGGTTTCTAGAAAACCGCAGACCTAAATAAACAATTTCCCTCTCCGCCCAACCCCAAGAAGAGACAGCCTTTATACTCCTGATTTGAGAATTGGTGAGATTAAATTGGAAAAGTTTGGATTTGGACTCATTAATCTTAAAATAGGAAAGGGAGGAAAAATTTTTGAAGAAGGGATTGTAAATGTGGAATAGAGGAGCAGGGATTAGTGAGAGACAGGAGGACATCATCAGCATATAGACTGATCTTAAACTCCTGATGATCTGTTCGAACACCCTCTATGGAGGAATGATCTCTGATTAATTGGGCTAGGGATTCTATTGCAAGGGCAAAAAGCAATGGAGTGAGGGGACAACCCTGCCGGGTACCATTAGAAATTGGAAAAGGGGAGGAAAAGTGACTATTAATGTAAATGTTTGCTTGAGGGTCAGAATATAAGGCCATAATTGTTAGGCGTCGGGTTCCTGCCACTGCACAGCAGGAATCCAGAGCCTTGCACCCAGCGGTCTCCCATTCTTCTTCAGCCGCAGTGGAACCTGCTCAGCAGATTCGTCGGTCCCGGCGCTCTGCCCAGGCCAACTCTGTGGGTTTGCTTGCTACTGCCACCTCTGGCACAGCTATGACAATGCATGCTACTCAGCAGCGAGATTCTCCAGGGACTAAGTCCTCATGTCGGGCCACTGAGCATGCCCGTGGAGGGTCACGTGCTCAGGTCCTGCTCGTGTTCGGATTGGCCCACCCGAGAAGCCAGGGAGGTCCCGGACGCTCGTGGCTATAAAAGGTTCGCATGGCCGCTCGCCCATGCGCTAGTATAGACTCAAATAGTTTGGAGTGTATGATGATGGATGCATGTATCTGGTGACTGACTCATGAAACCCCTTCTCTCTGATAATACGAATGTGGTTAAGGTTTAGAGTCCGAGTCAGCGCCTGTCAGTGGCTAGTCTATAGGCCACAGTGCATACCAGCCATCTGCACACTAGCGTCCGATGGTGTCGCCCACTGCAGGGCACTATCGAACCACAGCAAGTGACAGCCACGCCGGTGCAACTCCTTGCGCAACCTGTGCGCTTATCTGGCCCAACCCAGGGCGATTAGTGGCGTCCACCTGGCACTGTGCACACGTGATTTAACCCTTGCTGGCATCGCAGTCGTGGTGCCGAGCGCGAGAGGTCTAGAGGGACTTCAGTCCTGCGGTCTAAGGGCTGAGTTCTGTGACTATATGCTAGCGTTCACACTACCGAGCTCTGTGAGCCATAACAGGCTACGGCATTTATTATTTGGTGGTTGTGCGGCTCAGAGAAGAGTCCGCCTCTGTACACATTGGGTGAGGTTAACTCCGTGTGTCCCGTTATTATACCGCCATATAGCGTCCACCATTACCGAGCAGCAGTTAACACCTCTGCACGGTGGACCCCGGGATGCGAACGCACCTAAATACCATCTTTATTATTTGGTGCATTCCGCCAGCCCGTAACAATAATTTTGGTGATAAAGTCTAAATTAAATCCAAATTTTAGTAGGGAGCATCGGAGAAAGGTCCAATTCAAGCGATCAAACGCTTTTTCTGCATCTAATGAAGTTAGAGCAGAAGGAAGTTTTTTGGAATTGATTAACTTTATAATATTTATCAGCCGTCTGGTCCCTTCAATGGATTGCCGATGTTTGATAAAGCCAATTTGGTCCATGGAAATTAATTTAGGCAGTATAATATTAAGACGATTAGCTAAAACTTTAGAATAAATTTTGAGGTCAGTATTTATTAATGAAATGGGACGATAATTAAGAATTTGATCAGGATTAGTATTGGGTTTGGGAATTAGTACGATTGTAGCATCTAAATTTTCTCTAGGGAAGGAACCAACGGACGCAGCGGCATTAAAAAGTTTAGTTAAATGGGGGACAAGAATGTCACGGAAAGACTTATAATAATTGTTACTATAACCATCGGGACCAGGGGCTTTATATGACTTTAATTGACTAATGGTGTCACCAATCTCTTCAGCAGTAAAAGGAGCAGATAAAAAAATCTGCATCCACAGAGCTGAGATTTGGAAGGTTAACCGAAGATAAATTATTAATAGAGTCCGCATCTGGAGCGGGAAGAGAGGGATCAGACCTCAAATTATACAGTTGATTGAAATATTTCACAAATTCATTTGCAATGTCTTGTGGGTGGGTGAGGGATAATCCCTTAGGAGATATAATTTTGTCAATGCGGTTGCGTACTCTAAGCTTCTTTATTCGATTAAACATAAAACGGGTGGGTTTATTAACCCCTTCCCGACCCATGACGTCTACGTAGGCGTCATGAAAAGTCGTGTCCAAACGACCCATGACGCCCCCGTAGGCGTCATGCTATAAATAGTGCTCCTGCGGGTCGGGTGACCCGGGTCAAAGAAAGGTCACCCGACCCGCACAGAAAAGGACCCTTTATACTTCACCACAGGGGGGGTGGCTTAGCCCCCACGTGGCTACGAACGCTATGATTGGCTGTTGAAAGTGAAACAGCCAATTTGATGAAATATTACAATCCAGCCATGGCCGATGCTGCAGTAGCATCGGCCATGGCTGGAGACACTAATTTAACCCCCCCCCACACTGGCTGATGGGGGCCATCGGCCCCCACCATGGACTGACAGCAGCGATGGGCCGCTGCTGTCACGATCTGCCCCCCTCCCCTTCGATCCCCCCCTCACCCTCCCTGGTACCTGTCACGTCCCGCTCCCGGTATCCCTCCTGCATGGGTGCCGCCATCTTTGAAAATGACGGGCGCATGCGCAGTACGATTGTAATATTTCACCAAATTTAAATCGGTCCATGGCTGATGCTGCAATAGCATCGGCTATGGCTGGAGACAGCAATCAGACCCCTCACCCGACTGATGGCACCGATCGGCTGCCGCCACCGACTGACGGCAGCGATCGGACACCGCAGTCATCATCAGGTCCCCTCCCCTCTGCTCCCCCCAGCCTTCCGCTCCCCCCCCACTGGCCCCGGTACCTCCTGTCCCTCTGGCCGTCCCGGTGTCCTGCGTCATGGGGGCTGCCATCTTGGAAAATGGTGGGCGCATGCGCAGTGCGCCGGCTGCAGATTCATTCATTTATTTTGATCACTGCGAGAAACTCTCACAGTGATCTAAATAAAAAAAAAGTAAATAAACCCCCCCTTTATCATCCCCATAGGTAGGGACATATAATAAAATAAAGAAAATATTTTTATTTTTCCATGAGGGTTAGGGTTGGAATGAGGGCTGGAATTAGGGTTAGGATTAGGGTTAGGGGTGGGTAGGGGTTAGGCTTGTAGTTAGGGTTAGAGTTGGGATTAGGGTTAGGGGTGTGTTGGGGTTAGGGTTATGATTAGGGGTGTGTTGGGGTTAGGGTTGGAGTTAGAATTGAGGGGTTTCCACTGTTTAGGCACATCAGGGGGTCTCCAAACATGACATGGCGCCACCATTTATTCCAGCCAATTTTGCGTTTAAAAAGTCAAACAGTGCTCCCTCTATTCCGAGCCCCGACGTGTGCCCAAACGGTGGTTTACCCCCACATATGGGGTATCAGCGTACTCAGGAAAAATTGCAAAACAACTTTTGGGGTCTAATTTCTCCTGTTACCCTTGGGAAAATAAAAAATTGGGGGCTAAAATAATTATTTTTGTGGAAAAAAATGTTTTTTTATTTTCATGGCTCTTCGTTATAAACTTCTGTGAAGCACTTGGGGGTTCGAAGTGCTCACCAGACATCTAGATAAGTTCCTTGGGGGGTCTAGTTTCTAAAATGGGGTCACATGTGGGGGGTTTCTACTGTTTAGGCACATCAGGGGCTCTGCAAACGTAACATAATGCCTGCAGACCATTCCATGAAGTCGGCATTTTAAAACGTCACTACTTCCCTTCCGAGCCCCGACATGTGCCCAAACAGTGGTTCCCCCCACATATGGGGTACCAGCGTACTCAGAACAAACTGGACAACTTTTGGGGTCCAATCTCTCCTGTTACCCTTGTGAAAATAAAAAATTGTGGGCTAAAAAAAATCACTTTTTGAGGAAAAATATTTTATTTTCATGCCTTTGTGTTATAAACTTCTGTGAAGAACGTCGGGGTTCAAATTGCTCACCACACATCTAGATTAGTTCCTTGGGTGGTCTAGTTTCCAAAATGGGGTCACTTGTGGGGGGTTTCCACTGTTTAGGCGCATCAGGGGCTCTGCAAACGTAACATGACGCCCGCAGACCATTCCATCAAGTCGACATTTCAAAATGTCACTACTTCCCTTCCGAGCCCCGACGTGTGCCCAAACAGTGGTCCCCCCCACATATGGGGTACTAGCGTACTCAGGAGAAACTGGAAAACTTTAGGAGTCCAATTTCTCCTGTTACCATTGTGAAAATAAACATTAGCGGGCTAAAAAATCATGTTTTGAGGAAAATAATTACCCATCTGAAAATGAAAAAAATGCTAAAATTTTTGTTGGAAAAATTAAAATGTCCATTTTTTTCCTTCCATGTTGCTTTGGTCCCTGTGAAGTACCTGAAGGGTTAATAATCTTCTTGAATGTAGTTTTGAGTAGCTTGAGGGGTGCAGTTTTTAGAATGGTGTCACTATTGGGTATTCTCTGCCATATAGACCCCTCAAAGTGACTTCAAATGTGAGGTGGTCCCTAAAAAAATGGTTTAGTAAATTTTGTTGTAAAAATGAGAAATCGCTGGTCAACTTTTAACCCTTATAAGTTCCTAACAAAAAAAAATTTTGTTTCCAAAATTGTGCTGATGTAAAGTAGACATGTGGGAAATGTCATTTATTAACTATTTTGTGTCACATAACTCTCTGGTTTAACAGAATAAAAATTCAAAATTTGAAAATTGTGAAATTTTCGCCAAATTTCCACTTTTTTTTTTTCACAAACGCAAAAATTATCGACCTCAATTTACCACTATCATGAAGCCCAATATGTCACTAAAAAAACGCTCAGAATCGCTAGGATGCATTGAAGCGTTCCTGAGTTATTACCTCATAAAGGGACACTGGTCAGAAATGCAAAAAATGGCCAGGTCATTAAGGTCAAAATAGGCTGGGTCATGAAGGGGTTAAGGGACATATAATGATGAAATTTTGATTGCTTTACTGCCGAATCATAGAACGAAAAAATTGTGGCCCTTAATTCATTTCGAAGACGGGATAAATCAGCTAGAGATGTGGAGCTAGAGGGAGGATTCTTAGATAAGGACAATTCCAACTCTTTCTCCTTAATCAAAGCCTGCAAATTTTTAATTTTTGACGGTTAAAATTTTGAATATGGGAGGAAATACGAATAAGGGTGCCTCGTATAACCGCCTTGTGAGCATTCCACTGGAGGAATGGTTTGGAAGGATCAAATATATTTTCTGAAAAATAAAACTTGAGAGATTTAGATATTTCCTCATGGTAAGTAGGATTTTTAAAAATAGAAGCATCACACTTCCACAACTGCTGATTATTAACAGAGTGCCCCTCCACCAATTTGGCAATAACAGGAGCATGATCTGAAATAGATTTATTTCCAATTGAAACTGAGGAAAATCTAGGGAGAGAAAATACGTCTGACAAAATGAGGTCAATACGAGAGGCAGATAAGAGAGTCAGAAAAAAAAAAATGTATATTCCTTTGAGGCGGAATTAAGACAGCGAAAAACGTCAAAAAATTCATTAGTGAAAAGCCAATTATTTAAAGAGGGGAAATTAAGTCTACTGGAAGAAGAGGCATCAAGTGTATTATCGGGGACCAAATTAAAATCACCTAAGAGTAAAAGAATGCCTCTCCTTAGCAGTTCAAGTTTTTTTTAGTAAATTTGTTCAAAAACCTAATTTGACCTTTAGTAGGAGCGTAGATATTGACAATGGTATACATTTGGGAGTTTATAGAACAGACAAGTACATGAAAATGACCGTTCACATCAACCAATTCCTCCAGCAGTTCGAACGGCAAGGAGTCCCTGACCAGGGTCATGACACCTGCCTTTTTAGAGGGACATGAGGCTTCAAAAACATGAGGGTAATTTTTTAGGGAAAACATGGGATGATTATTAATCTTAAACTTAGTCTCCTGGAGGCACACGACATCTGCTGCAGATTTATTCATTTCTCTCTGCAAGGAAAAATGCCTATTTGGACTATTAAGCCCCTTAACGTTATAAGTAACTAATGTAAGTACCATAAAAAAGAGAGAAAAATTGGCGTTAAACAATCACCGGCTGGAAAGTATCAAAAAAGAAAACACTACAAAACTAAATAACCAAAGAATAATTACAAACTTAAAATTGTACAGTGTTAGAACCCTGAGAGGGAAACCACATAAAAAATGGTTCTCCTACTTGCGCAGGGGAAAAAGTCTGTGCAGCGCAAGGCTAAGGCTAGTTTCACATTAGCGTTTTTTTGCGCAGCGCATCGGGCGCATAAAAAACGCAAAGAAAAACGCAAAACAAACGCGCGTTTTTTTAACGTCATGCGCACGCTGATGTGTAAAAAAAAACGCAGCGTTTGCGTTTTACATGCGTTTTTTGCATGCGTTGGCGTTTTTTATGCGCATGCGTTTTTAAGTGTGACTTTTTTCCATTGTCTAGAGAACATTCTAGACTTGTTTAACTCAAAAACGCATGCGCAAAAAAACGCAAGCGTGCGCAAGACCATGCGCACGCATGCGTTCCCATAGGCTCCAATGTGGTGTTTTTGCGCATTCCGTGCGCAAGCGTGCGCATGCGTTTTTTTGACGAGACAGGGCGGAACCAAAAATGCAACATGTTGCGTCTGGCGCAAAAGACAAAAAAACGCATGCGCACGAAAATGCAAGTATGCGCAAGACCATGCGCACGTCATGTTAAGTATAGGTGCGCAGTGCGCATGCGCACGGGTGCGCACGATGCGCTGCGCACAAAAGCGCTAATGTGAAACCAGCCTAAGGAAACCCTCATTAACACCTATATCAATTAGACAGTTATACAAGCTAATCACAGTGTTAAATCATACAATACCAGATAACCCATAGACATACATCACAATAGGCTCAGGTGACATGTCCTGGACCAGCGGAAGAAACTATAGGAACAGAGGACAGGACACCCTGAGATTTCAAAAATTGGAACCCCTCTTTAGGTGAAAGAAAAGTTGCATTCTTCCCTTTGTAATTAAAAGTGAGGCGTAGAGGAAAGCCCCACTTACAAGGAAGGCCTCGTTCCCTCAACACAGAGGTCAGTAATGGAAAGGGTTTCCGACCTTCTATATTTGCTTTAGATAGATCAGTAAACAACTTAAGATGGTGATACGGTTCCGGGAAGCCTCACTTAATTCTGACCAAATTCTGAATTTTCTCTTTTATGTGGTGTTTCATAATTACATCCCTAGGTATGTCTTTAGGGTTGGAAGGAGGCCTAGGAAGACAATGGATACGATCAATGATAAGATCCGCATCCGAAAGATTGGGAATCATCCTCCTAAAAACCCCCTTAACATAGTCAGAAAGCTGGACTGGTGAAATATCCTAAGATATACCCCTGATTTTAATATTGTTGCGGCGGGAGCGGTCCTCTAGATCCGCCAATTTAAGTCGCAACTGGTGTATCTCAGACTTGGACTCAGAGTTGTGTTTTAGAGATGTTTGTGACTTTTCCAGTTCCCTCAACCTCGTCTCATGGTTATCCAACCGGGCAGTAAAGTGCTCAAGAGTGTCTTGATAAAGCTTTGCTTGGTTAACCATATCGATACACATCCTGGCACTAAGTCTTTCAACTATTGTGTTCATATATACCTCGAGGGATGTAGCACCAGGGAAGGCCCCAGACAACTCCTCAGGCTTCGGCCTGGATTTTTTTGGTGTAGGGTTGGGGGATGAAGAACTACAATCCTCCCCTGAGGAATTGGCATTGGAAGACTGTGCGCTATCCCACCCCAAGGCGCCCCCCTCTTTGAAGAAGAAAGAGCCATAGTCTCAATATGTGAAATCGAGGAAGGAGTCTCAATATGTGAAATCGAGGAAGGACATACCCCACTCAATTTTGTTAAATCAGCATTGTGCAAGGACACCGAGGGAGGCCTGGGGTTAGTAGTAGACTGTATGAGATCTCTATCAATCGGAGAACGGGACTTAGGGTACCGTTACACCTAGCGACTCACCAGCGATCCCGACCAGCGATATGACGTGGTCAGGATCGCTGGTGAATCGCTGGGTGGTCGCTAGTGAGCTGCCACTCAGGCAGATCTCACCAGCGACATCGCAGGGGTCGGGGATCGCTACTTACCTGTCAGACGCGGCGATCCTGCATCCTCCCGCCCGGCTCCACGCGTCGCTCGTCGTCACAGCAGGAAGCGCCGCAGGAAGCTGACGACGAGAAGTGGTCCAGCAGCTTCTCGCGCGATCAGCGATAACCAGCGGGGGAGCGGTCGGAGGTAAGTATCACATGTAGCGATATCGCTAGCAATATCGCTGTAACGTCACTAAATCGGTGACTTTACAGCGATATTGCTAGCGAAATCGAAGTGTGTAACAGGGGCTTTAGGCGGACTTAATAGATTAGCTGAGTCCCTGGAAGACGCATAATTGGATTTTGATTCTTTATTTTGCTTCTGAAATCTAGGGCACTTGCCGATCTAGCCGTAGGCAATTTTGAGTTAAGCCCCCGTTACACACTGCGATATCGCTAGCAATATCGCTGTAAAGTCACCGATTTAGTGACGTTACAGCGATATTGCTAGCGATATTGCTGCATGTGATACTTACCTCCGACCGGCTCCCCCGCTGGTTATCGCTGATCGCGCGAGAAGCTGCTGGACCATTCCTCGTCGTCCACTTCCTGCGGCGCTTCCTGCTGTGACGACGAGCGACGAGTGGAGCCGGGCGGGAGGACGCAGGATCGCCGCGTCTGACAGGTAAGTAGCGACCCCCGTCCCCTGCGATGTCGCTGGTGAGATCTGCCTGTTTGGCAGCTCACTAGCGACCACCCAGCGATGCACCAGCGATCCTGACCGCGTCATATCGCTGGTCGGGATCGCTGGTGAGTCGCTAGGTGTAACGGTACCCTTAGATTGACTCATTTTGCCAAGTGACACTACCTGGAACTGAAGAGAGGAAAACTGCAAACCGCGAACACAAAACAAGATTCCTCAAAAATGCGCCCGTATAATGACCAGATGGTTGGGCAATCACAGCCCCAGCTCCAAAAGGAAAGCCGAGGGAGTAAATGCCAATCAAAACTAAATATTGTTTAATATATAGCCAGAATGTCGTGTATTTATTATTTTTGATCTTATATATAATTTAGGCCTAAATAATTATATTTTCTATGAAGAAAGAGAAAAGTTTAATCTAGCAAAGAAATAAGAACAGTTAAACAATTATATTGTATTCAATATAATTATTTATAGTAGATTTACTATTTATTTTTACGAAATGATGCTATATATTTTATTATTTTTATATATATTTATATATTTTTTTAGATATGTCTAAATTAAAACCAATAAGCTGGATATATGCAGTATTTAAAGGGGATTATTTATTTTAATAAGTATCTGAATTATTTAAGTATGCCTTATTTCTTGTCTGTATATGAATAAATTAAAATACCCTGTCAGAGAGAAGATTGTTGATACAAAATCAACTGTAGAAAACTAATTATATATTAATTACAACTAGAGGCAATATCACTATATAATTATTTAGTGCAGTGTAATATCAAGTCCCTAAAAATCAATTTTAATAAGCAGATTATGCAGGTTAGCAGTCTTCAGAGGTGTACTTCAAGGTGCCACCTCCATCCACACTGACAGGGAGCAGCTGTAAGGATCCACGCTGCAGAGAGGTTGGCACAGATCCAGCGATGACGTCACAAGCAGAGGAGGAGAAGCTGGAGCACATAGGAAGACGGCAGTCTGTGGCAAGATCCACCCAGGCTGTGTGCCCAATGAAGACAGGCTCAAAAGAGGGTCCAGACTCCCCGGTCCACCAGGGGCAACCACCAGGAAGAGGGCAGAGGCGATTCCACAGTCTTTTGAGCACTCACAAAAAAAGTAGCGGTGACATCACCAGCAGGGCGGGAGCCGGCGCCTGGAGCAGTTCCTGAAGAGACGTTCACCGCCGCTGTGCCCAGGCTAAATGGAGCTGAAAGGGGGCGAAATCACCACAGATAGGTAGGGGCACAGCCAAGGAAGGACCCAGGTGTCCTGCTGCACTTTGTGACCCCACCCGAGTAGCGGTGACGTCACTGACAGGGAGGGAGACAGCGGCCGGAGCAGTTTGTGAGCTGATCTTCACGCCTGATGTGCCCTATGTAAAACTAGGTAGAGGAGGGCGAAAACACCCTGGTTGGGTAGGAGCACAGCAGTAGAAGGTCCAAGGTGGTGATCTTTATTAGTACTCTGCCTGATTAGCGGTGACGTCACTAGATGGGAGGGGGGTTGGCGCCCAGAGCAGGCTGCAGTAGAAACTTCACCCCCAGCGTGCCAGGGGTAAACTCATTCAAAAGAGGGTAAAAACACCCTGGTGGGGCAAGGGCACAGTATAGGAAGGTCCCAGGAGGAGTTATGGATTAATTTAACATACCGCCCGAGCAGCGGTGACGTCACCGGAAGGGTGGGGGATGGTGCCCAGAGCGGTCTGCTGCAGAGACTTCAACCCCAATGTGCCAGGGGCAATCACACTCAAAAGGCAGCGAAAACACCCCGATGGGGTAGGGGCACACCAGATGAAGGACCAGGAAGGTGTTTTGGGGCACTTTGTCACTTATACAAATGGCGGTGACGTCACCAAGGGGGCGAGAGATGGCGTCTTTGATGAGAACTTCAGCACTGGAGATCCAAGAGAAAAGACAGTCAAAAGGGGGCAAAAAACCCCCGGTGGGGTAGGGGCACACCCAGGGAAGGCCCTGTGAGGCGTTTTTGGTGTAATTTGAAATATCCCTTAAATAGTGGTGACGTCACTGAGGGGAGGAAGATGGCGCCCAGAGCAGTCCCTGACAGGATCTTCACCCCTGGTTTGCCAAGGGTTAACAGTCAAAAGAGGGCCAAAACCCTCCGGTTGGACAGGGGCACACCTAGAGAAGGTCCAAGAGGATGCTTTGCAATAAATTGGCACAGTGCCAAAATAACGATAAGGTCACTGAAAATTGGCAAAACCGCCAAAAATCAAAAAAATTATGTGAAAATGATTATAAATCCACATCAATGTAATGAAGGATGAAAAATAAAATATTTATAAAGAAAAAAGAGGCAGTCTTTTGTACCTCAGACAGGGTCTCTCACAGTGACATGGCATCAACCGACGCCATCTTAGCAGGCCGCAATCTTCGCCACAGGATAAAATGTCCCTGGTATATCCGATTTTGACAGAAAACGTCTTAAAACGTGCCAAATAACTTGCTGAATAAAAGCAAGTATGAATGAGAGCGAAAATTGAGAAATATAGTCGCGTAGTCCGTAGCTGTAGAGGGTCACCTCAGGAGCACGCACGCAGTGCGACTTACATCACCTGCGCCTAGGCCACGCCCCCCGCTAAATAGATTTCTCAGACCAGATGAAGCTGATGTATTTAGTGTTAAAATCCATATCAAGAATGGCTTCGTAATGTTGATATTAACATAAGCATTTTATTAGTCCGCTTGTAGAGTAAGAGCGCTCATAAGTCCAAGAGTCTCTTACCCAACCAGGCTGTCAGCTGTAGCTTGTACTGAGCAGAGTGAGATTCAGCAGCACCTGGGATGAGGAGCTGTCGATCAGGGTAGATGGAAGTAGTTTCAGCAAGGAGGGGGGACACCGAGGAGTTGTCAATCAGGGTAGATGGAAGTAGTTTCAGCAAGGAGGGGGGACACAGAGGAGCTGTCGATCAGGGTAGACGGAAGTAGATTCAGCAAGGAGGGGGGACACAGAGGAGCTGTCGATCAGGGTAGACGGAAGTAGATTCAGCAAGGAGGGGGGACACAGAGGAGCTGTCGATCAGGGTAGACGGAAGTAGATTCAGCAAGGAGGGGGGACACAGAGGAGCTGTCGATCAGGGTAGACGGAAGTAGATTCAGCAAGGAGGAACACCGAGGAGTTGTCAATCAAGCAAGATAGGCGGAAATTCAGCAAGGAAGGACACTGAGGAGCTGTTGATCAGGGTAGATAGGCATTGGTACAGCAGGGAGGGGGGACACAGAGGAGCTATCGATGAGGGTAGACAGAAGAACATTCAGCAAGGAGGAGGGACACTGAGGAGCTGTCGATCAGGTTAGATAAGGAGAGATTCAGCAGGTAGGCAGGACCACTGAGGAGCTGTCAGGCTAGGTGTTCAAAGACTGAGTTTACACCAGGAACCACGTGCTTTTATAATACTGCAATTCTCAAATGGCAAAGTTACTGCAGCGCCCCCACAGACATCAGGGTGCAAGTGCAACTGCATTCTCCTACCTCCAGCAAGGTCTGATGAAAACAAAAAAAAAAAAAAATGCACTTTCTGTATAATATACAAACTTGTATAGAAGAACATACACTAAAGAGTCTCACCATATGTCCACTTTAATAAATTACACTTTGCAGCCATACATCAGGTTCTCACCCTCCATCTTGGTGGCGCTGTAGAGCGCCCTGATATTTACAGGGAAAGTCACATACACACAGGGGGTCTCTATATCACCCCTTCACCTAACACAGTGTTCATTAAATAAGATGGCCCAAGACAATGATCCAGAAATAATTGTGCCACCAGAACCTAACGATACTCCATCCCAAGTGCCCGGTGCGTCACGCCACATCAGTCTGTGCTGTACAATGCAGTCCTTCTCCGGGGATTATCAGCGGTGACGTCCCTCCAGAAGAGAAGCAAAGTCCGGTGAGCAGACAAGTTTATGCTGCACGTGTCCCAGCACCATCATCTCTCCTCTGCGAGCCTCCCCGACACTGACCGCCACCAGCTCCTGCAAGGGAATCAATGGGAGACAGTGAATCCAGATCTATAAAGCAGAGAACAGTCCTCTACTGCAGCGGTGACTCCGGAGATCCCACGGACTTTCCATTACATCTGAATGTCTCATACGCGGCCGTGTGCTAATTACATGGTAACGAGCTGAGCTTTGTTACCTGGATGTGACTCATCCTGTCCGCAGCGCTGAACAGCGGAGCACTGTGACAACATGAGCTGGCGTGCTGCGCTCTGTACACAGAGGAAACTGGAAAGCAGAGCAATCTGGATATATAGATGCAGCACGATTACTCATGGGAGAAAACTAAGCAGCAGCGGATATTTCACGTCCAGATCACAGCTATGAAATAAGTATATTTTAGCCTATAGCATCCCATGTTAAAGGGGTTTTTCATTAATGGCTTTCCTTAAAGAGAGCCTGCCATCTCAGAAAATGCTACTTACCTCCAGATTGATTCTACATCTGCACGTAAGTAGTGTTAAAATGATACCTGGACACCTTACCTAAAGTGTAGCTACTTCCTCTCGGAAGCTGCCGGCTTTCAGTCATGGAGGTGTGCACTGAGCGGCTACAGTCACAGCTCACTGTACTCTGACTGACCGCTATCAGCATGCCCAGGCAATTTGACTGACAGCTTAATGCAGAGTGAGCGTCAAAGTGCCGGGACGTGCTTAGATCCGCCAACTCACAGTATAGCGATTGGTGCACTGAGCGATGATGTAGTTGCTCCATGCACAACCCATGACTGAAACCTGGTCACAAGAGAAAATAAGTTCACACAGTGCTTATTTAGGCTGCATACTCCACCAAGCAGGACCTGTGGACTCAGGTCACGTGCCCCTGAGGACCTTGTCACAGGTCCTTCTGCACTTCTATGTTGCTGCTTGCATGTGATTGGTCAGTGTCATACAGGAGACCAGAGGACACGCCCCCAGTGAAAACTGTCTGATAACTCATTAGGTGACAAATTTGATTGCTAATAACTCCAAAACAGAGAGGAATAGTTAAAAAAAAATAAAATAAATAATCAGCTCTGCAGCCACCATTACCTAGCGTGTCCAGCACAACATGAAAAAAGTGTTTTAGGGAGGCTGTCTGGGCAGGATCTGACGTAACTGCAAGTGCTTCTACAATTGTCTAACGTCCAGTGAGTGCACAGATTCAGCTAGGGAACCCTGTATGATACTTGCTTGCCAAGTCAAGTTGCATCCCACCATGGCAAATCTCATACCGGACACGAGAGTGTGCCCAGACAACCCCCCCCCCCTTTTTTTTTTAAATATATATCTGTACATTTCAAGGAGAATTTATTTTTTTTCTAGTTAACACAACTTTTCTGGAATAAATGTTCTTACCTGTAAGAAGGAGCAAGATGTTCCCATGTTGACGTCAAGAGTGACCTTGCCCATGATGAGCTGCACCTTGCCTGATTTTCTCATCACTAGTTTCCCGATCTGACCCTCAGACAGATCATTCAGGGAGCAGCTTTCATCTGCTGCATTTGCCTCCTATTATTAGAGAACAGATGTGACGGAGATAACCGTGATCCAACATTTATGATCAGCGTAGGACTGTCTCTAATTAGTGCCCTATATATAGAAAGATTCATCACAGTGATGCAAATGACATGGGGAGTTATGAGTCCCTGGGCCAGCGGTGTACGTGTACATACACATATTATATATATATATATATACACACACACACACACACACATATATACATACACACACACACACACACACACACTATGGGCAGCTACAAACATCGACGAACAGCACACAAAGAAAGAAGGCAGAATGCTGTGCTCACATATTCAGTATCTATATAAACTTGTCCCATAGAGTTCATTTGGGGTGATGGAGGGTTTGCCCACTTTTTTTTTTTTTTTTTACCATCGCCAATAATGTCCATATTGCTTTTCGTACGTCCTGCCTACCCCACCCAGATAGCTATTTCAGCATCTGTGCACTTTTCTTTAGCGGTTTTCTGAGTTCCCATCTTGTTGTGATCCAACACGTCCTGTGCAGGGGTTTACACCCGATGGTGACATATCACGTGACCACCAGCAGTGGCAACCAAGCCAGCACCATCAATACCCAAAATACCTCCTTTCTAAGCCTGTCCACTCCACTTACTAAGCCAGGAGGCAGATTAATGCACAGATGCAGTACAGAAGTTTCCATGGTGCATGCATGCAGCAGAGAGATCACATCAGCAGCTGCATGCGTCTTTTTATTGTAAGACGGATCTGTGACGATCCGTACGAGACTTGTGGTTCGGAAGGGGACCACTTTATATGGACCATTGCAGGAAGCTTGGAGGAAGGAAAGAAGAGACCATCTGACTGCAAGCAGCAGAGCGGGAAGTGGACAACATGGGTAATGTATTGTATCTGTAAAAATGTCCAGTTTGATGCGTTGCCATAGAAAACAGCGGCAGTAGCGACTATCCCCGCTAACCTATACAATCCTTCTGAAATATCATGCCCAGCACGTATGTGGGGGTGGAAGACAACCAATAAATGTGCAGAACCAACTAATGTCCTACGCACCTGGCTTTTGTCCTTCACTAGTAGCATGTGGCCGTCCTCACCCTGCACTTCAGTCCTGACCGGTCGGGAGTCCTGGGTAGGCGGCTGTCCTGGAAGAGTGTCCGGGAGTTGCATGAAGAACAAAGCGTCTTCTCCAGAGACCTGCAGAGATTCCAGTAACTCCGGAAGAGATATGTCCTTTTTCTCCGGGGGCTTTTTCACGGCCGGAGCTTTGCCTGGTGGAACACCAGTCCTTAATGTTCCCTCGTCATCTTCCATAGTTTCTTCCTTTACTGTGAAAAGGAAAACACGTCCTATGACACGGAGGTCTGAAGCGAAGACAGACAGTGGGCAAACCTTTTAAGATCAAAAATGTATATCGTTCCACTAGTCAGGCACAAAGGCTGTCACAGTTGTTATCGGGTATATAGGGCTCCCAAATTTCTGCTAAAATTGGGGTAAGAGAGAATGACTTGTGTCCGAGATGTGGTTCGGGCCCTGACGATTTGCTACATACGTTTTGGTCATGTGGTTCCATCGGGAATTTCTGGACTCAGGTCACAGACCACATAAGCACGGTGTTTAGGGTTGTGATTCCTACGCATCCTCTGGTTTGTGTCTTGGGTTTTGTGGTCGGGGTTGCGGAAGATGCAAACATAAGGTTGGCCCTCAAAAGAACGTTCTATCAAGCCAGGAAAACTATAGCAGCGCACTGGTCGGATAGCGGGGCACCTACATTTAGGAAATTTATAGAAAAAATTAATCTAATGCTACGTCTGGAAGGAGTATATCTAAAGAGGAGAGCCCTGAATAAATTGTGTAAAATGTGGGAGGACTGGAGAAGTCACCAAGGTATGGATATTGTGTCCTACCTTGGGCGTGGTGGGTAACATTATTACATGTGTCGAGAGAGATGTGTCTGATTTAAGGTCCTTGGAGTGATGCATATAAAACCTGTTTCCATAATGTCCTTGCTGTTTCGGGTGAAAACTAAAGAACTTGGAGACCTGGGACTTATCTTTCATAATGTTTATTTGCACATGAGTGTACAGATTGCCGCATTCAGCTTAAATATGTTCTTTAACATAATGTAATACTTTCTAAATGATATGTGGTCCGGAACAAGAAGGGAGGGAGGGGGTTTGGTTGTATGTTGAAAAATTCATTAAAAAATTTCTCATTTAAAAAAATAAAAATGTATCTTGTATCCAAAGGAAAGGTCAGACCATTTGGACTTCACTAGCCGGAGAAAAAGGCTCGCCTAAAGGAAGCGGAGGTGGAGCAGGTGCATCTCTACTCCATTCATTGCCTGGGGGACTGCCGGAGAAAACAGTACAGCGCTCCGCTCTTTAGAGCAGTCCCACAGACAATGCGCGGCCTTCTCTGCAGAGCTCCGGGTCCCACTGATTAGACCACCAACAGAAGGCAAGTTATCCCCTATACGCTCTAATATATATACACACACACACACACACACACACACACTTCATGCCCCAGCCTGTTTTGACCTTCCTGACAAGGCTAATTTTTACAATTCTGACCACTGTCACTTTATGGTTCTGGCTTACAAATAAAGAGGTCAAATACTGGCCGAATACTGAACGTGGCCAAATCAGAGAGTCATATCGCACAAAATAGTTAATGAATAACATTTTCCACATGTTTACATCAGCACAATTTTGGTACCAATTGTTTTTTTTTTTTGTTAGGATGTTATAAGGGTTAAAAGTTGACCAGCGATTTCTCATTTTTTCAACAAATTTTACAAAACCATTTTTTTTTTTTTTTAGAGACCGCATCACATTTGAAGTCACTTTGAGGGGTCTAAATGGCTGAAAATACCCAAAAGTGACACCATTCTAAAAACTACACCCCTCAAGGTGCTCAAAACCATATTCAGAAGTTTATTAACCCTTCAGGTGCTTCACATGAATTTTTGGAATGTGGAAGGAAAAAATTACCGTATATACTCGAGTATAAGCCGACCCCCCTAATTTTGACACAAAAACCTGGGAAAACTTATTGACTCGAGTATAAGCCTAGGGTGGGAAATGCTCCATAGATTATTCCCCCATAAGAAGCTCCATAGATTATTCCCCCATATGCTGCCCCCATTAGAAGCTCCATATTGTTCCCCCATATGCTGCCCCCATTAGAAGCTCCATATTGTTCCCCCATATACTGCCCCCATTAGAAGCTCCATATACTGCCCCCATTAGAAGCTCCATATTGTTCCCCCATATACTGCCCCCATTAGAAGCTCCATATTGTTCCCCCATATGCTGCCCCCATTAGAAGCTCCATATTGTACCCCCATATACTGCCCCCATTAGAAGCTCCATATTGTTCCCCCATATACTGCCCCCATTAGAAGCTCCATATTGTACCCCCATATACTGCCCCCATTAGAAGCTCCATATTGTTCCCCCATATGCTGCCCCCATTAGAAGCTCCATATTGTTAACCCATATACTGCCCCCATTAGAAGCTCCATATACTGCCCCCATTAGAAGATCCATATTGTTCCCCCATATGCTGCCCCCATTAGAAGCTCCATATTGTACCCCCATATACTGCCCCCATTAGAAGCTCCATATTGTTCCCCCATATGCTGCCCCCATTAGAAGCTCCATATTGTTAACCCATATACTGCCCCCATTAGAAGCTCCATATACTGCCCCCATTAGAAGATCCATATTGTTCCCCCATATGCTGCCCCCATTAGAAGCTCCATATTGTACCCCCATATACTGCCCCCATTAGAAGCTCCATATTGTTCCCCCATATACTGCCCCCATTAGAAGCTCCATATACTGCCCCCATTAGAAGATCCATATTGTTCCCCCATATGCTGCCCCCATTAGAAGCTCCATATTGTACCCCCATATACTGCCCCCATTAGAAGCTCCATATTGTTCCCCCATATGCTGCCCCCATTAGAAGCTCCATATTGTTAACCCATATACTGCCCCCATTAGAAGCTCCATATACTGCCCCCATTAGAAGATCCATATTGTTCCCCCATATGCTGCCCCCATTAGAAGCTCCATATTGTACCCCCATATACTGCCCCCATTAGAAGCTCCATATTGTTCCCCCATATGCTGCCCCCATTAGAAGCTCCATATTGTACCCCCATATACTGCCCCCATTAGAAGCTCCATATTGTTCCCCCATATACTGCCCCCATTAGAAGCTCCTTAAGATTATTCCCCCATATGCTGCCGCTGCTGCAGCATGTAAAAATAAAAAAAAAAATGACATACTCACCTCTCCGTCGCTGGGTGTCAGATTCTCACCTGTCCTGCGTCCATGGCTGCTCACCACTATCTGCCACGTCATCAGTCAGTGACGTCCAGACTGCAGGGGACGCGGCGCGCACTAATCACGTCACCGCGCCCTCTGCTGTCTGAAGTCACTGACCGATGACAGACAGCAGCAAGCAGCGATGGACACAGGACAGGTGAGTATCGCTATACTTACCCGTCCTGACGCTGTGTCTTGAGCCCCCAGCTTCTCCGCGCTCTCTCTTCCTGCCTTCAGCGGTCACGTGGTGCCGCTCATTAAAACTCATGATATGCGCATATTCATGAGTTTTAATGAGCGGCACCACGTGACCGCTGAAGGCAGGAAGAGAGAGCGCGGAGAAGCTGGGGGCTCAAGACACAGCGTCAGGACGGGTAAGTATGACCTGACACCCCCGCCCCCCTCCCCCTCTGACCCCCCGGTGTATATGACTCGAATATAAGCCGAGAGGGGGACTTTCAGCCCAAAAAAACGGGCTGAAAATCTCGGCTTATATTCGAGTATATACGGTAACAATTACTTTTCTTTCACAAAATTTTCATTTAGACCCATTTATTTTACTTTAGCAAGGGTAACAGGAGAAAATGGACCATACATTTTGTTGTGCAATTACTCCCGAGTATGCCGATAACCCATATGTGGGGGGGACATCTACTGTTTGGGCGCACGGCAGGGCTCGGAAGGGAAGGAGCGCCATTTGACATTTTGAATGTAAAATATGCTGGAATAATTAGCGGACACCTTGTCATGTTTGGAGAGCCCCTGGTGTGCCTAAACAGTGGAAACCCCCAACAAGTGACCCCATTTTGGAAACTAGTCCCCTTAAGGAATTTATCTAGTAGTGCATTGAGCACCTTGGACCCACAGATGCTTCACAGAAGTTTATAGCGTAGATCTGTTGGGGAGAAAAAAACAAAAAAAGAAAAAACAAAAAAAAAACAAAAAAACACATTTTTCGCCAAATAAATCTTTTTTAGCTCCATATTTTGCAAAGGTAACAGGAGAAATTGCTTCACACAATTTGTTCTGTGATTTCTCCTGAGTACGTCGATACCCCATATGTAGGGGAAAACCACTGTTTCAGCGCATGGCAGGGTTTTTTATTGCAAAAACTAGTTTTTGCATCACCACATTTTGAGAGCTATATTTTTTTCCATATTTTGGCCCACAGAGTCATGTGAGGTCTTGCTTTTTTGCGGGACAAGCTGACGTTTTTATTAGTTCCATTTTCGGGCACATGACATTTTTTGATCGCTTTCTATTCCGATTTTTGGGAGACTGAACAAACAAAAACCAGCAATCCAATTTTTTTTTTATATACCGTTTCACGTGTAGTAAGATTGATAAAGCGGTTTTATTCTTCGGGTCAGTACGATGACAGCGATACCTCATTTTTTATGTTTTCACGCTTTTACACAATAAAAAATTTTTTATAGAAAAAATTATGAGAGCTAAAACTTTTTTGTCCACTGATTAGCTGCCATACAGCTCAGTTTTTTGTGGGACAAGATGACGTTTTCAGTGGTACCATTTTTATTTACATAAGTCTTTTTTATCGCGTGATATTGCACTTTTTGTTCGGCGGTATGATGATAAATAAACGAGGCAAAAAACAATGCTTTTTTTTACGGTGTTCACTGAAAGAGTTAACTAGTGGGACTGTTTTATAGGGCGGGTCGTTACGGATGCAGCGATACTAAATATGTGTACCTTTATTGAATTTTTTTACTTAAGTAAAATTATTTATTGGTATAATATATTTATATATTTTTTTTTGTTTGTTTTTTTACCACCTTTATTATATTGTCCCAGTATGGGACATTACTATATAATGTCAGATCGCTGATCTGATACTTACCATTGCTGAGTATCAGATCAGCGATCTGACAGGCAGGGAAGGAGGTTTCTTAGGCGCTGAGAAGCCACCTCCCTGCAGGACCCAGCGGCCATCTTGGAGCCAGGGGGTCTCCATGGAGACCACCGTAACAATGTGATCGCATTGCGTTGTCCTGGTGGGAGTGCAGAGAGCCCCCTCCCTGAGCGATGCTTCTCTACGCCCCCCCCCCCCAGTTTGGGGGGGAAAAAAAGTGCATCTTACAAAGCGGAAAATACGGTAATTTTGTAATCAATTTGTGTGTGATGCATCAGCACTAAATAGTCTAAGTTAAGCGAAGTCAGAAATTACATTTGTGGGATCAAATAATTAAAAATTGGTTCGTGCATATGTATTCACCTCTTTTGCGATTAAGCCCTTAAAAATTTCACATGCTTAGTAACAGGAAGTCTCTTTGTGCACAATCTAAGTGGAAAGAACATGGTACCACAAAATATCTGCCAAGAGAGGGTCGCCCACCAAAACTGAGCCCTGGCAAGGAGGGCATTAATCAGATAGGCAGCACAGAGTCCAAAGGTAATCCTGAAGGAGTTGCAGAGTTCCCAAGCAGAGACTGGAGTATCTCTCCATGCAACCACAATAATCCAAACGCTCGATAGAGGTGGTCTTTATGGATAAATGGGCAGAAAAAAGCCTTTACTTGCACACAAAAATTGTAAGGCTCATTTTGAGTTTGCGTAAAGACATGTGGGAGACTCTCCAAATGTATGGTGGAAGGTGGTGTGGACAGAGGAGACCAAAAACAGGATTTTTGGGTTGCTTACCGTAAAATCTGTTTCTCGGAGCCTTCATTGGGGGACACAGAGACCTTGGGTGTATGCTGCTGCCACTAGGAGGCTGACACTATGCACAAAAAAAGATAGCTCCTCCTCCGCAGTGTACACCCCACCGACCGGCAGAGAATTCCTCAGTTAGTGAGAAAGCAGTAGGAGAAGTAACAGAATAGGTTGACAACATAAACAACTCAACTGTAACCATTCAACCAAAGTAAGAACAGGAGCTGTAAAACATGGGAGGGTGCTGTGTCCCCCAATGAAGGCTCCGAGAAACAGATTTTACGGTAAGCAATCCAAAAATCCTGTTTTCTCGTTCACCTTATTGGGGGACACAGAGACCTTGGGACGTCCCAAAGCAGTCCCTGGGGTGGGAAACAAACTTCCATCAGGCCAGCGGACTCACCACCGCGGCCTGCAGAATCCGTCTACCTAGGCTGGCGTCCGCCGAAGCGTAGGTGTGGACTCTGTAGAATTTCACAAACGTGTGAACCGATGACCATGTTGTAGCTTTGCAAAGCTGCAGTGCGGAAGCTCTGTGGCGCACCGCCCAGGAGGCACCCACTGCTCGAGTAGAGTGGGCCCTGATACCCGGAGGGGCTCCGCGACGCTTAACACGGTAGGCTTCCAGGATAGCCGATCTGATCCAGCGAGCAATGGTGGCTTTTGACGCCGGGTGACCTTTCCGCGCTCCATCAGGGATAATGAAAAGGGACTCTGTCTTTCGCAAGGAAGTCGTCCTAGACAGGTAGACTCTTACCGCCCTAACCAGGTCCAGCTTGTTCAAGGACCGCTCTCGGGGATGAGTTGGATTCGGACAAAAGGACGGGAGCACGATATCCTCGTTGAGGTGAAACGAGGACACCACCTTCGGAAGGAACGAGGGTGGAGGCCGCAGAACTACCTTATCCTGGTGGAGAACCAGAAAGGGAGAGCGGCACGAAAGAGCTGCCAATTCCGACACGCGCCGGACGGAGGTGATGGCCACCAGAAAGGCTACCTTCCAAGAAAGGAGAGAAAGGGAAATATCCCTGAGGGGTTCAAAGGGCTGACCTTGCAGAACCTCAAGAACCAGATTAAGATCCCATGGATCCACGGGCGCCCGGTACGGCGGGACCGTGTGAGCCACGCCCTGAAGAAAGGTCTTAACCTGAGGACGGGAAGCCAACGTTTTCTGAAACAGAATGGACAGCGCCGAAACTTGACCCTTCAGGGAACTGAGGGCAAGCCCCGCATCCAATCCTGCCTGAAGAAACGCTAGTACTGAAGGGAGCGAAAAGGACATGGGTGCGACGTTATTGGTCTCACACCAAGTGAAATAGGCCTTCCAAGTACGGTAGTAAATCTTGGAAGATGATGGCTTTCTGGCTCGGATCATGGTCTGAATTACGTGGTCGAAAAATCCTGCTCGTTTCAGAACCTCGGTCTCAACAGCCACGCCGTTAAATTGAGCGGCCGAGAATTGGGGTGGCAAATCGGACCCTGAGACAGAAGATCTGTTCTGTCTGGAAGCTTCCAGGGGGCGTCAGCGAGAAGGTTGACAATGTCCGCGAACCAAGACCTTCTGGGCCAATTCGGGGCGATGAGAATGACCGGAAGTCCTTCTGCCTTGATCTTCTTCAACAGCTTGGGAAGAAGAGGCAGAGGAGGGAACAGGTAGGGAAGTTCGAACTGGGACCAAGGAACGGCCAGGGCGTCGGCGCCCACTGCCAGAGGGTCCCGAGACCTGGACACGAATTGTGGGACTTTCCTGTTGAGGCGAGACGCCATGAGGTCTACATCCGGGGTTCACCACCAAAGGCAGAGCAGATGAAACACTTCCGGATGTAGGGACCATTCTCCCGCCGCGAAACCCTCGCGGCTGAGAAAATCGGCGGCCCAGTTGTCTACGCCGGGAATGTGAACCGCGGAAATTGTCGGGACGGAAATCTCCGCCCAACGAAGAATCTTGGACACCTCCGCCAGGGCTGAAACACTCCGTGTTCCCCCTTGGCGGTTGACATATGCCACCGCTGTGGCGTTGTCTGTCTGAATCCGTACCGGCAGTCCCTTGAGGAGCCTTTCCCAGTGGACCAGAGCAAGATGGATCGCTCGAATCTCCAGAACGTTGATCGGTAGCGCTGATTCCCGATCCGACCATCGACCCTGAACAGTGTGGTTGCGGAACACAGCACCCCAACCGAGGAGACTGGCATCTGTGGTTACTATCTGCCAGTGAATGGGAAGGAAGGATCGACCCGATAGAATGAGAGGTGACGACAACCACCAGTTGAGAGACCGCTTGATCCGGTAAGAAAGATGGACAGGGCGATCCAGGGACCGAGGCGACCTGTTCCATTTTGACAGAATGGCCTGCTGGAGAGGCCTGGCGTGAAATTGGGCAAAGGGAACTGCCTCTATCGCCGCGACCATCTTTCCCAGGACCCTCATGGCTGTACGGAGGGATGGGAATCGCGAGGTCTGCAGCGATCGTACTTCCTGCTGCAGAGAGAGAATCTTTTTTGTGGGAGAAAGACCCTTGACCGACGAGTGTCGAACAGAAGACCTAGAAAGACCAGGCGTTGGGTAGGAACCAGACAGGACTTTTTCCTGTTGACGATCCACCCGAAATTGGAAAGAGTGTCCAGGACGATTGACAAACTTTGGTGAGCCTGTTGGAATGAGGGAGCCTTGATCAGAATATCGTCTAGGTACAGGAAAAGAACGAGGCCTCTGACTATCAACAAAGCCATCAACGCAGCCATGATCTTCGTGAAGACTCTGGGAGCGGTGGCAAGACCGAAGGGCAGTGCGACAAACTGGTAGTGGTGCTGTCGAATCGCAAAGCGCAGGAACTTCTGATGTCCGGAGAAAATTGGAACATGTAAATAGGCATCTTGGATGTCTATTGAGCACATGAATTCCTGCTCCTCCATGGAGGCGATGACCGAGCGAAGCGACTCCATGCGGAAGTGGCGAAGGCGGACCCTCTTGTTGAGCAGCTTGAGATCCAAGATGGGTCGAACTGCGCCGTCTTTTTTCGGCACTACAAACAGGTTCGAGTAGAACCCCGTGAAGCGCTCCGATTCGGGAACGGGCACAATCACCCCGGAACTGAGGAGAGCGGCGGTAGCTGTAGAGAACCCCGGGATCAAGGCTGGATCCTTTGGAGGCCGGGATTCGAAGAAACGATCCATCTTGTATCCTGAGGATACGACCTCCCTGACCCAGGCGTCCTCCACGGCGGCCAGCCAAACGTCCCTGAAGGAAAGAAGTCGACCTCCCAATTGGAAAGGCCCTTCGCGTGCCCGATGATAGTCATGCTGAAGTAGACCGTCCAGATCTAGATCTGGACGGTCTGCCCTGGGAGGAGTGGGGTCGCCAGGAAGGAGTGGGTCTGAAGGAAACTTTCCTTTTCTCATGGCGAGCCTGCGGTCTCTGTTGGCTGGAAGAGTTGTCCGCCGTATTGAAACGGCGGAAAGTCCGAAAGGGTCGAAACTGACACCTTAGTGGGGGTCTGCGAGGCTTGGACTGAGGGAGGAGTGAACTCGTGCCTCCGGTGGCGTCCTTAATAATCTGGTCCAATTGGGACCCAAAGAGGCGCACCCCCTGAAAAGGCAGGTTAGTGAGGGACTTTTTAGAAGACAAGTCCGCTTGCCATGCCTTTAGCCAAAGTGTACGTCGAATTGCAATAACGTTGCTTGACGCCTGAACTGCACAGGATGCAGCATCCAAGGAAGCGGAGAGAAGATAGTCCCCAGCATGGGAGATCTGATTGGCGAGATTGGCCAAATGCTCCGGTTGCGCCTTATCTAAGATGCCCTGCCGAAGGTCGTCTGCCCACGTGGCTATGGTCTTTGCTGTCCAGGATGAAGCAAAGATTGGACACACCGCCGCTGAAGCCGCTTCAAAGGCAGACTTCGCCAGGGATTCTATAATCCTGTCGTTAGAATCCTTTAGGGACGCCACGCCTGAAAGCGGGAGAACCGTGTTATTGGATAGCCTGGACACGGGCGGATCGACCGAGGGAGAGGCCGACCAGTTGTCCGTGAGCTCCTTAGCAAATGGGTAGAGTATGCCGAGACGTTTTCCTCTTTGAAAGCGTCTGGTCGGATCCTCTCTTTCCTTGGTAAAAATTTTCCCAAACTGGGAATGGAAAGAAAAAACCCTAGAGGGAGTTTCTGCCCGTCTGAACGAAACCTCCTGATCTGAGGATTTCGCAGGGGAGTCAGCAATATCGAAGGTATGATGGATCGCAGCAATGAGGTCCTGCACTGTGACCTTCATGCTTGCATCCTGGTCTGAATCCAGCTCTAAAATCCCCTCAGATGACCTGTCCGAAAGCGCTTCCCCTGACTCGGGAGAGGAGGCCCGAGAGGGAGACTGGTGAGAAGGGCTATGCGGTGAGATGGGACTAGGAGAGGATTCCGGCTGGGAATCTTGCCTGGGTCTTTTGCGACTACCGCTGGCTGATTCAGATGGAACAATTTGGGACCTGCTTGGCCCTGCTGAAGAGTCCAGGGGCAACTTATCAAGAACGGCCACCAGGGACTGAGACACCCTGGTGAGGTCTGCCATTGATTGAGATAGCGAGGAGGCCCAGCCAGGCATGGGGGGGCTCACTCTCACCTGGGGCCGCAGATGGCTCCTGGACGGCGTCAGGCTGAATTGGATTGCTACAATCCAGGCAGAGGGGAGTGGACTGGCCTGAGGGAAGTTTGCGATTGCACGAAGAACATGCAAAGTACTTGACTAAAGTGCAGGGAGGGGCGGTAGAGCGGGTACGATCAGACTTAGACATAGTGAAAAGCTGAGGTAATGCCGGAAGGTTGGGGGACAGAGGGCGGAGAAGGGTCAGTCTGCAGTGCAGAGCTACTCACGGTCCGGTGTCCCCAGAAGCGATGCTCTGCGACCTGTCAGTGGATGCAGGTCAGAGCGAAATCCGGCCGACAGACCTCCTGAAAAAACCAGCTGGAGAAGATGCTGTCCAGTGAGGAGCTGGTGCCCGGCTAACAGGCTGGGAAAATGGCGCCGTCCTGAGAAAAAGCGCGCCTTAGGAGAGGAGGGAGGGCGGAGCACCTCGCAGGGTTAAAATTCACCGCCCTCTAGCCAATAGCAGGCTGGGCAGGTGAAGGACAGGCGGTGGGAGGGCCTGGGAAGAGCGGGAGAGAAGCCCGCTTAGAAGAAAGGGGCGGGGGGCGTGGCCGCGAAGCAGCGGTAGGCCCGAACTGAAGCCGGGGCCTAAATTAGTTGCGGCGGCCGCCTGTCAGCAGGGGGTCGGCGCGGAGGTCCGAAAAAGTGGGACGCCGCAGTCGCAAGGCGCTCCCAATGGGAAAAAACCCTGTGCTCCCTGTACCCAGAAAGGGGGGAGGGGAGGGGGGGGTGCCCAGCAACACTGAGCTGCCTATAGCCTTGTGGCGACTGCGAGCGACCGCAGCGCCTACCCCTGTGACCATTGAAGAGGTGACCGTCGGGAATGGGCAGCAGGTAAATAAATATGAAGCCGGGGCCTAATACTCACCTATCCACGATCCGTTACCTGTCTGAAGAAGTCTTGCGTCTCATCCAACCGACAGGCTCTGGTAGGCGAGTGGGAGGGAGACTGGCGACAAGGACCCCTGGAGTCGCTGGCACGTCTTGGTGTCGGCGTCCGTCTGGCTGGTCCTGCCGCGGAGAACTGCAAGGATACGGGGTGGCAGTACACGCCGTACTTGCAGACTCCATGTGGGAGTACAGATGTGACTTTTCACTCTGTATCCCTCCGTAGAACCTGAAAAGGAACGACGCACGACGAGGTAGATATGGGTCTAATAAAAGACCCGTGTCCACCTCCTACTGACACTAAGCTAAACTGAGGAATTCTCTGCCGGTCGGTGGGGTGTACACTGCGGAGGAGGAGCTATTTTTTTTGTGCATAGTGTCAGCCTCCTAGTGGCAGCAGCATACACCCAAGGTCTCTGTGTCCCCCAATAAGGCGAACGAGAAATTTAACTTTTTGGTCACCAAGGTAAATGCTATATTTGGTGTCAAACCAACAAAGCTCATCACCCCAAGAACACCATCCCCACAGTGAAACATGGTGGAGGCAGCATCATACTGTGCGGATGTTTTTCGGCAGCAAAAACAGGGAAGATGTTCCAAGTCAAGGGCAAAACAGATGGTGCGAAACACAGGGATATTCTTGAGCAGTTTCGCCTTGAGGAACTGGCAAAAATCACAATGGCAAGATATAGAAAACTCAGACACCTATCCAAAAGTGACTTGCAGCTGTAATTGCTGCAAAAGGAGGCTCTACAAAGTACTGAATTTAGGGGGTGAGTAGAGATGCAAACTAAAGTTGAGTTATTTTTGTAAAATTCAAGATTGGGAGGTAGTAAAAACTTAAAATGACAAACGGGGGTGGGGGTAAATATTTTCCCAAGCCAGTGTGTGTGTGTATATTTATATATATATATATATATATATATATATATATATATATATATATATATATATATATATATATTTATTAATAGGTTCTTTTTTAACAACTAACTAAACACAGTGAATGAACAAAAGTGAAAATCAACTCAATATTTGGTGTGACCACCCTTTACCTTCAAAACAGCATCAGTTCTAGGTGCTTGAAAACAGATTTTGAAGAAACTCTGTATGGAATTTTCTCCAAACATCTTGGCTCACCTTTTATTTTTATAAAGCATTCTTACTTTGCAGCATTTTTTCACACCTGCCTAAAACATTTGCACACTGTATATACTGAGCATTAGACATTCTCTTACTTCTCTGGAGTCCAAGGCAAAAAAATATACTCATTTATGTACTTTCTTACCTTTGACAGTGGAAGGCTCCACTTCCATCTTTTTTACTTTGAGTAAACCCATCATGGGCTTTGTGTCCTCTTCCTCCTCTTCATCTCGGAAAAGCCACCCTGAGTGGGCAAGTGGGAGCTGTACGGGCCGATTCTGGGCGTCGTTTCTCAATCCTGGGTCATCTAAAAACTACAGAGGGGACAAGAGATGAGTCAGGAACCACAAAGACAAGTAACACATCCAAGTACGCCATGAGTGATGCACCGACGGAGTCTCCTGATACCTTGTCATTTTCCAACATTAAGAGGATCTGTTTTGTCTCCTCCTCGGTTTCCCTTTTCTCCCTTTTTATGTTGATGATGTGCGAGGGTCCGAGGTCTCCAGAATCTGAGGGTCCGTCCCATGCAGCTACAGACAAAGCAAACGCAACATTGGAAAACAGGAAAAAAATGAGCCCTCGATCCACAAGTTTTATGGTCACAGTATTAGGCGACTTTCTTAAGGCATTACTTTTCTTCTTCAGCTGCTCTGCTGGTCCCTGCTCAAAGATGGAGTGACTCTGGATGACTTGTGGCCTCCCGCGTCCTCTGCCCGATCCATCGCGGCGGTCTCTGTTGCGGTCTGCCCGCTCGACTTTCACGGATACCTCCTCCTTCGGCCTTTAAAGGTATGAAAAAAAAAAAAAAAAAGTCACAACGGTCATAGTAATAATCAGACAAGGCAATAACATTTAATTCTAAAATGATACCTATGAGCTCACGTTCAGGATTTGCAAAAATTACAGCAAATCCAGATTTGTTGGCAGGAAAAAAAAAAAAAAAAGTGTTTTTTTTTTACATGAGGTTTTAGTTGCATATTTTTTCCTTACACTTTAGTATGGGTGAAATCTTTTGCAAAAACGCTGTAAGAATTGAATCTGCTGCAAATACGCAAGGAAAAAAAAATAAGCATGAAAAAAAAAAAGAAACGAAAAAAATCAACATGCTCACATAGCGCCTTACAGAGATTTACTTGTTTTAAGTATGAAAAGTTTAGCAAATTACTAATATACTTGTTCCTCCTTTTTTCGAAACACCCATAGAAGTGAGAGAAAACGGAAGATGCAGATCCCACATTTTTCGAACAAATCCAACAGATCTGTCATAAATGTGTCTCAGATGGGATAATCTCTTTAACTTTGATATCCCTTGTAAAGCCGGGTTCACACATGCGCGGAATACGGCCAAGTCTCGCACATCAATACCCGGCACTGCCGCCGGCACTCAGGAGCAGAGCGTGCGACTCCATGTATCGCTATGCAGCTGCACGCTTCAATCCGAGTGCTGGTGGCAGTGCCGGGTATTAGCATGTGAGACATGGCCGTATTCCTCGCATGTGTGATCCCGACCTTATAGACACACCAATGTTTCAGCGGTCACCGGACGGGAGTCCTTCCACCAACAGCCTCCTTCCTGACAAGTCTTCTCGGCTCCTCTTGATTAGCCGGCCTGGCACAATGTCAGAAAAGTCGCACCAAGCCGGTTAAGCAAAAGAAGAGCAGCAGACGCTAACCGGTACGAGGCAGTTTGCAGGTTTCCCATCTGGAAGCCACAGATTATGGACATGGTCGCTGGGCAAGCTATTTTTCACACAGACCTTAGGTCTGAGAAAAAAAAAAAAAAGAAATTTAGAAAAAAAAAAAAAAAAGTATATATTATATATTCTGGTCTGTAATTAAGGTCAGACTAGAGCGTGCAGCGATTTTTTTTTTTTTCATTTTTATTTAAAAAAAAAAGTGTGTATATATATATTATATGTATGAGATATAGATAGATATATATATATATATAATATATCTATCTATCTATCTATCTATCTATCTATCTATCTATCTATCTATATATATATATATATATATATACACACACACATACACACACTAGCTGAAGAGTCCAGCGCATGCCCGGGCATAGTATCTAACTACGGTTAGTTATAACAAATTATAAGGATTATATCTATATATAAAAATGAATGAATGTGTGTATGTCCATCACAAACCATCTTTCATTTCACCAGAGCTGTTCGAAAGAAGCAGAGCTGTGACTGGTTGCTATGAGCAACAGTTTTCCCACTCCACAACACCTCAGCAGGCACTGACATGGTGGGAGAAATCTAGCATCCCCGGGAACATAAGCTCCCGGCCATTGTCTGCCCCCCTGAAAGGAGCAGACAGCACATGACAAATGAATCCCCCCCTCCCGTGCCCATATATCCATCACACATCCTCCATCCCGTAGGCACATCTTCTCTCTTAAAGGGATCATTGGTATGGAAGTTAGAGCAAATCCATCCAGGGATTTGGTTTTGAACCCAGGCCTCTCTTAAAGGGATCCCTGGTAAGGAAGTTAGGACAGTTCCACTCAGCTCTGTGATTCTGACCCCAGGGTCTCTTAAAGGGATTATTGGTATGGAATTTAGGGCAAATAGACTCTGCGCTTTGGTACTGACCCCAGGCCCTTCTTAAAGGGACCTCCGGTATGGAAGTCAGGGCAAATCCATCCAGCGCTTTAATTCTGACCCCAGGCCTCTCTTAAAGGGATCTCCTGTATGGAAGTTAGGGCAAATCCCTCAGCACTCTGATTCTCACCCCAGGCTTCTATTAAAGGGAATCTGTCACCCCTTTTTTGAGATATCATATAATGATATCATTCAATTGTGTGTCACCTAAGGATTCTCTTAGTACTTTTGCTTCCCCCTGACCCCGCACCTTTCATGCATAAATACCTTTTTTATATCGGTTCAGATGTATGTAAACTGCCACGGTCCGGTCCGATGGGCGGGGCTTATTCACCTGCTCCCCCATCCCTGTCTTGCTCTACGCAAAAAGAAATGCATAGAGCAAAACAGGGAGGGGGGAGCAGTTGAATAAGCCCCGCCCATCGGACCGGACCGTGGCAGTTTACATACATCTGAACCGATATAAAAAAGGTATTTATGCATGAAAGGTGCGGGGTCAGGGGGAAGCAAAAGTACTAAGAGAATCCTTATGTGACACACAATTGAACGATATCATTATATGATATCTCAAAAAGGGGTGACAGATTCCCTTTAAAGGGATCATTGGTATGGAAGTCAGGGCAAATCCACTCAGTGCTCTGGTTCTGACGCCAGGCCCCTCTTAAAGGGATCCCCAGTATGGAAGTGAGGACCGTTCCACTCAGCGCTCTGGTTCTGACTCCAGGCTGACGGGATGATGTGGGATATTAGGGGTAGTAGTCCGGTAGCTATGGCTGACGGGATGATGTGGGATATTATAGTGAATGTGGCTATGTGGAGTGGGCGCGGCTCTACACTCAACGGTATATATTAACTGAAGAGCCCGGCGCTGTCCGGGCATAGTAACTAACTATGGTTAGTTATAACAAATTATAATGGTTATATCTAGATTTTTTTTATATATATATATATATATATATATATATATATATATATTCTAGATATAATCATTATAATTTGTTAGAACTAACCATAGTTAGTTACTATGCCCGGACAGCGCCGGGCTCTTCAGTTAATATATATATGTTGAGTGTAGAGCCGCGCCCACTCCACATAGCCACATTCACTATAATATCGCACATCATCCCGTCAGCCATAGCTACCGGACTACTACCCCTAATATCCCACATCATCCCGTCAGCCAGAGCCACCGGACTACTACCCCTAATATCCCACATCATCCCGTCAGCCAGAGCCACCGGACTACTACCCCTAATATCCCACATCATCCCGTCAGCCAGAGCCACCGGACTACTACCACTAATATCCCACATCAACCCATCAGCCAGAGCTACCGGACTACTACCCCTAATATCCCACATCATCCCGTCAGCCAGAGCCACCGGACTACTACCCCTAATATCCCACATCATCCCGTCAGCCAGAGCCACCGGACTACTACCACTAATATCCCACATCATCTCATCAGCCAGAGCCGCCGGACTACTACCCCTAATATCCCACATCATCCCGTCAGCCAGAGCCACCGGACTACTACCCCTAATATCCCACATCATCCCGTCAGCCAGAGCCACCGGACTACTACCCCTAATATCCCACATCATCCCGTCAGCCAGAGCCACCGGACTACTACCCCTAATATCCCACATCGTCCCGTCAGCCAGAGCCACCGGACTACTACCCCTAATATCCCACATCATCCCATCAGAGCCACCAGACTACTACCCCTAATATCCCACATTGTCCCGTCAGCCAGAGCCACCGGACTACTACCCCTAATATCCCACATCATCCTGTCAGCCAGAGCCACCGGACTACTACCCCTAATATCCCACATCATCCTGTCAGCCAGAGCCACCGGACTACTACCCCTAATATCCCACATCATCCTGTCAGCCAGAGCCACCAGACTACTACCCCTAATATCCCACATCATCCCATCAGAGCCACCAGACTACTACCCCTAATATCCCACATCGTCCCGTCAGCCAGAGCCACCGGACTACTACCCCTAATATCCCACATCATCCTGTCAGCCAGAGCCACCGGACTACTACCCCTAATATCCCACATCATCCCATCAGAGCCACCAGACTACTACCACTAATATCCCACATCATCCCATCAGCCAGAGCTACCGGACTACTACCCCTAATATCCCACATCATCCCGTCAGCCAGAGCCACCGGACTACTACCCCTAATATCCCACATCATCCCGTCAGCCAGAGCCACCGGACTACTACCCCTAATATCCCACATCATCCCATCAGAGCCACCAGACTACTACCACTAATATCCCACATCAACCCATCAGCCAGAGCTACCGGACTACTACCCCTAATATCCCACATCATCCCGTCAGCCAGAGCCACCGGACTACTACCCCTAATATCCCACATCATCCCGTCAGCCAGAGCCACCGGACTACTACCCCTAATATCCCACATCATCCCGTCAGCCAGAGCCACCGGACTACTACCCCTAATATCCCACATCATCCCGTCAGCCAGAGCCACCGGACTACTACCCCTAATATCCCACATCATCCCATCAGAGCCACCAGACTACTACCACTAATATCCCACATCAACCCATCAGCCAGAGCCACCGGACTACTACCCCTAATATCCCACATCATCCCGTCAGCCAGAGCCACCGGACTACTACCCCTAATATCCCACATCATCCCGTCAGCCAGAGCCACCGGACTACTACCCCTAATATCCCACATCATCCCGTCAGCCAGAGCCACCGGACTACTACCCCTAATATCCCACATCGTCCCGTCAGCCAGAGCCACCGGACTACTACCCCTAATATCCCACATCATCCTGTCAGCCAGAGCCACTGGACTACTACCCCTAATATCCCACATCATCCCATCAGAGCCACCAGACTACTACCCCTAATATCCCACATCGTCCCGTCAGCCAGAGCCACCGGACTACTACCCCTAATATCCCACATCATACTGTCACAGCCGCCAGACTACTACTCCTAATATCCCACATCATCCCGTCAGCCTGTGGTCAGAACCAGAGCGCTGAGTGGAATTGCCCTAACTTCCATACCGGGGATCCCTTTAAGAGGGAAGATGTGCCTATAGGATGTAGGATGTGTATATGGGCACGGAAGGGGTGATTCACTTCTGTCATGTGCTCTCTGCTCCTTTTTGGGGGGGCAGACAATGGCTGGGAGCTTATATTTCTGGGAATGCTAGATTTCTACCACCATGTCAGTGTCTGCTGAGGTGTTTTATGGAGAGGGAAAACTGTTGCTCATAGCAACCAATCACAGATCAGCTTCTTTCAAACAGCTCTGGTGTAATGAAAGATGCTTCGTGATTGGTTGGTGATACACACATTCAGATAGATAGATATATATATCAACAGTAAGACGGCACAGGGGTACGGGCGGGTCCTTACTCTTCTTTTATCTTCCTGCCAATGATATTTGGAGCAAATGTTTTCTGTAGGGGACAGAAAAAAAAAATAAATAAAAAGGAAAGTAGATTATGATCAGTATTATATCACTGCAAATATTACTGCAGTCACCTAACGATTTAACAAAGGAGAAATAGCATTACTTAACCCCTTCTCCCCCAGACGATGTTCCTTTTTTTTTTTTTTTGCTCCCCTTCTTCCCAGAGCCATAACTTTTTTTTTTATATTTCCTCCCACGTAACCGCACGAGGGCTTGTACTTTTGAATGGAACCATTGATTTTACCATATAATGTACTGGAAAACGAGAAAAAAAAAAAGTTGCAAGTGTGGTGATGAAAAAGAAAAAAAAAAAAAAAAAAAGTGCAATTCCACAATTTTTTTTTTTTACTGTAAATCAGTCATCAAGTGTGGGGAAAGATACGAGCTCAGCATTATGAAGGGGTTAAAACTGTAACCAACTTTCTTTCTTCCCCATAAATCATTAGTACAGGTGAAAATAAGAAAGCACTTTTTTTTTTTTTTTTTTTTTTAGACACATCGGCCTCTTTCTCCTCCTGGACTGATCATTCGTTTCCGAACTTCTCAATTTGCAGGGAAAATGAGTCTTCAGTGAAGAAGACTTTCCCATTACGGAGACAGGAAAAAACAGTTGGTGCTCATAAAGTTCTATGGAGAGCTGCAGTGGTTGTTTCAAGAGAACGTCCGTGTCGGCCTCTTTCTTCTCCCTTCTCCATAGAATTTTATAAGCACCAACTGTCATGTTTTCTCTGCAATGGGAAAATCTATCATCACTGAGTACAGATTTGATTGAGTTCTGTTATCAGATCTGGAGTCTAATTATTTTTTAGGGGTCTTCACTACAGTGTGACAACTTTAGGAGTCTGGTATGGGATTTGAATAAGTTTAGGTTATGTGGATCTCTTAATTATGGGTAATAATCGTTAGTCCTGTGATTTTGGTTAATAAAAAAAAAAAATGGCGACCCTCTGATTTTTGATACTAGTTGGACGCTATGATTAGTAGTGATCGGGTTTTTTTGACTTTTTTTTTGTTATTTTGGAGCACACCGTCTCTAAAATAAAATAAAAAAAAAAAAAAAACTCCATGTCTCCAAGTTCACATAGCCTAACACCTCTCTACTGATGAGTCTCCTCCTTATCCAAGTTCAGGAACATCGCACTAAGGCGAACAGATTTTTCTTTGCAGAATTTTAACTTTTCTGACGCGGGTGAACGTAAATGTAAGATTTCCTCTTCTACGACGCACAATCACAGACTACACTCACCTTTCTGACACCTCCAAGGGTAAGATCCCGGGAGCGGATGGAAGGAAGGCGACCGGGCGTGAGTGGTGCTGAAGGTCTGCGCCCAACCAGACCCCTGGCTCCCCCAATTGTGGTCCTGGGGACACCAGGAGTGGGATCGTTCTTCCCGGACATCCTGGTAAACGCAGAAAAGGATGAATTTGGTTGATAATTGGAACACAAAGTCTCTACATTACTGTATCTATGTGAGGAGGATTAGGGTCTGCCGAAAATAGGGATTTGTGTACTCACTGTAAAATCATTTTCTCCGAGCCATTCATTGGGGAACACAGAGAGACAGTGGGTGTTATGCTGCTTGCCACTAGGACACTAAGTAAACCAGAAAAAAAAAAGTTAGCTCCTCCCCTGCAGTATACACCCTATCGCTGGATGAGATATCTCCAGTTCGGTGAAAAAAGCAGTAGGAGCTTAAACAGTCAACAATAACCATAACTATGTCAAAACCTAAAAATGCTACAATGAGCCAGTAGGCTAAACAGGGCGGGTGCTATGTCCCCCAATGATTGGCTCAGAGAGAAGGATTTTACGGTGAGTACACAAAAATCCCTAGTTCGCCTACGCCTCATTGGGGGGACACAGACAGTGGGACGTCCTAAAGCAGTCCCTGGATGGGGAGCATACATTTGCTAATACCCTATGTACCACTGAGGTACTGCCAATTGCAGGATGCGTCTGCCAAGAGCTGTATCCGCAGAGGCCTGAGAATGAATTTGGTTATGTTTTATAAAAGTATGCAAACTGAACCAAGTCGCAGCCTTGCAGACCTGTTCTGCCGAGACCTTGTGCCGAATGGCCCAAGAGGCGCCCACTGACCTGGTAGAGTGCGCCTTAAACCCCGCTGGGACAGGCGCGTTCCTGACACGGTAGGATTCCTGAATCGCTGAACGAATCCACCAGGCTAGTGTTTCTTTTGAAGCAGCTAGACCCTTCCTATGCCCCTCTGGAAGTATGAACAGGGCATCTGACTTGCGGAAGGGAGCCGTCCGCGAGATGTACCGTCTCAGTGCCCTAAACACATCCAGGGTGTGGAGGGCCTTCTCAATGCGATAGACTGGCGCCAGACAAAAGGAAGGCAAAAACAATTTCCTCATTGAGATGGAAAGAGGAGACGACCTTGGGCAGGAAGGACGGCGACGTCCTGAGAACTACCTTGTCCTGATGAAAATTCAGGAACAGAGAACGGCAGGACAGGGCTGCCAATTCCGAAACTCATCTGATTGACGTAATTGCCAGTAGAAGACCACCTTCCAAGAGAGGACAGTCAGTGACAGGTCCTGCAGCAGTTCGAAAGGAGCCTCCTGTAAGGCCCCGAGAACCTGGTTAAGGTCGCATGATTCCAATGGCCTTCTATAAGGAGGCGCCACATGGGAAACTCCCTGAATGAACGTCCTGACCTAAAGTTTGGTGGCAATTTTGCGTTGGAAAAGCACTGACAAGGCCGAATTTGGCCCTTGAGGGAGCTAAGCGCGAACCCGGATTTTAATCCGGATTGAAGGAACTCCAATATGGCCGGAATGGAAACCACAGGAGGGGATCGACCATGATCCTTGTACCATGAAAAGGTTTTCCAGGTGCGGTGATACGCCTGGACAGAGGCTTCCTAGCACTAATCATGGTGGAAATCACATCATGAGAGAACCCAGCCTGTGCTAAAATCCAGGATTCAACGGCCACGCCGTCAAAGACAGGGCCCCGGAGTTCTGGTGGTAAATCGGGCCCTGTGAGCAGATCCATGCGATATGGAAGTCGCCAGGGGACGTCGGCGACTAGTTGTATTAGTTCTGCATACCATGCTCGGCCCGGCCAATCTGGCGCGACAAGGATCACTGGTACTCCCTCCGCTCTGATCTTCTTGATGACCCTCGGAAGCAAGGAAAGAGGGGGAAAGATGTATGGGAGTCGGAACCGGTGCCATGCAGAACTAGGGCTTACGCTCCAATGGCGCATGGATCGCGCAATGAACCGAGACACCTTGTTTAGTCTTGAGGCCATGAGATCCAAATCCAGAGTCCCCCAACAATGACAAAATCTGTTGCAAGTCTTCCGGATGAAGAGACCATTCTCCTGCGGCAATGCCTTGGCGACTGAGAAAATCTGCCTCCCAATTTTCTACGCCCAGGATGTGAATTGCTGAGATGGGCGAATGGTTGGTCTCGGCCCAATGGAGAATATGACTCACTTCGTGCATGGCCATACTGCTCCGGGTACCTCCCTGGCGGTTGATATACGCTACAGCTGTGGCGTTGTCGGATTGGATCCTGATGGGGTGACCTGCGAGGAAATGGTGGAAACTCCGTAGAGCTAATCTGATCGCTCGTATCTCCAAAATGTTGATGAAGAGACGTGACTCTCGGGTCTACCATGACCCTGTGCCGTGTGGTGACGAAAGACCGCACCCCAGCCGAGAATACTTGCGTCGGTGGTTACTACCAACCATTTTACTCAGAGAAAAGACCTCCCTTGATTCAGGGAGGACCTCAGTATCCACCACTTGAGGGCTTGCCTGACCCGCAGGGACAGAAGGATCCGACGGTCCAGGGATAACGAGTTCTTGTCCCAAGCTAACAGCAACGCATGTTGTAAGGGACGAAGATGGAACTGTGCAAATGGAACTGCTTCCATCGCAGCCACCATCTTTCCGAGAACTGTCATGCTGAAACAAATGGAGTGAGAAGCTGGTCGGGAAAGAGTCCGCGCTGCCTGTTGTAAGGCTCGGGTCTTTTCTGGAAGGAGAATGACCAACCTGCGGGAAGTGTCCAAGATCATTCCTAAAAAGGAAATCTGCTGAGCTGGTTTCGGGAAAGACTTTTCGAAGTTTATTTACTGTTATATCCACAGATTACTCTGTTGTGTGTTCATTTTCCCCTTCGTCACTGAGGTCTGGTGAACTCCCTATTCTGTTAAAGGAAGGTAATGAGCCTGATTATCAGGCACCTGAGCCTAATGAGGATGACTGGCTGAGTGGAGTCACGGACTGGATATAAGGCTGCCGACGCCCTTCTGCCCTGCGGGTGATTTCTCTGTGGACTTCTAGGACACCAGTCTGATTCCTGCTCCTCTAAAGCTAAGTTTTTTGCTTTGCCTGTTAGCATTTGTTTTTGTTTTCCTTGCTTTTCTGGATTCTGCCATTCCCTGCTGGGGTGAGCTGAATCTCCTTTTGCCTGTTGCTCTGTTTTCATAATATTCCTGAGTACTGACATAGCTTTTTTGAAGCCTAGCGTCTTCAGGGCCTTTTTCACTGTCAGTCTGTTGGCTCTTATTTTCATAGGGTTTTTCACGGATTGCAGACAGCAGCCTTCCTGTCCTTTTCTATCTAGTTAGCTTGGGCCCTGTCTTTGCTCAGTCTTTCTGCCTGTGTTAGTGTTTTCATCTTGCTTCACCGTCATATGTTGGGGGCTGCCTATTGCTTTGGGGTCTGCTCTGGGGCAGTTTAGATTTCCCCTTTCTTTCGGCCCATTTAATTCTCCAGCTGTGATCGAGGGGTCTAGGGCATCGTAGGAACCCCCCACGGCTACTGCTAGTTGTGTTGATAGGTTCAGGGGTCTGCAATCCGATAGCTGCCAACTTCTTTGGTTTTCTGGACTTAGCTAGCATTTCTGTTTTTGCCTCCTACGGTGACTCAATCATAACATTCCTCGTAGGCTGGAAGGGACGGACCCTTGATGAGCAGGTCGTCCAGATACGGTAATACCACTACTCCCCAAGAGTGGAGAATGGCCATGACAGCCGCCATGACTTGGTAAAGACCCTGGGGGCGGTGGCGATTCCAAAGGGCAAGGCAACAAACTGGAAGTGTTCCTCGTGAATTGCAAAACGCAGGAACTGCTGGTGGGACGGGCAGCGTCCTTGATGTCGATGGATGCTAGGAACTCTCCTTTTTCCATGGAAGCGACAACTGATCGGAGAGATTCCATTCGGAATCGCCGTACCCTGACAAACTGATTTAACAGTTTGAGATCCAGAATGGGTCGCATCGTCCCGTCCTTCTTTGGAACCACAAAAAGGTTTGAATAAAATCCTCTGAACCTTTCGTGATGAGGGACTGGAATGATGACTCCGTCCCTTAGCAGAGCCTGAACAGCCCGAAGGAAGGCTCTTGTCTCTTTCTTGGGGGGAGAAGGAGGGAAAAAACGAGTTGAAGGGGGAGGAAAACTCTATCTTGTATCCAGAGGACACCAGCTACCTGACCCACTTGTCGTGGACGACCGCGAGCCAGGTGTGGCTGAAGGAAAGTAGGCGACCGCCTGCTTTGTCGGTGTCTGCCGGATACCACAACAAGTCATTGGGTAGATCTAGGAGATCTGGCTCCCCCAGATCCAGAAGCCCTAGGCCAGGGTTTCCAAGAGCGGTTAGGTCTGTATGAGACCTGGGAGCCTCCGTGTCCGCGCGGTGACCAACCTGATCCGGAAGAGAAGGTAGAGGAGGACCAACCGGAATTGTTGCGAAGAGATCGAAACTGCGTCGGCTGTTGGTTGCGAAACAGCCTTTTGTTGAGGAAGGAATTTACTTTTTCCCCCGGTAGCATCAGAAATGAGCTGGTCCAATTTCTCTCCAAAAAGACGACCAGTTTGAAAAGGGGAGAGAAGTCAACGATCTTTTAGATGTGGCATCCGCCCGCCAGTCACTGAGCCATAGGGCTCTAATGGAGATCGCATTAGCAGCAGTTTGAGCAGCGCAATTGGCGGCATCAAAAGAGGCATCCTCTACAAAGTCCGCTGCGTGAATTATCTGCCTGGCGACAGTGGTTGCCTCCGGAAGATTGGTGCCCTGGAAAGTAATCAAGACTTCTGCCCAAGCGGCCATTGCCTTAGTGACACAAATTGCCGCAAAAGATGGAAAAAAGCGCTGCTCCTGAAGCTTCAAAAACTGAACGGGCAAGGTAGTCAATTTGACAATCGGAGAGGTTTCTGATTGAGGAACCCTCAGAAATGGATAGGAGCGTCTTAGAAGCAAGACGCGATACAGGAGGGTCTGTAACCAATCCTTCATTAGGTCTGGATCTAAATGGTATTTAGCCTGAGTAGACTTTTGCCCTGTGAACCGCTTATGTGGACGATCCCTGTGTTTCTGGACAATTTCCTTAAAGTTCGGATGGCTGGTAAATAACCTGCGCACACGCTTGGTTTTCTTAAGCGAGATAGGATGTGCTGGAGCGGGAATATTTTCCTCATCCAACTTCAGAATCCTGTTGACTGATTCTATAAGAGAATCAAGCGACTCTTGATCAGTTGGGGGATTCTGAGGGGCTGACGTGTCAGATTCGAATTCAGAGACATGCTCGCCGTGAACCTCAGGAGAGTGAGAGCGAAAGACAGGAGTCGCAGATGCTGAGGCGCGACCGAGACTAGGGGACGCGTCATGGGTCCGCTTTCTAGAGACCTGACCATCCCTTGAAAGAGTACGGCCCCTGCTGGTGGACGGTTCCCGGCCGACGCCAGAGCCTTCCTGACCTGACTCCACCGACCGTGACAGGGACGCAGTCCACTCAGGGGTACTAAATGCAGGAGGCCCATCAGCAGCGAGGGGAGTTTGAGCGCAGGCCGGGTCGCAGTCCGTGCATAACGGATTAGTCTGTGCACTGGGTAAGGCAGACTTGCAAGTTGTACACACGGTAAAAAAACGCAGTGTGCTTCTTAGCAGCCCATTTAGCCTCCTTAGATTGAGACATAGCGCTCCTGAAAGGGTTAACGGCAGAGTGTCTGCAGCTGCAGGGAATGTGCCGGGAAGGGGTTAAGCTTCAATCTGAGGGCAGATGCAGCTTACCCACGGTCCTGTGCTGTGTCCCCCCGGGAGGAAAAACGGTGGCCCTGTGGTGTCACCCGGTATACGGCAGCATGCACGCCTCATTAGCTCATACCCAGAGCAGGCCGAGGTGAAAGACATGGCCCCCCAAGATTAGGATTGCCCGTCTCGTAAGTAATGAGAGGCGCCAAGAGGAGGGGGCGGCGAGGTTAGCGTAGGTGGCGCTATTTAAATTGCGGCCTAGTAGGCCAGAAAAGCCAGGGACTAAATTTTCGGCCTACCGGAGCGCCGACAGCGGGGGGGGGAGGGGGGGGATGTACCGTCGTTGACGCTAAGTCAGCGCTTCTCCCGGGGGCCAGGACCCGACCCCATACCTCCACTCTAGTGCTCGGCAGGCCGCGCTGTCTGGGGCCTTCCATGCAGGTCTTCTCATCCTCCTGGCTGATGAAGCAGAGCTGGAGGAGTTCTTAAAGGGGTACGCTCAAACGATCCTCCCTATGGCAGGGGGATGGAGAGCTATGGGGCCGATTCAGGGCATTTGTAAGCGCTGTTCCAGTCTTCTCCATTTAACTACATGCGCTTGCCCTCGTATCCATGGATTACTGGGACCGTAAGGATCATCGCCAGAGGAATCAGCCCCGTACGTTGCAGGAAAGTGTACGGGGAGGTAAACTCCGCTTGCTTGCCTGTTGTTGGTTCGGGGGAGAGCGGGCCGTAGAAAGGAACTGTCGCCCCCTTCACTCCGTTAATTCAAAAAATAAAAATTTACAGAAAATTCAAAAATAAAAACAGTGGGGTCTGAAACCAGACCCAAGTGCCTCCTATAGACACTAAGCAAGCAAATTTCCGCCTGCAAGAGGCTGTATACTGCAGGGGAGGAGCTAACTTTTTTTTCTGGTTTACTTAGTGTCCTCCTAGTGGCAGCAGCATAACACCCACTGTCTGTGTCCTCCAATGAGGCGTAAGAGAAATAACGTTTATATATACACTGATGTGAAAAAGTGTTTGCCCCTTCCTCATTTCCTGTTCTTTTGCATGTATGTCACACTTAAATGTGTCAGATCACCAAACAAATGTAAATATATGACAAAGATAACAAGTAATCACAAAAATGCAGTTTATAAATGAAGGTCTTTATTAAGGGAAAAAGAAATCCAAACCTACAGGATCCTGTGTGAAAAAGTGTTTGTTCCCTAAACCTAATAACTAGTTGGGCCACCACTACAGCAACAACTGCAATCAAGCGTTTGCGATAACTGACATTGAGTCTTTTGCAACGCTGTGGAGGAATTTTGGCCCACTCATCTGTGCAGAATTGTTGTAATTCAGCCACATTGGAGGGTTTCCGAGCATGAACCGCCTTTTTAAGGTCATGCCACAGCATCTCAATCTGATAAGGTCAGGACTTTGCCTTGGCCACTCCAAAGTCTGAATTTAGTTTTTCTTAAGGCATCCAGAGGTGGACTTTCTGGAGTGGTTTGGATCATTGTCCTGCTGCATAACCCAAGTGCGCGCTTCAGCTTGAGATCACGAGCAGATGGCAGGACATTCTCCTTCAAGATTTTTTGTTAGACAGAAGCAATTTAACCCCTTAATGTCCAATGACGTGCACAGTCCGTCATCAGACACCTCCCCTGCTTTGATGAGGGCTCCGGCGCTGAGCCCGCATCAAAGCCAGGACATGTCAGCTGTTTTGAACAGCTGACATGTGCCCGCAATAGGCGCGAGCGGAATCGCCGTCCGCCTGCGCCTATTAACTAGTTAAATCCCGCTGACAGCGGGCATTTAAATAGCATTTCCGGCCGCCGGGCCGGAAATCACCTCATCGCCGACCCCTGTCACGTGATCGGGGGTTGGCGTCATGTTGCCTGGACAACCAGAGGTCTCTATGAGACCTCTATGGTTGTTCCAGGCATATGGCTGTCAGCGCCACCCAGTGGTCAGCGCTGAAAGCACAGCAGTAAATCTGCTACATATGGGCGATCTGCTCATCGCCAATATGTAGCAGAGCCGATCGGGTTGCACATGCTTCTAGCCTCCTATGGAGGCTATTGAAGCATGGCAAAAGTAAAAAAATATATATGTTTAAAAATTAAAAAAAAAATAAATAAAAAACCTAAGTTCAAATCACCCCCCTTTCGCCCCAATCAGAATAAAACAGTAAAATAAAAATCCCACATACACATATTAGGTATCGCCGCGTTCAGAATCGCCCGATCTTTCAATAAAAAAAAGCATTAACCTGATCGCTAAACGGCGTAGCGAGAAAAAAAATTCAAAACGCCAGAATTACGTTTTTTTGGTCACCAAGACATTGCATTAAAATACAATAATGGGCGATCAAAAGAACGTATCTGCACAAAAGTGGTATCATTAAAAACGTCAGCCTGGCTCGGAAAAAATAAGCCCTCACCCGACCCCAGATCATGAAAACTGGAGACGCTACGGGTCTCGGAAAATTACGCATTTTTTTTTTTTTTTTTTTGCAAACTTTGGAATTTTTTTTTCACCACTTAGATAAAAGAGGACAGAGACATGTTTGGTGTCTATGAACTCGTAATGACCTGGAGAATCATAATGGCAGGTCAGATTTAGCATCTAGTGAACCTACCAAAAAAGCCAAGCAAAAAACAAGTGTGGGATTGCACTTTTTTTGTAATTTCACCGCACTTGGAATTTTTTTCCCCATTTTTGAGTACACGACATGGTAAAACCAACAGTGTTATTTAAAAGTACAACTTGTCCCGCAAAAAATAAGCTCTCACATGGCCATATAGACGGAAAAATAAAAAAAGTTATGGCTCTGGATAGAAGGGGAGGGAAAAATGAAAATGCAAAACCAAAAATACCCCTAGTCGTTAAGGTGTTAAGGTTCCATTTACCACAGCAAGTCTTCCAGGTTGTGAAGCAGCAAAACAGCCCCAGACCATCATACTACCACCACCATATTTTACTGTTGGTATGATGCTCCTTTTCTGAAATGCTGTGTTACTATTACACCAGATGTATTGGGAAACGCGCCTTCCAAAAAGTTCAACTTTTGTCTCGTCAGTCCACAGAGCACTCTCCCAAAAGTCTAAGGATGTGTGCACATGTTGCGGATTCTGCTGCGGATTTTTCAGCACAGATTTGTCAAAATCCGCAGGTCCAATGACCTGTGGTTTATCTGCGGATTAGCATGCGGTTTTCCCCTGCGGTTTGACACCCTCATGGAGCAGGTGCCAAACCGCTGCGGAATCTGCACAAAGAATTGACATCCTGCGGATTTAAATCAGCGCGGAAAAATCCGCAACATGTGCACTGCGTTTTCCATTTTCCATTGACTAAAATGGTACTGTACAACGCAGCAGAAACTGCTGCGGATCCGCCGCAGAATCCTCAACGTGTGCACACACCCTTAGGGATCATCAAGATGTTTTCTGGCAAAACTGAGATGAGCCTTTATGTTGTTATTGCCTTGGAGCTCTGCCATGCAGGCCATTTTTGCCCAGTCTTTTTTATGCTGGAGTCATAAACACTGACCTTAACTGAAGCCCGCAGTTCTTTGAATGTTGTGTGGTCTTTTTTGACCTCTTGGATGAGTCGTCGCTGTGGTCTTGGGGTAATTTTGGTCGTCTGGCCACTCCTGGGAAGGTTCACCACTGTTCCATGTTCTTGCCATTTGTGGATAATGGCTCTCACTGTGGTTCGCTGTAGTGCCAAAGCTTTAGAAATGGATTTATAACCCTTTCCAGACGGACAGAACTCAGTTACTTTGTTTCTCATTTGTTCCAGAAATTCTTTGGATTGCGGCATGATGTTTAGCTTTTGAGGATCTTTTGGTCTACTTTACTTTGTCAGGCAGGTCCTATTTAAGTGATTTCTTGATTGAGAACAGGTGTGGTAGTAATCACGCCTGGGTGTGGTTAGGAAATTTGAACTCCGCTTCCCAAAGCTGTGATAAACCACAGTTAATTTACGTATTATGGGAGGCAGAGAAGCAATCTCTTTTTCACACAGGGCCCTGTAGGTTTAGATTTCTTTTTCCCTTAATAATGACCTTCATTTATAAACTGCATTTTGTGATTACTTGTCTTATCTTTGTCTAATATTTACATTTGTTTGGTGATCGAATTTTGGGTATGTGTACACGTTGCGGATTCCTCTGTGGATCCGCAGTGGATTTGGCCGCAGCAATTTTCCATGTGGTGTACAGTACCATGTAAACCTATGGAAAACAAAGACCGCTGTGCACATGCTGCGGAAAACTCAGCTGTTTATTATCTGCAGCATGTCAATTCTTTGTGCGGATTCCGCAGCGTTTTTACACCTCTTCCATTATAGGAATCCGCAGGTGTAAAAACGCAGGTGAAATCCGCACAAAATCTGCAGAACATCCGCAGGTATGCATGGAAAAGAACCGCACAGGAATCCGCAACGTGTGTACACACCCTGCGAGTCCGCAGCAGGATCTGTACAGTACCATTTTACTTTATGTAAAATGGAAACCGCTGTGCACATGCTGCAGAATTTTCCGCGGTTTCAAATCCGCAGAAAGAATTGACATGTCACTTTTCTGCGGATTCCGCTGCGGTTTACCATCTCCTCCTTTGTAGAGGTGATAAAACGCAGCCTAATCCGCAGGTAAAACCGCAGGTCTTTGGCCTGAAATTTACCTGCGGATTTTACAAAATCCGCAGCACCTAAAAACTACATGTGCACAGAACCTTAGTGTGACAAACATGCAAACAAATAGGAAATCAGGAAGGGAGAAAACACTTTTTCACACCAGTGTTGACTTAAAAGGGATGTCCAGAATTAGAAAAACAAGGCTGCTTTCTTACAGTAGCAGCCGCTCACCGACCCTGCAGCATCTACTGCCGCGGAGCTCGCTACTTCACGCTCTGGTATATATTTTGCAGCAGGTGCGTGAAATCCAGGAAGCGAATACCCCTTTAACAATCTTAAAGGGGTTGTCTGGTGTCACTCACTTGCACCTTGGGAGGCGACTCAGGCGAGCGGCAATGAATGACAGAGTAGATAGGCACAATACCTGCCGACGGTGCCCCATACCTGGCTGATATGTGCGGATGTCGTCAGTGCCGCTCACCTGGGGCAGAAGGGAATGATGACAGTCTGGAGTTCAATATGCCCCATCCTTAGCTAATATCAGAAGCTGGGCATGCTGGGACTTGTAGTTTGGTGAACACTGCACCAATAGATCTAGCACAGCACTCTGACTAGTAGGACACTACTACTCCCAGCATGCAATGACAGCACTGGGGATAGTTGCAGCCAAAAGTCGCCCAGCACCTCCGCAAGCAGCATTTCCTCACACAACTATGGATACATACAGCCCCAGTACACAGGAAACACCGCTCACCTGAAGCCGCTCACCGCATGCTCCCTGTACCCAGCAGGCGAGTGGTGACGTCACTTCCGCTCCGCGCTGGGCCTGCCGGGAAGTGTAGTCCTGAGACTGCGAAAACGCGTGTGATTTGCCAGCCCCTCATTGTGATCGCGGAAGGCAGGCACCACCATGCGAACCAGTAGCCTCAAGGCTTCTCCCCCGTGTCCCGTGTACAGGGGCGTCAGATGGTTTATATTTACGTGGCTCCGCTGCAAATAATGTCAGAGAGCGCATGAGATGGCGTCTGAGATCAGAGGATGATGACTGTGAGCTGTCAGGACTATTTATCCATTGGAAAGACAAGAAATGCCCTCATTCTGGTAACCCCTTCCTATCCAGGCGACTTTATGGGGCTGTTTTGCACTTTTTTTCCTTCCCTTTTCCCGGGAGCCATAACTTTTTTGTGTTCCCGTCCACAGTGGGGGCTTCATGCAGACCCCAATAGCCATGGCACGCTGTTGGCTCCCTCCGACGGACTGAACGGATGCTCCACCATGTTAGAGCTACTTAAATACCGCTGTTAGAGAAAATGATAAGTAGTTAACCCTCCGTCAGGCGCAATATAGATTCTCCTCAGTTCATGCGCAATGTGCCTGACAAGCACAGGTCAGAAAACCACCTATAGTAGCTACATATTTCAATTTCAGGACTATAGAAGTAGTCAGTGACCTTCATAGGAATGTATTAAAAGAGATTACACCAAATCAGATGCAAAAAAACACATTTATTAACCATAAACTTATTAAAACTAAAAGTACCACTTTTCGGTAGTACCGCCAAATAGGCTCCAGTTATCTTTACTTAACTATTGCTTAAATATAAAATTATGGAAAAAACTTAAAGGATATTGCACTTAGATGTTACTTAATTATTTTCTACTCATCTTCAGTGGTTTCAATTGCAGCAGAAGCAGCACAGGTACACTTAGAAAAGCAAGGCTGGCAGACGAAAGTTGCATGGGAAAGGCAGATTGATTCTTTACATATTTTGCAGTCATATTTAGAAAGCCTTCTGAAACCAGATACAAATGAGCAGGTAGTACAACTGCGTCTTTTAGAAGGTGGTAGAGTCGGTGTTTGTTCTGGAACGTCCTTGGGACGTCCTTTCTATTTTTATCTTTGCCCAAATAATAAGCTAGATCTGTGTCTGTTTCCTCTGTATCAGTGTCATCACCATCCTGCTCTGTTCCAGAATCAGTGTTACATTCTGCTACCTCATCTTCAGATGAAATGTCACTAGATTCCTCTAAATCCTCAGTTACTGCTGGTTCTTCCTCATCATCTTCTAACAAAAAAATCTTCATTTCTTCTAAATGAAGGGGTTTAGATGAATCATACTGTTTTCTGGCCATTGCAGCAGAAAATCTGAAGCAAGAGAGAAAGAGTATGTGTTAGGGCGCAATGTGCCTTAGAAGCCACCCTCCTTTTGTCTAAGAAAACAGTACTTATGTACACTAACTTAGCATTAATCCTTCATAAAACAAGCTAAATACACAATCGTGATGAATAAAAAAGAAAATACTAACCTTTCAATTTGTGTTGAAATCAGGCGCAATGTGCCTGAGAAGCCAAAGTGTTGATATCTGCTCACTAGAAGGTCTGCTGAGTCACTGTGATATCAGGTTTCACAGAGCCTGTAGAGTCAGGAGATAACTAGGAGGGGTGGGGTTTTCTGATAAGTGGGCAAGGAGAGAGAAGTGAAACTAATTACTGTGTGCCTGTCAGATCTATTGCGCCTGACGGAGGGTTAAACAGCAGCAATCGGCTCCTGTCCCTGCTGTGAGTGGCGGGTGCTGGCTGTGTGACACAGATGGCACCTGATGTATGACTGCTTCGGTATATATAATGTCTGGCTCCATTGCAAACCCACCCCACCCTTAATGTTTGACATCCGGTCCCATCACTCCCCCCGGTGTATGACATCTGGCCCCCATCGCTACTCCCGGTGTATAGCTGTCGGCCCCATGACCCCCATCTTCCCCCCTAGTGCATAGCATCCAACCCATTGACCTCCGGTGTACGACATCCGTCCCCATCGCCCTCCTTCCCCCGGTGTATGACTTCCGGCTCCATCTCCCCTCCAGTGTATAACATCTGGTCACATACCCCCCTCACCCAGTGTATACCATCACCCCCGGTGTATAACATCTGGCCCCATCCCCCAGTGTATACTATCCGGCCCGATTCCCCCCCTAGTGTATAACATCCGGCCCCATTCCCCCCCAGTGTATAAAATAAGACCCTCCCTCTTCCTCCCTGTGTATATCATCTGGTCCCTCCCACCCGCAGTTTATATCATCCGACCCCATCGCCCCCCACTGTATGACATCCAGCCCCATCACCCCCCACTAGTGTATAACATCCGACCCATTGACCTCCGGTATATAACATCCAGCCCCATCGCTCCCCCCGTGTATAGCATCCGGTCCCTCCCCCCACAGTGTATACAATCCAGCCGCTGGCCTCTTGTTGGATGTTATCCATGTTATCTGCCTTTACTAACGTGTGACAGAACAGCCGGTGGTGCAGAACTCACTGATACCAGCATCATTTTGTAATAGGAGCCACCGGAGTAAGTCCATTCCTGACATTTCTTCGTACGTCTTCCCCCATCACCTGTCAGTGATGTTACTGAGAAGTGGAGGGAACCGCAGCAACTCAGCCACGAAATGGAGACCACAGAAAGTTACAGAGTGGGGGTCCGAGTGCCGAGGAGCAGAGGGCAGAAAAGTCACCAACACTCTGCTGACTCCATAACTGCAGAGTCCAGATCTCCTCTGGTATTAACATCAGCACAAACACTGCACCCCCGCCGAGAGCTTCATGGCCAAGCAGCTGCATGCAGCCGTACATCACCAAGCACAATGATGAGCATCAGATGGAGTGGTGTAAAGCCGCCACCACAGGACTCAGGAGGAAACCTGTCCTGTACAGTAACGGATCACACTTCTCTATCTGGTAACTGATGGATGCCAGCTGTACAGTTTGGTGTGATAGGGAGAGGGTTAAATTAACCCTTCACGGTTGAGCCAGTGATGTCCAAATTATTCCACAGAGTGTTGCTAGCAGCTCAAATGACCAAATGGAGACGTGTCTCTGTATGGGACGATCCAAAGAGATCGGTAACCCGTTTATTATAATCACTTCTTTTATAACATTTTGCTTAAGTATGCAAAGTTCTCAACTACCAATAACATCATTTCACTTTATAAGCCAATAATATTGCAAGGAAACCGGAAACTGCATATATGTCCGTATCCAAATAGCATAGAAAGTAGTATAATGACATATTCTTCAGAGTTCTACACCCCCGGTTCCCTTATCTTGCACCTGATGGGAACAGTCTAGTTTCATGACAGCCTGAACTTTTTCATCCTAATTACAAAAATTTACAGCAACAAAAATGGAGAAACGAAACCTTCAGAGAATGGAGAAGTGAAACTTCAGCTCTGATTTTAGTTTTAACCCTTCACAGGTGGAGGAGGGATAGCGCTATGGGGGGGAGGGTGTTTTTCAGGGGTCAACTAAAACCGCTTAATTCCAGGGAAGAGAAATCTCAGTACTTCAGCACAAAACATTTTGGACAATTGTAGCTTCTGTCTTTGTGGGAACAGTTTGGGGAAGACCCTTTCCTGCTCCCTGTGACTCTGCCCAGTGCATAAGGTCCATACAGACATGGTTGGGGGAGTTTGGTAGAAGAACATGATGGCCGCACATCCAACACCTTTAGGATTAACTAGAACAGAGACTGTGAGCCCGGCCTCTCCCCCAACATCAGGGCCTGACCTCATAAATGATCTTCTGGATGAAGGGACAAAAATTATCACAGACGCCTTCAAATTCTTCCCAGAATGGGTGGAAGCTGTAATAGCTGCAAAGTGATCGACTCCATATTAATGTCTATAGATTTATAGTTTTATGTCATAAAAGCTCCTTTCGGAGTAATGTGGAGGGGGCACATACTTTTCCACGCATAGGCCCTAATTCACCGAGATTATTCGCATCAATCTTCATGAAGGGGTGTGTCGGAGTCAGACACTCCTGCACCTTGCCACACACACTACTCCAGTCAAGGATTGAAGTAAGATCTCTGACTTAAGGAACGCCACAGCTCGTCATGAATTATAGCTGCAGCGTCTCGCCCCAGTTCTGCCCATTTTGGCGAAACGGTTGTGGAAATGCGGGAAGTTGCAACATTTTTGCGCAATTTTGCATTGTGCATAAATGTTGCAACTTTTCAAAGTGATTTACTCCAGAATTCTGGCATAATTGCTATGATGAATCGGGGCCAAGGTATACAGTACAGACCAAAAGTTTGGACACACCTCATTCATAGAGTTTTCTTTATTTTCATGACTATGAAAATTGTAGATTCACTCTGAAGGCATCAAAACTATGAATTAACATATGTGGAATTATATGGTTAACAAAAAAGTGTGACTCAACTGAAAATACTGTATGTCTTATATTCTAGGTTGTTAGGTGTCGGATTCCTGCAGCTACACAGCAGGAGTCCAGAGCCTCACATGCTGCTCTGCAGCAAGTCATTCCTGAGGCTAAGTTCCTCTGCTGCTCCACTGAGCATGCTCACGAGACGATCTCCCATTGGAGGTCGGGAGTCACGTGCTCAGGTCCTTCTCCAGATCTGATTGGTCCATCTCAGAGATCTGGAAGGTCCCGGCAGCGCACGGCTATAAAAGGCTCGCATGGCCGCTTGTATAGACTCTTCTTGCTAGATGTGTGAATGGTGATGGATGTATGATTCTGGTGACTGACTTATTAAGATTCCCCTCCCTCTGATATTACACATGTGGATAGGGAATTCTAGAAAGAGTCAGCGCCAGTCAGTGGCAAGCCATAGGCCACAGTGCACACCGCACCTCTACACTAGCGTCCGGTGGTGTCACGTCTCATACGGCACTATCGCATAGCGGCTGAGTCTGCCGCCACGCTGCAGTCAGCAGCACTTACCGGCGTCCACAGTAGCAACGCCGCACACACGGTAGGTCTAGACGGACACCGACCCCAGTCTTGGGCCTGTAACCTGATATCGTGCGTGCAATTTCGCTGAGACCTGTGAGTCTAACAGGCTCAGTGTTTATGTTACATGCCGCTGTGAGTTAGCAGAGTCCGCTCTGCGCACATCGGGTGACGTTGAACTCATGCGCATTATACCACCATATAGCGCGTATGCCATTGTCTAGCAGCGGTTTTAACACCTACTGCACGGTGGACCCCGAGCTGCGAACGCACTTTATAATTTATTTAGTGCGTTCCGCTGTTACTAACATTATACTAGCGCCAGGGTCTGGCTAGTAATGGCGGACCAGCAGCAGCAGCTATTGCAGTACATTCACCAGCTGGAGGGCAGGTTGGCAACTCTCGAAAGTTCCGCCTCAGCTGCGAAGGTTACTGAGGCTGCTGCAAAGGCTGTCTCGCGTGTGTCCACGCCTGCGCAGATAAATTTTCTGGTAACAGCACCAGATGTAGGGGTTTCGTGAGCCAGTGTACTATCCAGCTCGAGTTACTGGCCACGCGATTCCCTACAGAACGGGCTAAGGTGGGGTTTATCGTCTCCCTCCTGTCGGGCAGGGCGTTGGAGTGGGCTACGCCACTATGGGAGCGTGATGACCCTGTGATACTGAGCGCGGCTCAGTTTCTAAAATCTCTAAAGCAGGTCTTTTTGGGGCCCCGGATCACTCACGATACCTCTCTCCAGTTACTTGTGTTAACGCAGGGATCCCTGTCGGTCAGTCAGTACGCCGTCCGTTTCCGGTCACTGGCTTCCGAGCTCGAGTGGCCTGATAAAGCACTCATCCTTGTGTTCTGGAGAGGGTTGGCTGAGCATGTCAAAGATGCTTTATTTACCAGGGAGGTCCCCACAAGCCTTTGAAGAGTTGATAGCGATCTCCACCCGAATTGACTTCCGTTTTACGGAGCGCAGGCTGGAGCATGCTCAATCCAGACAGAAGCTTAGGTCGGCTCCCGACTTCTGTGAATTTCTGGAACCTCCTGATCTGGAAGTTTTACCTCCTGAGCCCATGGACGTGTCTCGTACCGGTCCGAAACCGCGTCCGGCACAGGGCTTCACTTGCTGCTACCTGTGTCGACAGTCGGGCCACCTGGCTAACAGGTGTCCGCAGCGGTCGAAAAAACGTTCACCTCCAGTGGCAGTTGGTGGAGATCTACCTAATATGAAAACTTTCTCCTCCAAACCGGTATTCCGAGGGACGTTAGATAGCGGTGCTTCCACCTGGGAGGTAGAGGTCACAGTGGACTCTGGGGCAGAAGGAAACTTTATGTCTTCAGCCTTCGCCCAAAAACATGCCATTCCACTGGTGCCACTTCCTCACCCCGTGACCATTAGAGTGGTCAACGGATCTACCTTACCGTCTCAGGTTACCCACCAGACAGCACCCCTGGAGTTCTCAATCTCCCCGTCTCATCGCGAGACGTTGTCCCTACTCATGCCTAAGGGCATCGACCAGGTGCTTCTCGGACTCCCCTGGCTTCGTTGCCATTCCCCTCATATAGAGTGGTCCTCGGGGAGTATACTGGGCTGAAGCAAAGACAGTGTGGGAAGGTGCATGGGGGGCAGTGTCCAAGTAGCCTCTGCGGAGATGCCCACGGATTATTCCGCGCCCCTCACTGGGAATCTGAAGTCCATGGTTCCAGTCGTCCCTGAGCCAGTGCCGCCGAGCAAGACCTTTGTCCCGCCTCACCTGCGGTCCAAGGTTTTCACGCGTCCAGGGTGTGTGGTCACTTTGGTTACAAGCGGACCACAAAACTCCTGGCTAGCGCTTATTGGTGGCCGCACAGGGCTCTTGACACTAAAAAATATATTCAGGCATGCGCCTCTTGTGCTCGGAGTAGCTCCTCTAAACAGAGGCCGGCTGGGTTACTTTTTCCCTTGCCGGTGGCAGACTCACTCAAATCTCTAAAATGAGAATGAAGACGCCCGCCGACACGCTTCGGCGCCCCGCTCCAACTTCGGCTCCTGGCGACTTAGCCATCCCTGACGTCTTCCACGTGTCCCTTCTCAAACCGATTCACATGTCCCGGTTTTTCAAGTCATCTGCTGGGACATCAGGCTGGTCTTCGGATGAGCCTGAGGCCTACGCCTCTGTGGGACACAAGGTGGTATATGGCAAAAAACTTTGCTTGGTGGGTTGGAAGGCTCAGGAGGGAGGGGGGGTAATGTTAGGCATCGGATTCCAGCAGCTACACAACAGGAATCCAGAGCCTCACATGCTGCTCTGCAGCAAGTCACTCCTGAGGCTAAGTTCCTCTGCCGCTCCACTGAGCATGCTCACGAGACGATCTCCCATTGGAGGTCGGCAGTCACGTGCTCAGGTCCTTCTTCAGATCTGATTGGTCCATCTCAGAGATCTGGAAGGTCCCGGCAGCGCACGGCTATAAAAGGCCCGCATGGCCATGCACTAGTATAGTCTCTTCCTGCTAGATGTGTGAATGGTGATGGATGTATGATTCTGGTGACTGACTTATTAAGATTTCCCTCCCTCTGATATTACGCATGTGGATAGGGAACTATAGAAAGAGTCAGCACCAGTCAGTGGCAAGCAGGGCCGCCATCAGGGCATGACAGCCCTTACAAGTGTATGGGGCCCCGGTGATTGGGGGGCCCGCCCGGCGCCGGAGCACACTGGCAGCCCCAGCTGTGCGCACAGGACCTGTGATGAGGTCACAGGAGGGGAGGAGTCAGGGGTCACATGATCGGGGCCTGGACGTATACAGGACACTGCTGTGCTGCTGGCTGTCCTGTACTGCTGGATCAGGTAAAGTTTCTGTGCGGGAACGCCGGTGATTAGGGGGGCCCGGCGCCCGAGCACACTGGCAGCCCGGTCCGCGCTCGGCCCCTGGCCCCCCTACATTTTGTTCAGGCTTCTCTAGCTCCGTCTGCTGTGTGCGCATAGGACCTGTGATGAGGTCACAGGAGGGGAGGAGTCAGGGGTCACATGATCAGGGGCCTCAGTGTGTGCAGGACTCTGCTGTGCTGGTTGTCATGGTGCTGGATGAGGTAAAGTTTCTATGTGGGGTCAGGAGGAGTTTACAGGGTGGATGTAGTAGAGCCGTGTGTGTACTTTGTGTACGGAGCAGAGCCTCATGTGTACTTTGTGTATGGAGCGGAGCCGCGTGTGTACGAGGTGTACGGAGCGGAGCCGCGCGTGTACGAGGTGTACGGAGAGGAGCCGCGCGTGTACGAGGTGTACGGAGCGGAGCCGCGCGTGTACGAGGTGTACGGAGCGGAGCCGCGCGTGTACGAGGTGTACGGAGCGGAGCCGCGCGTGTACGAGGTGTACGGAGCGGAGCCGCGCGTGTACGAGGTGTACGGAGCGGAGCCGCGCGTGTACGAGGTGTACGGAGAGGAGCAGTGCGTGTGTACGAGGTGTACGGAGCGGAGCCGCTCGTGTACGAGGTGTACGGAGAGGAGCAGTGCGTGTGTACGAGGTGTACGGAGAGGAGCCTTGCGTGTACGAGGTGTACGGAGAGGAGCAGTGCGTGTGTACGAGGTGTACGGAGCGGAGCCGTGCGTGTACGAGGTGTACGGAGCGGAGCCGTGCGTGTACGAGGTGTACGGAGAGGAGCAGTGCGTGTGTACGAGGTGTACGGAGCGGAGCCGCTCGTGTACGAAGTGTACGGAGCGTAGCCGCGCGTGTACGAGGTGTACGGAGAGGAGCAGTGCGTGTGTACGAGGTGTACGGAGAGGAGCCTTGCGTGTACGAGGTGTACGGAGAGGAGCAGTGCGTGTGTACGAGGTGTACGGAGAGGAGCCGTGCGTGTACGAGGTGTACGGAGAGGAGCCGTGCGTGTACGAGGTGTACGGAGAGGAGCCGTGCGTGTACGAGGTGTACGTTGAGGAGCCGTGCGTGTACGAGGTGTACGGAGAGGAGCCGCGTGTACGAGGTGTACGGAGAGGAGCCGCGTGTACGAGGAGTGCGGAGAGGAGCCGTGCGTGTACGAGGTGTACGGAGAGGAGCCGTGCGTGTACGAGGAGTGCGGAGAGGAGCCGTGCGTGTACGAGGTGTACGGAGAGGAGCCGTGCGTGTACGAGGAGTGCGGAGAGGAGCCGTGCGTGTACGAGGAGTGCGGAGAGGAGCCGTGCGTGTACGAGGAGTGCGGAGAGGAGCCGTGCGTGTACGAGGTGTACGGAGAGGAGCCGTGCGTGTACGAGGTGTACGGAGAGGAGCCGCGTGTACGAGGAGTGCGGAGAGGAGCCGCGTGTACGAGGTGTACGGAGAGGAGCCGCGTGTACGAGGTGTACGGAGAGGAGCCTTGTGTGTATGAGGTGTACGGAGAGGAGCCTTGTGTGTATGAGGTGTACGGAGAGGAGCCTTGTGTGTACGAGGTGTACAGAGCCGCTCGTGTATTTTGGCATTGAGGGGCCCCATTAAAAAGTTATTAAGTAACGTGGGTGGTGGGCGCTTATGGCCGTGTAAAGGGGATAAGGGAAACCACGCTTCAGATAGGACTTCTGCAGCAGCTGCGATATGACTGCGGCTCTCATGCTGGGAGTGCACGGCTCTGTGAGGCAGCGGCCCCATCCAGCTCAATAAACCTGTTTCCCTCTGAGGGGCTGCAGTGCCATTGTGGGACGGGGAGCCTTAGGGTAAATCCCCGTGTTGTACCCCACAGGGGCATACTCCCACCCACCTGCCCTATATTCTGTGCTGCAGAGCCGGCTCTTGCCCACTTACCCCACTGTTACAGATTGCCCTATGTGCATGAGATGTCATCTTCTAGGGGGTCTTTCACTTGTCCCCAGATGACTCCCAATGCAGTAAACAAAGCCCCCCAGTCCTCTCCCTCCCCTGCTCTAGCTGCAGGGCTCAGACATAGGGGAGGGGGTAATATTATCTAGTCTTTTCTTTCCTCAAGGATTTTTTGGGGTCACCTTTTGACAACTCTTATGAAGTCACCTGCTCTATTCTCAATGTGCAAGGCAGTGGAGAAGTCTGCTTTGGTTTGACCTCTTGTTCCTCCCCCCCATAAAAGCTTCACACTTCTCATATGTTGGTGTTTTTGCAGTGTAAAATTGACTGGGGGCTTTATAGCTCCACTGGTTCTCAGTCCGTTCTGTCTGTGCCATTTTTAGGGTCAGGGCTCTTTTGTGGGGTTTTGACAGAACAGATTTGTGATGGTAATGTAACATAAAGCGCAGTCCTGGAACCATTAGATACTTATACTGTAGATACGCATTGATATTTCTCCAGGAAATGTGTGAGTAAATACAAACGAGTGGTAGATTCCCACTCAAATGCGCATTTTAAAATCCACAGTGTGTCACTTGTATGTGACAAGATCCACACGTGTGACATGATTTTGTTGAGGAAAGTCCACATTGAATGTGCTGCTTGTGCGCATACTCTTAGAGCTGACCCTCACTACAGGTCGAGTGCTGAACATTGGGGATTTTCTAGTTTCTGATTAGAGCACAAAGAAATCCCCTATGTCAATGTCATGCAGGTAAATTCATATGATTGGCAGTTCACTATCAGATCTGTAGCAGTGGGGGGCACATATTAGTCAGGGACATGGCAGCCCCTCCATTCTCAGCTTGTCATCTTTGACCGCTGGGACCTCGGATACAAGTGTCAGCGCTGATCATTGGCGATTTGCTAGCACAGTCCGTGTCTACAGAAGCATGTCTGGTCTGAAGTGCTGATGTCTGCGATCTCTCATGTTTTGGGGTGCACATACACCTTACATAGATGGCAGCCAAAAGCCCTTTTCTGGGGTCCTAAAGCGATGTTTGAATGGAGCATGAGGGATTTTGTGTGACCATCGCCCATAGGCTGTGCCAGCGCGCCACATGGTGGGACCGGGCTGAGAGCAGAAAATGGTGACCGTGGACGGCAGCGGGACTGCGAGGCGCAGATGGCAGGCACTGGGAGACCAGCCACGAGGCGGTGTCAGTGAGCGAGCAGGGTGATTAGACTGTCTGTCTGTCTCTGACTCTCTCCGACGTCTCTGTGGCTCTGTCTCCGGTGGCATGGCGGCGGTGCCCAAAGAGCCATGACGGGGGGAACAGAATCTGGGGGTCTCATGGGGTACAATTACATTGACTTAATATGTGACCAACCTAATATAAGGTGTGAAAAATGAGGATGATTGACCTCATGGAGATCAACATCCAACACTGCGGAGACACCATCACGTGTTTCTCAACGCAGTGATTCTAGAGCACTGCCCCCATCCCTTATGGGAAATATGCAAAACATGCAAAACAGAAGCCGCGGAGACACCATCACATGTTTCTCAACGCAAGCAATGACTAGCCAGGTCTTTCACCGGGAAGGAACAACCACGGGAAGGGCAGTCTCCAATGAAGGAAACCACCTATGCCAAAACATGGTATCCATCCACAGACAGCTGTTTCGGGGTATTTGCCCCTCATCAGTGTGGAGTAGGAAACCTAATATAAGGGACTGCTTGCTGGAGTAGGTTAGAGTTAGACGGGCACTGACGGTATCATCTGGTCATTGTCTAAAGATGGATGCACAGTAATGGTTAAAAAAGTTACCAAGTGTTTAATAGGTTAGAGTAGAGTAGGGCCCTGTCAATAGAGTCTACCTTGTCATGGTAGCAGGCTTAAAAAATCTTTTGGGCAAAACTAAAGCTGATGGCTATGTATGTGATATGGTGTTAATGTGAGATTGGTGAGGGCGTGATGTAGAAGTGAAGTTTTTCCAAGAAAGGGCGGAGGGATTTTGGAAGGTTCACGGTGGTGGAGGAGGAGCTAGGGTGGAGGCGGAACTGGGGGTGGAGCCTGGGCGGAGTCTCAAGGGGGGCCCCATAAATTTTGCCAGTATGAGGCCCCAAAATTCCTAGTGGCAGCCCTGGTGGCAAGCCATAGGCCACAGTGCACACCACACCTCTACACTAGCGTCCGATGTTGTCACGTCTCATACGGCACTATCGCTTAGCGTCTGAGTCTGCCACTGCACTGCAGTCAGCAGCACTTACCGGCGTCCGCGGTATCGACGCCGCACACACGGTAGGTCTAGACGGTCACCGACCCCAGTCTTGGGCCCGTGTCCTGTGACCTGATATCGTGCATGCAATTTCGCTGAGACCTGTGAGTCTAACAGGCTCAGTGCTTATGTTTATGTTACAGCGCCTCTGTGAGTTAACAGAGTCCGCTCTGCGCACATCGGGTGACTTTGAACCTGTGCGCATTATACCACCATATAGCGCGTCTGCCATTGTCTAGCAGTGGTTTTAACACCTACTGCACGGTGGACCCCAAGCGGCAAGCGCACCTTATTATTTATTTAGTGCGTTCCGCCGTTCCTAACATAGGTTCTTCAAAGTAGCCACCTTTTGCTTTGATTACTGCTTTGCACAATCTTGGCATTCTCTTGATGAGCTTCAAGAGGTAGTCACCGGAAATGGTCTTCCAACAGTCTTGAAGGAGTTCCCAGAGATGCTTAGCACTTGTTGGCCCTTTTGCCTTTACTCTGCGGTCCAGCTCACCCCAAACCATCTCGATTGGGTTCAGGTCTGGTGACTGTGGAGGCCTGGTCATCTGGCGTAGCACCCCATCACTCTCCTTCTTGGTCAAATAGCCCTTACACAGCCTGGAGGTGTGTTTGGAGTCATTGTCCTGTTGAAAAATAAATGATGGTCCAACTAAACGCAAACCGGATGGAATAGCATGCCGCTGCAAGATGCTGTGGTAGCCATGCTGGTTCAGAATGCCTTCAATTTTGAATAAATCCCCAACAGCAAAGCACCCCCATACCATCACACCTCCTCCTCCATGCTTCACCGTGGGAACCAGGCATGTAGAATCCATCCGTTTACCTTTTCTGCATCGCACAAAGACACGATGGTTGGAACCAAAGATCTCCAATTTGGACTCATCAGACCAAAGCACAGATTTCCACTGGTCTAATGTCCATTCCTTGTGTTCTTTAGCCCAAACAAGTCTCTTCTGATTGTTGCCTGTCCTTAGCAGTGGTTTCCTAGCAGCTATTTTACCATGAAGGCCTGCTGCACTAAGTCTCCTCTTAACAGTTGTAGTAGAGATGTGTCTGCTGCTAGAACTCTGTGTGGCATTGACCTGGTCTCTAATCTGAGCTGCTGCTGTTAACCTGTGATTTCTGAGGCTGGTGACTCGGATGAACTTATCCTCCACAGCAGAGGTGTCTCTTGGTCTTCCTTTCCTGGGGCGGTCCTCATGTGAGCCACTTTCTTTGTAGCGCTTGATGGTTTTTGCCACTGCACTCGGGGACACTTTCAAAGTTTTCCCAACTTTTCGGACTGACCTTAATTTCTTAAAGTAATGATGGCCACTTGTTTTTCTTTACTTAGCTGCTTTTTTTCTTGCCATAATACAAATTCTAACAGTCTATTCAGTAGGACTATCAGCTGTGTATCCACCAGACTTCTGCACAACACAACTGATGGTCCCAACTGTAGCAGAGTGTATCTTTTGAGAATCCACTGATACACAGGAGAACTTCACTGAGCAAGTTATCTTGAGTAAACAGCATTTACTTCTTCTGGGTAAACATGAGATAAGAATTCTGAAGCACACAGGTTGTGCTGCTGGTGTGATACAGTCAAAAGCGAAAGTAAAAAGTAACATCAACAATAGAACTTCCCTCCCCACAATACAGCAAACATATAACTTCACACTATCGCCATCTGCTGTCAGGCTAGTGTAAAGTCCTCCTTTACATAAACAATAAGTCCATTTCTGTTGCATAAGCCAACACCCTTTCTCAACAGTTAGGACTTATTCAGTCAAACCCATCTTTTTTTATTAGTCTCAGGTGTTTATCAGCATTCAACACCTTCGTGAAGATGTCTGCTGTCATTTCTTCAGTAGGATAATCCTTCAAGAAATTATACTTCACATTTCCCAAGTCTTTGATTTCGAAATGTCGCTTCAGGATTTTTAGAATGTTTTCTTTAACCCTTTCTTGTTCAGAACAAATCAGAATGTCGTCTACATATGAGTACATAAATCCATCTATTCATCAGCCTTTTTGTGTACAAGCATGGATCAGCTTTGCTTCTTTGACATTTTTAATTTGTAAGCACTTCTGTGATTTTGTCATTCCACGCTTTAGCTGCTTGCTTTAAACCATATATGCTTTTCTGTAATTTACAAACTTTGGGTTTTTTTCATCTTTGAATCCTGGAGGTTGTTCCATGTAAATGTCTTCCGTTAAATCTCCATTCAAAAATGCTGTCTTTACATCCAGATGTATCAGTTCCATCTGTTTCATTGCTGCAACTGTAAGTAAAATTCTTATTGTAGTATGTTTGACAACTGGAGCAAATGTCTCATATCATAGTCTTCTCCATATTTTTTAGAATACCCTTTAGCTACGAGTCTTGCTCGGTATCTTTCAGGTGTGCCATCTGTTTGGTATTTTACTTTAAAAATCCATTTACATCCTATGGTTTTTCTTCCTTCTGGTAAATCTGTCAGTGTCCATGTATTTGAGTCATGCATGGATTTCATTTCTGTTGCTTCTATCCATTTATTAGCTTCTTTAGGGAGTTTAGATATGTCTTCCCAAGAGGGAGGTTCATAAATTTTACTTGTGCTTGTCTTGTATGAGAGACGTTTTGGTGGTTTACCTTTGTTCTCTCTCATTGAACGTCTTGTTTCTGTGTCTGTTTGTATTTGTATTTCTTCATTTTCAGTATTCTGTTCTTCATCAATTTCAACTACTTTCTCATCAAATACTTCATCAGCTATGTCACTGCTGTTTTTCTCATTTTTTGTGTCAATTGAAATCATAGTGTCTTCATTTAGCTCCTCAATGAATGTCACACTGTTACCGTGACTCTGTTTTGGGATCTAGGATTCTGTATCCCTTGCAATTTTCACTATATCCAACAAATATTCCCTCCATGGATCTGTTTTGAAGTTTAGAAGCTTTTTCTGTTGAATGAATATAAGAACTTTACATCCAAATACTTTTAAATGATTGACACTTGGTTTCATACCTTGCCACAGTTCATATGGAGTTTTCTGGAAAAAAGTCTGTTCTGTAGATATGTAGCTGTCATTGCTGCCTCACCCCAATATTTCTCTGGTAGTTTGGAATCTGTCAGCATACATCTCATCATTTCTGTCAGAGTTCTGTTTTTCCTTTCTGCTACTCCATTTTGTTTAGGTGTGTATGGAACAGTTTTCTGGTGTTCTATACCATTTTGTCTTAAGTAGTTTTCTATTTTGTGACCTGTAAATTCACCTCCATTATCCCATCTGATGACAATTGGCTTCCTTTGAAATTTGTTACTCGACCTTGTTACATAGTCTACAAGTTTATCAAAAACTTCACTTTTGTTCTTAATTATGTGACTGTGTATCTTGAGTAGTCATCTATGAAAGTCACCATGTATCTATTTCCTCCTGATGTAGTCACTTTCATGGGTCCACATACGTTAGTATGCACCAAATCAAGTGGTCTTTTGCTTTTCATCTAACTTTCTTTTGGAATATACTTGTGGCTTTAGATTTTATACAACATTCACATCTTATGGTAAATGAGCAATGTGATATCTTTAGATCTTTTGTCAATTCTTTTCTTTGTAGTTCCCTTTTACTGTCAGGGTGTCTGTGTCCTAGACGTCTATGCCACACGTGAATACAGTTCTTGTGGTCATGTGTACATACCTTCATCTGTTCCTTTGGTGTGTCAAGATGATATAATTGTTCATCTGCCTTGACATTGGTTATCACCTTGTTTCCTGCTGGAATTGCACACTCATTGTCTTTGAATTTTACAGTGAGTCCATTGGCTGTTAAAAGCTTCACAGATAACAATCTGCCTTCCAATTTTGGAACATACAACACATTCTGTACTAGTATCTTTGAATCTTGTTCGAACTTGTTTGAACAGTTTAGCATACCTTGTCCAATACCTTCTGAGGTTATTTTGCTCCCATCTGCAAGATAAATGGCTTCTTTCTTATCGAAATCAAGATCAGTGAAGAAATTCTTGTCACTTGTCATATGATTCGTTGCTCCTGAATCAAACCAACCAAGTGATGATTTCTTGTCTGTTACTTTAAATGTGCCCTTCCAATTATTCTCACATGAATCGGAAATTGTTTTTCACTTTCTGTGTATGCTCTTTATGTTGTAATGTTTGTTGTTCTGCTTTCCATGTGGTACAGTTTTTCTTTAAATGACCTTTTTTCTTACATCTGAAACATTCTCTTGTCTCTTTATTATAGGGTTTTTTAAATTCTGTAGCTTTAAGAGCATTTCCACTGTCCTTTTCAGTAGAAGAATCATTTGCTTGTTCTTTTCTTCTCTGATATTCATCTATTAGTCTGGTTTTCACAAAATCTAATGTGATGTCTTTTTCAGGTCTTGTCTCTAGTGCATTTATCAAGGCTGTATACAAATCTGGTAAACTGCACAATAAAATTGCTGCTACATGACTTTCTTTAATGTCTTCACCAATAGACCTTAGCTGTGATATTACTTCCATCATTGAGAATATGTGCTTCTGCATATCGTCATTTGCACTCAATCTCATACTGTAAAGCTTTCTTAATAGAAATAACTTGTGATTTAAACTGGACCTTTCATGTCATTTTCTTAATGCGTCCTACATTCCTTTCGCTGTATCCTCATTCCTTATGTGTATTTATTGAGTATCATCCACTAATAAGCTAATGGTGGCTCTAGCTTCTCTATTCTTTCTATCCCATGTCTAATTATCTTCATCAGGTCTATCTGTAATGATTACTTCCCATAAATCCTCTTTAGATAACAACATTGCTACTTTGAATTTCCATAACTGATCATTTTCACTGTTCAGCTTAGCTACTATGAGTTTCAGCTCAGTGCTTCACATCATTTTTATATAATCTTACTGTATATACTTGTGTATAAGCCGACCCCCCCCTAATTTTTCCACAAAAACTGGCAAAACTTATTGACTCGTGTATAAGCCTAGGGTGGAAAATGCAGCAGCTACTGGTAAATTTCAAAAATAAAAATAGATACCAATAAAAGTAAAATTAATTGAGACATCAGTAGGTTAAATATTTTTGAATATCCATATTGAATCAGGAGCCCCATATAATGCTCCATACAAAATGCACCCCATATAATGCTCCATAAAGGTTATGCCCCCATAAGATGCTCCATAGATTATGCCCACATAAGATGCTCCATAGACTATGCCACCATAAGATGCTCCATAGATTATGCCCCCATAAAATGCTCCATAGATTATGCCCTCATAAAATGCCCCATAGAATATGCCCCCATATGCTGCTCCATAGAATATGCCCCATATGCTGCTCCATAGATTATGCCCCCATATGCTGCCCCATAGATTATGCCCCCATATGCTGCCCCATAGACTATGCCCCCATGTGCTGCCCCATAGACTATGCCCCCATGTGCTGCCCCATAGACTATGCCCCCATATGCTGCCCCATGGAATATGCCCCATGGAATATGCCCCCATATGCTGTTCCATGGAATATGCTGCCCCATAGAATATGCCCCCATATGCTGCTCCATAGACTATGCCCCCATATGCTGCTCCATAGACTAAGCCCCATATGCTGCTGCTGCAAAAAAAAAAAAAAATGCCATACTCACCTCTCCTGCTCAGGACCCGGCACCTGAGATATTCACCTGTCCGGGGTCCATCGCTGCTCACCACTGTCTGCGCGTCCTGTCAGTGACTGTTCAGCCAGCAGAGGGTGCGGCGCGCACTAACAACGTCACCGCGCTCCCTGCTGGCTAAACATCACGGACACAGGAAGCAGCAGACGGCAGTGAGCAGCGTGGGAACGAGGACAGGTGACTATCGCTATACGCACCCGTCCTGAAACGTTTCTGCAGCCTCGCTTCTCCACTGTCTCCCTTCCACTCATGAATATGCGCATATTCATGAGTTTAATGAGCGGTAATACATGACCGCTGAAGGCAGGAAGGGAGACAGTGGAGATGCGAGGGGGCTGCAGAGAGTGCCAGGACAGGTGAGTGTGATCTGTGACACCCCCACCCCCCTCCCCCTCTGACCCCCAGGTATATGACTCGTGTATAAGCCGAGAGGGGGACTTTCAGCCCAAAAAAATGGGCTGAAAATCTCGGCTTATACACGAGTATATACAGTGCTTGTTTTATGAAGATATTCTTCTTTCGAATTCCTGTATATCCTGTGTGTGGTGATTCTCTGTAATTATCTCCAGGGTGCAGTCATCCAGTTCCTGGGATCATTAATTCCTTTGTCCCTCTGTATCTTTTCTTTTCAGCTTCCGTTCACTGGGTTTTATCTCCTTCTGTTAACAGAGCTTATCTGCTTCTCGGTGTCTGGGACTATCTCCTGTTCTGGGTGTCTGGGCCCACAACCTGTAGCAGAGTGTATCTTTTGAAAATTCACCAGTACACAGGAGAACTTCACTGAGCAAGTTATCTTGAGTAAACAGCATTTACTTCTTATGGGTAAACATGAGAAAAGAATTCAGAAGCACACAGCCCGTGCTACTGGTATAATACAGTCAAAAGTAAAAGTAACAATAACAAGAGAGCTTCCCTCCCCACAATACAGCAAACATAACTTCATACTATCGCCATCTGCTGTCAGGCTAGTGTAAAGTCCTCCTTTACAAAAACAATAAGTCCATTTGCATAAGCCAACACCAACCCCATTTATAAGGCAAGAAATCCCACTTATTAAACCTGACAGGGCACACCTGTGAAGTGAAAACCATTTCCGGTGACTACCTCTTGAAACTCATCAAGAGAATGCCAAGAGTGTGCAAAGCAGTAATCAAAGCAAAAGGTGGCTACTTTGAAGAACCTAGAATATAAGACATATTTCCATTTGTTTCACACTTTTTTGTTAATTATATAATTCCATATGTGTTAATTCATAGTTTTGATGCCTTCAGAGTGAATCTACAATTTTTATAGTCATGAAAATAAAGAAAACTCTTTGAATGAGAACGTGTGTCCAAACTTTTGGTCTGTACTGTATGTTTCATAAGAAGTGACTTTGTAGCCCGATTATATTCACACCGTGGTTCACTTTCCATTGCAGGAGCGGATCTCATAGGGAGGAGAAGGAATAATGGAAGGATACAGTACTTCCAGGCCTCCATCTGGTTCTCTTACTTCCTGCTGTCCTCCATCTGGATCACTGCTACCGTTTGGAACGTAGATCAGATTCCCGTCCCTGTATTCTACATTCCCTGATCTCTGTAACAGCTTATGCCAGAAACATTCGTATTCGGCACAAAGGCAATGCCAGCATTACAGTAATCCGTTCTCAATGGCTGATTATGTAAAAATCCTCACCATTTAACGGTTCTGCAAGGGGTTAACTTCGCTCATCTATATGGGTATTTAAATCACCTGTTCACTGACATCTCAGTGCCCGTCATTCACAAATCAGGCTTTGTCGTACATGTACGTTTAAATATATGGACAGAACGCAGATACATTCAGCTTTGGCAAATCTATAGTCCAAAAATAAGGGGTCCGGTCCAGTTGTATCAAGGTCACCCATTCAAGCGAATGGGTCAGCAAAAAAAAAAGAAATAGCTTGGATTCCATCCTTGTGACGTCTGAGTGCTGTCCGTTTTTCACTGAGTAATTTGCTAGGAAAAAAAAAAATACATGGATTATAACTAAGACAGACCCAAAATGGATCCATTCCTTTGTTTCTCCAGATGAGAAAAATAAAAATAAACCCAATGTAATTTCGACCTTAAATTGTCATATTGAATTAGATGCCCTAATTCTGGTCTGTGCTTGTACCCGAAAACCTTTGGCATGTAAGGGACGATTTTTGGTTTAAGATTAGGTGCCATTGGGGAATAAGCTCGCCAACCTGTACCTACACCTTGATTCCTGAATCTGATCCTGTTCCTTTACCCTTGTATCCAGGTGTGCATCATCTACCGCTTATCCTGTGGCTCTACCTCTAGTTTATGACCCCTGTGAGACCCAGTGCAGAACACGATTGTTTTTGACCTATAGACTCCGCTCCACTTCCTTCCCCAAGTCAGATATCCTGAGTCCTAGGATTTGTTCCTGTATCCTTATTCCAAGAACCAATCTTTGGATCCTATATCTGGTCCCTGAAACCTTTTGATATTGCTGATGAGGAATCTTGAAGGTCATGAACTGCATAAGGAGAGATCAATGGACTGCAAAGGGTTAAAACAAAAATAAGGGGCAGTTGAGGAAGGAAAAAAAATGGCCTGCGCCCTATTGTATAGTAAAGGTGATATGTGGCTTTGATAAGTAGTGAAGGTAAAGAGGTGAAGGTCACGGGGCTCTCTTAACTGCAAGACTGAGGGAAGTCACAACTGCTTGGCTTGACAGCTCAAGAGGCGACCATGACAGATTTGGAACTGCTGGTGTTGGGATTGTGTAGAAAGTTGCTTGCTCGTTGAATGTTTCCGGGAGCAGTACAGGACACCTTTCTACCTATAAGTCTGGTGGCATGGAGATGTAGGTCTCGGAGAACGGCCCAGGCTCTGGCACTTTTTCACCCACTGCAGATTCCCCTTCCAGGCTGGGGAGAACGAATGGGTCACGGAACCAAGAGGATGAGTGCAAGACGAGCCTCCTCTGGATCACTGGTTCTTCTTCCCACCCTCAACACCAAATGCCCATAGTCATTAGCCGCTAGACATCACTCAGGCCCGGATCCAGTGGCACCACAAACCAGGGTGGAGCTGAACGACCCCAGCAGTGTGCTCAGCCTACATCATTAATCCTTTCTGGGAATTCGGTAAATGATGGGATACCAAACATGAGGTGGTTGTGTCATACATGTCATTTGATGCTGCTGTACAACTGGTCAGGACTGCCGGTCCAGGTGCCTTTATGGCCTGAAATTGGATATAGAATTTGTCTATTGCCGGTCCATGAGAGTTGCTTTCACTTATTAGGTTGCCATCTAGACAAAGTTCTACGTAGACGTGTTTACCGATGGAGTGCTCAATCTCTTGTAGCTATTTTGAGTTATTCCGTTCTATTCTTCGATTAGATGGCTCGCTTTGTAACAGGTTCTTCTGCTGTGTTACATTATTTGGATGATTTCCTTTATGTTGTTCCATAACATTCAGGTGTTTGTGCATACTTTTTCTGGGTATATTGAAAACTGATGAAAAAGATTGGTGTGTCGGTGTCAGAAGAAAAAAAACCAAAGAGCCTGTTCTGTGTTTCTCATTCATTGGTATTATTATTATTATTATTATTATTATTATGCATTTATATAGCACCATTTATTCCATGGCGCTTTACATGTGAAAAGGGGAAATATAGACAAGTATAATAAACATGAGCAAAACAAGGCACACAAGTCCATAAGGAGAGGGGACCCTGCCCGCGAGGGCTCACAGTTTACAGGGTATAGAGATAGATACAGAAAATATGATATTTCGACTTTCTCAAGAAACAATTGCTGATTTGGTGTCAATGATTTTCTCGTATATTGTTATTAGCAACTAGTGGTGTTGCGCAGCCGCACCATCTTATTCATACTTCAAAGTGCACGAGACAGGATCTTGTTGCTTGGCAGGTTTTTCTACAGAATTTTAATGGCCAGAGGCTTTGTCAGAAGGAAGAAGCGGCGATTAGCGTTTTACAGTTATGTACAGAAGCTGCTGAGAGTGGTGGTTTTAAAGCTATTGGCAGAAATCCATAGGCTCCTTGGCCGGAAGCATGGTCAAGTGTAGCTGTGGTCAAGAACATGACCCTCCTTGAATTGTTCTCAACAGTCATGGCGGTGGAGTTATAGAGTGAGAGATTCAGAGAGGCAGATAGTCTTTTGGTTTGAAAATATATTAAATAATGCAGCCGCGATGCCTTGTCGCACTTTTAGATTTCTCAGCTGAGCCGTATTCCGAGGGCACAGGAGGTCAATGATCCTTGCCCAGCGCTTCTGAAAGGTAGTGGAGGACAAAAACTCAGTTCTGGAGAGTACTTGGCATAGTCACATTCAGATATTGGAGGCATGGCGGACAAATGCAAGGTTTCAGCACCATTATAATGTGCTTGCTAAAAACGTTAAGTTAAAACTGCGTGGGTGGCGAGACTTTCCTAAGGAATGTATGTTTCAACAGATTCTAAAATGTGGAAGAGGGTATCAGAAGGCAGGGACACCAGAAGGCCAGTGTTGTTCGTATTGCTACAGCGTTCGTGTTACACACGCAGGTGGCCCATGTGGTTTTGTGAACCCACTGTGCCACTGAGCCAGGTTTAACTAGGAGGTGCGTAGCTAAGTGACTACCAAGTGTTCACTGGAGCTCCTGATGGTGGTGTCAGGCTTGGCTGCAGGTAGCTGCCAGATTCCACTCCAAGATAGTCCCCGATACTGCAGCTGCTTACACCAGGGTCGGGTAAGTAGACACGGATACAGACTCCACTCAGACTAGTAGGTCCACTGCAGAATGGTTATTGACACAGACTGATTCAGGTACTGACTGAGTGGCTTCAGGATACAGGCGCCACCGATGCGGCTTCAGTGTTCAGAGACTAGTTTAGCAGTCCGGACATACAGGGTACTCGGATAGGCACACATTCAAACACAGAGGTCTCAGATGTAGATTCATGAACTGGCTGTAAACAAATCAGGGTAGGAAGTTCAGGCACTGGCCGCACTAGGATCAGAGACTTTGGGTTCAGAACTGGCCACACCGGGACCAGGGAACCTCACGTCTTCACTAGTAGAACACCACGCTAGTTAATGACTGAATTTGTTGCTTTGTGACTCCTTAAAGGGGTGGGAGTCTTTTATACAAGATGACTCCCAGCTATTGGCTGGGAGCCATCTTGCAGGTGAACATTAATACTAAATGCCTCTCAGCTATAGACTGAGAGCATTTCATTATATGTGCGCACTGCTCCTTCAAGAGCAGGGGAGCGCAAGTGCACTAGCCGCTGTGACGCAGTGACCCCTGTTACAGCTAGGGATGCTGTATGTTCTCCCCAGGATACGCATGGATGCGTAATGAGCCTATGGGAATGCAATGGTGAAGCAGTGACCGATGTCACAGGTAGGGGGTCACTGTCTGTTCTCCCCAGGGTGTGCATGGAGACGTATGAAGTCCATAGCTGTGCATGGCAGTCATGGGCATAGCTGTGACTGCAGTGCAGACTGATAATAAAATTAAGTGCTAGTCTTGGATATGTTAGTGTCCAAGGTAGATGTAGGGAAAACCTGCTCTGGAATGGGTGTTTTGAAATTTATTGCAGTATGTCAGTGGTCCAGTCTGTTTCATTTCTGGTCCGGGTTTTCCATGTAGATAAAGGCTACAAGTTCTGAGTTAAAATCCCTGTAGTGAGGGGTATGGGGGTGTCAGGTGCAGAATCAGTGTCAGTCTGGTGTGTGCTGATGTGCAGAGCAGAGGCCTGTAGAGCGCTGGCTGTGTGTGTGAAGCAGCGCAGGCCAGTGGAGCCAGCAGCCAGGGCAGCTGAATAGCCTGGCACCCGCAGCATACACAGTGATGCAAGTCATCCACTGTAACTGATCTCCAATGTGTGCAATCCTGTGCCCGGAGGTGGATGTCCTGTGCCCGAAAGAGGACTGGCGTGTGTAACGATTGCAGAAAACAGGTGAATACGGTGCTCGGCTGCGATCCGGAGGATATCCTGGACTGTGTATGGCTGTGTGAGTAAAGAGACTGTGATGCAGCGGTTCAGGACACTCTCGGGATCTAGTCAGAAGAAGGGCTGGCGTGTGTAGGGTCTGCAACACGAAATGCTGTGTGAGTACAGAGACTGGGTTACAGCGGTGCAGGGCACCCACAGGAACTAGTCAGAGGAGGACTAGCATGTTTAGTGCCTGCAACGTGTAATGCTGTGTGAATAGAGTCGGATACGGTGCACAGACACACACGGGAACTAGTCAGAGGAAGACTGGCGTGTTTATTGTCTATAAAATGAAGGATGCCGTATAATATATATTCTGCAAATGGTGAAATGGATACTAATTATATGCACTATGCACTGAAGTTATATACACTTGTGTGGATTGGACTTTTAATGCTGTGAGGAAACACTTTAAAGAGACCTTTGTGTTTGAATTTTTTGGGTCACTACCTCTTCACTGCTTACGATGCGACCACGGCACTACACCGTGATTTCTTCAATTCTACGCGGATTCTACGCGGATTTCTTCAATTCTACGCGGAAAAATCTGCAGGGCAAAAAACTATGTGTGCACTTAGCCTTAGGCTGGGTTCACACGTAGCAGAACTCTCGCGGAAATTACCGCGAGAATTCCGGAATTCCATTCCACGGGAAAATCGCATTTTAAATTCCCGCGATTTTCCCGCAGAAAAACTAGCATTTTGCAAGCGTAATTAGCTTGCAGAATTGCTAGCGTTTTCCAAGCGATCTGTAGCATCGCTTGGAGAACTGTTTGACAGGTTGGTCACACTCGTCAAACAGTGTTTGACGAGTGTGACCAACTTTTTATTATTGAGGCCGCCTATGCGGCATCAATAGTAAAAGATAGAATGTAAATAATAATAATAAAAAATATATATATATATTGTTATTCTCACCTTCCGACGTCCCGCGCAGCCTTCCCGCCTCTCTCCGCGTTCCCGTTCCCAGTAATCCTTTGCGACAATTACCGCGATGACGTCCGTTCTCGCGGGATCGCGACATCTCGCGGTCATGCGCGAATGACAGCGAGACTTCGCGATCCCGCGAGAACGGACGTAATCGCTCACAAAGGATTACTGGGACCGGGAGCATGGAGAGAGGCGGGACGTCGGAAGGTGAGAATAACAATATTTTTTATTTTAAATTCTATTTTTTACAGGGATATGGTACCCACAGCCCGGAGGACAGTCTCCTCTCCTCCGGACCGTGGGTACCATCCGCAAATGTTCTGCTTTCTTTTCGTATGGTGTGCACAGCCACATGCAGAAAGTAAGCAGAACAATGCATTCCTATGGGCGCGGGATCGCCGCGATTCCGCGAAATTAATGAGCATGCTGCGTTTTTTACCGCGAAGCAATTCCGCCACGGTAAAAACCGCAGCATTAGCACAGCATTGCGGAATCCCATAGGAATGCATTGGATGCTTATTTTTCGCGGCAAAATCGCGCGGTAAAAACCGCCGCAAAAACGCCACTTGTGAACTCAGCCTTACAGATATCACTTAGGCCCTGTGCACACGGTGCAGTTTCTGTGCAGTTCTGCAGCAGATTTGGCCCTGCAGAACTGCAGCAGAACTGCACGTGATGTACAGTACCATTTAAGGCTATGTAAAGCAAAAAACGCTGTGCACATGCTGCAGATTTGGTGCGGAATGAGAAGCAGCATGTCGCTTCTTTTGTGCGGTTTTGCTGCAGTTTTCCACCTGCTCCATTATAGAAATCTGCAGGTGAAAACTGCAGGGGAAATCCGCACAAAAACCGCACTAAATCTGCACTAAAACTGCACGTAAAACGCAGTTCATTTTACCTGCAGATTTAGTAAAATCTGCGTGGAAAATTCCACAGCAGAATCCGCACTGTATGCACATAGCCTAACAGTAAAGAGACTGATACAGACGGAAGAGGACCCTGCCCTTTCGGGCTAAAGCCCCCGTCACACATAACAATGTCCCAGCGATCCCACCAATGATCCGACATGGATGGGATCGCTGGGACATCGTTAGGCTGATCGCTGGTGAGCTGTCACATAGACAGACCCAGCGATCAGGACCAGCGATGCTGGACGCTGGTTTCTAATGTATACGTCGGGTATGGATACCCGACGTTTACATTAGAAACCAGCGTCCAGCATCGCTGATCGCTGGTCTCTCGCTGCCACACGCAGCGATGCATGCTGGGCAGCGGGAGACCAGCGATCGAAAAACGGCCCAGGCCGCTCGAGCATGATCAGCGATAACCGGCAGGGGGGCCGGTCGCTGATCCCCGTCACACACAGCGATCTCGCTGGCGAGATTGCTGATGTGTCACAAAATCAGCGATCTCGCTAGCGAGATCGCTGTGTGTGACGGGACCCTAATGGACCCGTCACATTTAGTGATGCACCAGCGATCCCAACCACAATACGACCCAGTCAGGATCGCTGGTGCATCGCTAAATGGTCGCTAGTGAGCTGCCAAACAGGCGGATCTCACCAGCGATGTAGCGGCGGTCGTTACCTGTCAGACGCGGCGATGAAGACGTCCACCCGCCCGAGTCCACGCGTCGCTCATCGGCGCCAGCAGGAAGTGGCCGACGAGAAACGGTCCAGGACGTTCTCGCGCGATCAGCGATAGCCAGCGGGGGAGCCGGTCGGAGGTAAGTATCACACATAGCGATATCGCTAGCAATATCGCTGCTGCGTCACAAAATCAGTGACGCTTTAGCGATATTGCTAGCGATATCGCTATGTGTGAAGCCCCCTTTTACATGCTACAGGATGATGGGGAAAGAGACAGTAGGTTGGGGGGTTGCAGCAGTTCCGGTGTTGGTTGAGGTGATATCTCCGGTAGTGGTGAGAAGGTAGCGGAGTCATTGCAGGCTGTAGGCTTTCTTGAAGAGGTGGGTTTTCAGGTTCCGTCTGAAGGATCCGAATGTGGTTGATATTCGGACATGTTGGGGCAAAGAATTCCAGAGGATGGGGAATATTTGGGAGAAGTCTTGTAGGCGGTTGGGTGAGGAGCGAATAAGTGTGGAGGAGAGAAGGAGGTCTTGGGATGACCGGAGATTACATGAGGGTAGGTATTGGGAGATTAGTTCGGAGACATATGGGGGAGACAGGTTATAGATGGCCTTGTAGGTCAGTATTACTAATTTGAACTGGATACGCTGAGGGAATGGGAGCCAGTGAAGAGATTTGCAGAGGGGAGAAGCGGAGGAGTAGCGAGGAGAAAGATGAATTAGTCGGACAGCAGAGTTAAGGATGGACTGTAGAGGAGCGAGGGTGTTAGCAGGGAGACCACAGAAAAGGATGTTGCCGAAGTCGAGGTGGGAGATGATGAGGGCGTGCACAAGTATTTTAGTAGATTGAGGGTTGAGGAAAGGACGGATTCTGGAAGTATTTTTGAGTTGGAGGCAACAGGAGGTAGAAAGAGCTTGGATGTGCGGTTTGAAGGACAGGGTAGAGTCAAGTGTTACTCCGAGGCAGCGGACTTCCGGTACTGGGGAAAGCATGATGTCATTAATTGTGATAGATAGGTCAGGTAAGGAAGATCTGTGAGATGGAGGAAAGATGATGAGTTCAGATTTGTCCACATTGAGCTTGAGGAAACGAGAGGAGAAGAAGGAGGATATGGCTAATAGACACTCCGGGATTCTGGACAGCAGAGAGGTGACATCTGAGCCAGAGAGGTAGATCTGAGTGTCATCAGCATAAAGGTGGTACTGGAATCCATGGGACTTTATGAGTTGACCCAGGCCAAGGGTATAAATTGAGAAGAGTAGGGGTCCTAGAACAGAGCTTTGGGGGACTCCAGGACTCCAACAGAGAGAGAGTGGGATGAGGAGGTAGTGTGGGAATGGGAGAGACGCTGAATGTGTGGTTGGAAAGGTATGAGGAGATCCAGGATAGGGCGAGGTCTTTGATGCCAAAGGAGGAGAGGATCTGTAGTAGGAGGCAGTGGTCAACTGTGTCGAATGCAGAGGACAGGTCTAGAAGCAGGAGTATTGAGTATTTGCTTTGGCTGTAAGTAGGTCGTTAGTAATTTTGGTCAGGGGCTGTCTCAGTGGAGTGATGGGGGCAGAAACCAGATTGTAGATTGTCAAAGAGCAAGTTAGATGAGAGGTGGGAGGAAAGTCCAGCGTGGACATGCTGTTCCAGGAGTTTGGAAGCGAATGGGAGCAGCGATATTCGGTGATAGCTGGACATAGAAGTTGGGTCGAGGGTTGGCTTTTTAAGGATAGGCGTGATTGTGGCATATTTGAAAGCGGAAGGGAAGGTACCGGACGTTAGTGATAGGTTGAAGAGGTGGGTTAGGGATGGGATAAGTGTGGTGGTGAGGTTGGGGAGGGGGTGGGATGGGATGGGGTCAAGTGCACAGGTTGTGAGGTGCGATTTGGAGAAGAGACGATTAAGCTCCCCTTCAGTGATGTTGGAGAGGGAGGTTATGGGGTTTGGGCATTGGTCTGGTATATAAAGGGGTTGTGGTGGTTGAACGATGAAGACTTGCCTTGTTTGGTCGATCTTATTTTTGAAGTGTGTGTCAAAGTCCTTAGCAGAGATGAGGGGGCAGTGATGGGCGGAGGAGGGAGTTGAAAGTTTTGAATAACGGTTTGAGATTGTAGGATAGGGAAGATACGAGGGTTGTGAAGTAGACCTGTTTAGCAGAGGTGAGGGCAGATTTGAAAGCATGTTACCTGTTTGAATGCAGTGAAGTCGTCTTGCGAATTTGTTTTCTTCAAACGCCGCTCTGCAGCCCTGGACACTTGCCGGTGTTATTGTGCCATGGTTGTCTGTTGGTACGTCGCATCCTGCCATGAACAAGAGGGCAACCGTGTCAATAGCTGATGCGAGAGTGGCATTGTAGAAAGCAGGGGCACTGTCTGTGTCTTGGAGTGAGGATATGGATGCAGTGATAGAATAGAGTCAGAGAGCGCGTGGGTGTCTAGGTGTGCAAGGTTTCTACGGTGGTGTGCATGTTTCTGGACATGGGTGCCAGGAGAGGAGGAAAGGGATGAGAAAGTGAGTAGATGGTGGTCGGATAGAGGGAGATGGGAGGTGGCGCTCATAGTAATGCAGTAATTCTGCTACATAGAGGTGATCTGCGCATCACATCTATGTAGCAGATGCAATTGAGCTATGACAGCTTCTAGCCTCCCATGGAGGCTATTGAAGCATTCCAAAAGTTAAATTTTTTTTTAAAAAATATGAAAAGAAATAAAAAAAACAAAAGTTCCAATCACCCCCCTTTCGCCCCATTCAAAATTAATAAAAAAAGCCCCATATATTTGGTATCGCCGTGTTCAGAATCGCCCGATCTGTCTATAAACACAGGATTAACCTGATCGCTAAATGGCGTAGCGACCAAAAAATCCAAACGCCAGAATTACATATTTTTGGTCGGGCGATCAAAATAACGTATCTGCACAAAAGTGTTATCATTAAAAACGTCAGCTCAGCACGCAAAAAATAAGCCCTCACCCAACCCGAGATCACGAAAAATGGAGACCTTAAGGGTATCGGAAAATGGCGCATTTATTTTTAGCAAACTTTGGAATTTTTTTTCACCACTTAGATAAAAAAGAACCCAGACATGTTTCGTGTCTATGAACTCGTAATGACCTGGAGAATCATAATGGCAGGTCAGTTTTAGCATTTAGTGAACCTAGCAAAAAACCCAAACAAAAAACAAGTGTGGGATTGCACTTTTTTTGCTATTTCACCGCACTTGGAATTTTTTTCCCGTTTTCAAGTACACGACATGCTACAACTAATGGTGTCATTCAAAAGTACAACTTGTCCCGCAAAAAATAAACCCTCACACGGCCATATTGACGGAAAAACCTCTGAAGGTGCCAATGCCACCACTGCATATCAAGTAATTTGTTACGGCTCTTGACAAGGAGTCAGCAGCTTTCAAGTACCTCCAAGATCTCTTTCCAAAGCTGTCCGAGGCAGCAAAGGTCAAGGTCAAGGCTGGTATCTTCGTTGGATCACAGATCAAGAAGATCATAGAATGTGACGAGTTGGCCAAGCTGCTGAACAGGACGGAGATAGCGGCTTGGAACAGTTTTGTTGCAGTGGATCATGGCTTCCTGGGTAATCACAAGGCTGAAAACTATGCGCAGTTGGTTCAGACTCTCATAAAGAAGTACGCCATAATGGGATGCAGAATGTCTCTCAAAGTCCATATCCTTGACGCTCCTCTTGACAAGTTCAAGGAGAACATGGGCGCTTAGTCAGAGGCGAGCACTTTCATCAAGATATATTGGACTTTGAACGTCGTTACCAAGGACAGTATAACAAAAACATGATGGGGGACTACATTTGAGGGCTTCTTCGAGAAAGCGATTTGCAGTACACTCGCAAATCTATGAAAAAAATACTCATTTCTGAACCTTTTTGAGTGATTTTTGACTGTCTTTGTCTATTTACCATGCAAGTGTTGTTTTTTTTATCAGACCGCATGAACGAAAACCTAATAATTTCTTTTTTTAGCACAATAAATACGAAATTTTTCTGGCCTGTGGTCATAAAATCAAAGTTTGCCCTGAATGTAGTCATTTTTCCATAGTCTTTAATCATAAATAGTTGAAATATTACACTTGGAAGCCAGGAACCAAAATTGTGTTCTATAGTGAATTATCCAGTCTAATGTACACTGTATTCCGCTTTAACGGTTTAGGTACCTTGTCATCTGAATGTTGACACTTACAGGAATACCTGCTGCTTCACTACATATTTTCTGCTGGACTCTGCTCACATTATCCTATATGTGTATTAGGTTGTGCGCTCTCTTCTGTTTCTGCCCAATGTTGTAGCACACTGGGGTTTTTTTTTTTTTTTGGCAATTTTTGTTTTTAGGCAATTATTTTTTCCTGCTATTCCCCTTTTTTGTTATTGTTCTTCTTAAATCCACCGGATCCTGCTTATTTTATCTCCGAATTCTGTTTCCTGGACTATCAGAAGCCGGATTAATGGAATTTTTCCCATAACATTAGTTTTTTTGGAAGGAAAAAAAAAGCTGGAAGTTTTGCTTAAGCAAAGAACATGAGCTTGGGGGGATCACCGCCTTCCCCCTTCGGGTTCTGATTTTAGGTCGTCCATCTCGTAATTCACGATGATTTCCACTGCTAGATCTGGGTACAGATGAGACTTGGCCTCTCATTACTGGCAGCATTAATTAGATGAATTATTCCCTTTCGGGTGGGCACATTGCCAGTGACGCTCGTCAGCATGTGATGGTGGGTCCACACTGACAGTCCTCTTAACCCACAACCTGCCGGATGGCTCACCCCCTCTTAATAATAGGCTTGTGCCATGTGCGACTTGCGTCACAACAAGGCTGTGTAACCCCTTGGTGGCCGCGGTGCCAGGTTGGCACTCGGTTGGCGCTCTTGGCTTCTGGGCAGGACCCGTGGGTTTTAGAACTCTCGCACTTTTCTTATTATTCGATGCATCTGATTGATTCCGTCTCTCGGTCTCGCCTCCCCTCTCCATCTCTCACCTCCCTCATTCTCCACCGCTCTCGCTCTCTCTCTCTGTATTTGCTGTTACCCTCCTACTCGTTATTTTCCTGCTCTTGCTCTTCCTCTCCCCTTTTTCCTTCCTCTCATTCCTTCGCACTCTCCTTCCTCAGCACGAGGTACCTGCACATTTCCAAGGTAGGTCACATCTGCCAAATCTTTATACCTGCCTACGGCATTTCCATCGATGCCGCCTTGCACAATGCCCTATGCCAATGGGGAGGGCGCCGCTGCCCATCGGTCCCTGATCATCGCACCTTCCATCTGAACTTTTTGTACTTGTGCAATGGTCTGCGGGGGGGGGGGGTCACTTGCCCTTCGAGGGGTCTGACGATTCTTTGCATGCCATGTATTGTCCTGTACATCTTAGACGCAGCACTTAATTGGCTCCTTGTCTGCGATCTGCACGGTCGTGATGCTCTGAGCACTGTTTGGCGTTGCAATGCTCTGCCTCTTACCTGCCGTATGTGCAATGCTCTGCCTCTTACCTGCCATATGCGCAATGCTCTGCGACATGGGTGCATTTATAATTTCCAATGAGTATTCTGTATCTTTAACATCTGACTTGGGTAGGGAAGCTGTGCAATGCTCTGCAGGCGTTACGTAAGATAACGATGCTCTGCAGCATGTGCGATGCTCTGCGCAGCATGTGATTTTTCTGCACAGCCTGTGACGCACTGCTCGGTGAGCTCATTCCCAGGTACTGAGTCGTCTCGGGGTTAAGTTGAGCAGGTCCCTGGGGGATATAATCTTGTGCTGTGGGATAATATTCGGGAGAGGGAGGATTTGATCAATTCCGCCCTAAGGAATTTTCAGTTATTTACATTGGGGGCCCTGCGGATGCACGAGATACAGGTGCGCCCACAATGCACCTGTATCCCAGTTTTTTAGGGGGCAGTGGCACAAGCTGGAAAAGTGGGGGGCCGCAAGAAAAAAAATCTAGGCCAGTTGTGCATATTTTCCCGTGTGGGTGTCTTATAAGCAGAGGTAGAGCGATTAATGTATAACACCCTCCTACAGGCTGTGTGGCTGTTGTAACCAGACATCAAATGCCAGAACAGGGGCAGTAATATCCCCAACGTCAGGGTATATTTTATTATGACCCTGGGTGAGTTAACAGAGTCCGCTCTGCGCACATCGGGTGACTTTGAACCTGTGCGCATTATACCACCATATAGCGCGTCTGCCATTGTCCAGCAGTGGTTTTAACACCTACTGCACGGTGGACCCCAAGCGGCAAGCGCACCTTATTATTTATTTAGTGCGTTCCGCCGTTCCTAACATAGGTTCTTCAAAGTAGCCACCTTTTGCTTTGATTACTGCTTTGCACAATCTTGGCATTCTCTTGATGAGCTTCAAGAGGTAGTCACCGGAAATGGTCTTCCAACAGTCTTGAAGGAGTTCCCAGAGATGCTTAGCACTTGTTGGCCCTTTTGCCTTTACTCTGCGGTCCAGCTCACCCCAAACCATCTCGATTGGGTTCAGGTCTGGTGACTGTGGAGGCCTGGTCATCTGGCGTAGCACCCCATCACTCTCCTTCTTGGTCAAATAGCCCTTACACAGCCTGGAGGTGTGTTTGGAGTCATTGTCCTGTTGAAAAATAAATGATGGTCCAACTAAACGCAAACCGGATGGAATAGCATGCCGCTGCAAGATGCTGTGGTAGCCATGCTGGTTCAGAATGCCTTCAATTTTGAATAAATCCCCAACAGCAAAGCACCCCCATACCATCACACCTCCTCCTCCATGCTTCACCGTGGGAACCAGGCATGTAGAATCCATCCGTTTACCTTTTCTGCATCGCACAAAGACACGATGGTTGGAACCAAAGATCTCCAATTTGGACTCATCAGACCAAAGCACAGATTTCCACTGGTCTAATGTCCATTCCTTGTGTTCTTTAGCCCAAACAAGTCTCTTCTGATTGTTGCCTGTCCTTAGCAGTGGTTTCCTAGCAGCTATTTTACCATGAAGGCCTGCTGCACTAAGTCTCCTCTTAACAGTTGTAGTAGAGATGTGTCTGCTGCTAGAACTCTGTGTGGCATTGACCTGGTCTCTAATCTGAGCTGCTGCTGTTAACCTGTGATTTCTGAGGCTGGTGACTCGGATGAACTTATCCTCCACAGCAGAGGTGTCTCTTGGTCTTCCTTTCCTGGGGCGGTCCTCATGTGAGCCACTTTCTTTGTAGCGCTTGATGGTTTTTGCCACTGCACTCGGGGACACTTTCAAAGTTTTCCCAACTTTTCGGACTGACCTTAATTTCTTAAAGTAATGATGGCCACTTGTTTTTCTTTACTTAGCTGCTTTTTTTCTTGCCATAATACAAATTCTAACAGTCTATTCAGTAGGACTATCAGCTGTGTATCCACCAGACTTCTGCACAACACAACTGATGGTCCCAACTGTAGCAGAGTGTATCTTTTGAGAATCCACTGATACACAGGAGAACTTCACTGAGCAAGTTATCTTGAGTAAACAGCATTTACTTCTTCTGGGTAAACATGAGATAAGAATTCTGAAGCACACAGGTTGTGCTGCTGGTGTGATACAGTCAAAAGCGAAAGTAAAAAGTAACATCAACAATAGAACTTCCCTCCCCACAATACAGCAAACATATAACTTCACACTATCGCCATCTGCTGTCAGGCTAGTGTAAAGTCCTCCTTTACATAAACAATAAGTCCATTTCTGTTGCATAAGCCAACACCCTTTCTCAACAGTTAGGACTTATTCAGTCAAACCCATCTTTTTTATTAGTCTCAGGTGTTTATCAGCATTCAACACCTTCGTGAAGATGTCTGCTGTCATTTCTTCAGTAGGATAATCCTTCAAGAAATTATACTTCACATTTCCCAAGTCTTTGATTTCGAAATGTCGCTTCAGGATTTTTAGAATGTTTTCTTTAACCCTTTCTTGTTCAGAACAAATCAGAATGTCGTCTACATATGAGTACATAAATCCATCTATTCATCAGCCTTTTTGTGTACAAGCATGGATCAGCTTTGCTTCTTTGACATTTTTAATTTGTAAGCACTTCTGTGATTTTGTCATTCCACGCTTTAGCTGCTTGCTTTAAACCATATATGCTTTTCTGTAATTTACAAACTTTGGGTTTTTTTCATCTTTGAATCCTGGAGGTTGTTCCATGTAAATGTCTTCCGTTAAATCTCCATTCAAAAATGCTGTCTTTACATCCAGATGTATCAGTTCCATCTGTTTCATTGCTGCAACTGTAAGTAAAATTCTTATTGTAGTATGTTTGACAACTGGAGCAAATGTCTCATATCATAGTCTTCTCCATATTTTTGAGAATACCCTTTAGCTACGAGTCTTGCTCGGTATCTTTCAGGTGTGCCATCTGTTTGGTATTTTACTTTAAAAATCCATTTACATCCTATGGTTTTTCTTCCTTCTGGTAAATCTGTCAGTGTCCATGTATTTGAGTCATGCATGGATTTCATTTCTGTTGCTTCTATCCATTTATTAGCTTCTTTAGGGAGTTTAGATATGTCTTCCCAAGAGGGAGGTTCATAAATTTTACTTGTGCTTGTCTTGTATGAGAGACGTTTTGGTGGTTTACCTTTGTTCTCTCTCATTGAACGTCTTGTTTCTGTGTCTGTTTGTATTTGTATTTCTTCATTTTCAGTATTCTGTTCTTCATCAATTTCAACTACTTTCTCATCAAATACTTCATCAGCTATGTCACTGCTGTTTTTCTCATTTTTTGTGTCAATTGAAATCATAGTGTCTTCATTTAGCTCCTCAATGAATGTCACACTGTTACCGTGACTCTGTTTTGGGATCTAGGATTCTGTATCCCTTGCAATTTTCACTATATCCAACAAATATTCCCTCCATGGATCTGTTTTGAAGTTTAGAAGCTTTTTCTGTTGAATGAATATAAGAACTTTACATCCAAATACTTTTAAATGATTGACACTTGGTTTCATACCTTGCCACAGTTCATATGGAGTTTTCTGGAAAAAAGTCTGTTCTGTAGATATGTAGCTGTCATTGCTGCCTCACCCCAATATTTCTCTGGTAGTTTGGAATCTGTCAGCATACATCTCATCATTTCTGTCAGAGTTCTGTTTTTCCTTTCTGCTACTCCATTTTGTTTAGGTGTGTATGGAACAGTTTTCATGTGTTCTATACCATTTTGTCTTAAGTAGTTTTCTATTTTGTGACCTGTAAATTCACCTCCATTATCACTTCTGATGACAATTGGCTTCCTTTGAAATTTGTTACTCGACCTTGTTACATAGTCTACAAGTTTATCAAAAACTTCACTTTTGTTCTTAATTATGTGACTGTGTATCTTGAGTAGTCATCTATGAAAGTCACCATGTATCTATTTCCTCCTGATGTAGTCACTTTCATGGGTCCACATACGTTAGTATGCACCAAATCAAGTGGTCTTTTGCTTTTCATCTAACTTTCTTTTGGAATATACTTGTGGCTTTAGATTTTATACAACATTCACATCTTATGGTAAATGAGCAATGTGATATCTTTAGATCTTTTGTCAATTCTTTTCTTTGTAGTTCCCTTTTACTGTCAGGGTGTCTGTGTCCTAGACGTCTATGCCACACGTGAATACAGTTCTTGTGGTCATGTGTACATACCTTCATCTGTTCCTTTGGTGTGTCAAGATGATATAATTGTTCATCTGCCTTGACATTGGTTATCACCTTGTTTCCTGCTGGAATTGCACACTCATTGTCTTTGAATTTTACAGTGAGTCCATTGGCTGTTAAAAGCTTCACAGATAACAATCTGCCTTCCAATTTTGGAACATACAACACATTCTGTACTAGTATCTTTGAATCTTGTTCGAACTTGTTTGAACAGTTTAGCATACCTTGTCCAATACCTTCTGAGGTTATTTTGCTCCCATCTGCAAGATAAATGGCTTCTTTCTTATCGAAATCAAGATCAGTGAAGAAATTCTTGTCACTTGTCATATGATTCGTTGCTCCTGAATCAAACCAACCAAGTGATGATTTCTTGTCTGTTACTTTAAATGTGCCATTCCAATTATTCTCACATGAATCGGAAATTGTTTTTCACTTTCTGTGTATGCTCTTTATGTTGTAATGTTTGTTGTTCTGCTTTCCATGTGGTACAGTTTTTCTTTAAATGACCTTTTTTCTTACATCTGAAACATTCTCTTGTCTCTTTATTATAGGGTTTTTTAAATTCTGTAGCTTTAAGAGCATTTCCACTGTCCTTTTCAGTAGAAGAATCATTTGCTTGTTCTTTTCTTCTCTGATATTCATCTATTAGTCTGGTTTTCACAAAATCTAATGTGATGTCTTTTTCAGGTCTTGTCTCTAGTGCATTTATCAAGGCTGTATACAAATCTGGTAAACTGCACAATAAAATTGCTGCTACATGACTTTCTTTAATGTCTTCACCAATAGACCTTAGCTGTGATATTACTTCCATCATTGAGAATATGTGCTTCTGCATATCGTCATTTGCACTCAATCTCATACTGTAAAGCTTTCTTAATAGAAATAACTTGTGATTTAAACTGGACCTTTCATGTCATTTTCTTAATGCGTCCTACATTCCTTTCGCTGTATCCTCATTCCTTATGTGTATTTATTGAGTATCATCCACTAATAAGCTAATGGTGGCTCTAGCTTCTCTATTCTTTCTATCCCATGTCTAATTATCTTCATCAGGTCTATCTGTAATGATTACTTCCCATAAATCATCTTTAGATAACAACATTGCTACTTTGAATTTCCATAACTGATCATTTTCACTGTTCAGCTTAGCTACTATGAGTTTCAGCTCAGTGCTTCACATCATTTTTATATAATCTTACTGTATATACTTGTGTATAAGCCGACCCCCCCCTAATTTTTCCACAAAAACTGGCAAAACTTATTGACTCGTGTATAAGCCTAGGGTGGAAAATGCAGCAGCTACTGGTAAATTTCAAAAATAAAAATAGATACCAATAAAAGTAAAATTAATTGAGACATCAGTAGGTTAAATATTTTTGAATATCCATATTGAATCAGGAGCCCCATATAATGCTCCATACAAAATGCACCCCATATAATGCTCCATAAAGGTTATGCCCCCATAAGATGCTCCATAGATTATGCCCACATAAGATGCTCCATAGACTATGCCACCATAAGATGCTCCATAGATTATGCCCCCATAAAATGCTCCATAGATTATGCCCTCATAAAATGCCCCATAGGATATGCCCCCATATGCTGCTCCATAGAATATGCCCCATATGCTGCTCCATAGATTATGCCCCCATATGCTGCTCCATAGATTATGCCCCCATATGCTGCCCCATAGACTATGCCCCCATGTGCTGCCCCATAGACTATGCCCCCATGTGCTGCCCCATAGACTATGCCCCCATATGCTGCCCCATGGAATATGCCCCATGGAATATGCCCCCATATGCTGTTCCATGGAATATGCTGCCCCATAGAATATGCCCCCATATGCTGCTCCATAGACTATGCCCCCATATGCTGCTCCATAGACTAAGCCCCATATGCTGCTGCTGCTGCTGCTGCAAAAAAAAATGCCATACTCACCTCTCCTGCTCAGGACCCGGCACCTGAGATATTCACCTGTCCGGGGTCCATCGCTGCTCACCACTGTCTGCGCGTCCTGTCAGTGACTGTTCAGCCAGCAGAGGGTGCGGCGCGCACTAACAACGTCACCGCGCTCCCTGCTGGCTAAACATCACGGACACAGGAAGCAGCAGACGGCAGTGAGCAGCGTGGGAACGAGGACAGGTGACTATCGCTATACGCACCCGTCCTGAAACGTTTCTGCAGCCTCGCTTCTCCACTGTCTCCCTTCCACTCATGAATATGCGCATATTCATGAGTTTAATGAGCGGTAATACATGACCGCTGAAGGCAGGAAGGGAGACAGTGGAGATGCGAGGGGGCTGCAGAGAGTGCCAGGACAGGTGAGTGTGATCTGTGACACCCCCACCCCCCTCCCCCTCTGACCCCCAGGTATATGACTCGTGTATAAGCCGAGAGGGGGACTTTCAGCCCAAAAAAATGGGCTGAAAATCTCGGCTTATACACGAGTATATACAGTGCTTGTTTTATGAAGATATTCTTCTTTCGAATTCCTGTATATCCTGTGTGTGGTGATTCTCTGTAATTATCTCCAGTGTGCGGTCATCCAGTTCCTGGGATCATTAATTCCTTTGTCCCTCTGTATCTTTTCTTTTCAGCTTCCGTTCACTGGGTTTTATCTCCTTCTGTTAACAGAGCTTATCTGCTTCTCGGTGTCTGGGACTATCTCCTGTTCTGGGTGTCTGGGCCCACAACCTGTAGCAGAGTGTATCTTTTGAAAATTCACCAGTACACAGGAGAACTTCACTGAGCAAGTTATCTTGAGTAAACAGCATTTACTTCTTATGGGTAAACATGAGAAAAGAATTCAGAAGCACACAGCCCGTGCTACTGGTATAATACAGTCAAAAGTAAAAGTAACAATAACAAGAGAGCTTCCCTCCCCACAATACAGCAAACATAACTTCATACTATCGCCATCTGCTGTCAGGCTAGTGTAAAGTCCTCCTTTACAAAAACAATAAGTCCATTTGCATAAGCCAACACCAACCCCATTTATAAGGCAAGAAATCCCACTTATTAAACCTGACAGGGCACACCTGTGAAGTGAAAACCATTTCCGGTGACTACCTCTTGAAACTCATCAAGAGAATGCCAAGAGTGTGCAAAGCAGAAATCAAAGCAAAAGGTGGCTACTTTGAAGAACCTAGAATATAAGACATATTTCCATTTGTTTCACACTTTTTTGTTAATTATATAATTCCATATGTGTTAATTCATAGTTTTGATGCCTTCAGAGTGAATCTACAATTTTTATAGTCATGAAAATAAAGAAAACTCTTTGAATGAGAACGTGTGTCCAAACTTTTGGTCTGTACTGTATGTTTCATAAGAAGTGACTTTGTAGCCCGATTATATTCACACCGTGGTTCACTTTCCATTGCAGGAGCGGATCTCATAGGGAGGAGAAGGAATAATGGAAGGATACAGTACTTCCAGGCCTCCATCTGGTTCTCTTACTTCCTGCTGTCCTCCATCTGGATCACTGCTACCGTTTGGAACGTAGATCAGATTCCCGTCCCTGTATTCTACATTCCCTGATCTCTGTAACAGCTTATGCCAGAAACATTCGTATTCGGCACAAAGGCAATGCCAGCATTACAGTAATCCGTTCTCAATGGCTGATTATGTAAAAATCCTCACCATTTAACGGTTCTGCAAGGGGTTAACTTCGCTCATCTATATGGGTATTTAAATCACCTGTTCACTGACATCTCAGTGCCCGTCATTCACAAATCAGGCTTTGTCATACATGTACGTTTAAATATATGGACAGAACGCAGATACATTCAGCTTTGGCAAATCTATAGTCCAAAAATAAGGGGTCCGGTCCAGTTGTATCAAGGTCACCCATTCAAGCGAATGGGTCAGCAAAAAAAAAAGAAATAGCTTGGATTCCATCCTTGTGACGTCTGAGTGCTGTCCGTTTTTCACTGAGTAATTTGCTAGGAAAAAAAAAAATACATGGATTATAACTAAGACAGACCCAAAATGGATCCATTCCTTTGTTTCTCCAGATGAGAAAAATAAAAATAAACCCAATGTAATTTCGACCTTAAATTGTCATATTGAATTAGATGCCCTAATTCTGGTCTGTGCTTGTACCCGAAAACCTTTGGCATGTAAGGGACGATTTTTGGTTTAAGATTAGGTGCCATTGGGGAATAAGCTCGCTAACCTGTACCTACACCTTGATTCCTGAATCTGATCCTGTTCCTTTACCCTTGTATCCAGGTGTGCATCATCTACCGCTTATCCTGTGGCTCTACCTCTAGTTTATGACCCCTGTGAGACCCAGTGCAGAACACGATTGTTTTTGACCTATAGACTCCGCTCCACTTCCTTCCCCAAGTCAGATATCCTGAGTCCTAGGATTTGTTCCTGTATCCTTATTCCAAGAACCAATCTTTGGATCCTATATCTGGTCCCTGAAACCTTTTGATATTGCTGATGAGGAATCTTGAAGGTCATGAACTGCATAAGGAGAGATCAATGGACTGCAAAGGGTTAAAACAAAAATAAGGGGCAGTTGAGGAAGGAAAAAAAATGGCCTGCGCCCTATTGTATAGTAAAGGTGATATGTGGCTTTGATAAGTAGTGAAGGTAAAGAGGTGAAGGTCACGGGGCTCTCTTAACTGCAAGACTGAGGGAAGTCACAACTGCTTGGCTTGACAGCTCAAGAGGCGACCATGACAGATTTGGAACTGCTGGTGTTGGGATTGTGTAGAAAGTTGCTTGCTCGTTGAATGTTTCCGGGAGCAGTACAGGACACCTTTCTACCTATAAGTCTGGTGGCATGGAGATGTAGGTCTCGGAGAACGGCCCAGGCTCTGGCACTTTTTCACCCACTGCAGATTCCCCTTCCAGGCTGGGGAGAACGAATGGGTCACGGAACCAAGAGGATGAGTGCAAGACGAGCCTCCTCTGGATCACTGGTTCTTCTTCCCACCCTCAACACCAAATGCCCATAGTCATTAGCCGCTAGACATCACTCAGGCCCGGATCCAGTGGCACCACAAACCAGGGTGGAGCTGAACGACCCCAGCAGTGTGCTCAGCCTACATCATTAATCCTTTCTGGGAATTCGGTAAATGATGGGATACCAAACATGAGGTGGTTGTGTCATACATGTCATTTGATGCTGCTGTACAACTGGTCAGGACTGCCGGTCCAGGTGCCTTTATGGCCTGAAATTGGATATAGAATTTGTCTATTGCCGGTCCATGAGAGTTGCTTTCACTTATTAGGTTGCCATCTAGACAAAGTTCTACGTAGACGTGTTTACCGATGGAGTGCTCAATCTCTTGTAGCTATTTTGAGTTATTCCGTTCTATTCTTCGATTAGATGGCTCGCTTTGTAACAGGTTCTTCTGCTGTGTTACATTATTTGGATGATTTCCTTTATGTTGTTCCATAACATTCAGGTGTTTGTGCATACTTTTTCTGGGTATATTGAAAACTGATGAAAAAGATTGGTGTGTCGGTGTCAGAAGAAAAAAAACCAAAGAGCCTGTTCTGTGTTTCTCATTCATTGGTATTATTATTATTATTATTATTATTATTATTATGCATTTATATAGCACCATTTATTCCATGGCGCTTTACATGTGAAAAGGGGAAATATAGACAAGTATAATAAACATGAGCAAAACAAGGCACACAAGTCCATAAGGAGAGGGGACCCTGCCCGCGAGGGCTCACAGTTTACAGGGTATAGAGATAGATACAGAAAATATGATATTTCGACTTTCTCAAGAAACAATTGCTGATTTGGTGTCAATGATTTTCTCGTATATTGTTATTAGCAACTAGTGGTGTTGCGCAGCCGCACCATCTTATTCATACTTCAAAGTGCACGAGACAGGATCTTGTTGCTTGGCAGGTTTTTCTACAGAATTTTAATGGCCAGAGGCTTTGTCAGAAGGAAGAAGCGGCGATTAGCGTTTTACAGTTATGTACAGAAGCTGCTGAGAGTGGTGGTTTTAAAGCTATTGGCAGAAATCCATAGGCTCCTTGGCCGGAAGCATGGTCAAGTGTAGCTGTGGTCAAGAACATGACCCTCCTTGAATTGTTCTCAACAGTCATGGCGGTGGAGTTATAGAGTGAGAGATTCAGAGAGGCAGATAGTCTTTTGGTTTGAAAATATATTAAATAATGCAGCCGCGATGCCTTGTCGCACTTTTAGATTTCTCAGCTGAGCCGTATTCCGAGGGCACAGGAGGTCAATGATCCTTGCCCAGCGCTTCTGAAAGGTAGTGGAGGACAAAAACTCAGTTCTGGAGAGTACTTGGCATAGTCACATTCAGATATTGGAGGCATGGCGGACAAATGCAAGGTTTCAGCACCATTATAATGTGCTTGCTAAAAACGTTAAGTTAAAACTGCGTGGGTGGCGAGACTTTCCTAAGGAATGTATGTTTCAACAGATTCTAAAATGTGGAAGAGGGTATCAGAAGGCAGGGACACCAGAAGGCCAGTGTTGTTCGTATTGCTACAGCGTTCGTGTTACACACGCAGGTGGCCCATGTGGTTTTGTGAACCCACTGTGCCACTGAGCCAGGTTTAACTAGGAGGTGCGTAGCTAAGTGACTACCAAGTGTTCACTGGAGCTCCTGATGGTGGTGTCAGGCTTGGCTGCAGGTAGCTGCCAGATTCCACTCCAAGATAGTCCCCGATACTGCAGCTGCTTACACCAGGGTCGGGTAAGTAGACACGGATACAGACTCCACTCAGACTAGTAGGTCCACTGCAGAATGGTTATTGACACAGACTGATTCAGGTACTGACTGAGTGGCTTCAGGATACAGGCGCCACCGATGCGGCTTCAGTGTTCAGAGACTAGTTTAGCAGTCCGGACATACAGGGTACTCGGATAGGCACACATTCAAACACAGAGGTCTCAGATGTAGATTCATGAACTGGCTGTAAACAAATCAGGGTAGGAAGTTCAGGCACTGGCCGCACTAGGATCAGAGACTTTGGGTTCAGAACTGGCCACACCGGGACCAGGGAACCTCACGTCTTCACTAGTAGAACACCACGCTAGTTAATGACTGAATTTGTTGCTTTGTGACTCCTTAAAGGGGTGGGAGTCTTTTATACAAGATGACTCCCAGCTATTGGCTGGGAGCCATCTTGCAGGTGAACATTAATACTAAATGCCTCTCAGCTATAGACTGAGAGCATTTCATTATATGTGCGCACTGCTCCTTCAAGAGCAGGGGAGCGCAAGTGCACTAGCCGCTGTGACGCAGTGACCCCTGTTACAGCTAGGGATGCTGTATGTTCTCCCCAGGATACGCATGGATGCGTAATGAGCCTATGGGAATGCAATGGTGAAGCAGTGACCGATGTCACAGGTAGGGGGTCACTGTCTGTTCTCCCCAGGGTGTGCATGGAGACGTATGAAGTCCATAGCTGTGCATGGCAGTCATGGGCATAGCTGTGACTGCAGTGCAGACTGATAATAAAATTAAGTGCTAGTCTTGGATATGTTAGTGTCCAAGGTAGATGTAGGGAAAACCTGCTCTGGAATGGGTGTTTTGAAATTTATTGCAGTATGTCAGTGGTCCAGTCTGTTTCATTTCTGGTCCGGGTTTTCCATGTAGATAAAGGCTACAAGTTCTGAGTTAAAATCCCTGTAGTGAGGGGTATGGGGGTGTCAGGTGCAGAATCAGTGTCAGTCTGGTGTGTGCTGATGTGCAGAGCAGAGGCCTGTAGAGCGCTGGCTGTGTGTGTGAAGCAGCGCAGGCCAGTGGAGCCAGCAGCCAGGGCAGCTGAATAGCCTGGCACCCGCAGCATACACAGTGATGCAAGTCATCCACTGTAACTGATCTCCAATGTGTGCAATCCTGTGCCCGGAGGTGGATGTCCTGTGCCCGAAAGAGGACTGGCGTGTGTAACGATTGCAGAAAACAGGTGAATACGGTGCTCGGCTGCGATCCGGAGGATATCCTGGACTGTGTATGGCTGTGTGAGTAAAGAGACTGTGATGCAGCGGTTCAGGACACTCTCGGGATCTAGTCAGAAGAAGGGCTGGCGTGTGTAGGGTCTGCAACACGAAATGCTGTGTGAGTACAGAGACTGGGTTACAGCGGTGCAGGGCACCCACAGGAACTAGTCAGAGGAGGACTAGCATGTTTAGTGCCTGCAACGTGTAATGCTGTGTGAATAGAGTCGGATACGGTGCACAGACACACACGGGAACTAGTCAGAGGAAGACTGGCGTGTTTATTGTCTATAAAATGAAGGATGCCGTATAATATATATTCTGCAAATGGTGAAATGGATACTAATTATATGCACTATGCACTGAAGTTATATACACTTGTGTGGATTGGACTTTTAATGCTGTGAGGAAACACTTTAAAGAGACCTTTGTGTTTGAATTTTTTGGGTCACTACCTCTTCACTGCTTACGATGCGACCACGGCACTACACCGTGATTTCTTCAATTCTACGCGGATTCTACGCGGATTTCTTCAATTCTACGCGGAAAAATCTGCAGGGCAAAAAACTATGTGTGCACTTAGCCTTAGGCTGGGTTCACACGTAGCAGAACTCTCGCGGAAATTACCGCGAGAATTCCGGAATTCCATTCCACGGGAAAATCGCATTTTAAATTCCCGCGATTTTCCCGCAGAAAAACTAGCATTTTGCAAGCGTAATTAGCTTGCAGAATTGCTAGCGTTTTCCAAGCGATCTGTAGCATCGCTTGGAGAACTGTTTGACAGGTTGGTCACACTCGTCAAACAGTGTTTGACGAGTGTGACCAACTTTTTATTATTGAGGCCGCCTATGCGGCATCAATAGTAAAAGATAGAATGTAAATAATAATAATAAAAAATATATATATATTGTTATTCTCACCTTCCGACGTCCCGCGCAGCCTTCCCGCCTCTCTCCGCGTTCCCGTTCCCAGTAATCCTTTGCGACAATTACCGCGATGACGTCCGTTCTCGCGGGATCGCGACATCTCGTGGTCATGCGCGAATGACAGCGAGACTTCGCGATCCCGCGAGAACGGACGTAATCGCTCACAAAGGATTACTGGGACCGGGAGCATGGAGAGAGGCGGGACGTCGGAAGGTGAGAATAACAATATTTTTTATTTTAAATTCTATTTTTTACAGGGATATGGTACCCAAAGCCCGGAGGACAGTCTCCTCTCCTCCGGACCTTGGGTACCATCCGCAAATGTTCTGCTTTCTTTTCGTATGGTGTGCACAGCCACATGCAGAAAGTAAGCAGAACAATGCATTCCTATGGGCGCGGGATCGCCGCGATTCCGCGAAATTAATGAGCATGCTGCGTTTTTTACCGCGAAGCAATTCCGCCACGGTAAAAACCGCAGCATTAGCACAGCATTGCGGAATCCCATAGGAATGCATTGGATGCTTATTTTTCGCGGCAAAATCGCGCGGTAAAAACCGCCGCAAAAACGCCACTTGTGAACTCAGCCTTACAGATATCACTTAGGCCCTGTGCACACGGTGCAGTTTCTGTGCAGTTCTGCAGCAGATTTGGCCCTGCAGAACTGCAGCAGAACTGCACGTGATGTACAGTACCATTTAAGGCTATGTAAAGCAAAAAACGCTGTGCACATGCTGCAGATTTGGTGCGGAATGAGAAGCAGCATGTCGCTTCTTTTGTGCGGTTTTGCTGCAGTTTTCCACCTGCTCCATTATAGAAATCTGCAGGTGAAAACTGCAGGGGAAATCCGCACAAAAACCGCACTAAATCTGCACTAAAACTGCACGTAAAACGCAGTTCATTTTATCTGCAGATTTAGTAAAATCTGCGTGGAAAATTCCACAGCAGAATCCGCACTGTATGCACATAGCCTAACAGTAAAGAGACTGATACAGACGGAAGAGGACCCTGCCCTTTCGGGCTAAAGCCCCCGTCACACATAACAATGTCCCAGCGATCCCACCAATGATCCGACATGGATGGGATCGCTGGGACATCGTTAGGCTGATCGCTGGTGAGCTGTCACATAGACAGACCCAGCGATCAGGACCAGCGATGCTGGACGCTGGTTTCTAATGTATACGTCGGGTATGGATACCCGACGTTTACATTAGAAACCAGCGTCCAGCATCGCTGATCGCTGGTCTCTCGCTGCCACACGCAGCGATGCATGCTGGGCAGCGGGAGACCAGCGATCGAAAAACGGCCCAGGCCGCTCGAGCATGATCAGCGATAACCGGCAGGGGGGCCGGTCGCTGATCCCCGTCACACACAGCGATCTCGCTGGCGAGATTGCTGATGTGTCACAAAATCAGCGATCTCGCTAGCGAGATCGCTGTGTGTGACGGGACCCTAATGGACCCGTCACATTTAGTGATGCACCAGCGATCCCAACCACAATACGACCCAGTCAGGATCGCTGGTGCATCGCTAAATGGTCGCTAGTGAGCTGCCAAACAGGCGGATCTCACCAGCGATGTAGCGGCGGTCGTTACCTGTCAGACGCGGCGATGAAGACGTCCACCCGCCCGAGTCCACGCGTCGCTCATCGGCGCCAGCAGGAAGTGGCCGACGAGAAACGGTCCAGGACGTTCTCGCGCGATCAGCGATAGCCAGCGGGGGAGCCGGTCGGAGGTAAGTATCACACATAGCGATATCGCTAGCAATATCGCTGCTGCGTCACAAAATCAGTGACGCTTTAGCGATATTGCTAGCGATATCGCTATGTGTGAAGCCCCCTTTTACATGCTACAGGATGATGGGGAAAGAGACAGTAGGTTGGGGGGTTGCAGCAGTTCCGGTGTTGGTTGAGGTGATATCTCCGGTAGTGGTGAGAAGGTAGCGGAGTCATTGCAGGCTGTAGGCTTTCTTGAAGAGGTGGGTTTTCAGGTTCCGTCTGAAGGATCCGAATGTGGTTGATATTCGGACATGTTGGGACAAAGAATTCCAGAGGATGGGGAATATTTGGGAGAAGTCTTGTAGGCGGTTGGGTGAGGAGCGAATAAGTGTGGAGGAGAGAAGGAGGTCTTGGGATGACCGGAGATTACATGAGGGTAGGTATTGGGAGATTAGTTCGGAGACATATGGGGGAGACAGGTTATAGATGGCCTTGTAGGTCAGTATTACTAATTTGAACTGGATACGCTGAGGGAATGGGAGCCAGTGAAGAGATTTGCAGAGGGGAGAAGCGGAGGAGTAGCGAGGAGAAAGATGAATTAGTCGGACAGCAGAGTTAAGGATGGACTGTAGAGGAGCGAGGGTGTTAGCAGGGAGACCACAGAAAAGGATGTTGCCGAAGTCGAGGCGGGAGATGATGAGGGCGTGCACAAGTATTTTAGTAGATTGAGGGTTGAGGAAAGGACGGATTCTGGAAGTATTTTTGAGTTGGAGGCAACAGGAGGTAGAAAGAGCTTGGATGTGCGGTTTGAAGGACAGGGTAGAGTCAAGTGTTACTCCGAGGCAGCGGACTTCCGGTACTGGGGAAAGCATGATGTCATTAATTGTGATAGATAGGTCAGGTAAGGAAGATCTGTGAGATGGAGGAAAGATGATGAGTTCAGATTTGTCCACATTGAGCTTGAGGAAACGAGAGGAGAAGAAGGAGGATATGGCTAATAGACACTCCGGGATTCTGGACAGCAGAGAGGTGACATCTGAGCCAGAGAGGTAGATCTGAGTGTCATCAGCATAAAGGTGGTACTGGAATCCATGGGACTTTATGAGTTGACCCAGGCCAAGGGTATAAATTGAGAAGAGTAGGGGTCCTAGAACAGAGCTTTGGGGGACTCCAGGACTCCAACAGAGAGAGAGTGGGATGAGGAGGTAGTGTGGGAATGGGAGAGACGCTGAATGTGTGGTTGGAAAGGTATGAGGAGATCCAGGATAGGGCGAGGTCTTTGATGCCAAAGGAGGAGAGGATCTGTAGTAGGAGGCAGTGGTCAACTGTGTCGAATGCAGAGGACAGGTCTAGAAGCAGGAGTATTGAGTATTTGCTTTGGCTGTAAGTAGGTCGTTAGTAATTTTGGTCAGGGGCTGTCTCAGTGGAGTGATGGGGGCAGAAACCAGATTGTAGATTGTCAAAGAGCAAGTTAGATGAGAGGTGGGAGGAAAGTCCAGCGTGGACATGCTGTTCCAGGAGTTTGGAAGCGAATGGGAGCAGCGATATTCGGTGATAGCTGGACATAGCAGTTGGGTCGAGGGTTGGCTTTTTAAGGATAGGCGTGATTGTGGCATATTTGAAAGCGGAAGGGAAGGTACCGGACGTTAGTGATAGGTTGAAGAGGTGGGTTAGGGATGGGATAAGTGTGGTGGTGAGGTTGGGGAGGGGGTGGGATGGGATGGGGTCAAGTGCACAGGTTGTGAGGTGCGATTTGGAGAAGAGACGATTAAGCTCCCCTTCAGTGATGTTGGAGAGGGAGGTTATGGGGTTTGGGCATTGGTCTGGTATATAAAGGGGTTGTGGTGGTTGAACGATGAAGACTTGCCTTGTTTGGTCGATCTTATTTTTGAAGTGTGTGTCAAAGTCCTTAGCAGAGATGAGGGGGCAGTGATGGGCGGAGGAGGGAGTTGAAAGTTTTGAATAACGGTTTGAGATTGTAGGATAGGGAAGATACGAGGGTTGTGAAGTAGACCTGTTTAGCAGAGGTGAGGGCAGATTTGAAAGCATGTTACCTGTTTGAATGCAGTGAAGTCGTCTTGCGAATTTGTTTTCTTCAAACGCCGCTCTGCAGCCCTGGACACTTGCCGGTGTTATTGTGCCATGGTTGTCTGTTGGTACGTCGCATCCTGCCATGAACAAGAGGGCAACCGTGTCAATAGCTGATGCGAGAGTGGCATTGTAGAAAGCAGGGGCACTGTCTGTGTCTTGGAGTGAGGATATGGATGCAGTGGTAGAATAGAGTCAGAGAGCGCGTGGGTGTCTAGGTGTGCAAGGTTTCTACGGTGGTGTGCATGTTTCTGGACATGGGTGCCAGGAGAGGAGGAAAGGGATGAGAAAGTGAGTAGATGGTGGTCGGATAGAGGGAGATGGGAGGTGGCGCTCATAGTAATGCAGTAATTCTGCTACATAGAGGTGATCTGCGTATCACATCTATGTAGCAGAGGCAATTGAGCTATGACAGCTTCTAGCCTCCCATGGAGGCTATTGAAGCATTCCAAAAGTTAAAATTTTTTTTAAAAAATATGAAAAGAAATAAAAAAAACAAAAGTTCCAATCACCCCCCTTTCGCCCCATTCAAAATTAATAAAAAAAGCCCCATATATTTGGTATCGCCGTGTTCAGAATCGCCCGATCTGTCTATAAACACAGGATTAACCTGATCGCTAAATGGCGTAGCGACCAAAAAATCCAAACGCCAGAATTACATATTTTTGGTCGGGCGATCAAAATAACGTATCTGCACAAAAGTGTTATCATTAAAAACGTCAGCTCAGCACGCAAAAAATAAGCCCTCACCCAACCCGAGATCACGAAAAATGGAGACCTTAAGGGTATCGGAAAATGGCGCATTTATTTTTAGCAAACTTTGGAATTTTTTTTCACCACTTAGATAAAAAAGAACCCAGACATGTTTCGTGTCTATGAACTCGTAATGACCTGGAGAATCATAATGGCAGGTCAGTTTTAGCATTTAGTGAACATAGCAAAAAACCCAAACAAAAAACAAGTGTGGGATTGCACTTTTTTTGCTATTTCACCGCACTTGGAATTTTTTTCCCGTTTTCAAGTACACGACATGCTACAACTAATGGTGTCATTCAAAAGTACAACTTGTCCCGCAAAAAATAAACCCTCACACGGCCATATTGACGGAAAAACCTCTGAAGGTGCCAATGCCACCACTGCATATCAAGTAATTTGTTACGGCTCTTGACAAGGAGTCAGCAGCTTTCAAGTACCTCCAAGATCTCTTTCCAAAGCTGTCCGAGGCAGCAAAGGTCAAGGTCAAGGCTGGTATCTTCGTTGGATCACAGATCAAGAAGATCATAGAATGTGACGAGTTGGCCAAGCTGCTGAACAGGACGGAGATAGCGGCTTGGAACAGTTTTGTTGCAGTGGATCATGGCTTCCTGGGTAATCACAAGGCTGAAAACTATGCGCAGTTGGTTCAGACTCTCATAAAGAAGTACGCCATAATGGGATCCAGAATGTCTCTCAAAGTCCATATCCTTGACGCTCCTCTTGACAAGTTCAAGGAGAACATGGGCGCTTACTCAGAGGCAAGCGCTTTCATCAAGATATATTGGACTTTGAACGTCGTTACCAAGGACAGTATAACAAAAACATGATGGGGGACTACATTTGAGGGCTTCTTCGAGAAAGCGATTTGCAGTACACTCGCAAATCTATGAAAAAAATACTCATTTCTGAACCTTTTTGAGTGATTTTTGACTGTCTTTGTCTATTTACCATGCAAGTGTTGTTTTTTTTATCAGACCGCATGAACGAAAACCTAATAATTTCTTTTTTTAGCACAATAAATACGAAATTTTTCTGGCCTGTGGTCATAAAATCAAAGTTTGCCCTGAATGTAGTCGTTTTTCCATAGTCTTTAATCATAAATAGTTGAAATATTACACTTGGAAGCCAGGAACCAAAATTGTGTTCTATAGTGAATTATCCAGTCTAATGTACACTGTATTCCGCTTTAACGGTTTAGGTACCTTGTCATCTGAATGTTGACACTTACAGGAATACCTGCTGTTTCACTACATATTTTCTGCTGGACTCTGCTCACATTATCCTATATGTGTATTAGGTTGTGCGCTCTCTTCTGTTTCTGCCCAATGTTGTAGCACACTGGGTTTGTTTGTTTTTGGCAATTTTTGTTTTTAGGCAATTATTTTTTCCTGCTATTCCCCTTTTTTGTTATTGTTCTTCTTAAATCCACCGGATCCTGCTTATTTTATCTCCGAATTCTGTTTCCTGGACTATCAGAAGCCGGATTAATGGAATTTTTCCCATAACATTAGTTTTTTTGGAAGGAAAAAAAAAGCTGGAAGTTTTGCTTAAGCAAAGAACATGAGCTTGGGGGGATCACCGCCTTCCCCCTTCGGGTTCTGATTTTAGGTCGTCCATCTGGTAATTCACGATGATTTCCACTGCTAGATCTGGGTACAAATGAGACTTGGCCTCTCATTACTGGCAGCATTAATTAGATGAATTATTCCCTTTCGGGTGGGCACATTGCCAGTGACGCTCGTCAGCATGTGATGGTGGGTCCACACTGACAGTCCTCTTAACCCACAACCTGCCGGATGGCTCACCCCCTCTTAATAATAGGCTTGTGCCATGTGCGACTTGCGTCACAACAAGGCTGTGTAACCCCTTGGTGGCCGCGGTGCCAGGTTGGCACTCGGTTGGCGCTCTTGGCTTCTGGGCAGGACCCGTGGGTTTTAGAACTCTCGCACTTTTCTTATTATTCGATGCATCTGATTGATTCCGTCTCTCGGTCTCGCCTCCCCTCTCCATCTCTCACCTCCCTCATTCTCCACCGCTCTCGCTCTCTCTCTCTGTATTTGCTGTTACCCTCCTACTCGTTATTTTCCTGCTCTTGCTCTTCCTCTCCCCTTTTTCCTTCCTCTCATTCCTTCGCACTCTCCTTCCTCAGCGCGAGGTACCTGCACATTTCCAAGGTAGGTCACATCTGCCAAATCTTTATACCTGCCTACGGCATTTCCATCGATGCCGCCTTGCACAATGCCCTATGCCAATGGGGAGGGCGCCGCTGCCCATCGGTCCCTGATCATCGCACCTTCCATCTGAACTTTTTGTACTTGTGCAATGGTCTGCGGGGGGGGGGGGTCACTTGCCCTTCGAGGGGTCTGACGATTCTTTGCATGCCATGTATTGTCCTGTACATCTTAGACGCAGCACTTAATTGGCTCCTTGTCTGCGATCTGCACGGTCGTGATGCTCTGAGCACTGTTTGGCGTTGCAATGCTCTGCCTCTTACCTGCCGTATGTGCAATGCTCTGCCTCTTACCTGCCATATGCGCAATGCTCTGCGACATGGGTGCATTTATAATTTCCAATGAGTATTCTGTATCTTTAACATCTGACTTGGGTAGGGAAGCTGTGCAATGCTCTGCAGGCGTTACGTAAGATAACGATGCTCTGCAGCATGTGCGATGCTCTGCGCAGCATGTGATTTTTCTGCACAGCCTGTGACGCACTGCTCGGTGAGCTCATTCCCAGGTTCTGAGTCGTCTCGGGGTTAAGTTGAGCAGGTCCCTGGGGGATATAATCTTGTGCTGTGGGATAATATTCGGGAGAGGGAGGATTTGATCAATTCCGCCCTAAGGAATTTTCAGTTATTTACATTGGGGGCCCTGCGGATGCACGAGATACAGGTGCGCCCACAATGCACCTGTATCCCAGTTTTTTAGGGGGCAGTGGCACAAGCTGGAAAAGTGGGGGGCCGCAAGAAAAAAAATCTAGGCCAGTTGTGCATATTTTCCCGTGTGGGTGTCTTATAAGCAGAGGTAGAGCGATTAATGTATAACACCCTCCTACAGGCTGTGTGGCTGTTGTAACCAGACATCAAATGCCAGAACAGGGGCAGTAATATCCCCAACGTCAGGGTATATTTTATTATGACCCTGGGTCCATGTACATATGCACATTACAGCCCGGATTCATCATGGATTTTGTGCCTTTTGTTGTTTTTTTTTGTATAGTTTGCGTGTTTTGCGCCTTTGTTGTTGTTTGCACCCAATTCATTATTCAATTTGTGCCCTTTTGTAAGACTATTTTATAGGTGCTCCCCTTTTTTTCCCCACTTAGCGGTCAGAGTTTTTCGGCTGATTCATCAATTGCCACTTTTTAAAAGGTCGTGAAATTCGGCACAACTCCACCCCAGTCCCCATACAAACCCCCCTTCCCACTCCAACCACCCTGGCTCCCCAGTGTAGTTTCATGGATGTTTCCAAAATGTAATCTTTTTCCCTATTTTTTTTTTAAAAGATGCGACATTTGCTTGAAAAGTTGCAAAAAGAGGTAACGGCAGGTAGGAAGCCACCTTTTTTTATAAACTTTACGCCAATTCCATGAACCGCGTGTGCCATTATGTTGAATTTGGCGTAATAAATGCCAGCGACAAACCTCAAGTCAAAAAAAAAAAAAGAAACGTGACTTTAAAAATAAAAATAAACCATAAACAGCAAATGATGAATCGGGGCCTATATGTATCGTACCATAGAATAGTCCACAGCACAATGTGCTCACAGCTCATCTCCATCTAGTGGTGAAAAGTGGTATTGCAATATATTTAGATTTTTATTTTGGGATGTGTTAACAAGAATTTTTAGCAGAAAGACATTTTAGTCTGGGGAGAAGCTGGATGAATACTAGGTGGATACAGAAACTTCACCACATCTGTCAGTGGGATGGGTTTAGCAGTGCAGATTAGCTCTCCTGAAATAAATGGGACTGATCTGCAATGCCGCACACTACCTGTAATCACGAATGGCGCCGTTTTTTTTATATAAAGAAAGCAGCCATGTTTTTCTAATCCTGAACAACCATCTTAAAAGAAACAGGGACAATCCCTTATAAAGGCGTCTGGCAGACATGGACACGGGAACTGCGGTCACATTTATCCCCGTCCGTGCCTCTCTATATTCCACCCTCTTTTATGCAACACTCAAAGTGCCTGAGAAGTTGTTTCCTTGGGTCCTTATATCGGGGCGGTCCTCCTTGGCCGCCCTTTCCCTGCTTATGACGTGGAGCGATCTATGGCTGCTGAAGATTTTATATTCAAGTATGTCCGTAATCTTGAAGGTTAGGGAGCCACAAAGGCGTCTCAGGTGTCCATATTTTTTCCTACTAGACCATTATTACCAGTCTCAAACACAAACAGAGAGCACAGAATGACAATTGTGCAGAAATATCCTGCAGTAAAACATATAACAGTAGTCAGCAAGTGCTGATGAAAAGATGATAACAAATACAGGGTATTTAGTCTATACGTTTTTTTTTGCAAAAAAATGTATACCAAGCTGCTTCACTGCGTCAAGGCAACCCTATTGAAGCAGTCCCTATCTAATGTATTTAAAACCTGAACATGTGAACAGTGTCCAAATGAACAGGATAAAGATAGGCCGCTTCCTAGTATGGGCACTTGGTGTAAGCCAGCTCCTTATGTGCATGTCACACAAGAGAGTGGTGGGGTCTCTCAAACCATGCATAGGCACGGAAAAAACTGGATTAAAAACACATGTGACATGCACACATATGAACAAGTCGGTAGTACACTGTTCATACCACCCACTGACTCAAACACAAACAGAGAGCACAGAATGACAATTGTGCAGAAATATCCTGCAGTAAAACATCTTTTCATCAGCACTTGCTGACTACTGTTTTATGTGTGCATGTCACATGTGTTTTTAATCCAGTTTTTTCCGTGCCTATGCATGATTTGAGAGACCCCACCCCTCTCTTGTGTGACATGCACATAAGGAGCTGGCTTACACCACGTGCCCATACTAGGAAGCGGCCTATCTTCATCCTGTTCATTTGGACACTGTTCACATGTTCAGGTTTTAAATACATTAGATAGGGACTGCTTCAATAGGGTTGCCTTGACGCGGTGAAGCAGCTTGGTATACATTTTTTTGCAAAAAAAACGTATAGACTAAATACCCTGTATTTGTTATCATCTTTTCATCAGCACTTGCTGACTACTGTTATATGTTTTACTGCAGGATATTTCTGCACAATTGTCATTCTGTGCTCTCTGTTTGTGTTTGAGTCAGTGGGTGGTATGAACAGTGTCCTACCGACTTGTTCATATGTGTGCATGTCACATGTGTTTTTAATCCATTATTACCAGTCTGTTGGAAATCAGAAAGATAAAGTGTAATGGTGGTGCCTGATGCTGAAGCTCAGTCCCATTCACTTGAACAGGGCTTGAGCAGCAGCCTACTGCAATACCACACCCAGCCACTACTAATGGCATGGCGCTGTGCTTGGTAAACATATAAAGGTGCTTGGCCCTCACTGAATCACAGCGGATCCGACAGTCAGCTGATCAAGGAGCTGTCAGGCCCCTAACGATCTTATATTGATGGCCTACTCTAATGATTGTTAAAGTCTCAGTAGGTCGCTGTAGATGTGGTGTCATCGGCACCATTTTGCCTCCCATTGCAAACGTGAGCGTTTAGGAACACCCCTTTAAAGGGGTTATGCCGTGAACAAAAAAACATTTTATTCAATAGATCTTGGAATAATAATAATTTCCACATTTGGATGTGTTTAAATAAAATGTTCCTGTGCTGAGATAATCTTATAAATGTGTCCTTGTGTAATGGCCGTGTCTGACCCTGCAGGAACAGGTCATATATACCACAGCTCCTGGGCAGGGGAGGAGGAAGTGTACAGACATTACAGCAGGGGGATCACAGCTAATTCTTTGTAAATAAAACATTTTGCTGCGGTTTTGAAACAATATTTTACCTCAAAGAAAGAATCAGTTGTGAAACTGTGCTGTAATGTCTGGATAGTCTTTTTCTTCCTCCCCTGCCCAGGAGCTGAGGTATAGCCCACCTGTTCCTGCATGGTCGAACACAACCATTACTGTGGGGCACATTTATATGATTATCTCGTGACAAGAACATTTTTTTTAAACATATCCAATTGGAGAGTTTATTATTATTCCAAGATCTGTTGATTAAAGTGTACGTTTGTTCGTGGCAAAACCACCCCTTTAAATGACGGTTACAATAACAAACCCACCATCATTGAGGCTCAGGAGCTTCTAGGTTACGTCTGTGAAGGTCACCCATGCAAAAACCCCTTTCCTAAAGCTTCTACCTCCTCCCGTGTAGGTCAGTCATGGATCCCCCTCTCACTGCGCCACATGGTATTCAGATCAGTGACATAAGCTGCGACTCATTCCGCGTGTCCTGGGAGATGCCACCCTACGATGCCAGGCGGGTCACCCACTACTTCATAGACCTCAATAAGACAGGAGGACATAAGGAGAACAAGTTCAAGCATCGGGTAAGCCACGCCCTAGCCCGTATTCCAAGTCCACGGTCAGACATGCCTTACTGTGAATCACTAAACCTGTCCTTGTATCACCCTCCGCAAAGGATGTTCCAACCAAACTGGTGGCAAAAGCTGTGGTGCTGCCGATGACGGTGCGAGGACACTGGTTCCTGAGCCCCCGCACAGAGTATACACTGGCTGTACAGACGGCGATGAAGCGCAGTGACGGGGAATACACTGTGTCCGGCTGGAGCGAGACACTTCGCTTCTGTACAGGAGGTGAGGAATTAATCATCTGATGGAAACATGGCCTATTGGACTGTGGCGCGCCGCGCTCTGCTAGTTCTCACAGACATTGACTACAGTGGGGGCATGTGCACTTCTGCTCCATTCTGGACCGGACTGATAGGCCCCTTTCTCAAGGATCCAGAACCCTAATGTAGGGATTCCTAGGTGTCCTAGCGGTCGGACCATTGCAATCAGCAACTTATCCGCTATCTCTTTGATAGGGGGGAATCGGGGATAACTTGATATTTTTTGGGAACAACCCTTTAAACCCATTTAGGACTGATTAAAGAGAATCTGTCACCAGGTTTCTGCTACCTAATGTTGGAGCAGCATAATGTAGAGACAGAGACCCTGATTCCAGTGTTGTGTCACTTACTTGGCTGAAGTTTTGATAAAAATCACTGTTTTATAAACAGGAGATCATCACTAGAGGACTAATAAACCTGCTGCCAGGTAGTCCTCCAAATTCATGAGCTGTGGGTAACCCCACCTCCACCACTAATTGTCAGCTTTCTGTCTATGCACAGTGCACATGGGAAGCTGACAGTTTTTCTTTAATATTGTAGTTAAAAAAAAAAAAAGAAATAGAATTTAAAAAAAATAATAAAGTAGGTACTGATCCCAGAAAATAGACACTTTTTTTTTTGTTACCATTGATGGGTGTTGTAAAAATTCTTAAGTTCTGCATATTACTACTATCTTTGTGTATATATGTTTTGATTAATTTTATTTTGGGGGGAGGGGTTACCAAAAATAAACAAACCTCCATTTCAGAGGTTTCTGGGGAAACTTGGTACACGTGATCTTTCGATCTTCATTACAGATTACGCCATGGAGCAGGTGAAACAATTACAAGAGAAATCTGAAGGGATCGCTGGACGTATGTTGTCATTCCAGGTCTTCTACCGGAACCAGACAGCAGAATATTTTCAGCATGTAAGGTATGTCTGCCCTTGTTGTTGTAGAGCCTATGCAGCTCCTTCACATAGCTGGCTGCTCTGCTGCTTGAGACAGCTTTCAGGAACTAAGCAATGCAGGAATGAAGCTGATCAAATCATATGCAGGCAAAAATAATACCAATAAAACAATTGCCATGTAAAAAATTTTTTTTTTTTTATACCTGCATCGATGGAAAAAAAATTACAGATCTCAGGAAATAATTACACTTTTTGTTTTTAATAAAATTCTATTTTTTTTTTAAAGAAGTAAAATATTAAAGAAACACTACACTCCTTAACAATGCAATTACACCAAGAAGGAAAAGTTATGGAATTATGGAAAATCACAGGATGGCTAGACATAATACTGACCTGCAAATTATGAAAATATGGTATTTTCAAAACATCTCAAATTATTGAGTATGTGCGCCACGTGCAGAAATCCCAACACTTACAGCCTCGACTGCTATCAATGGGGTTATTAATGGTCGTCTGAGGAATGTTCTACCGGTCTGAATACACTTGGGCAAATCATCAAAACCCGCTGCTGGCAGCTACTTTGTAATTGCCGACCAAAGACGTCCCAGATGTGCTCAATGGGAGACAAGTCCGGAGGCGCTGCAGGCCATATCTTCATTGTGTCACAGGAGCTGTTTTTCAACACAACAACGCCAGGTCACATGTTGCTTTTGCTACTGTGAGCTGCCTGTGTAGCCTATGGCTATTTGCACACCGAGTGTTTTGAGGCTTTCGATAGCTCATAGGCTTGGGGTGTTTTGGAAGTTTTCTTCTTTAAGCACTTTTTTGCAGCCTTTTCATTGGACAGTGCCTAGTTTGGAGGTATTTCCTTCAGTTTATTCCTCCAATAAGTGACAGGCAGACCCTGAATCAGTATTGGCATTTTTTTTAAGTCACTATCATTTTTTTTGTTTTGTGGTATTAGTATTTGGTGCCAAATACTTTTTTTTTTTTAAATCCTTTTTATTGAGTTTTCAAAGAAAGACACATATAAGCACAAAAGTCAAACATAATAAGTAGTACATCTCAAAAGTGCCTTTACAAATACCCGTTTAATATGAACAATCCAGAATTGCTGGTAGAAATTGCCAAATAACACAACAGTGTAACCCCCCCATTCCCCCCTACCTTCCAATTTACTCATGTGATGCTTTCATAATCATAAATGAACTTTACACCTCTCGACCTGGTTCTCCCTCTACTTTCCTGCCCCGTTTCATGACCATGGGTCTACCCCTAATCTCAAGCCACCCAACGTGCCCTGCAAGTCTTCTAGGTTGTACCAGGATGTGTTCCGGAAGGGTGAGACCAGAGCAATGATGTCCTCTCTGGAAAACTGTTGCAAAATAAAATCCTTCCATTTTGAGAAAAATGTTGTTGTCTTACTGTCTTTGTCGCTTTCTGCTTCTATTTTCTCTAGAGTCATCACCCTCTTTAGTTCCATCAGCAGCTGGCGGAGACCCGGTATACTCCCATCCAACCATTGTCTTAAAATAAGTCTTTTGTACAGGATTGCAGTTGTGTGCAGTAGCTGAGTGTTTGACTTGGTCAGCCTTAAATCAGTGCTCTTATGAAAAATCCATAGCATTTTGTTTAGTGGGAAGTGTATGTTCATCAGGCCTCCCGCCCAATTTTTAATTTCCTCCCACTGAGTGTGTACGAGACCACATTCCCATATACCGTGGAACATGTCTGTCTTGGGGGTGTCACATTTTGGGCAAGCCTGCCGCCTCTCCTTGTGAGTTTGTGTGACCGGTAAATTGAAGCCTAGTATGGCTCTATGTATCATTCGGAAGTGAGTATCCCTCCATCTTTCATTACTTACATGCTTGCGCAGCTCATTTCACCCAGACAGAATCAATTCCCGTACCCCCGTTTCCTGCAGTCTAGTTTCCCACCCCTTGAACAGCTCTTGTGGACCTGAAGGCAGTAGGGTTCCCCCCATGGTCCGGTAAATAGTTGAGATATTCACTTCAGATGTGTGTCTTGAAAGAAGATTGTCGAGTTCGGAAGGATAACACTCTTTATGTATGTCTCGTAATTTGGAGAATATATGGTGTCGCAGCTGAGCATATTGCAAGATATGAGAGGGGTCAAGTCCCCACCTGAGAAAAATCTCGTCTGCCGTCATCCATCTATTTTCTTGAATCTGCATCAGGTCCCCCATAGTTCTAACTCTTTTATCCCTCCAGATTTGAAACAGAGCATTATCTTTTCCCTGACTAAAGTCGGGCTGTCCCCATGGTGTCAAATATTTAGATATCCTCCATGACATGCCTAGTTTGCATCTTATGGCCTTCCAAGCCGCCCTGGTGTCCCGAATGATCACTGAGTTTCTCACCTTCGGGTCTAATGTCGTGCTTGAGGAGTGCAAGATCGCGGTGAAGGTCCCAGGGCTTACACCAGTCCGACTCCAATGTGTAGTCTGAGTGTCTGCTAGTGTGTCTTAGCCAGTCAAGAATGTGTCTGGCAATGCAGGCCAGATTGTACCCTCTGATGTTGGGCAGTGCTATCCCCCCTCATCCCGCGATAGCATCAATATACGTTTGCTGATTCTACTTTTTCTTTCTCTCCATAGAAAGTCAGAAAAGGCTTTGTTGAGCTTGTTTATATCTACATGTCTTAAAAGGAGGGGCAATGTTTTCAGGGGATACAGTAGACGGGAAAAGCTGATCATCTTGATCAGATAGCTCCTTCCCAAGAGCGACAGTGGCAAGTCTTTCCACCTTTTTAGTTCCTGTATTATTTTATTTATAATGGGGGCATAGTTAAGTCTATAGATATCTCTTGAGTCTTTCCCCAAAAAGATCCCCAAATATTTTATCGCCTTGCTTGCTATTGGTATGCCATGTATGGAAGCTTGTCCCCGTTCTAATTGGTCAATTCCATGAGGCCTATGAGTAAGAAACATAGCCTCGCACTTAAGTTTTATTAAGTCTAAACCCCGATATCTCTCCGAAGGTATCCAACTCCCTCATTAAGCCAGGAAGGCCTCTACTTGGGTCTGCCATATAAAGAATAATATCGTCCGCAAAGAAACTAGATTTTATCTCTCTTTCGCCCACTTTAATCCCTTGGAAGCTTGGGCCCGCATTGATAAACCTGGCAAGCGGCTCAATGGCTAGATTAAACAATAGCGGCGAAAGGGGGCAGCCCTGTCTCGTACCTCTCCCTAATGATATTATGTCTGACAAAAACCCCAGTGTATGAACTCTGGCTTTGGCATTAGTATATATCGAGGACAGGAGGTTTCTGAATCCTCCCTGCACACCAAACTTATCCAGCACCTGCTCTAGCCATGGCCACCCCACACTATCAAACGCTTTTTCTGCATCTAGCATGACCATGGCTGGAGCTTCTCCCCAATGGTCTCCCAGCCTCACTGCCTCCAGCACCAGCATTATGTTTCCTACCGCCGATTTCCCCCTCTCAAATCCCGCTTGTTCAGGTCCCAATAGTTTAGGAAGAATCCCTGCCAGTCTGTCTGCCATAATTTTTGCCACAATTTTTAAATCCTGGTTGATCAAAGAGGGCAAAAGTTGGCCGGGTTATCTGTGGGTTTATCGCCCTTTGGGATGTGTTTAATATAGGCTGTGTTCATGTTATCAGAAATGGCTTGGCCTCTCAGGAAATCATTTTATAGATTTTTCAAATGCGGGGCTATCTGGTCCTTCAAAATTTTATAGGAGGCTGGCTTCAAACCTGTCCGGCCCAGTGGCCTTATGAATATTTAGATCCCCAATTACTCTAGAAATCTCTTCCTCTGTTATTTCCCTGTTTAACTCTAATAAATCAGTTTCAGAGATCAACGGGAGTTCCACTCCCTCCAGCCATCTCCTTCCCTGCACCTGATCAGACCGTTGGGGTTCGTATAGAGAAGTGTCGAACCTCCCCAAAATGCTGTTTATTTCTCGCGGGTCAGTCGTTATGGAGTCATCTTGTCTTTTGAGTGCTGCTATTTGAGTCCCTGGACGTCTACCTTTGGCTAGGTTAGCCATCATGCATCCAGCTTTGTCACCAAACCTGTGGAACTCGGCATCCCTCAATGACTTCCCCAACATCTTCTTTCTGGCCCACGTGTCAAATTCTGACTTCACTTCCAACCAAGTTCTTTTATTGACCTCAACGGGGTGCCCTTGAAACTTATTGTACGCTTATCTAACAGAGTTACTTGTCTATGTTGGTCGGTCACTCTCCTCTTTATCACTAAAGTGTGTGCTATTATTTTACCTCTGAGAACGACTTTAGCCGTCTCCCAGAGTAGTGTGTGATCCATTGTGGATTGATGGTTGTGATGCAAATACTCTGACCACCGCTCTCCCAACAGTTTGGCGAAGTCTGTCTTTTAAGAAATGAGGGAACCTCCATATTATGTCCGAGCCTTTTGGGTGCATATCAAATAAGGTCAGGGCAACTGGAGCATGATCTGAAATAACCAGCTCACCTATCTCGGCCTCCTTAACCTTTGCAGTTAGGCTCTCGCTAACCAGGAACATGTCAATACAGGACCATGAATTGTGCAGGTGTGAATAGTGGGTGTATTGCCGCTCGACCGGATGATGCTGTCTCCACACATCCCTGGTCATTAGATCAGTTGCAAAATTGCACAGAGGAGTTTCCCATCCCCGTCGTAGAGCTGCTTCCACCCCTCCCACTTTTCGATCTGTCCTCCAAATCCAGCATTACCTCAATCATGTCTCCTCCAATTATCAAGTTATGTGCGCCAGAAGTCATAATTGAGGTGCAAAGGGTTTGGAAAACACATTCCTGGCCGAGTTGGGGGCATAAACATTATGGATGTCTAATATTCCGCTAGGAGTTTCTAAGACTACTCTGACATGTCTTCCTTGATCATCATGTTGGTACGTTTCCAGTTTGTGTGGAAGTGTTTTGTTGACCAGAATGATCAGCCCCGCCTGCCTTCCCTTGGCTCGCGACCCATAAACCTCTCCCACCCAAAAGTCTGTGCATGCGGAAAATGTCATGTTGAGGCAAATGTGTCTCCTGGAGCAGGACTATGTCACCACGTAATCTTTTCAGGTGCCTGAGTATCAAGGATCTTTTTTCCGGGGTCTTGAGATCCTTAACATTCCATGTTATGATCTTAACCATGTGGCTCAATAACAAGCGATCTGTCTGTGTAAAAAGTATTGGGCGGGATAGCCAAAGTCCGCCCTCAGGAGTGTTATGAGAAGTGAACCAAATCTTGACGAAAGCATCTAAAGTGTTACAGCACATATCAAGCCAAACCCAACTAGTCCCCAAACTGAATACCCCAACATGGGAAACATTTTCAACATTCCCTTCCCCACCCATTTTCCCCCCCCTTGCCATGTATATCACTAGTACTTCCATTTTTTCCAACATGGCCCTCCACCACCTTCTCCTCAACTTGGCCAACTTGACATAATTGCAGTACCGGCTGTATATAAAGAAAAAGAAAAACTTTGGAAATATAAAGACATAAAAATTGGGAACGGATAGAGTACAATCAACTTATATCTACGTGTCTGGATGAACGTGCTGCAGCAATTCTCAAAAGTTTGTGAGACCTTCTTCACTTTCGAGTAATCACGCAACGATCTAAGATACAACATCAACCGACACCATCAATGAGATCCTCCTGTCTGGATATGTCCTTGTAGAAAAGCCTTCCTAGTGAAGCTCTCATGTCTTCAGGCGGTCTGAGCGGTTGCCGCTTTCCTCACTTTCTCTTTCCTCGTCGAGATATCCATTGGGAGATCTCGTGGGAGATGACATGAACTCCCTCGTGGCTTCGCTGGAGTCCCTCCAAATTTTAAAGGAGCCATCCGTGTGCCTCGTTTTGAGGACAGCAGGGTAAAGTAGCTGGAACTGGATGCCTTTCTTGTAGAGGAGGCTACAGACCTCACTGAAGGCCCTGTGTTTTTAGTAACTTCTGGTGAAAAATCCTCAAAGATGACAACCTTATGTCCTTGGAGCATGAGTGGCTGTCGCCTAGCACTAAAAAGGCGCAGAATTTTGTCCTTATCCTTGAAATCCAGATACTTTGCAATAGCCTGGCGAGGTCTCTTAGTACGTTGGTCACCGTGCCCCGCTCCACTTAGGCGCGTGTTTCTGGCCATGCTCCCTCCAGGTGGGCCCAACCTGTGTGCTCTTTCCACTTTGCACTTATCTTGTATTCCTAGGGCTGTAGGCAGTTCTTGCTAAAAAATGTCATTGAGTTGCTGATATGTGATAGATTCGGGTAGCCCCATTAGCCGCAGGTTATTTCTTCGGGACCTGTTTTCTAGGTCCTCAAGTTTGTCCCTTAGCCATGTGCCTTGTTTTCGGGACACTTCCATCACCTGTTCAAGCTGAATTGTCCTATCTTCCATATCCGACACCCTCTGCTGCACCTTGCTGGCATGTTGCGCTGTTATTTCGTGTATCTCTTCTAAAGCGTCTTTTACTGCCTCCTTCAATGCGGACTTTATATCTCCCGTGAGGTATCCTGCCACCTCTCTTGCCAGCTCCCTGCAGACTCCCTGTATAAGCGTCCCTGTCACCGGACCTTCCCCGCTCTGTGATTCCGGCCGGCGGTCTCCTTTGGGGCTTATGCGGGTTGCCCATGTCTCTCCCCGTTCTGACCTGGGTATTTTGAGCTGCGCCTCCGGGTTTCCCTTGCTCCTGAGCTTCCCGCTCTGTGGCGCTGCTGCAGCCGCCGCCATCTTGGGGATCTCTCCTGCCGTCCCACATGCTCCCGCGGCTCTGCTCTTGCCACCCGTGCTTCGGAGCCAGCGGTCCACGGTGCCTCCGGTATGCGGTGATGTCAGCGGTCACCTTACCTGTGAGTAGCGGAAGTCTGTGCCAAATACTTTTAAATGGGGCACATGATTCAGGATTTTGGCACACAGCAAAAAAAAAAAATGGTCAGCCTTAAACTGTTCCTTTTTGCTGGCAAATTTGCACGTTTTGCAAAAATGTCGCAAAGATTGCGCCAAAATACTGATGTACTCAAAAATACACTAGGATGGGGGGGGGGGGAGAGGAAGGACTTGAGTAGCATGGCACCAAATTGTGACTTTTTAAAAACTCACAATTTATGAAATCAGGCGAAAATGGAATCGCTAAACTTTGCCCACAAAAGCGAATAAAAACAGGAAAGCACATATAAAATAAGCTAAAAAAAAGGCGCAAATAGAATAATGAATTAGGTGCAAAAAAAAAAGTCAATATCAACTGAATAGGAGGAGACACAGATTAGATATTAGAAAAAACTTTTTGACAGAGTGATCAATGAGTGGAACAGGCTGCCACGAGAAGTGGTGAGGTCTCCTTTAATAGAAGTCTTCAAACAGAGGCTAGACAGACATCTGACTGGGATGATTTAGCGAATCCTGCTTTGAGCAGGGGGTTGGACCAGATGGCCCAGGAGGTCCATTCCAATTCTATGATCCTTTAATGAGCCTTGCAATGACTTAGGATAAACGCCAAACCAGAATCTCAATTTGCTTACTTGGTGTTTCAGGGTTATTGCTCCTCATCAGTGCAAAGTATGAGATCTGATGTGACTAGGTGAGAGACTCTGGCCTGGGGTGTAAGGGGTAAGGTTTATCCTTGTGGAGAGTGCATATCTAATTTCCCAGAGCAGCATGCATGGCTTATAAGTCACCTCACGCTATCATCCCTTCTTGGTGTTCAGTGTTGAGGAGGGAATACAAGTCTGGTATCTTTGTAATCGTCCTGACCTGCAGAATCATGTTGTCAGGTCATAACGTGCACTGTATAAGGCTATGTGCACACGTAGTTTTCAGTGGTGCGGATTTTTCCGCGCGGATTTTGGAAAAACCTCAGGTCAAAAAGACCTGCGGTTTCACACCTCTACAATGGAGATGTGAAACCGCAGCGGATTCCGCACAAACAATTGACATGCTGCGGATTGTAACCCGCGGAAAAATCCGCAGCATGTGTACAGCATTTTGGTTTTACCATTGGAAACAATGGTACTGTACAACGCAGCAGAAACTGCTGCGGACCCGCAGGGCCAGAATCATTGCGGATCCGCAGCAGAATCCGCACCGTGTGCACATAGCCTATATGAAACTCAAAAACTAAAATTCGAGTACAGCACTTCCTCCTAATAAAATTCTGTGTATTTTTTTATTTTGTTCTCATTTTAGCGAAGGGTGAGGTTGTATTATCCATTACTAGTTAGAGGAGTATAATCATTTTTGGAAATTAACGTACATATTTTAACGCCCATTTTTTCCCCCCTTTTTTGTGTAATTTGGACAGGGACAAGTGGGGAGGCATTATGCTTCCAGCCCTGAAAGACCAGAGCGGAAGTCATGGATCACCAATCAGTGGCACACTCCATGGTATATTTTTCAGTTGCAACACAGAATTCAACACCGGTCTGCCCCCGCACGACTCTCCCTATGGGAGATGGAGGGTGACGATTCCAGCCGGGTATCTCTTCAACGAAAACACGCACCTGTACTTTGCCGACTTCTACTGCATGTACAGTGCCTACCACTACGTCGTCCTAGTACTGGCTCCTCGAGGGTCTCAAGGCGATGCCTTCTGCAGTGCCCGTCTGCCGTTGCTGGACCCACAGAACAACCCTTTCCTGACCCGGGGTGAGCAGGGAACTTACTGGCACGCACAAGATCTTCTACTGGAGATAGTCTACACGGAACCAGTGCCAATGGGCATGGGGCAACTGTCAGAGATCAAAGGGCATCAGCTGATGAGTCTTTCCACGGCCGACGCCAAGAAAGATCCCAGCTGTAAGGTGTGCAATATCTTCGGTGGGCGCTAGGGAGCCAAGCGTAGTTTAGTGTTCGTCAAGTTAAAGGGATTTGTTTGTGCTGCTTATGGTGTTGAAAGTGTAATTAGCGCATTTCCAAAACCAGTCCCCACAGAAAACACAAGTCCTAAAATTGTGGGAACCGAGTAGCGTAGCATCTCAAACTACTTCTTGGAGAAACGAGCTGGAAGATGAAACTGGATGTTTCTGCAGAGGAGAAAACCAAGGTTCTTGGAAAGTTATGGATAGCATAGGGATATTCATTATTTATGGCACAATGAGATGGCGGTAAAAAAATATGGATACAAACTGGGCCTCATGTTTCCAAAAAGTCCCAATGATCTTGCTCACTGGAAACAACTGGGGTTGGGCATTCACGTTCTGAAGGAACGCAGAGCTCGGAATGTAGCGGGTAATGAAGGAACGTTCGGGACGATTTGGTATGGGAGGCGCATTGTTGTCATTCATTATACTCGTGCCTCAGGGAAGAAACTGTATAATTGAAGAGATTTGAAAAAAAAAAAAAAAAAATACGGCTGTTCCTATTGAACCTCCTATTCACAGGTTGTGCAGCTCAGTCCTATTGCAGTTAATGGGGCTGGATAAATCACATAACCGACCCCCTATTTAGAGCCATGTAGTGATTGCTATGTGTAGACGTCCAGCACAGTCGTTCATGTCCAGATGTTAACGCGATATTGACAATCCTCATATATAATGTATATACATACGATCACCTACACGTGTTACAGTGGTGATATACTTTTCTGGTCATGTACTTTTTTTTTTTTTTTATAAACAGACCATGAATGTGCATGTTCTTGCGTGTGCGCAACGTCAGCTATCCCGTTACCTATACCTTCTAATCAACTATATTCATAAAATGTATTGTTTGATTTAAGGACAAAGTTCTGTATTTCTATTAAAATTTTGTGATGGAAAAAGATGGGAGTATTGTTTTTTATATTCAGTAATTTTTTTTTTTATTTCCATGCAATGAGCCCATATATAAAAAAAAAAAGTTTAGAATTGGTTAACAGAGGTCAGACAATTGAAACGCTCCATTTTTTTTTATATGGATTCTATTTCAAATTCCACATTAAAAAAAAAAAAAAACACGATTCAAATCCACGTCCATAGAGGTTTCCTTTTGCTTGTATTTAAAAATCACCAATATAGCCCGTATGCCTTTTTTTCTTTTACATATGGTTAAAAAGTCAAAAACACCACTTTCTTAAAAACCGCAAAAAAAATAAGTTACGGTAATAAAATTGTATGCACTTACTGAGCCTAATTGGACAGCAGCTATAATGAGCGTTATTCAAGCTGAAGCATCGGTGCATTACATAGTAAATAGATTTTTATGTGCACCTTGTAATGCTTAATTTTACCAGTGGAGGCACTGCAGGGAAAATGAATACTTGTTGATTAATAGGTTATTCCCAAAATCACGAGCTATCTATGGAGTAGGAGATAAGTTGCTCGCTCACTGTAGGGCATCAATCTGCTAAAACCCAAGCCGGGGCTCAACAGCCTCATCCTGTATGGAGTAGAGGTTCCTGTGCTCAACCTCCTCTCCATTCATTGTCTGTCAGAGAAAGCTGAGCACTGTCCTTGGCCATTTCCAGGAGCGCCATGGAAAATGAATGGAACAGAGGCCGAACATGTGCATCTCCATTCTATTTAGGACGGAACTGCGGAGCCTCGATCTCTGGATCGTTGGGGGTCCCAGATGTCGAACTCCCAGTGATCAGCAAGTTCTCCCTTTTAAATGGATAGGGAAAAAATTAGTCATTTGGGAAATTACTAGGAACGAGCGAATTGCTTCGGATAAGTCATTATTCGAATAGCTATAGCATTTGCCGAATAGCTGCCTCAGGAACCCAGATACCTGGAGCGCTCCCGATAATCAGCTGTTCGGCGCCGCCGCTGCATGTGTGACAGTCACAACACATCTATATATATATATATATATATATATATATATAAATAAACATTGAAAGAATGTGTGTGTGTATCACCAACCAATCAATCACTATGCATCTTTCATTTCACCAGAGCTGTTTAAAAGAAGCTGAGCTGTGATTGGTTGCTATGAGCAACAGTTTTCTCACTCCACGACAACACCTCAGCAGACGCTGACCGGGTGGGAGAAAACTAGCATCCCCGGGAACATAATCTCCCGGCCATTGTCTGCCCCCCAGAAAGCAGCTGAGAGCACATGACAGAAATGAATCACCCTCCCTGCCCATATCCCCATCACACATCCTCCATCCCATAGGCACATCTTCCCTCTTAAAGAGATCCCCGGTATGGAAGTGAGGGCAAATCCACTCTTCGCTTTGGTACTGACCCCAGGCCTCTCTTAAAGGGATAATTGGTATGGAAGTCAGGGCAATTCCACTCAGCATTCTGGTTCTGACCCCAGGCTGATGGGATGATGTGGGATATTAGGGGCAGTAGTCCGGTGGCTCTGGCTGATGTGGGATATTAGGGGCAGTAGTCCGGTGGCTCTGGCTGACGGGATGATGTGGGATATTAGGGGCAGTAGTCCGGTGGCTCTGGCTGACGGGATGATGTGGGATATTAGGGGTAGTAGTCCGGTGGCGCTGGCTGATGTGGGATATTAGGGGCAGTAGTCCGGTGGCTCTGGCTGACGGGATGATGTGGGATACTAGGGGTAGTAGTCCGGTGGCTCTGGCTGACGGGATGATGTGGGATATTAGGGGTAGTAGTCCGGTGGCTCTGGCTGACGGGATGATGTGGGATACTAGGGGTAGTAGTCCGGTGGCTCTGGCTGACGGGATGATGTGGGATATTAGGGGTAGTAGTCCGGTGGCTCTGGCTGACGGGATGATGTGGGATATTAGGGGTAGTAGTCTGGTGGCTTTGACGGGATGATGTGGGATATTAGGGGTAGTAGTCCGGTGGCGCTGGCTGACGGGATGACGTGGGATATTAGGGGTAGTAGTCCGGTGGCTTTGACGGGATGATGTGGGATATTAGGGTGAGTAGTCCGGTGGCTCTGTGGGATATTAGGGGTAGTAGTCCGGTGGCTCTGGCTGATAGGATGATGTGGGATATTAGGGGTAGTAGTCCGGTGGCTTTGACGGGATGATGTGGGATATTAGGGGTAGTAGTCCGGTGGCGCTGGCTGACGGGATGACGTGGGATATTAGGGGTAGTAGTCCGGTGGCGCTGGCTGACGGGATGACGTGGGATATTAGGGGTAGTAGTCCGGTGGCTTTGACGGGATGATGTGGGATATTAGGGGTAGTAGTCCAGTGGCTCTGGCTGACGGGATGATGTGGGATATGAGGGGTAGTAGTCCGGTGGCTTTGACGGGATGATGTGGGATATTAGGGGTAGTAGTCCAGTGGCTCTGGCTGACGGGATGATGTGGGATATTAGGGGTAGTAGTCCGGTGGCTCTGGCTGACGGGATGATGTGGGATATTAGGGGTAGTAGTCCGGTGGCTCTGGCTGACGGGATGATGTGGGATATTAGGGGTAGTAGTCCGGTGGCTCTGGCTGACGGGATGATGTGGGATATTAGGGGTAGTAGTCCGGTGGCTCTGGCTGACGGGATGATGTGGGATATTAGGGGTAGTAGTCCGGTGGCTCTGGCTGATGTGGGATATTAGGGGTAGTAGTCCGGTGGCTTTGACGGGATGATGTGGGATATTAGGGGTAGTAGTCCAGTGGCTCTGGCTGACGGGATGATGTGGAATATTAGGGGTAGTAGTCCGGTGGCTCTGGCTGACGGGATGATGTGGGATATTAGGGGTAGTAGTCCGGTGGCTTTGACGGGATGATATGGGATATTAGGGGTAGTAGTCCGGTGGCTCTGGCTGACGGGATGATGTGGGATATTAGGGGTAGTAGTCCGGTGGCTTTGACGGGATGATATGGGATATTAGGGGTAGTAGTCCGGTGGCTCTGGCTGACGGGATGATGTGGGATATTAGGGGTATTAGTCTGGTGGCTCTAGCTGACGGGATGATGTGGGATATTAGGGGTAGTAGTCCGGTGGCTTTGACGGGATGATGTGGGATATTAGGGGTAGTAGTCCGGTGGCTCTGGCTGACGGGATGATGTGGGATATTAGGGGTAGTAGTCTGGTGGCTCTAGCTGACGGGATGATGTGGGATATTAGGGGTAGTAGTCCGGTGGCTTTGACGGGATGATGTGGGATATTAGGGGTAGTAGTCCGGTGGCTCTGGCTGACGGGATGATGTGGGATATTAGGGGTAGTAGTCCGGTGGCTCTGGCTGACGGGATGATGTGGGATATTAGGGGTAGTAGTCTGGTGGCTCTAGCTGACGGGATGATGTGGGATATTAGGGGTAGTAGTCCGGTGGCTTTGACGGGATGATGTGGGATATTAGGGGTAGTAGTCCGGTGGCTCTGGCTGACGGGATGATGTGGGATATTAGGGGTAGTAGTCTGGTGGCTCTAGCTGACGGGATGATGTGGGATATTAGGGGTAGTAGTCCGGTGGCTTTGACGGGATGATGTGGGATATTAGGGGTAGTAGTCCGGTGGCTCTAGCTGACGGGATGATGTGGGATATTAGGGGTAGTAGTCCGGTGGCTTTGACGGGATGATGTGGGATGATGTGGGATATTAGGGGTAGTAGTCCGGTGGCTCTGGCTGACGGGATGATGTGGGATATTAGGGGTAGTAGTCCAGTGGCTCTGGCTGACGGGATGATGTGGGATATTTTAGTGAATGCGGCTATGCGGTATGGGCGGGGCTATACACTCTAACCGTAGTTCATTACTATGCCTGGGCAGCGCCGGGCTCTTCAGCTAGTGTATAAATAAAATAGAGATCTTGTGTTCGTGTATAAGCACCAAAAGTCTTGGAGTCGGACTGGCCCACAGGAGAATCCTCTGGTGGGCCGCTGTGCAAGTGTGGGTCACCACCCTCTTATATAAGCAGTACTCGGCACTATATACTGGAATCATTATGTACAGACAAAGGCGGCATCCTATTCATTAAACAATCTACCCAGTTCATGGTTATATAAATTTGTGATTGAGGATAAAGTCACATTTACACGTAGTTGGACCCTGGAGTTATTACTGGTGGGCCCTTGGCATTCCAGTCCAACACTGAGCACAAGGTTCATCTTTGACAGTAGAATTGGAAGGCAATGCCAGATTTGGGGTGGTCGAATGTGATAGCAGGAACTACCACCAGCAGGGGGTGCCAGTTTCCATTCTTATTTGCATTATGGGGCCCCAAATCATCAGTGTACTTCCTTGAAGGGGCACAATGCTACAACCAAAAACAAGCATTTCCTATATAATATGTAGAATGATATACAATCTACTTGGGGGTCAAACATTAAAAATACTTTTTTCCTGTGCATTTAAAGCCAGACATCCTGTCTCCATTGTGTGGAGGACACGGTAACATTCCAGAAGTCTTCTGCCATGCACTAAACCAGGAGGAGGAACAATGAATGTTGGACGTAACCCCCCCCCCCCCCCCCCCCCATTCACAAGGTTGTAAGCTTGGAGGCAATATCCCTTATCTGAAATACAAAATGTGAGAACCAATGTACCCTCAGAACACACCACCAGTGGCTTTGTTATGACCATGGCTACCAGTCACTTTGTGCATTCAGGTCTGAGTCCTACCTTAACAAGAAAAAAAAAAACAAAAAAAAAATGCTTTATGTTTTTCACAAATTCATATGACCATAGAAAATCTTCTACAGGTCTAAAAACAAAAAATAAATAAAGTCTGTAGTAAAGGGAAAGTGGTATGCCCATCTCCAAGATCATATCCCAATATGAAATACATATAACAATAATATCAGCAAACACCTCCAATTAGAAATGTGGTATAGTTCTTCTGATTTGCTATGTCGCTTACCCAATGTGCAGGGCATTACAGTAGCTTAGGTATCCCAGGTTACGATCACTAACAACTCACTTCCACTATATGAGTGGTCATAACCATGGATAATTAAGTTATTGCAATGCTCTGCACCTGGGGTAAATGACATAGCTAATCAGAAGAACTATTCTACATTTCTATTTGAAGATAATTGGTCATATTATTATTACACCCACTACATGTTGGGAAAGGATCTTGGAGTCGCATGTTGGGAAAGAGTCTACAGTCGCAGCGTAGGCCCACATTTACTTCATGGCCAAAGTCCGCTAGGTATTCCAGCGTAATACAAGTTAATGTGGGTGCAATACTGCGACCGCAGACCGAAAAAAAAAAAAAAAAAAAAAATCAATCACAAAAATCCAACGTCGCTGTGCTTTTTGTAACTTGCATGGCGTGGTCGCTGTACCCTCGGGGTCACAATGTGACCCCATTCACTTCACAGCGATTCCTATCTAAATTTGGCCGTGTGACCTGTGTTGCGGCCAAAATCTGTGTAGCCCCCAGCCTAATGTCTGCGATCACTGAGTGACCAGCCTCCGTATAAAATCGGAGCACAGTGCACGAACTGGCCGGCCGCTACCCCGAGCCAGATAGTGGCATATGATTCTATACAGCTGTCACGCTCGGGTGGGCAGAGCCGCCAGCCAGTCCGTGCACTGCATTCTCGCTAGCTCCGATTTATATGGCCGTCTGACAGTCCTAACAGCCTGGTCCAGCTCCCATAAGCCAGAGCCAGCCAAGCATCAGGCAAATGGAGTACTACATGGTGGCCACACATTCTAATAGAGCAGGTTTCAAACCCCTATTACATGACGACTGCCCGCTAATGGGGCATCAGACCTCTCGAAAAAACATTTTTTACTGTAGCCAGCACACGTTTAGGCCTCATTTATAAAAATTCGCAGCAGTGGAGTAACGAGGACAGAATTGTATTTTATTGTTTGTTTTTTAGAACAAGCAATTATAAAGTGTGAAGGTTTGTGCGGGGTCCATCATACCGTGTGGAGGGTATAGTACAGTGTGGAGTGCTATGGGGCCATTACAAAGTATGTAAGCCAATTATACTGCATGAAAAGACTATGTAGGAGGTCACAGTTGGGGGATCATACTGTGTTGGGGGTCACCATACTTTTTCTGGGGCAGTTGAGGGGTGGGGTACAGTAGGGTCATCATACTGTGTGGGGGCCATTATATTGTATGTTGGCCCATTATACTGCATGGAGGGCTGTATGGGGGGGGGGGGGGGTTATCATACTGTGTTGGGGGTCACCATATATTTCCGGGGCAGTTGAAGGGTGGGGTACAGTAGGGTCACCATACTGTGTAGGGGCCATTATATTGAATGTTGGCCCATTATACTGCATGGAGGGCTGTATGGGGGGGGACAGATCATACTGTGTTGGGGGTCACCATATATTCCCAGGGCAGTTGAGGGGTGGGGTCATCATACTGTGCGTTCGGAGAGTACTCACTGTAGGGGTATCTTAGTGTTTGTGGGGCACTTTTATTGACATCATACTTTACGAGTGCAATGAAAGGGAATCTAGGGTGAGGAATCCAGTAGGAGGAGTATTAGTAAGGACACATAGGGCAGCAGTGGCTCAGCACTGGGGTATCAGCAGGATGAGGGGTTTGTGCCCAAAATGTGAGAAGTGTAATGTGTCTTTGTTATAATCTCTGCAAACAAGACCTGGCTGGAGAAGTCATCATGTCGGTCTGGGCCAGATGGAAAAGTAAACGACTCCATCAGAAAGAATGTCACCTGTAAGTCACCATCTATAACTACTGTGATCTCTTACATGTTCTGCAGGACTGTTATCTTCCACTATATGGTGGTAATATCAGTGCTGGTCTTTGTGTAGAGATTATTTTCAGTAGCAGCGCTGTCATCTGCTGAGGTTCTCCTACATCCACTATTGGGGGACGCCACCATAGTTGCATTCAGGGTTACATGGTTAGGGGTCCCCCCTGAACCAAACCTCTAGCTACACCTCTGCTAAAGAGTCAGTGATTTCCTATATTATACACAGCTGCAAACAAAATTATTCACACCCCCCCCATTGCAAATTAGGTTTATAAGCAACATTTACTAACTTTCTGCTTTTGCCATAAACCAATGAAACAAGAACATTGCAAATAATTAACAACCAACGTTAACAAGTGGTTTATCCAAACTTGTCACAAAATGCAACTTTCACCGATGACTGCAGTCACAGAATTATTTACTCCCTCATGACAAGTGTCTTTAGTACTTCGTAGAGCACCTCTGGCTGTTATGACCTGCTGCAGATGTGATGTATCGCCAGACAGCAGATTCTGGCCTCATCCCTGAGGAGCCTTAGCCCATTCCTAATGGGCAGTGGCCTTCAGTTCAGTAATACTTTTGGGTTGTCAAGAGAGTGGTCTAAACATTTAATAAAAGTGATTCTTGCCTTGCACAAACCAGGAAAATGTTACAATTAGATAAAAATGCACTGAATGTTTCTAAACATACAGAGAGAAGTAGAGTTCGAAGCAGTCACCGGCTGCCACCAGATTTCTGAAGAGGCAGGAGGTTAAATACCCTCGAGTGACTTCTCACACAAGAGCAGAATGAAAACAAAAAAAACCCAAAAAATCAGTTGGCTCCAATATTCAACATAGCGAGAACTTTTTTTTCTTTGCCTTTGGACCAGCGGGATGTCTGGATGAAAAAAAATTAAGCATACGTTTTAAAGAACACCCTGCCTAGATTGAAGCATGGCAGTGGCTGGGTGATGCCTAAGGCCAAGCATGGCAGTGGCTGGGTGATGCCTATGGCCAAGCATGGCAGTGGCTGGTTAATATTTACAATAAAGCATGCAAGTGGCTCAGTGATACCTACAATGAAGCATGGCAATGGCTTAGTTACCTCTACAGTGAAGCATGGGGTTTGTTGGGTGATGCCTACAGTGAAGCATGACAGTGGCTTGGTAATGCTAGGAGATAGCACCCTCCTTCTGTGAAGATAAAGCCTGGGCGTCATTGCACGTTTCAACATGCCTCCAAGTCCACCAAGGCTTGATCTCAGAAAAAGTCCAGGATTCTGGAGTGACAAAGTCCCCCGACTTGAACCCCATAGAAAATCTTTGGTGGGACGTGAAGGCGGCGGGTGTTTCAGGAAACCCAAGTATATCAGTAACCTGGAGGCACCTGTCCATAAGAAACAGGCCAAGATAACTCAGGAACGCTGCAAGAAGCTGCTGTCTGGCCATACATCAAGTTTGCAGCAGGTTGTAACAGCCAGGGGTGCTCTACTAAGTACTCAAGACCTTATATAAAAGGGTGAATAAGTCTTCCAAAAAAAAAAAGTGGCCTTTTGTGCTGAATTTGTAAAAATCACATATTCGTTGTGTTATTTACATCATTCGTGTGATTGCAGACAGCTGAACGTTTGTACATTTTGCTAATAAACCAAATTTGCTGTGGGGGGGAGGGGTAATTTTTGTTGCAGCTGTATATAACCATACTCACGTATACCACATGTACAACACTCCGGCATCCATCACACATGTGCATTCCTATTTAATGGTTGTTCTCTTTGTACATTTTCATGAACAGAGCACCAGTTCAACACTTCGAACCACAGTGGCGACCATCTTTAATGAGTCCATAGCTTACACACATTCATGGCAGACGCTCTCGCCAAGTGCTACAGGGCCGGAACTTCCGTACATGGCTCAGCGAGTACGAATTCTAGTCTTTTCAAGATCGGATGAAGCGAGAGGAGGCCTATAAAATAAGGGGGAGCCTTTACAAAAGCCTTTACAGAATATGAGCCCCTCAAAAGGGGCAGATTAAAATTTAGAGAAGGAGGGGGTCAATACAAAAAAGTAAAAAGGGGGAGGGGCTGGAACTTCCATAGAGAAAATGACTAAAGACCTAGGAAGCAAAATTCACAGGATAACTTCGGACCCCCATCCACCTCCCCTTAGCACTCAGCACAGCACCCACGTTTTAGGCAGAGTGTATGTCATGTGTGTATACGCATGTACAAATGGAACAGAGTGTGTAAATATATATATATATATATATATATGGAAATAGTCTATTTTCTTCTGCCGACACGAGTCTGTGCCCTTGGATATCCCTGAGGCTCATCTAGTCCATTATCCCATGTGATGCGGCTTGCAGCCTTACAACCGCAGATTAGATTTTTTGGGGTGGGGGGGTCCCGCAGCTCAGGATACATCCCTGTAGAAGGACTTGGTCCCAGATCCAATGAGGCAGAGGACGGAGTGGTCGGATGTCACTTGCGAGCTTGAAGAGTGTCTTGGAATTTAGTGCTGGTGTATCGAATGTGAAATCCCTTCTTGTTAATTGAGTCGTCCGAGTGGAACCTGATTGTCAGCGAGTCACCGGATGAATAAACTTCCTCTGGGGGCTGCGGGAAGGCAAAAAAAACAGGTGATCAAGCGTTACAGATTAAGAATAATCCAGAACGATCAATGGGGACAAATTCAATAAAAAAAGTGAAACGCGTGAGTAGCTTATCCATTGAGGCGACAGGAACATAATAAACGCAACGGGAGCTTTGACACTGTAAAAGGGGCTCATCCCAAAGGCGGCACAAAAAGACCACAGGCCCTAGATCCTGGGTTTATTCATGACTGGGGGAAGCATCTGAAAAGCGTCAACCTCCAGCAGCCCGCTCCTTATCCTGTCATTTATAATCGTGTCGGGAGAAAACAATAAACCCACAAACGAAGTGGAAAACAAATTTTGAGGACACCTCCATTATTTTGTACTGGGGTCTTTTAATCATCAGGAGCTGGAGTGTACATTTTATCATTTTCACATATTTCATGCAACAAAATGCAAATTAATTAAATATTTGATCACTGACCAACCAGCAAGAATTCTGGCTCTGACAGACCTGTTAGTTTTCTTTTAAGAAGCCATCCTACTCTGCACTCATTACCTGTATTAATTGCACCTGTTTGATCATGTCACCTGTATAAAGGACACCTGTCTACACACTATCACACTCCAACCTCTCCACCATGGCCGAAACAAAAGAGCTGTCTAAGGACTCCAGGGACAAAATTGTAGACCTGCACAAGGCTGGGATGGGCTACAGGACAATAGGCAAGCAGATTGGTGAGAAGGCAACACTTGTTGGCACAATAACTATAAAATGGAAGAAACACAAGATGGATGGTCAATCTTCCTCAGTCAGGGGCTCCATGAAGGATCTCGCTTCGTGGGATAAGGATGATTCTGAGAAAAGTCATCAGCCCAGAACTACATGGGATGACCTGGTGAATGACCGGACGAGAGCCAGCACCACAGTCTCAAACATTACCGTTATTAAAACACTTCGACGTCATGGATTAAAATCATGCAGGGCCCACAACATCCCCCTGCTCACGCCAGCACATGTCCAGGCCTGTTGTAAGTTCACCAATGACCAACTGGATGATCCAGAGGAGGCATGGGAGAAGATCATGTGGTCAGATGAGACCAAAATAGATTTTTTTGGTATCAACTCCACTCGCAATGTTTAGAGGTAGAAGGATGAGTACAACCCCAAGAACACAGTCCCAGCCGTGAAGCATGGTGGGGGAACAAAATACTTTGGGAGTGATTTTCTGCTAAGGGGACAGGATGACCAGTGTATTGAAGGGAGGATGGATGGGGTCATTTATCACGAGATTTTGGCCAACAACCTCTTTCCCTTAGAAAGAGCATCGGCGTTGGGTCGTGGAGGGGGCTGCCAACATAACAAAGGCCCAAAACACACAGCCAGGGCAACTAAGGAGCATCTCCGTAAGAAGCATTTCATGGTCCTGGAGTGGCCTAGCCAATCTCCAGAGCTGAACCCAACAGAAAATCTTTGGAGGGAGCCGAAACTCAACGTTGCCCAGTGACAGCTCCGAAACCTATAAGATCTGTATGGAGGAGGGGGCCAAAATCCCTGCTGCAGTGTGACCTCTGTAATTACAAACAAAGGTTTCTGTACCAAATATTAAGTTCTGTTTTTCTATTCTATCAAATACTTATTTCATGCAATAAAATGCAATTTAACTATGGAAAAATCATACAATGTGAATTTCTGTTTTTATTGTTAGATTCTGTCTCTCACAGTTGAAGTGTACCTACGATAAAAATGACTGACCTCTCCTTTCTTTGTAGGAGGAAAAACTTGCAAAATCAGCAGTGTCATCATGTACTTATTATCCCCGCTGTATTTATAAGGTTGCCACTAGACTTGGCGCAGTTTAGTAGGGGGCTGCAACAGACAGATGGGGTAACAGAAAAAGAATCCAAATTGCCTAATCTTGCGATTTTAATATGAACCACTAGGCCTAATTTCGGACTCCCAATTCCTGTTGGCCACATGAACATCATACAGGAGGAGGAGGTGAGCTGTGACATCACCTATTGTCAATGGTGGATCCTGTGTTATCTATTGTATATGGAGGTGGTAGCTTTCATTGTACTCCTGTCTATCATGATAATGAGACTGCTGAAGAGTCTTTTATACAGAAGAGGACATTTGAGTCTAGTATTAGGCCTAGTGGTCCGTGTGAAAACTTCACTATTGCTGAAATTTCACTTTACTATGGATAGTGATGATGGAAAATAAAAGAATAAATCAAAAACGGCTTAAAAATACATTTAACATAAAAATACTAGACTGACGCTTCTATACAGAATGATATTCACAAATATTAACTGATGTGGATTGTCCTGCACCATTTCTATCGTGGGAGGACTAACAGAATTTTGCCGTGTGGGAACGCACCTCAATTCTATACAACTGGCTTCTGTTTTGTGTCCTATACTGTAGCAGAATGTTTAGAAATGAGAGTCCTCAGTGGTTGATACCTTTTAATGGCTAAGGCCTGTTTCACACTTCCGTTTTTGTGTCCGCCAAACGGATCCGTTTCCGTTTTTTTTGACGGAAATGGATGCCAACGGATCCGTTTTTAAAAAAACGGATCCGTTTTTGACGGATCCGCGGTAACCGTAATGGAAGTCTAGGGGACAAAAAAAACCGGATCCTGCAAAAAATGGCGGATCCGTTTTTTTACGGAAAACAACGGATTTTGACGGATTTGAAAAAACGGAAGTGTGAAACAGGCCTAACTGAAAAGATGGTAACACATTGCAAGCTTTCGAGACTACTCAGGTCTCTTCATCAGGCAAAGACAAATACAAAATCTGAAGAGTCACATATTTATACACAACACAGCACAGAAATAATGCAATAGAGAAGACAAGTGACGTGAAGCAGAATTGTCATTATGGGAGAGAGATAAACATAAATATTGGAACAGTTCATAGATAATGACACTGAAAGTTTTATTGTCCACTGATTGGGGTCCGGTTCGGTGTTGTGCGATGACCCCAGAAGGTCTGAAGAGCAAATTCCTTAATTGATGTAAAAAGACATAAATCCATGCGACACATTCATTCCTGCACGGAGTGTGTCAAAAGTTGTCATAAATTTGTACTCCCAGACTCTTCTCTCTCTCTGAGACTTGAAGTTACCTTTTAATACAAGTAATTACATGTCCATCATGCTATGACCGGGGATACAAAACTGTTTTGCCACAGGTAGTTCCATTCTTTTTTCTCTTATTGTGTGGCGATAACAATTCATCCTTGTTCTCAGTTTTTGCCCCGTCTCCCCCACATACAGACCCCCAGTGGGACATTTAGTAGAAATAATTAAGTACACCACATTAGATGTGATGCAGCTGAAAGAACCTGGGATGTTGTAGTCCTGATGTGAATTGGGGATCTTTATCTTGTCCGTGGTCATTATAAATGGACAGGTTACCAAATTACAAGAGCCACCAGAATATTAAGGAATCACCTGCTACATTACAAAGCTAAAGTTGAAAATAACTGGGTGCCTCTAGTGGTCACCTACAATCCAAATCTGGAGATGCTAAGGGGAGCTGCACGGAAATTACAACCTTTACTACAAAAAGATGCCCGATTACAATCCATTTTTCCAGACCCCCCACTGCTGTGTTTTAGGCAGCCCCCAAATCTAAGAAGCATCATTGTCAGAAGCTCCCTGTCCTCTCCAACAGCTGCAGGAACCTTTCCTTGCAACCAGAAAAAAAAAGGTAAAACCAGTTGGCTTAGCCACTCCAATGAGCAGGTGGTCAGTCCTCTTAGAACAGCATCATCAGTGCCGGATGAAGGGGGCTGGCTGACTTCTCATTGTAATAGCCAAGAAAGCCTCTTTCAAAACAGGGGCTGTCTTAGCTAGTGTAATGAGCAAACAGTCAGCCCCTTCAGAGCAGCATAATCAGTGCCGGATGAAAGAGGCTGGCTGACAGCTCATTCCAGTCGCTAAATCAGCCTTCTCCTCTGTATATGCATCACCTGTGACAGAGAAGGGGGTTGGCTTGGCTACTGGAATGAGCAGTTAGCCAGCCCCCTTCACACAGCCCTGCTTTATGTTGGGTACAAATTCGTAGTGTGGCCACCAGGACCAGAACTTGAAAACTAAAAGTCTGAGGTATCTTTCAGATGTAGAATTGCATATCTCTTGCCGACATAACACAAGGGGTTTATTAAATAAAGTGGTGACTCTACAATGGTTTAGAAAAAAAAAAAAATGCCCCCATGTAGTCTTTTATCTGGATCTACAGTGGATTTATCTTTAGAAGTACCATCTAGATGGAGGAAATTCTTGTGTACTACGGCAGGACTATGGCGATCCTTACACGGTGGTAGGATATCCAGGGGTCCTCTTTTATAGAAACTGGCTGAATCATTTCCTGAACGCTCCAGAGCCGCAGAATGGAGTCCTGTTATGTCTCTGACTTTAGCCGCAGCCATTCATTTTCTGCATGGAAACTACCACAGCGGGTACCGAGGCGGTCACCGTCCACCAGACCTCAAATGACTGCTTGTACTGAATGGAGCAATTACAGTGGGATCACAGCCCTCTGGTGCCAGGTCATTATTTCCGATGTGCCACCTACATGGTTTACCCAGTAGTTGTAGTGTAAGAAAGCATCGAGCGCAGGCAGAAGGAGCGTTTAGGGCTTTTTTTTTTACTGCAGAGGGCCACACATGAGGATTCAGCAGGCAGAGGGGCGACAGCGATGATGTTCTGTGCCCATTATACACGGAGGGTTACAATTAAGAATGGCGGGCCGTACTCAAGCATTTGGATATTTCTGTGATGAAAAACATTATGGAGATTGGCACAATTTGTAACCAGAATTCTGGTGCGATTTGTGCAGTTAAAGGGGTTGTCCGGCCTTGGGGCACAAGTCTGCGGTCACTATGTGACTCCTCACATCGCACGCATTGCGGGGATACTCCGGTGCCACGAGCGCGACCACAAGTATGTGATTTACAGTCATGCAGTCACATGCCTACTAGACATGCACGGCCTCGCTCAATGCAAGTGTATTGAGAGAGAATCTGGACACGTCTAGTCGGAATGTGGCCAGAAGTATGCAAATTGCACTGGAGACTTCTCATGGCGCTCGAAGGATACTCTATGTGACTGCATATTTGTTTGACAGCAGACTTTTAGCCTAAGGCCGTACAACCCCTTTCAAAGTATTAAGTTTATTGACAGCATGAACCATTTTTGGGGTGCAAATTGTTGTACAGTGTGCCATCCATTCTGTATGAATTTGGTGCAGCTGTCACTCAAATTAAATGATTTTGAGACTTCACTCTTAAAAGGGGTTATCTACTTTGAGGCATTTTTTATTTCTTAAATGCATGCCTTTGATTGAAGCTAAAAATTCATTTTTTTGAAATAGGGTTTCATTAAAAAAAATTTTTTGTATCCTTTGATTTTCCCCAAGCGCTTTGTTTCCATCACACATTCAGCTTCGATGTGGTCATGATAAGTCAGCTGAAAAAGAGCTCAGACAGATGAAAGTTACATACTCCCTGGCAGACTTTAATAGGCTCACTGATGGATTTTCAGTTAACTCATTCTGCAGCCAGCGTTGAGCAGCGCAACACGGGGGGGTTGTAGAAAGAAAACGATGACAAATTCTTACTGAAACCCAATTACGAAAATGATACAAAGACAAATACATGGATTTTTGTTATAAAAGGATTTGGAGAAGATTAGGTTTTAGGTTCAGGGTCCCTTTCTTTGTCCCTTATAACACTTATAAGTTTTTAGTTGCTATGCCTAAGGAAGCCCCTTGAAACAGCGGACCGGTGGGACCCCCAGCAATCTAACACCAATTGTCTATCCTAAGAACAAGCCATCAATTTAAAGAAACTTTATAAACTTTTGTCAACTTTAAAAAGACCATGAGAATCAAAATGTTGAAAACGTGCGCACACACACACACACACACAATGCTGCCACGCCGGTATACATACCCCTGACCCGCAGTATCTCCCCATCCTGGGGGAGGTCTCAGTAGGCCCATCATATATCTCTATGTAGTCATATCCACAGTCCTGCTCCTCCTCCAGCTCAAAGCTCTGGAACACCAGCTCCACTCCATAGTTTCCCTCGGATTGCAGGTGCCACGTGCATTCTGTGGCCGGTGGGTGCACGTCATCTCCAAATTTAAAATGAGAGTATAGCTCCTTGGTACGGACTTCTGCCAGTAAAGTCCCTCCGCACTCTGAAAAGGAGAAAGCAAATAATCCATTCCTAATCAATCCCATCACGTAATGTCACTGTCTCACGAGAACATTTATTTTGGGCTTAGGTTATTTTATCAAAGAGTATTAGCAACCAAGCAAAATTATTGGCGCTGGTTACTTTCAGAGCAAGCAGGGGAGCCTATTATGTGAATGTCTACCCCTCGGGAAAAAAAAAATTCTTGGGTGATACAACATGTAGAAGAGGGGGAGAGGGAGGAGATGCAGCTGCAGCTTCTTATGTAGTGAAAACACATGGAGGTGGAGCCAGAATGGTGGACATCCAAATGGCTTAGACCTCTGACATCATATTAGGAAGGCTCCGCCCACACAGCAGACCAAACACAGAAGGGAAGGAATCACCAAAAATATTCAGGTCATAGTTTGGGGTCATGTGAACACTGGGTTCTAATGTTCATTAGTAAGGAGCAGCAGGGATGTTTCTTACCAGTGGTCACCTCGGCCACAAATCCCCTTTTCTGTACGGAATTGTCGGAAACGAATTTGAGAAACATGTGTCTTCCAGGAGCGACCAGCGGATCGGGGACCTTACTGCCGCAGAGACGTTTTAGGACCGGAGCCTGAGCGTTTACACCAGAGTAAACTTCAATGTGGTCATACATACATTCCTGGTGGGACTCCATCTCCAGCTCTTTCATCACCTGCCAAGGAAAAAAAAAAAAAAAAAGGGGGTGGGCATCAAATGACTACTGAGAAGACAAAAACAAAAAATCTTTTAATTTCCATCCATAATTTCTCCATCGTCAGGTTCTTTCAGTTTTAGAAAAGCAGGAAAAACTTTGGATGTAAACCAGAGAATGCCATTCAATTTACATAGGACTTCAGTTTTGGTATTTTTTTATTTTTTGGTATCGTGTGTCTTTTCAGGAAGAGTATAGGTTTTTCTAATTAATAAACAGCAATTTCCCTATATTTGGTGTAAAAAAAAAAAAAATATTTAGAAGTTACTCTGAGCCCAAACTATATGATTCAACAGGTTCAGCCTTGGTTTCACAACATCACTGTTATAAAAACCCCCTCCAGATGGCCCAGGAAGTCTCAACTCATTCCCTTGGCATCCATTGTCTCTTGTGCCTTCTGTCACATATCTTTGGTTTCCTTCGCCGTTTTGACAACCAACATCAGACTGCAAATGTTAAAAGAGAGGTCTGCGCTATCTGTTGGGAACACTAACCGAGTGGCACCATAAAGACCTTCTTTTTGGGGGCACCATCCAGGTCACACCATATTTTGATATTTTTACACAAGGAAATTTTTTGAAGACAATTTTTCGGGGCTCAATTTCTTTTAGGTGCTGTCTATTGGGAGCAGTAACAAGGTAGTGGCATCCGCGCCATGCACCCCTTCTAGGCCAGCGCCACACGCGACCCCCTCCAGGCCAGCGCCACACACACACGCACCCCCTCCAGGCCAGCGCCACACATACGCGCACCCCCTCCAGGCCAGCGCCACACATACGCGCACCCCCTCCAGGCCAGCGCCACACACACGCGCACCCCCTCCAGGCCAGCGCCACACACACACACGCACCCCCTCCAGGCCAGCGCCACACACACACGCACCCCCTCCAGGCCAGCGCCACACACACACACGCACCCCCTCCAGGCCAGCGCCACACACACACGCACCCCCTCCAGGCCAGCGCCACACACACACGCACCCCCTCCAGGCCAGCGCCACACACACGCACCCCCTCCAGGCCAGCGCCACACACACACACCCCCCTCCAGGCCAGCGCCACACACACACACACACACCCCCTCCAGGCCAGCGCCACACACACACACACATACACACACACACACACACACCCTCCAGGCCAGCGCCACACACACACACACACACACACCCCCCCCCTCCAGGCCAGCGCCACACACACACCCCCCCCCTCCAGGCCAGCGCCACACACCCCCCGTCCAGGCCAGCTCCACACACACACACACCCCCTCCAGGCCAGCGCCCCACACACACACACCCCCTCCAGGCCAGCGCCACACACACACACACACACACACCCTCCAGGCCAGCGCCACACACACACACACACACACACACCCTCCAGGCCAGCGCCACACACACACACACACACACACACACACACACACACACACACACACACACACCCCCTCCAGGCCAGCGCCCCACACACACCCCCCCCCTCCAGGCCAGCGCCACACACACACACACACACCCCCCTCCAGGCCAGTGCCACACACACACACACACACCCTCTCCAGGCCAGCGCCACACACACACGCACCCCCTCTCCAGGCCAGCGCCACACACACACGCACCCCCTCCAGGCCAGCGCCACACACACACGCACCCCCTCCAGGCCAGCGCCACACGCACCCCCTCCAGGCCAGCGCCACACACGCACGCACACACACACACACACACACCCTCCAGGCCAGCGCCACACACACACACACACCCCCCCTCCAGGCCAGCGCCACACACACACACACACCCCCTCCAGGCCAGTGCCACACACACACACACACACACACACACACACACCCTCCAGGCCAGCGCCACACACACACACACACACACACACACACCCTCCAGGCCAGCGCCACACACACACACACACACCCCTCCAGGCCAGCGCCACACACACACACACACCCCCCCTCCAGGCCAGTGCCACACACACACACACACACACACACACACACACACACACACCCCCTCCAGGCCAGTGCCACACACACACACACACACACACACCCCCTCCAGGCCAGCGCCACACACACACACACACCCCTCCAGGCCAGCGCCACACACACACACACACACACACACACACACACCCCCTCCAGGCCAGTGCCACACACACACACACACACACACCCCCTCCAGGCCAGTGCCACACACACACACACACACACACACACACCCTCCAGGCCAGCGCCACACACACACCCCCCGTCCAGGCCAGCGCCACACACACACGCACCCCCTCCAGGCCAGCGCCACACACACACGCACCCCCTCCAGGCCAGCGCCACACACACACGCACCCCCTCCAGGCCAGCGCCACACACACACGCACCCCCTCCAGGCCAGCGCCACACACACACACGCACCCCCTCCAGGCCAGCGCCACACACACACACGCACCCCCTCCAGGCCAGCGCCACACACACGCACCCCCTCCAGGCCAGCGCCACACACACGCACCCCCTCCAGGCCAGCGCCACACACACGCACCCCCTCCAGGCCAGCGCCACACACACACACACACACACCCCCCTCCAGGCCAGCGCCACACACACACCCCCTCCAGGCCAGCGCCACACACACACACACACACACACACACACACACACACACACACACCCCCCCCCTCCAGGCCAGCGCCCCACACACACACACACACACCCCCCCTCCAGGCCAGCGCCACACACACACACACACATACCCCCCCTCCAGGCCAGCACCACACACACACACCCCCCTCCAGGCCAGCGCCACACACACACACACACCCCCCTCCAGGCCAGCGCGCCACACACACACACACACACCCTCTAGGCCAGCGCCACACGCGCAACCCCTCAAAGGCCGGCGCCACACACACAACCCTTCTAGGTGCCTTTCCGGGAGGCAGTATTTTTAGTAATAATTCATATGTGCCACCAATTTTTGGACCCATTAACTTTTAGAGCCAGTCAGTGGCCCCTATTATTTTTTTTTTTTTTTTGGGGGGGGGGGGTCACAATTAGTAAGTACACTGTGGCACTATGTAATGCAGTTCCTACAGACACTCTGGCAGTATTATACACACAGGCAGTTTAGGCCATAGGTGGATATTACTGTTGTCCCATTAATATACGGTATAATATAAGTAGATTATTTTAACATTTCGTTTGATGACCGATGAGAAATAACTGTACTTCTGTGCACCCCCACAGGTCAGGGTGAGACTGTGGCTTACCAGCTTCACTCTGTGTCCTGGGGTGGCAGTCACAAGCCACGTGCACACCTTCTTGTTGGGGTACGTGTCGGGCCAGTTGGGGCTGGTGATGTTCTGATTACTGGCGGTCACATTGTGGTTACAGCCCGCTGAAAGGAAGACATTAACAATATCTGTGAAAGGGTCTCATCAACCCCTAAGGCCACCCACCACCAAGCAAAGCTCAGATCGCTGCTGTTATCCCATTAATGTTGCTGCCATCAATCTCCAATAGCAATATTTCATACAAGAGTTCCGTGCACCCTTCCAACCTTCCGCAACACTATGGTAGCCGGGGGTCTGCTAAAGGCCATGCATGGATGCCATGATAGTATTCCTGTGACGCCAAACTGGGCTTCCTAGGAGACCGCAATTTTAGATTTACATTGCAGTACATAAGACAAGCAGGCGGACTATCACGGGTTCAATGCCACTTTGGGGAACTAAAAATATAAAGTGTAAAGTTTGCAAAACTACTATATCTATCTATCTATATACATATATACATACACACATACACACACACACACACACAAAAATGAAAATCGAAACGTCACCCCCTACTCCTCCGTTTTCCCACATTTAAAATAAATTTAAAAAATATACGGTATGTATAAAAATTTTTGGTCTATAAAAAAAAATAATCGTCAAAATATAAATTTAATAAATGCTGCAGAGAAAAGGACCAAAATGGTGGAATTACGATTTTTCGATTGCTGCATCTACACAAAAAATGCAATAAAGGAGCAAACATTATATAGGCCCCAAAATAATAGAAAAATGAAAAACAATATAGCTCTTGGAAGAGGGGGTAGGGGAAAATTAATGTGCAAAAATAGTAAGGAAAAAAACTAAGCACGTTTTCTTAGTGCTGGCACAGATTACTCCAAAACAGGTATTGTTTTTCTTCTTGTACAATAACCTGTACAGTCACTTCACTAGTTTTTAGCAGTAAAATTACACTATAACATTTAAAATACTATGCTGCAGCGCCCTGCAACTACCACTAGATGGCGCTTACTAAAAAACTATTGCACATTGTTTTCAGTTTTATGCAGTTAGCTCCCCCTAGTGGTGACTGCAAAATATATATTTTTTTTTTTTTATTTGTGTGTACTGTAGGGAATTTAGAGCTCTGTGTCAGGAAAACCAGAAGACTCCTTGTCATAATGGTTTATGAACACAGAATTATAAACCCATTTAGATTTGCTCTGATATCAGGCAGATTTCCTTTGATCAGACATGAAGGCAAATGATGACGAGATGCGCTGTACCCCTTCAGTAGATGCGCTTTTTACTTTTCTTATAGATTACCCTCTTTGCAGTCATGCTTGTTCTCATGCAGGGTGAATCCGCTCCGACAGCTGCAGACATAGCTGCCCTGGGTGTTGACGCACTCGTGCTGACAGCCCCCGTTCTCCCGAGAGCATTCGTCTTTATCTGTAACACAAGGACAAGGAATGGATCACTGCAACGAATGATGGAGTAGAGAAAAGGAGAGAGGGGGGAGAGTTAGGAAAGCTTGGCACGTCCCCCATCCCCCACCACCGATACCAGCACTGCATTACCTGAGAAGCACAGAGGGGGGCACCAGCTAGGACAAGAGAAGTGGCTTCATATAGTGGGAGAGGGGGTCAATGAAGGGAAACAGTCAGAGGGCATGTGTCCCCCACCATCACTCCGATTCTCAGCTATTACCTTACAGATTCCCCGCCCCCGAGGAGCGATGTTCGCCAATTACCCTCCCTCCATAGGTACAAATGTACTGATACCGCTTGTTAAAAAAAACAAAAAAACAATAAAAATAGATATTTATTTACTAAAATAATAAAAATGATCCATGTAACAGTTATTTGCTGAAAGAGTTCCTACCAATCCCAAAAGTCTCTGAAAGAATGGTGGGGCCCCAGACTTCTCAAATGTCAAAATTTGGCAGCAATGTATAATGGGGTGGTGGGCAGTGAAGGGGTACAGAGGTAAGGGAGAATGACGTATACAGAGGTGGGGAGGGAGTAAGAAGTTGGGGGACTTTCGTTAAGGGGAGCGATTCTTTTTCGTCGTCCTGGTTTTCATTCGGGGGCGCTTCCGGGGTAAAGCCTGCTGCGGCTGCTGTTTCATTTTTTGGAGCTGTAATAACTTCTGTTTGTTCTTCTTCTCTGTAATGAGAGAGGGAAGGGGAGAAGGAGAGCGGAAGGAAGAAAAAAAAAAAAAAATAACAGGTGGGGGGTGTGGGGAAGAGGAAAGAAAGCAGAAGTAGTAGAGGATAGCAGCGAAGGTAAAGGAACACAAAGGGGAAAGAGGAGAGAGTGAATGTACGAACATCAGGGACAAAAGCAAAAATAAGCAAAAATGTGGAAAGTGGGGGGGCACAAGTACAGACCTATAATACAGCGTAAGGGGGGGGGAGCAGGAAGGAGGAGGACATGAGGCAAGTAAAGGGATAGGATCAAAGAAAGGAGACGGGGATGGGGCAATCGTTTCCTTGTTCTGATCCTCTATACAGAGCTGGAAGCTGAAGTATTATTATCGTGCAGGGCGAGAGGGTCATGCCGCTTAGATGCCAAGCACAGCATGCAGCCGTATAAAAAAAAAAAAAAAAAGGGAGAGGGCACAGCTACTCCATAGATACCTCAATACCCTTCCCCCATCTCAATAATACCACTATATATGATCACCATTCTGTATAGTCTCAGAGACACACCCAATCTGGTCTCTTGTATACCAAGGGCTTACATTAATATATACCGCAATTCAGCGAAACTGAAGGTCTACCGTAGATAAGGGGGGGTCTACACACCCGGTTTAAAATGCCAGATATACCGGTAATGTCAAGAAAGTCATAACAGGAATAAAAACTTCTAAATTTTTCCACCTTTAATGTCACCAATAATCTGTAGTCTAAGTAACATTTCTCCTTGTGGAGAATGACATATCAGCTCTGGCATGCCAAGGTAAGGCTGGTTTCACATTAGCGCTTTTTAAGCGCACGCACGGCCGGGGGTAGCTCCGCCCCCGAGCCGGCTCTCTGCCCGGCGTGCCCGCCCCTTGCTTGTAGCGCCGCCTCCTAGCGCACAGCAGCGCCTGCGATCGGCGCACCCTATCTTTAGCATAGGGTGCGCAGATCGTGCGCTAGTTGCGCTTTGACCTGCGCTGCGCACTTTTGACGGTGCGCCGTGTGCTCCAAAATCAAACTTTTCGGATTTCGGCGTGCTCGGCGCACCGTCAAAAGTGCGCAGCGCAGGTCAAAGCGCAACTAGCGCACGGCCTGCGCACGATCTGCGCACCCTATGCTAAAGATAGGGTGCGCCGATCGCAGGCGCCGATGTGCGCTAGGAGGCGGCGCTACAAGCAAGGGGCGGGCACGCCGGGCAGAGAGCCGGCTCGGGGGCGGAGCTACCCCCGGCCGTGCGTGCGCTTAAAAAGCGCTAATGTGAAACCAGCCTTAAGAGGCTTTTTCGCCGTGTAATGCCTCTCTGGGAAATTCGAGTCCTCTTGTTCTCTGAAGCAGCAATTTGCACAATTATCTGTACAAATCCATTGAGAAAAACAAAAAAATTATTAGAACTGAAAATGATGTGGTGGCAGAAGTGTGAACCCCCTCTTATAATGGGGGATACGGTTGTGCTAAGTATTGATCGATCCCATTTATACTCATCTTACACAGTAAGCCATGCACAGCCACCATCATTTACAAGGATTCTGACATTTTATTAGTGGTTTTTAGAGCAAAAGCCATAAAGAGCTTACAACCCAGCAAAGGGATAACATTGTTGAAAGCTATGGTACAAAAAATTTATCCAAGGAATTAGACATATCATGGAATACTGTGGAGTGGATTAAATTTGTCGCAACAGGTGTCATTACCTAGAATTGGATGTCCCTAAAAAATAAAAATAAAAGAAGAAAATTGGCACAGAAGGCTACAGCAACATTAAAGGAGCTGCAGGAATTTCTGGCAAGTATTGGTTGTTTCTGCATGTGCCAATAAGCTCCCGTACTTTTCGTATGTCTGGTCTGTGGGGTAAGGTGACAAGACGAAAGCCTTTTCTTACAAAGAAAAATATCCAAGCCCAGCCATGTTTTGCCAAAACCTACTTAGAAGTCTGTCAAAACCATGTGGGGAAACGGTTTATGTCTGATGACACTAAGGCTGAATGTTTTGGCTATAATTCCAAAAGGTATGCTTCGTGTCAAACCAACCCTGCATATCAAAAGAACACCATACCCACCATGAAGCATGGTGGAGGAAGCATTCTTTGGGGCTGTTTTTCGGCAGTTGTAACTGGGGCTTTAGTCAAGGTGAAGGTAATTCTGAACAGTTCCAAATAGTCAACTTTGCAACAAATACTGCAGACATCTGCTGAAAATGAATACAAATTTCACCTTTCAGCACAACAACTCTACACTTGCTTCCAAATAAAAAAGAAAAAGGCTTTGCCAGATTTGGAATAGGCCAAAGGAAAAAAGTTCAGAAACTATTCTTCCTGCTATTACCTTTTTGTTACATAACTAAAAGCTGGCATTTTAGAAGGGGTGTGTAAACTTTTATATCCACTGTATATTTGGGCTGATAAAGAATTGTCTAGGCAAGCAAAGGGTATGTTCACATGCTGTGGAATTTCCACGCTGATGAGCTGGAGGGAAATCCGCAAAGTATTAAATAAGCAGCAAAGAGAAGGAGATTTTATGATCTCCCAATTCACACACAAAACACGGAACATAAATTGATCACGGATTTCAAAAATGTTTTTTTTTTTTAAAAAACGTGAAGTGTACGGCGAATAGGCAGAATTACCATTTTTGGGGGCCGCTGCTGAGGAAACATACCCTGAATCAGCAGCATTTATGTATATTTATGCTGGAAAATCTACATGTACGACTGCTTTAGGGTTTTGCACTTAGGATGACTATACGAAAAGTACAGATGTAAAGGGTCGGCATTAACTACCGATTTTGGAATTTAGCTTGAAATTCTCAACAAAGCGCGGTAACAAAGAAAGATCTGTGGAATATTTCAATAAAACACATACGAAAAATATCTAACGTTGCACAGCAATACAGATTTATTGCAGGGTATTATAGCAGCAGCGATCAGAAGACCACAGGTTCAGGTCTACAGTTGCAACTAATGAACAAAAGTTTAAAAAAAAGAACAAAAAAAAAAAACTTTAAAAACTTTTTTTGAAAAATTAAAAAAAAAAAAAGTAAAAAAAACCAAACCCACATTTTAAAAAGTACGCATAATTGGTCTTTAACGACCCAAACTACCAGAATATTTATCCTGCATATTGACCACCAACATGGCAGAAATGCTAATTTTGCCACTTCCCTCCAACCTTCCCACCCCAAAAAAAAACAAACACATTTTGATGTTAGTTTAATACATTATATTCACCCCAAAATGCTGGCATTAAAAAATACAAATTGTCTTGCAATAGTTAAGCCTTTGTACGGCAATTTCAATCGAAAACTAAAATTAAAAAAAGTTTTTGCTATCGGAACGCAGTGATGTAAAGCAAAAACAAGGTAGCCTGAATACACCTTACAGGGAAACAGTCATTGATTTATACTGCCTGAAACCACGGGCAGCACAAATCAGAGCCTGGCTGCATTATTACCACCATGTACAGTCATGGCCAGAAAAGTGTTGGCACTCGAAGTTGTTCCAGAAAATGAAGTAGTTCTCTCAGAAAATTATTATTGCAATTATACACGTTTATTTCCTTTGTGTGTATTGGAACAAGAGGGGAAAAAAAAAAAAAAAAAAGGAAAATTGGACAATTTCACGCAAAACAAGAAGAATGGGCAGGACAAAATTGTTGACACTTTGCCAAAATTATGGGCAAACAGCTTTGTTTCAAACGTGATGCTTGTTCAAACTCACCTGTGGCAAGTAACAGGAGTGGTCAATATGAAAATCACACCTGAAACCAGATAAAAAGGGGAGAAGATGACTCAATCTTTTGGGTGTGTGTGTGTGTGTGTGTGTGTGTGTGTGTGTGTGTGTGTGTGTGCACGCGCGTGCGCCACACTAAGCATGAAGAACAGAAAGAGAACTGTTTGAGAACCAAAATTGTTGAATATCAACAATCTCAAGGTTACAAGTCCATCTCTACGTAGTGTTGTTCCTGTGCACAACATCCTCTAGAACTTTACAAAATTCATGAAAGCTTGCAACGCAGGATAGTTCGGATGGTGGATAAGCAGCCCCAATCAAGTTCCAAAGAAATTCAAACAGTCCTTCAGGAATAGGGTGCATCAGTGTCAGTGCAAACTATCCATCTACATTGGAATGAAATTAAACACTATGGCAGAAGGACCCCACTGCTGACACAGATATAAAAAAGCTATACTGCATTTTGACAAAATGTATGCAAGCAAGTCAAAATTCTTGAGTTCTGAAGTGGCGAGCAATAAGTCCGGATCTAAATCCCATTGATCACCTGTTGAGAGATCTTAAATTTGCTGTTGGGAGAAGGCGCCTTCAAATATGAGAGACCGGGAGCAGTTTGCAAAAGAACATTGCTCAAAATTCCAGTTGAGAGGTATAAGATAGAATACTAGAGTTCAAAGGAATCTCCATGGTCATCGTAACCAACCCCAGCTCAAAGCAGGATTCACTAAACCATCTCAGACAGGTGTGTCAAGTCTTTGTTTTGTTTGAAGACTTCCATTGAAGGAGAACTCACCACCTCTCGTGACATCCTCTTCCACGCATTAATCACCCTCACTGTCAAAAAGTTTTTTCTAATATCTAATCTGTAACTTCTGCCTTTCAGTTTCATTCCATTGCTTTTCGTGTTTCCATGTGCAAATGAGAATAAGGATGATTCCTCTACACAGTGACATCCTTTCAGATATTTGTAGACAGCTACTAAGTCTCCAATTAGCCTTCTTCTATACAAGCTAAAGATTACCAGATCCTTTAACCATACCATGTAGGACATACTTTGAAGTCCGCTCACCATCCTGGTAGCTCTTCTCTGAACTTGCTCCAGTTTTTTTTTTAAGGTCTTTTTAAAATGTGGTGCCCAGAACTGGACAGTATTCCAGATGACCAAGGAGGAGTAGAGGGGGATCATTATGTCACGTGATCTAGACTCTATGGCTTCTCTTAATACATCCTAGAACTGTGTTTGTCTTTTTTGCTGCTGCAACACACTGGTGATGCATGTGCAGACTGATCTATTAGTATACCAAAGTCTTTTTTTACAAGTGCTGTTGCTTAGTTCTATTCCTCCCATTCTATAGATGTAATTTGTTTTTCTTGCCCAAATGTAGAATCTTGCATTTCTCCCTGTTAAATACCGTTTTATTAGTCGCTGCCCATTGTTCAAGCTTACCTAGATCCTTCTGAATCCTCTGTCTTCTCTAGTGTTAGCTATCCTTCCAAGTTTTGCATCATCTGCAAATTTGAATACTTTATCTTCAGTTCCCTTATCTAGATTATTTATAAAAATGTTGAAAAATACTGGGGCCAGGACAGAGTTTTGTGGTACCCAACTTGAAATACTTTTACAATTACAATTTATTACCACTGAGTACGATCACTGAGCCAGTTATGAACCCACCTAACCGTAGCCTTGTTAATCCTAACTCTTACAGTAGCCTAGGATGTAATTCATCTGGACCAGGAGATTTAAATTCATTTAAATTAGCTGTTTCCTCACCATCTCTCTGTTTATGGATAGTGTGGATTCTTTTATTCCTTCAATGTCACCGTGAAGATCAGTTGCATTGGCTTTCTTAGAGAACACAGATACAAAATAGGAATTTTAAAGTTCGGCCTTCTCATCATTTTTGACCACATCAGCCTTTTTAACCAGTAAAAATTCTATAGCATCTTTGACTTTAATTTTGCTTTTGACATACCCCAAAATCCTTTTTTGCTACTTTTGGTCTCCCTTGCAAGCCTCACTTCATTACTGGCTTTAGCTCTTCTAACTCTTACCCTGCATTCCCTGCAAACAGCATTATATTCTTCATTAGATATGCCCCACTCTTTCCATTTGATATACATTTCTTTTTTCCTTTTAACAAGTGATTAAGTTCTGTGTTCATCCACCCTGGTCTCTTTAAATGCTTCCAATTCTTCCTTCTTTTCGGGATTGTTATTGATAGTGCGGTGAGAATTTCATGTAGCAAAATCTCCCATCCTTCTCGGACATTTCTGTCCTTTGGAACTTTCAGCCATTGGACATTTCCTACCCTCTTTCGGAGTCCATTAAAATCTGCATTTCTGAAGTCCAACCTTAAAGTCTGAGTCCTCACTGGTCTTCCTCCTCTTGTAATCTAAATTTCAAGGATAGCATGATCGCTCCTCCTAAATTCAACAATTTCCTCCCTGCTGGTAAGAATTAGGTCCAAGATTACAGATTCTCTTGTTCTCTCTTCAACCATTTGAAAGATAATGTCATCAGTGAGAGAAGATAAGAATTTTCTGGACCCAGTACTTTTGCCCGAGAAGGATTCCCAGAAAATATCTGGATAGATAAAATAGCCTATGATCACTATGCTGTCTTTTTTGAGAACAGAGACAACTGACGTAAAGAGAGTTCATCCATATCTTCAGTCTGTCCAGGTGGCCTATAGTAAACACCTACAATAATGTCCGTTCTGTTCTTCTCTCCTTGAATTCTTACCCAAACAGTTTCTGCAGAGCTACCATTCTGTGATGCTTGGATCTCCGTGGAGATGTACGTTTTCCTAACATACAATGAAACACCTCCTTGTTAATCCGGTTTCTAATAAATAAGTTGTAGCCTTCAAGGTTTATATTCCAATCGTGTATCATCCGACCAAGTTTCAGTGATCCTTATGAGATCATATCTCTTCCTGTGTTAGCAGCTCCAATTTACCTTATTTGTTTCCCATGCTCTGTGCATTTGCATAGACACTTTAGTTTGTAGTCAGCTTCCCTTGCTCCTATTTCCATTCAGAGTTTGATGCTTTTGTCCTTCCTTTCCACTTCTCTTAAACAATCTTGCTATTGTTAAAGGAAGAGATTGATTGTGGATATTTATTCCAAAAGGTGTTCAACCAAATACCAAGTTGAGGGTGCCAACAATTTTGTCCGGCCCATTTTGGGGTTTTTGTGTGAAATTATGTTCAATTTAACCGCTCTCTTTTTGTGTTGTTCGAATACACATAAAGGAAATAAAGGTGTATAACAAAACGTGTAATTGCAGTAATTTTCTGGGAGAAATTCTTTATTTTCTGTAACAATTTCAAGGGTGCCAACACTTTTGGCCATGACCATGTAGGTTTCAGAGAAAACATATTTGGAAAGTCAGCGAGAGGCTATGGGGTCCCAGATAACTAGTCCAAGGCTTCTTCATGGCCAACTCTCCTAGACTGAAAGGTCTCTAAATGCACACATAGGGAGAGACCTGTCAGTCTAATCGATTGGGGCCCACCAGGGACTTGCCTCGGACTGGCCACCCGAGGGGCACGGTCTTTGCCCGGATTATCTCAGTTTATCTTCTCTGAAGCATTTCAGAGTAAGAACATACAAGGCTATAATAACGAAGCCAATGTCCAATTCATGCAGCTCGTGTGTTTCCGGCAGCATGAATCAGATGCCAGGTGCCCTTTAAGGGGTTACGTATCCATACGCATACAGCCAGTAGCAGATACCATTTATTAGTGGGTTTCTGCTTTATCACAAGGGTCTACATATAAATACATGTGTCTGTGGCTTACAGGTACTAGGCCTGATGTACGCGGCACCGCCGAATAATCCAAGCAATGCAAAAAGCTGAGCCGTCAGCAAGCCAAGCAGAAGTTTTACAACTGGTCCCACAAAGTCCAGTACAGAGCATCCCCACCCTCCACGAGACCCAGGCAGGGAAGACGGGGAGCAGAGCATGCAGGCAGGAGGCTCACCTGAGTAGTAAGTCGCCTTGAAGCCTTTCTTCGATACAGTGTTGTCAGACTTGAACTCTATCCGCATGTTGTTGTACTGGGAGCTGATCACCGGGGGGAGCTCTTGCCCACAGAACTTTCCGAGAAGTTTTGAATCTGATGTCAAACCACTGCGAACTTCCACGTAATCATATTTACAGACCTGGTGGGAGAACCGAGATAATAAGAAGCAGAGCCCAAATATGCATCACTATGGAGGAGAAAGACGTGAAATATCTAGATAAAACACATGTAATATGTACACACCGTACGCTAGGCAAAAAAACCTGCAACTGGTTAACACCAAATAGCAGCGTTCAGGGTGGGGATTCTCCAGTGAGGCCTTACTTTTTAAGAAATGGGATTAGAAAAGTTGGGGGACATTTTAAACCCCCCCCCCAAAAAAAAATTGAGAGACTTTGCAAAGGCTACTTATCTACTGTATATACAGGTGTTATCTGTCATTGAACAGGAGGAGGAGGAGGAGGTGAGCTGTGACAACACCTATTGTGAATGGTGGATCCTCTTATCTACTGTATATAGAGGTGTTATCAGTCATTAAACAGGAGGAGGTGGTGAGCTGTAACATCACCTATAGTGAATGGTGGATCCTGTGTTATCAGTCATTGTACAGGAGGGGGAGGAGGTGAGCTGTGACATCACCTATTGTGAATGGTGGATCCTCTTATCTACTGTATATAGAGGTGTTATCAGTCATTAAACAGGAGGAGGTGGTGAGCTGTAACATCACCTAGAGTGAATGGTGGATCCTGTGTCATCAGTCATTGTAAAGGAGGGGGAGGAGGTGAGCTGTGACATCACCTATTGTGAATGGTGGATCCTCTGTTATGTACTGTATTATATTTATTATTATTCCTGTGTGATTAGGATACGGCTAAAAGTTATGTACCGAACAGGGGGGTATGAGATTTGGCGTCCATTGTGAAATTTTTTTTAGGGTATGCTGCACTTTGCGATGCATTTTTTTCCCTTGTGAATTATGCAATTTTTGACTAGAAATTCACATGTTTTTGGTTTCTTTTTTTCATGCATTTTAGGATACAAAGCAATTTTGATATCAATAAGGAAAAATGACAAGATGCTTTTCAAAAAAAAAATAAAAAATACACGCCATAGGTAAAAAAAGAAAAATAAAAAAGCACCTTGTGAATGAGATCTTATAAATCTCACCAATTTTGCGGTTATTGTAAAATGCTGCATTTTCTTCGCATGAATATAAGTGTGTAAAAAATGCACCAAAAACACTAAACGTGAATGAACACATATGGAAAACTGAAACGCAAAAAAAAAAAAAATTCAAACATTAAAGAGACTTTAAATATGCATTAGCAAATGTTGGCTTTTGACTAAGATTGTATAAATAAAAAAAATAAAATAAAAGTACATACAGCATTAGAATTATTTTTTTTCAAATAAGTAAATGACACTTTTCCATACAGAGAAATGATGGGACACATCCACCCAGGAAGCGGAGATACATGGGGCTGTTAGCGACACACTGTGGGGGCAGATTTAGCTATCCCTGTATCCTCCTGCAACATGGAGGACACATTGATCACTGCCGATTTTAATTGGTTTTTTTTTTTTTTTTTTTTTTTTTTTTTTTTTTTTTTTTACACACACCAAACAGCTTCTGAAATCTCAGCCTCCTGGATCCCCATAAGCATGATGTAGCAGAGCTGGTTATTAGGGTAAATTGGAGCTGAAGAATGGTTACGAGTTATGGGGTGGTAGTGACCTCCTGGCAATGAGGATGATACTGACTTTTTGTCTGAGATGGGTGTAGTGTAGCAGTTTTAAACTCACGTCATTGCCTTCTGTCTCAAAATGTTGGAACGTGAGCGTGATGCGAAACTGCGTGGGTGCCACCAGCTGCCAGACACAATTCTTGTTCGGTGGGTACTCCTTGGGAAACCCCGGGCTGCTGATGGTGCCATTTAGTTTGGTCAAGAAGCCGCCACAAGTCGCTGGAAAATAAAAAGTACAATAAAGGAGTATACAAAACGACGGGATTATGTGACGACGCTCGATAATAAGATTATAGTTGTTCGGCGCATTTCACCTGCACACGACTTCTTGTCTGAAGCGAGCTCATAACCTGGCTCACAGGCGCATTTATAGCTGCCGAGCGTGTTCACACAGCGCTGCGCACAGCCGCCTTTATTAGGTCGGGAACATTCATCCACCTCTGAGGACAAAAATGGTTAAAAAATCAAATTTAGTAACAAATTACAGCAATCATACTAAATCTAATCATTAGGGCCGAGATCACATTTCAGAGTAACAAAACCACCTCACAACGCACACCAAAACGGACAGTATCACAGAGTTGAAATCTCTAGTGATCGGTGAACTAGGGAGGAAGTGTTTGATTTCTCTACAGTGCCACCGCAGGAGAGATTGGGTATTGCACAATTTCTATTGATGGGTGTAATAAATGAATGCGTTGGGTCCTCCCACTGCGCATAATACTCTTGTAGAAACTCTTGGGTTTCAAACATGGACCTCTCTAAAAAGTTATTTGAAATCCCATCTGATATTATAACTTATTACTTGCTATCATGAAATTCACGATGGTCAAAAGGCAGGTCCTCAATTCAGAGATGATGAGGTTATCGGCACCAGAGCCTCTTGGGCGCAGGTGGAGTTGTGACACTCAAAACCATTAATTTGGTGCCCGTAAAATCTGTGTCCAGCATGGTTACCCCAATGGTTTCATGAGTTTTGATAGACCCCCCATGATGACTGGCTTTCCTAAGTCCCTCATCCCCCTAGACTGAAGCTCCCGTGACAACATTGTATAAAATAGTTAGGGTGGAATTTCTCTTTAAAAAGGAATATGAAGACCTCATCACTTTGTGGTTACACCCGTTGGTGAGATTTTCTTTTTCTTCCTTAATGACATCACCTCGAACATCAGAGTTCAGGAAACATTGTTGGCCAGGGACAGAGTGGTCAATGAACTCCTGGGAATATCACCACAAGAATGTCTTAACGTCCCAAGTTTCTCATGACTCAATCCTAGGCCCAACCTATGGTACACGAGCTCCACAATGGCTCCATAAAATATTATACTAGTTTTTATTTCCAGCATTGGGAACATTGCGCACGGTTTTCTAATTTTCTAATTCAAAACATGGAGAATTGTATAGAAATTTTAACTACTTTACAAAAAAGAAAATGAACATTGGGCTGTTCTAAAAAAATAAAAAAATAAATAAATAAATAAATAAATAGCATCTGTCTAGTGTCTGCATTGCTCTTCTGCCTAAGAAACTGCATTTTTAATGTCACCCCACAAGTGTGCTATCGGATTAAGGTCCGGGGATTGGGCTGGCCACGCCATAACCTCAATTTTGTTGGACTTTAACCCAAGATTTTGCTCGTTGACTGGTATGTTTAGGGTTGTTGTCTTGTTGAAACACCCATTTCAAGGGCATTTCCTCTTCAGCATAACATCAAGAAAAACCTGCCCATATCATGATGCTTGCACCACCATGCTTCACTGTCTGCAGCGTGTACTGTGGCCTGAATGCAGAGTTTGGGGGTCGTCTGACGAACTGTCTCCGACCCTTGGACCCAAAAAGAAGTATTTTACTTTCATCAGTCCACAAAATGTTTCTCCATTTCTCTTTAGGGCAGTTGATGTGATCTTTGGCAAATTGTATCTGCTTCAGTACATGTCTATTTTTTAACAATGGGACTTTGCGGTGACTTCTTGGTAAGAGATCAGCTTCACACTGGCGTCTAATGGTCACAGTCCTCACAGGTAACTTGAGACTGTTTTTGATCATCCTGGAGCTGATCAATAGCCGACCCTTCGCCATTTTGGCCATTCTTCCATCCATTTGAATGGTAGTCTTGTTTTCTTTCACTTCTCTCTGATTTGGCTTTCCATTTTAATGCCTTGGAGATCATTTTAGCTGAACAGCCTATCATTGTCTGCACTCCTTTATAAGTCTTACCCTCTCCAATTAGCTTTTTAATCAAAGTACGCTGTTCTGAACAAAGTCTCAAAACGACTCATATTTCTCAGGCTTTCCAGGAGAAATGCATGTACAACATGTCATGGCTTCACCCTTATATAAGCACTTCTGGATTCACACCTGTTTCTTCACAGAACAATTGACCTCACTAACACGGACTCAGAAACCTGCAGATCATGAATGAGGTGGTTTTCTTACTCTACTGCACCAACTGGGAAATTATTTGACACGTGGTAATAGAATTTATACCGAAAACCGTGATTAATCTGGTTAGTCATATTGGGCTGCTTTTATTTTGAACATTACTGTATGTCAAATACACTGCTCAAAAAAAAAATAAAGGGAACACTTAAACAGAATATAACGCCAAGTAAATCAAACTTCTGTGAAATCAAACTGTCTACTTAGGAAGCAACACTGATTGACAATCATTTTCACATGCTGTTGTGCAAATGGAATAGACAACAGATGGAAATTATTGGCACAACCCCCATCTGTGGATGCCGGGCACTCAGACCATCCTCATGGAGTCAGTTTCTAACCGTTTGTGCAGACACACGCACATTTGTGGCCTGCTGGGGGTCATTTTGTAGGGCACTGGCAGTGCTTCTCCTGTTCCTCCATGCACAAAGGCTGAGGTAGCGGTCCTGCTGCTGGGTTGTTGCCCTCCTACGGCCCCCTCCACGTCTCCTGGTGTACTGGCCTGTCTCCTGGTAGCGCCTCCAGCCACTACGCTGACAGACACAGCAAACCTCCATGCCACAGCTCTCATTGATGTGCCATCCTGGATGAGCTGCACTACCTGAGCCACTTGTGTGGGTTGTAGAGTCCGTCTCATGCTACCACAAGTGTGAAAGCACAACTAACATTCAAAAAAGTGACCAAAACATCAGCCAGAAAGCATTGGTACTGAGATGTGGTCTGTGGTCCCCACCTGCAGAACCACTCCTTTATTGAGGGTGTCTTGATAATTGCCAATAATTTCCATCTGTTGTCTATTCCATTTGCACAACAGCATGTGAAATTGTCAATCAGTGTTGCTTTTTAAGTGGACAGTATGATTTCACAGAAGTTTGATTTACTTGGAGTTATATTCTGTTTAAGTGTCCCCTTTATTTTTTTGAGCAGTGTATATTCACGGGCAAACATTTAACAAAAAAAGGATTAATCGGTTATTCTCAAAATATTAAGTTATAGCCTTCCAAAGGATAGGGGATAATAGAGATTAACAAAATCATTTTGCATGACCGCGTTCAGTGGCCATGTCAGGAGCCCACAGCCGCCAAATGGAAGCCCTGTGAACCGCCTACTACCTGCCAGCATCCCTGGCACTTTTCTCATGTTGTAGGCCCCATGCATACAACATGACCTCTGGACCAGGGTCCGGAAAAAAAAAAAAAAAAAAAAAAAATCAATTCACACGTAACTTACTTATCCAAACTTAATGACCTCAGGAGCCGCTGAACACCTTTCTCAGCAATCAAAAATGGAACATGATTTAACATCTTGAGAATATCTCTTTACCATACATATATATATATATATATATATATATATATATATATATATATATATATACACATACACACACACACACGAATAACCATGAAGGTCCTAGTTAGCTACAAAAACTTAAAGGGGATGTTTAGGGATAAAAGAAATACACAGATAATAGCTTGGCCCGTGCAAAATTTTCGCACATTGGTCGTCGGGGGCGCAGGCAATTTCAGAAAAAGCAAAGCTGGTCAAATGTAAATGTATTTCATAAGATGATGAACACAGACAGGTACTTATATGTAGATTGGTAATACAATAAATTGGTTTGGTAAGTAGAGGCCAAAAAAAATCTTCCGGTTGAGGTGCCACCTGTAGGTCATTGTGTCTTTCTGCAGGTTTATGAAAATGAATGTTTAAACTGTAATTTAGTGATAAAATCATGAATGTGTGGTATGTTTGGCTGCTTTCTTGCTGAAGGGAGCAAGTTTCGTTTTCAAATGGTGTATTGTGGTATTGTGTGTGTAGGGCGAAGTAATCACTGGAAAAGCAGTGCATGTATGCAAATGTGTTTGCATATGTGAAGCACTTGCAGTGAAGTGTGCAATCCTCCAAAGTGCCTGAAATAGGCTGGGCAAGCTGGAAAGACCCCAAAGCAAATGTTTGCATTTGTTTGTGATGTCTGTAAGCAGCTTTGTGGTAGTGTGCTTTGGGGTAGTGCACTGCCACCTGCAGGTAATTTGACCTTTCAAATGGTGTATCTTTTTTTGTGTGGGTAGAGTATGAACGGCGCAAGTGTGCAATTCAATAGGCAGTGCATGTTTACAAATGTGTTTGCATATGTGCCTCACCTGCAGTGAAGTGTGCAATCCTCCAATTTGGCTAAAATAGGCTGGGCAAGCAGTTCGGCTAGCTGGAAAGCCCCATTTGTTTGTGATGTCTGTAAGCAGCTTTGTGGTAGTGTGCTTTGTGGTACTGTGGTGCTACCTGCAGGTCATTTTTCCTTACCGCAGGTTTATGAAAATTAATGTTTAAACTGTATTTTGTGATCAAATCGTGGATGTGTGGTTTGTTTGGCTATTTTCTTGCTGAAGGGGGCAAATTTACCTTTCAAATGGTGTATCATTTGTGCGTGTGGGTGCAATATGAACGGAGATACAAAGGAATCACCGAAAAGCTGTTTAGAAATAAAAGAATAGATATTTAAAAAAAAAATAATAATGTTTGTATTTAGTGTACAGCTCCACCCTTATCCATTGGCTATTGCAGCTCATCCCAATTCTAGTGAATACTGCAACACCATCACATATTTTTTTCTAATACTCCAAAACCCTCTAAAATTTTGGGATTTTTTTCTACATTTGCTATTATCCAACCATTACAGTTGATCAGTAGTCTTTAGTCATCGCGACCAACAAATTTCTAATTCCCCCCCCCCAAAAAACAAATCATAAAGGGCTGTAGCCCACCCAGTCGAGTTCAGACGTAATGTACGAGCTGGCCTTACTGACCTTTGAAGTAGTGGAGAGAAAATCCAGCTTTATTAATGGACCCATCAGATACAAATCTAATGAACAGTTTATTGCCCGAGCTCTTGAAGTCGTCTGGCTTGTCGTAGCCACAGTAGCGGCCAATCAGAGGGCTGGTTTCCAAGTCACCGTCGCGTATCTCCAGAAAGTCATATGCACAGCTATCGTGTCTCTCAATCTGTGGAATAAAGCCACTGTTAACCAGAGAAAATCTACAAACAGTGGCCATCATCCAAAATCTTACTCAAAGCGTCTACCCCCCCCCAGATTATACTGGTGAATGCGGTTCACCTGCAATACCAGACACAGCCTGTGAGTAATAGTAGCACTGTTCTTGGGTGGAGCAGATCCTTTTATCTAATCCTGGACAAACTTTGTAACAGCTACACTGGATAATCAACTAATATGTGTATTAAAAGGAATCAGCCAGCAGGTTTTTGCTACCTCATCTGAGCGCAGCATGATGTAGGTAACAAGACTGAATCCAACGAGGTAATACTTAACTCACTGAGTGCAGCCATTCTGGCACAGTTCTTAGATTTAGCAGGAAACAGCAGAGAAAGCCAACCCTTCCCACACCAGGTTTTTTGTGTACATTCTCTATAGAAAGTTAGCTGCTTATCACAGAAGGGGGTGGAGTCGGACTAGCACGCATGCTCTGCTGTAGTCTAGGCAATGATAATTACCAGGTGAGAAAACCTTCATTGTAAGTAAACAACAGCACACAGCTTGACATGTGACATATCATTGAAATCTGTGTTTTAACCCCTACCTTGTGCTGTCCTCAGATTACATAGGAAAAACCTGCTGACAGATTCCCTTTAAGGGGGGGTAACTACTTTTCAAAGCTAATTTCAGAAAAGGGCTCCCATTCTGAACAACCAGCTTTCCTCCATTGAGACTTTAACTACTTATTATTTCAGCTTGGAATGGAGGCTGGATGAAGGTCTCTCAGTAGCCTTGACAGTCACATGCAAGTACAACCTGTGACCGCTTTGGTCAGCAATGTCTGAACTGGACACATGGAATGGCGCGTCAGAGAAACATCCCTCGACGCATCGTTAGTGTCAGCTGATCGCTGCAGCCAATAACAGCCTCAGCGGTCCCGTACGAACAGTGACATCATCGCTTCCGCTGCCTGCACAGACCACCATAGGGCCTGTGCTGGACCCACAGGGTGACAGCAGATAACTGTGCCACATTTTGTCATCTTCAACCCCACTTCCATACCCATGGATGATGCCTTTGCTTAGGCCGACAAATGTGTAAGATTTTCTACAAATATAAGAATGAAAAAACACGGTAGGACATTTCAGTGTCTATTCTTCCCCCTCAAGAGTAGGTTTTGCTTCCTACACCACACATTTTCGGAGGTTCCCCCACCCTCCCCAAACCCCGTTGAGGAGCCTCCTGGGCCTCTAACCTCAAAGGACTGAAACACGATTCCTATGTTGTAGCCGTCAGCCACACGCAGCTTCCATTTACAGTCTTTGTTGGGTCGGTAATCGTCAGGGTAATTTGGAGACTGGATGTGCCCTTCATCTTTAGTCACGTCACCTCCGCATTCGGCTACAAAGTACACAAAGGAGATTAAAAAGGCAAAAAAAAATAAATAAGAAAACAAACATTTTAAAAAAAGTAAAGAAATAAACGAGACATCATAGAGAAAAGAAAGAGGTACAAAACAGAAGAGCACGAGTATTGAGATCACTGCCAGGAGGGTCGTTTCGGTGAAGAGACCAATGTCCATGTGAGGACAACTTGGAAGTCTCTCCATGATATCTTCTGTCCTACAAGCAAAGCTTCGGGTGCTATGGAGGCTGCACTCACTGGTAATATACCTCTGATTTGTGAGCCCTAAGGCTATGTTCACACTGTTTCATCCTACTGTTCGTGGCTTTATTGGGATTACACCTAAAATGAGGGTTGGATGTTTGCGCGGAGGAGGCCATGGACTTTAAGGCTATGTTCACATGTGGCATATTTTACTGCAGCCAACACACAGGTTTCGCAGCATTTTTTGGGTGCAGATTACATGTGTACTTTGTCTACAGTACACGTTTAATAAAGTTAGTTTTGTTCACAAATTAGGCAGCGGAAAACGCTGCAAAAATGCTTGTTGCACTTTCTGGTTGCTTTCTATGGGAGAAAAATGCAGCAAAAAGAACGGAGGCACAGCAGATATGGCCGAAAATGATGTCCGACAGACCGCAACGTGACCACATCTACATCATTAAAGTCAATAGTTGCATCAACGCAAACCTCACCAATCCTATTTTCCGGGGCCTCGACCGTAAGCACGGACGGAGCCTCTGAAGCGAGAGTAAAATTCAATGTGAACACAGCCCTTAAGTTACTTCAGTCCAAGCTGTTTGCCTCACAGAACGATGCAATGGTAGCAAACTTCCAGCTGCGAAAAGTCTTAAAAGGGCCATTCTCATCTTCATAGATGGGTATTGTTGGATCGTGCTTGTAAAAGGAGCACTTATGCCACTTACTGTTCGTTAATATCTCAAGCATGACTGAAAATGTTAACACCATTCTTGTGTTTACTATTGTAGCCTAGGAAACCGACCACCACTACAGTTTAAACAGTGACGGCAAACCATTCATAGCGCTTACAAGCTCTTTTAGTGTGCAAACATGGCTTTGAAACAGGCAGGGATTACGGGAGCACGCTGTGAGTGCAGCGCTTACAAGCTAGACAGCAGTGGTGGTCGGTCTCCTAGACAACGAGACACGGGACCGTCAATCATGACCAGACAGGTATATTAGATGTACAACATGATCAGCTTCCAATCATCATACCTTCATAAACGGCATGAAATCCTTTCCCCACGTAGTTGCTGCTGCTTCTAAACTCAATCCACAGTCTGCTGTCACTAGATAATATGGAGTCTGGGATTTTGTCACCACAATAACGGCCTAAGGAAGAAGAGAAAAAAAAAAAAAAAAAAAGAAGTGACATACAGGAACCGTTAGCGGCCATACATGATAGATGATCAGGGTTTATCCGCAATCCAGATAATTATTAACCATGGGACAATACCGATGAGAGGAGCTTTCTTCCAGTGCCCATCTCGGACTTCAATGTAGTCGTACCAACATAGTCGGCTGCGGTACACATCCAAAGAGGTAAAATTCAGCCTGATCTTAGGGGAAAAGATAGCGAGTTAGAATCCGTAAGAGATTATAGGGTGCACACTACTGTAAAAGGAGGGTGTAAATAAGGCTAAAACAGCGAAATAATAAAGTTTGCCATATAAAACACCTACACCTTTCACTACAAGTCACTCCATGAGTAACACAACATTAGCTTCTTATGGAAAAAGACAATGAATATGCAGCACTTACCCGTACTTACTTCAGCAGACTTTATTCCGAGCAAGTAAAATATTACAGAGCATGAATGGCCGTTTCGCGCCAAGCAGGCTCTTCTTCCTAGGTCTGGGACCAGGAAGAAGCCTCTGCTTGGTGCGAAACGGCGGTTGTCCGTGGTCTGTAGTGTTTCACATGCTACCACACTAATTTAACTTGCTGGGAATAAAATCTGCTTTGTGTTTTTTTATACAGATGCATATTCATTCTCTTTTTTCATATTGAATTTTGATCTTTTTACATACCTTGCCGAGGTGTCAGTGTATGGGGGAGAATCTTTTTTGACCAAGTACTGGTAATAACCACTTATACTTTGACTACCATTACCTTCATATAGCGTGATGTAGCATTAGGGGAACAAGGCGTAAAAGGTAAAGGACGGGTTTGTATGATATAGTGTTAATTTATGTCAATTTTTAATGTTCCCAAAAAAAAAATCCCTCCAAGCCTGAAAAATGCTGAGGTCAGCATAATGATAATGCTTGTGTATTTCAAGTAACACGACTCCCTCAAAAGGGCGCATACCATTCAGTAACTCTTGGGTTGCTACAGAGCCAGAGGCATCACATTAAAGAGAATGTGTCATCACAAAGTGATCTATTGTTAAAATAAGGTTTGTTTTTTTTACATTAAATGTATTTTTTTTATATCACCATCATCCTTGCAATTTTCACGCTGGCCAGTGGGCCTAATGCCAAATTCACTTTTCCTTCTCTGTACAGATGTCTTTTCATCTGTTTCTGTATCATTACAGACAGGTTCACATTGAAAGCTTGCACCTCTACAGTTGAAGTCAAGTATTTTTCAACCCACATTGCAAATTATTAAAGCACTTGGTTGTTATGATCTGCTGCAAACATGATTCATAAAAGACAACGGCTTCTGGCAATGTTCCTGAGGAATCTTAAGTCTGATAGTCATTAGAAAAGGCCTCCAGGTCACTAATACTTTTGGGTTTGCATTCTGCAACTGCCTTCTTGAAATCCCAAACATTTTCTATATGCTTCAGGTCAGACAACTGATGGCTGTGCCAGAATCTTCTAGGACTTCTTCTGAGACCAAACCTTAGTGGACTTGATTGTCCTGTTAAAAGGTTCAATGATGCTCAAGTTTTAGCTTTGTCACAGAAGATATGACTTTCTACTAGGATTTGCCGGTATGTGATTGAATCCATTTTGCCTTCTCAAATTGCTGCAGGAGTAAGAATACAGCCCCAGAGTATCACCGAACTGTGATGCTTCACTTTAGGAATCATTGAGCCCCCACCATGCTTCACTATAGGCAGCACAGCGCCACCACCATTCTTCTCTGTAGGCATCACTGAGCCACAATCATGCTTCACAGAAGGCAGGGTGTTCTTTTCAGTATACTTCATTCTTCTACCTCCAGTCATATCACTTATCTACAGGCCTGAAAACTTCCAGTTTTGTTTCATTAGTCTACAGAACAGAATCCCCAAACTTCTTTGGCTTATTTATAGGGTTTTGAGCATATTAGAAGCAGATGACAGCCTCTTCTTTCTGCTACACCTGGCTAGTGCAGCCGGTGTACCAGTAACTTTGAACTTGAAAACTCTGCTTCCAGCTAAATCTCTAGGAAGAGTCAGTATACTCAGCGTCGGACTGGAACACCTTGGGCCCACCAGAGAAAATCATTCTTGGGGCCCACTATGTAGCTGCATAGAGTTAAATACCAGACCACCAATTGTGCGGTAAAACACGCTAATATCCGGGTATAATATAAGGTTGTACATGTCTTAATGATGTAGCAGGAGTTGGGGTAGCCCCCTCATAGAATATAAAGCAGCCCCCTCATAGAATATAATGTAGACCCCTCATAGAATATAATACTGCCCCCCTCATAGGGTATAATGCACCCCCTCATAGGGTATAATACTGCCCCCTCATAGGGTATAATACTGCCCCCCTCATAGGGTATAATACTGCCCCCCTCATAGGGTATAATGCACCCCCTCATAGGGTATAATGCACCCCCTCATAGGGTATAATACTGCCCCCCTCATAGGGAATAATGCACCCCCTCATAGCGTATAATACTGCCCCCCTCATAGGGTATAATACTGCCCCCCTCATAGGGTATAATGCACCCCCTCATAGGGTATAATGCACCCCCTCATAGGGTATAATACTGCCCCCCTCATAGGGTATAATACTGCCCCCCTCATAGGGTATAATACTGCCCCCCTCATAGGGTATAATACTGCCCCCCTCATAGGGAATAATGCACCCCCTCATAGGGTATAATAATGCACCCCCTCATAGGGTATAATACTGCCCCCCTCATAGGGTATAATACTGCCCCCCTCATAGGGTATAATACTGCCCCCCTCATAGGGTATAATACTGCCCCCCTCATAGGGTATAATACTGCCCCCTCATAGGGTATAATGCACCCCCTCATAGGGTATAATACTGCCCCCCTCATAGGGAATAATGCACCCCCTCATAGGGAATAATACTGCCCCCCTCATAGGGAATAATGCACCCCCTCATAGGGAATAATACTGCCCCCCTCATAGGGAATACTGCTATATAGATATATAGATATAGAGTTAGATAGATATAGATAGAAAGATAGATGTAGAAATAGATATAGAGATAGATAGTAGATAATGGATAGAAAGTAGATAATGGATAGATATAGATAGAAAGATTCATAGAGATAGATAGAGATAGATATAGATATAAAGATAGATATAGAAAGAAATATAGATAGATAGATCGATAGGTAGATAGATATAGAGATAGATAGAAAATAGATAATGGATAGATAGATATAGAGATAGATAGCTATAGATAGAAAGATATAGAGATAGATAGATATATAGATCGAGATAGATAATAGATAGAGATAGATAATAGATAGAGATATACAGATATAATAATAATAATATAGACATATATAGATAGATAGAGATAAATATATATAGATGGCTATAAATAAAAATAGATATAGAGATATATATAGAGAGATATAGAGATAAGATATAGAGATAGATAGATAGATAGATAGATAGATATAGAGACAGATAGATATAGAGAGATAGATATAGAGATAATAGCTAGATATAGAGATATGTATAGAGATAGATAGATATAGAGTTAGAAAGATAGATAGATATAGAGAGAGATATAGAGATAGATAGAGATAGCTAGATAGATAGATGGATAGATATATATAGATGATAGATATAGAGATAGATATAGAGATAGATGGATAGATCAATAGATAGATAGACAAAGAGAGATAGAGAAAGATAGATAATGAGATATAGAGATAGATATAGAGATATAGTGTTAGATAGAAAGATAGATATAGAGATAGATATAGAGATATAGTGTTAGATAGAACGATAGATATAGAGATAGATAGATAGATATGGATATAGAGATAACAGATAAATATAGAGATAGATAGATAGATATAGAGATAGATAGATATAGAGATAATATATAGATAGCTATAGAGAGAGAGATATAGAGATAGATATAGAGAGAAACAGATATAGATATAGAGATAGATATAGAGATACAGTAGGTAGATAGATATAGAGATAATAGATATAGAGATAGATAGATATAGATATAAAGATAGATAGAGAGCGGTAGATAGAGAGAGATAGATATAGAGATAGATAGATACAGAGATCGATAAATAGATAGAGAGATAGATATAGATAATAGATAGAGATAAAGATAGATAATAAATATAGAGATAACAGATAGATATAGAGATAGGTAGATATAGATAATAGAGATAGCTAGATAGATAGACATAATAGATAGATATAGATAGATATAGAGATAGATAGAAAGATAGATATAGAGATAGAAAGATAGATATAGAGATAGAGAGATAGATAGATAGAGATAGAGAAAGACAGATAGATATAGAGATAGATATAGAGATAGATAGAAAAACAGAGAGATAGATATAGAGATAGAGATAAATAAATAGATAGATATAGAGAGAGATATAGAGAGAAATAGATATATATATATATATATAGATAGATAGATATAGATATAGAGAGAGATAGATACAGAGAAAAGATATAGAGATAAATAGATAGAGAAAGATAGATATATAGATATAGAGATAGAAAGATAGATATAGAGATAGAGCGATAGATAGATAGATATACAGAGAGAGAGATATAGAGATAGATATAGAGAGAAATAGATATAGATATAGAGATAGATATAGGGATAGATAGAGATAGATATATAGATATAGAGATAGATATAGAGATAGAGCGATAGATAGCGAGAGATATAGATATAGAGATAGATAGATACAGAGAAAAGATATAGAGATAGATAACGGATAGATAGCTAGGTATAGAGATAGATATAGATATTAGATAGAGATATATATATAGATAAAGATAGATATAGATGGTAGCTAGATAGATAATAAATATAGAGATAATAGATATAGAGATAGATAGAGTAAGATAGATATAATAGATAGATATAGAGATAGATAGATAGACATAATAGATAGATATAGAGATATATATATATAGAAAGATATAGAGATAGATAGATAGATATAGAGATAGATGTAGAGATAGAAAGATAGATATAAAGAGAGCGATAGATAGAGATAGATATAGAAATAGATAGATATAGATAATAGATAGAGATAGATATAGATATAGATAATAGATAGAGATAGAAAGATAGATAGATATAAGAGAGATAGAAAGATAGATAGATAGATAGAGAGAGCGAGAGAGATATATAAAAAAACAAAACAAAACACGATACTCACCTCTCCTCCTCGCTCCCACGCTGATCCCGGCTTCAGTGTCAGGAGCTGCCCCCTCTGCCAGACACACAGCGGGTGCACGATGTAGTGACGTCATCCCGCACTGGCTGTGAGCCAGGAGCAGAGAGGACTGAGGGCAGCGCCGGCCCTGATGCAGAGCGGCTTACTGGGCTGGGGGCGGGGCCTCTGGGGGTGGAGACCTGAAATGATATTCACTGCTTCGCAGTGAATATTCATTTCTCTTTAGCAGCGGGGACAGGGGCTCCTGCCTCCTGACACCCGCTGCTGCTCCGCTGGCAGGGGCCCCCATAGCAGCTGCATGGTGTGCCACACACCACTGGCTGGGGGCCCCTGGAACAGCGGGGGCCCTAGGCAACTGCTGGCCCTGTATGCCAGCAGGTGCCAGGGCCCAACAGATGCCAGGGCCCACCGGAGAATCCACCGGTTCTCCGGTGGGCCAGTCCGACGCTGAGTATACTTGTATCCAATTTTGTTAGTAGAAGCCAATAATTAACTCTCTTAACAACTCGAGAATGTTAATGAACCGGAAACCATTGTCCAAGAGGAAAAGGGCTAAAACTGTTCAGGAACGCTCGCAAAAGCTACTGTCTGGATATACATCACATTTGCAGCAGGTGATAACCAGAGGTGAAGCTCTACTAAATACTAAAGGTACTGGTCATGAATGGGCAAGTAATTCTGTGACTGCAGGAATCAATAAAAGCTGAATTTTGAGCTGAATTTGGAGAAACCACAGGATCCACCATTCACAAAAGGTGATGTCACAGCTCACCTCCTCCCCCTTCCCAATGACTTGAACCCAGATCAGAGCATGCCTAGAAAACTCTCCTGTATAAGTCAATCAGTTGACGTGAAAGTCTAATATTAAGCCGAGTGTTCATTGTGAAAACTAGATGATTTGATTGTTATATTTAGACACAGATTTGGAAACTTCTAAACAAAATTAAGATGGTTAAATAAAAAAAACAAAACATTAAACTTGATTTAAGAAAAAAGATTAAAAGCTTGATTTAAAGTAAAGCTCATTTTATGATGACACACATTCCCGTTAAACTCTTGAGCCCGTCTGAATTCTGTGCCAGAATCCTGAAAATGGGATCATGGATAGTGTGATGTTACTGCAGAGGGTGCAAGTCTCCTGGGATTGTGGGATGAATAATGTCAAGGTTCCTCTACCTACATGTCACCCATGGGCATTGTATATTTCCATAGGGATTCATGTATTATTCCAATTATCCATTTAAATCATAAGAAAACATACAATATCCCCCAGAAGCTGAAGGACACATTCAAATCTCATCAGTAGAAAAAAATAAAAAAAGTCATAGTTGTATGGTCGTATACTCTCTACCTTCTCTCCTGGGGTAACAGACAACCTCCACACACAATGCTCAAATGCCGAGTAGCCATTCGGATACCCAGGAGATGAAAAGTTTCCTTGACTGTCCTGCAGAGTCTCCCAACAGGCTGCAATGACAAATCAAACAAGACAATCAGTATTGCTATAGCTCCAACGTATTCTACAATGGTGCACATAAGTGATAGTGAAAGTGGTTAGGTCAGTCCCTTCTCCATCTACATCAAAAAGGTGCTAAATCCCTTGGACACCCAGTAACCCCATGTAGGTTTTTGGAGAGAAATTCCTGAAGCACACAATTCTTTTACTAGAGGAGAGGTTTCTTAATTTTGTAAGGATGGAGCAATTCTGCTAAAAACGTCCATTCAACGCCTCTTACAAAAGAAGCAATGTTTACCAAGATGAATAAGGGTTAGGGTTCAGGTTTTAAGAATGTAGGGGGATGGAGAAGATGCAGAATGGTGGGAAAAAAATCTGGAGACTTTGCAATAATGGGAAGGTCATGAAGGTGACCGCAAGGATTTTGATGGCTCAGGGACTGAAAAAAAATAAAATAAGCAACGTAAAACCTATTGTAGATATTGTAGATGATATTGCAAAGGGGCACTGTGTTAGCATAACCTCCCATCACAGCTACTCAATGATAGAAGACAGGTCTACGAAGAGACTGGACAAGCCTTCAGAAGAGTAATAGACCTCCATAGCACCGTAGGTGACCAAGAGTAGAGATGTCACTTTGACAAGGTCAATCAGATTAATGACCTATGACCTAGTAGTTTATCTAGGTGCCCTAAAAAAAATACTACACGGAGCCAAAATAATACCGGTTCGTGTCCACCCAACCCTATAGTTTCCACATAAGTACAAAGGAGATGTAAAAAACAGTAACATTTGTGGTGGTCTAAAATGATGAATGGGTCAAAAGGGTTATCCAAAGTCATTGCTTATCCACAGGATGGAGATGGTCTAGGAGATCAGTCCATCCTAGGTTTTATTAGGAATAGATCAACAGGAAAAGATTTGGTAGTGTTAATGCCTTCCTCTGGGGTACATGGGAGAAAAGAAACATGAATTGTCATCTGGAGGGTGGTTGAAATACTGGCGTCTGTGGCTATGTTAATCTTCTTGGAACCTTTCGGAGTCAGTATGCCAGCTGACGTTATTAGGGAAGGTTGCATTTAGCTCGTTTAAAGCAGGAGAACTATTCACGAACTTGTATTTTGCTCATGGCAGCTTCCTTGTAAGCCACCTTATGTAGCATAACAGTTTACAATGCTTTTTTCACCAAAAGGAGGCCTTCATAGCCGCACACTGTTTGTGTGAATCATCTGGCATACGGACTTATAAGGGTTCCGTGAAGGTTCACCTAGTGGCCGGGGCCCGTACTAAAAGCGCCCTGCCCTACCCGAAGACTATGATTGTTCCTTAGGGTATCCCTCTCGTATAACAATTAGGCTGGGGACTGTAGTCTTCTCAGTACGACCACTTGGAGCCACCTGAGGCAGACTGGTTGCCATATTCAGTCATTTGCTCCACAGAAACAAGTCTCCGATTAATCCCTGCCACTAAAAAGGAGGGCAGGGGCGAAAATAGACAAGTGAAACAAGGCTCCGATTGGTTGCCATGAATGGTTCAAACATGACCAACACTGAGAAATTTCCAAGAAAAAAAAAACAAAACAATGAATGAAGACAAAGTTAAATATAGATCAGACATTGCTTGGATATGAAAGGGCTCAAGATTACCAACCATCTAATTACATGTTCCCTACCACCCTTCCCTGTCTCCCAAGAGCTTGTTCTCCAGCTTTCATCCCTCCAGCCTACTGTGGTCAGTCTCCCTTCTTCACGACATCCTGATTGTGCGACTTCCAGATGTCACACGTTTCTACACCATTTCAGGAAAAACTGAAATTTTTACTCCTTCAAGTGACAACCAACTATAATGTCTTTCTTTAACTTATTATTTGTTTGTTTTTTTCACCGTCAGCCCCGTGAGGGGACAGATATTAGTACATGGTCATACAAGTACGATTTGGGAAGACCAGAGCTGTATCCACTTGTGTACAGCGTCTCGCTAGAATAGTGGGTTCCTACCAGGAAATGGGCCTTAATGTACTCTTAACATTAGTCTCCTTTAAAAACAACCCCATTAATGGGTAAAAAAGCAAATGCTTATGGTCTCTTCACGCAATTGAATGCTTCACTTGAAGCTTATGGAGCCCAATCCAAAATCTCCAAGGGCGTGTTCACAGGGATTGGATTTTTCCTTCTGGAACTTTTTGAGCCGAAACTCTCCAAAATTCTCCTCAAAAATGGTTAAAAAAAACAAAACAAAAAAAAAAACAGAAAAAGAAAACTCAACTTCATTTCTATTGCAAATCCACAGTTTGAGGAGGATTTTGGATAATTTCTGCTCCAAAAACTCAGCACAAAGCTCAGTGTCAACATACATATAGGACATCCAAATATCATGGCAATTTAATAGTACTGCTCTTTTAATATGGTCCAAAAGGGAACTTTGAGCCTCCTCAGTGGAGTCCAAGATCTGGGTGGAGACCACTATAGTTACGTCTCTGCTTTTACCTTTTAAGGGCCTCAATCTCCCCATTTTTATTTAATGAAGACCTTTCTAAGCTTCTTCCCTGGGAGGTTCCCATACATTTATGTCCAGTTTGTGGTTATATTATTTGAGCACGGTTACTGTACTTGGGCACTGCATACATGAATGAATGGTGAAAAATTAGGCAATGTAAGGTAGAATTTAGGAAGTTTTATGGGAGTACAAATTAATTTATTGGATTATTCCCTTCAAACATAAGCGACTCCCCATATACTTTTTTGACCCAGGGGCCTAAATTAATCTACACTGCTCAAAAAAATAAAGGGAACACTTAAACAGAATATAACTCCAAGTGAATCAAACTTCTGTGAAATCAAACTGTCCACTTAGGAAGCAACACTGATTGACAATCTATTTCACATGCTGTTGTGCAAATGGAATAGACAACACATTGAAATTATTGGCTATTATCAAGACACCCTCAATAAAAGGAGTGGTTCTGCAGGTGGGGACCACAGACCACATCTCAGTACCAATGCTTTCTGGCTGATGTTTTGGTCACTTTTGAATGTTGGTTGTGCTTTCACATTCGTGGTAGCATGAGACGGACTCTACAACCCACACAAGTGGATCAGGTAGTGCAGCTCATCCAGGATGGCACATCAATGCGATCTGTGGAATGAAGGTTTGCTGTGCCTGTCCGCGTAGTGTCCAGAGGCGCTACTGTGGCTCCCCTGAGGCTCAGTCACCACAGAGGTACTGCACCTTCCTCTCTCTCTTTAGAGGTGCGGTACCCCACCATCCGGGGAAGGTGGGAACCCCTTTCCACACTCCAACACTCGCACCCCACACAAAAGGGTAGTTCTGCACAAACACATTGCAGCTCAGTGCTTAGAGAGTAGCAGAGCACCTTTGGTGGTTCCCTGCTTGGAACACTGGATGTGCTGGGAGGTGGGTGAAGTTAAGATACATAAAAGAGTGGGAAAGTGTAGGATGACAGGTCAGTCTGACAGAAGGTCAGTCGGGTAGGAAGTCAAACAGACAGGAGTGAGGATCCCTGGAAGAAGGGATGGAGGAAGGAGTGCTGCAGCTGCCTCAGTGATCCGAGCCAGCTGGAATGGGAAAGAGAAAGAAGGAGAAAGACGTAGAACTGAAACCTAAGCTTCCATAGGAGAGAGAGAGACAAGTACGGAACGAAGGAGTAGGAGAACAGAGAGGATGTGGGTTAGAAGAGGAACCCTGCCTATAGGTTCTCAGCGCAAGGCCGGGGCCCGGTCCCCGAGGTTGTATGGACACTTATGGTTCTGCAGCAGACACTGGTGGAGTAGTTGGCTGTAAATGCACTACTCCCATCTAAGACTTGGGGCACAATAGCAACTGGATAGAGAGCCGGGACTCAGGAGAAGGGAGTCCCCGAAGCAGGCTACAGCTGTCTGCCGTACAAGTAGAGTTCTTGGGAACATCTGTCAGGAGGATCTCCAGAGTACCACGGAACTGGAGATCTTCACACTTAAAGGCGCTATAGAGGAGACATTCAGGAAAGGCACATAAGTTGGAGGAGTGTTGGAGGGGAGCGTTCCCCATCTTGCCTGGAGGTTGGCTGAGTCTCGGACACGGCCCGGAGGCAGGCACCCTTGTGTACCACAGACTAAGTAAAGCTTTGGAACTACAAGCCCCGGTGTCCTCCATTCATTCTTGCGCCAACCCACTCAGCACCACTACATCTGGGTACCATCCTTTACACTGCCTGCGCCTCTCCTCATCCATTGCAACTACACGGCCCTGGGGCTACAGCTTCACCTGTGGGGAGCTACACTGCAACACACCACCAGCCCCAGAGGATCCGCATGCAGCGTCGGCCTGACATCTCGCTTGCCGAACACCACAGGTGGCGTCACAAACTATTCCATTCCACTTAAACTACATTACAAACTCCCTTTGATTACTTGGGCGCCCAGGGCCACGGACCGGGTCACCACTTCTGTGACACATCCCCCCCCTGACACCGGCCCGATACAGTGTACCCCACAGCCCTGGGAGGGCGACCAACTACCAGGAGACAGGCCAGTACACCAGGAGACGTGGAGGGGGCTGTAGGAGGGCAACAACCTAGCAGCAGGATCGCCACCTCCACCTTTGTGCAAGGAGGAACAGGAGGAGTACTGCCAGAGCCCTGCAAAATGACCTCCAGCAGGCCACAAACGTGCACATCTGCTAGAAACCGACTCCATGAGGATGGTTTGAGGGCCCGACGTCCACAGATGGGGGTTGTGCTCACAGCCCAACACCATGCAAGATGCTTGACATTTGCCACAGAACACCAGGATTGGCAAATTCGCCACTGGCGCCCTGTGTTCTTCACAGATGAAATCAGGTTCACACGGAGCACATGTGACAGATGTGACAGAGTCTGGAGACGCCGTGGAGAGCGATCTGCTACCTGCAACATCCTTCAGCATGACCGGTTTAGCAGTGGGTCAGTAATGGTGTGGGGTGGCATTTCTTTGGAGGGCCGCACAGCCCTCCATGTGCTCGCCAGAGGTAGCCTGACTGCCATTAGGTACAGAGATGAGATCCTCAGATCCCTTGTGAGACCATATGCTGGTGCGGTTGGCCCTGGGTTCCTGCTAATGCAGGACAATGCCAGACCTCATGTGGCTGGAGGGTGTCAGCAGTTCCTGCAAGAAGAAGGCATTGAAGCTATGGACTGGCCCGCCTATTCCCCAGACCTGAATCCGATTGAGCACATCTGGGACATCATGTCTCGCTACATCCACCATTGTCACGTTGCACCACAGACTGTCCAGGAGTTGGCGGAAGCTTTAGTCCAGGTCTGGGAGAAGATCCCTCAGGAGACCATCCGCAACCTCATCAGGAGCATGCCCAGGCATTGTAGGGAGGTCATACAGGCACGAGGAGGCCACACAATACTGAGCCTCATTTTGACTTGTTTTAAAGGACATTACATTGCACTTTAATTTTGCGCGAGTCTCCAAATTCAGGCCTTCATTGGTTAATGAATTTGATTTCCATTGATGATTTTTGTGCGATTTTGTCGTCAGCACATACAACTTTGTACACAACAAAGTATTCAAAGAGAATATTTCAGTCATTCAGATCTAGGATTTGTTATTTGAGTGTTCCCTTTATTTTTTTTTGAGCAGTGTATATTCAAGCCCTGCATATGTAAGGTATTGCTAATGGCAAAAAAAAAAAAATAAGAAAAGAAAAAATACAAAAACCAGGAGCGTATAACGACAACAAAATAAAACATGAAACGTGTTGAACCACCCTGGTGCCAGCTCGGCTAAGTCTGTAGCACTTATAACGACAGCTGCAAAACCACCATCAAGCTCAATTAAAGCAATCTGTAAGAGAGAAAGCTGAAATCCTAGAGAGAAGAATCTATGACATGCAAATTGGGAAAACACGACTACACGCCAAGGACCTTCAGTGAAATCTGGACGCTAAAAGCTGGCAGACAATGTCAGCCGTAGAGCAAAAAGGGAAAAAAATGCCCCAAGATTAAGCAGAACAAACAAAAATACACAATGGGGGTGAAAAGCCGCAAACAGTAGCTCTCGTGGGGAACAGCACACTTTTACAGATGGAAACTGCTTGGACTTCTAGAGTAAAGATGGAAAATTCTGAATATTTGGCAGCTACCATTAATAGAGAGAGTGACTGTCACTCTGGAGGACCAGGAATAACATGCATTACACACAAAGCCCACTCTTATCAATGGGAAATGTGTAGTGCCGCACTTCCCCCAGTGTGGGCACTGCAGGAAAACTGCTAAGTCCTATCGGAATTTGTAGCTGATCACTGGTGATGATCTAATAATCACTGACCCTATTTAAAGAGAATGTGTCATCAGAAAATGACTTATTGCTTAAAAAAAAAAAAGCAAAAAAATAAAAAATCCTGTCCCCAACCGCTATTAATCTGTAAAGACCAGGATTATCACATGCGCTGCAGAGTGAGCTGTCAAAGTGCCTGGGGGATGCTTACTGCCACCCCTCATAGTATAATGAGTGGTGCATTAGCTGCTCTGGCACACCTCTTTGACCGAAATCTAGCGGCTCATGGGAGAAAAAGTTAAATTTTTTCCCCAGTAGCTGTTCTTTCAGTGCAACGGATGCACAATAGTGGAGTTGTCCAGTCTAAAACAAAAAGTCTGCAGCCACTCTGTGTGACTGCAGACTTACGAATGCCACCAGCGCACGCATTGTATGCTGCGAGGATACGCCGGTTTCTGAGCCAGGAACGGCGGTGATGTATTCGTTACGCATACTCCCGGCCAGAGCTTGTCTAGTGGGCGCAACCTCACTCCATACATTTAATGAAAACAGCTTGCACCTTGCCACATATCTTTACTCCAGTCAATGACTGGAATAAGATTTCTGATGTAAGGAATGCTACAGCTCATCATGAAGTACATGAGCTGTGGTGTGACACCACTGTCCTGCCCCAAGCTCAGCATATTATGGCAGAGCTCGCAAAACTGGCATTAAAATGCCAAAAACTTCAAAAAAAATTGGTGCAACTCAGCACCACGCAAAGTTTTTGAGTTTTTTTTTTTTTTCTTCTTTAAAGAGATACACCTCAGAATTCATCCATAATCTTTTTGATGAATCAGGACCTGGTTGCAATGTGGTCAATGTGAAAACTGCAAGATCATATTTGTAATTTTTAAATAAAAATTGTTGTTTCTGGGGGGGGGGGGGGGGTGGAAAAAAAAAAACAAAACACTTTTTGGTATTCAAAACAAAATCCTGCTAGAAAAAAAATATATCTATTTTTTCTGATGACACATTCCCTTTAAGTATACCTGTTCTTTGCAGCAGCTCAGACATTTCTGAACACTGTACACATGTGGTAACTGCAAGCTCAGAATAATGCTGAACACATGTTGTGAGCTCCTGCCAATTGGCCGGAGCTCGGCCGACTCCACGTCCAACAAGACCAAACATAGGATTTCTTTTGGCTTCACTAGAGGCTGCGAGTGCAGCGAGAAATGAATGCGTACAAGGGCCAATACCGGTCATCCATGGTCGCCAACTGGCTGCTTGTGCCAACATAATTAGGTGAGCAATGCACACCTATATGGGGGCAGATAAGGCACTACCAGACCGGCGTTCTACGCTACGCTTCTTTGTTGTGTTTTTTTAGAAAAAGTTTGCAACCTTCACTGCAGGGGATCCATCATGACGCCAGGTCTCGTCCAGTGTAACGACTGGCCATTTACACATAATGGCGTTAATGGATATAATGCAATATTGAGCTTCTCTCCTTCTGCCTTCCTAAACCACTGTAAAGGCTGTGCACATGTTACAATTTTTCCTACGACCACTCAGTAGCCTGTCAAGATTTTAATTCGACTGTCGGATCAAAATTGTCAATGCAAGTCTTTGGCTCTGTAGAAAAACATCGGACCGCACACGGGTAACATCTGAGTGCAACCAGATTTTCACGGATTGACATAATTGAGAAGGTGGAGAAACTTCTTTTCCCTTCACCTCTGTAATTCTGTCCAAGCCTTGACCAGAAAATCGTAAAAAAAAAAAAATTCTCGCAAGGAGAGACTACGGCCATGTGCACCTACCCTAATAGAAACTACAGCTGAATCCCCTCCTCCGTTTCACCATTTCTTTAAATTTATAGCTGGGTTTCCAAACATTTTTTGTTCTGTTCCCATAATGCAATCTTGGCTGCAATTTTTTCGTCTTGATTTCTCAAAAATTGTTGTAAAAATACCATTTTTGCTGCCATTTTCAGATTTAAAGAATTACTGCCTGGTGTGCTAACAAAAGCAGAAAGGTCAAGACCATACTCAACGCCCACTAGGAGCCTTTTAAGACCACTGTTCTGCCTTTGATCGATTTGGATGACATCTTCTACATTATCCACGAAACCTTGCACAAGGGCCGTTGATCAGAGGCCGAGTGCAACTTCTAGATTTAGAGAATCGAGTGAGCGGATTGCGTATGGCCCGGCCTTCAAAGATGCTGGGCAAGAGGTTTTTTTTTTTATTTGCATGGATGATATAGA